>NW_028270147.1:62551835-63151835 GCF_037043375.1 Chiloscyllium plagiosum | reverse complement strand
CACAGCTCACATCGCTCACAGCCCAGTGGAGATTCCCCTCTTGGCATTTCCTCTGACCAATAAAACCCAACTTATTAAGTGTACATCTGTTTGTGAAGTAATGGTGTCCTGTTGCATCCAGCAGAAAATTTACTGGTTTTGTTTTCCTTGAAAGGTGTTGCAGGTGAATTAACAGAGAAAAAGGCTGAAGTTTTGAGACAGGAGAGAATGACATTTCCTGGTACAAATGAAAACAATTGAAAATGTGAAATCTGGTTAGCAGCAAGCACACAAGCTCTGTCACTTGCAATTTCCACAAAAGGAAAGCTGTAAAATAATCAAACCAACTGTGGACTAAAACACTTTGATTCTTTTGTTCCATCTACAATTTCCACATAGTTGGTCTTCAATGAGGTGGCAGTAGTGATGGTTAAATGTGCAGAAAGGAGTTTAGCCTGTGATCACTGTCCAGAAATTCCCTGGCTGTGTGATTGTTACATGATGACAGAGTGGAGAAACAGACAATTTTCAAATGCATTGGACTGTGTCTATTTAAGCATCTTGCTATAAATACGTTGTATTTGTAGTTTTGCGCTGTATATTCTTAATTGCTCTGAGTCTTTCGGCATTGGAAAATAGCTCTGATGAATAGTCACCGGTCTCAAAACTTAATTCTGCTTTTACCCACAGGTGCTGCCAGATCTGCTGAGCTTCTCCAGCAATTTCTGCATTTGTTTCAGATCTCCAGCATCTGTAGTTCTTTGTTTTATTATACTAAAAAAATAACGTATTAGTTATTAGTGCCCCATATCTCCAGTTGTTCCGAATAACATCACATATAACTTTTACTACTTCTTAACATTAAACTTCTCGGATACTCCAAAGTATGAAGATGCAATAACTTAAAAGGATAGAACTTAAATTGTTCTTAGCCAACTGAGCTTATTTCATCCGCAGACCTTATGCAGTTTGCACTATCGATGAATCTACCTTGCCTGTTCAGGTTTCTGTTAACACTGTAGCTGTACCACAAGTTGAAGTTCAGAGCTAGAAGCCACACTCCACGGGCAGAGCTAGATAAGGCTCTTCCTTTACAGATTTACACAACACAGGACCAAATCTTCAGAGATGGGGAGAGCCTCCAACTCAGCTTATGTGCTGATGTACAACAGGACCCTGAGGAAGTCCCACATCCAGGATACTTAGGCATGACGTTTAAACTTCTGACTTGTGTGTTTTACCCAGTCCTAGATTTCTCTGCAGTTTCAATGACAATGCAAGCAGATGGACAGAACCATGCAGAAAAGGCCCGGTTGTGCTATACTTTTCCTGGATTTTACTTGAATTTACTGAGAGCTGGAAGTAGGTTTGCTTGCTGAGCTAGAAGGTTCATCTTCAGACGTTTTGTCACCATAATAGGTAACATCATCAGTGAGCCTCCAGATGAAGCCCTGGTGGTATGGCCTGCTTTCTGTTTATGTGTTTAGGTTTCCTTGAGGGGTGATGTCATTTCCTGTGGTGACATCATTTCCTGATATTTTCTCAGAGGGTGGTAAATGGGATCCAAGTCAATGTGTTTGTTGATATAGTTATGGTTGGAATGCCATGATTCTAGGAATTCTCAGGCATATCTCTGTTTGGCTTGACCTTGGAATGGACGTGTTGTCCCAGTCAAAGTGGTTACCTTCCTCATCTGTATGTAAGGATACTAGTAAGAGAGGGGCATATCTTTTTGTGGCTGGTTTGATGTCATGTATACTTGTGGCTAGTTTTCTGCCTGTTTTTTCAATGTAGTGTTTGTTACAGTTCTTGTAAGGTATTTTCACAGAAACTAACATTACCAACTCAAGGAAACCCAAACACATAAATAGAAAGCAGGCCATACCACCAGTGCTTTATCTGGAGGGTCACTAATGATGTTCCCTAGTATGGTGATGACACATCTGAAAATGAACCTTCCAGCTCATTGAGCAAACCTACATCCCGAGTTACAAATCTTCTCAAAACTCGCTTACTGAGAGCTTTTCATAGTAGGTATGAACCAACCTAGCATAACTCTTAAATAAATACACTGGAGGGTCAAAGCATTCCAGCACTCATAAGTATTCTGGCCCTATTCTCCCCTACCACTCTCAGCAATGTTCACCCAGCCTTCTGCTTCCAGCAATACTGATTGCCCACTTACCCCAGGCAATGTCCAAACCCCTGCACCTCCCATCCTGAATTGCCTTTTGAAACCCCTGGCTCAAGTCCTGTCATTGTAGGGAAATTGTCTGAGTGGATGGTTTTTTTAAATTCGCTCGTAGGATGTGGGAGTCGCTGGCTGGCCAGCATTTATTGCCTGACTCTCACTGCCCTTGAGAAGGTGGTGGTGAGCTGACTTCTTGAACCACTGCAGTCCATCTGCTGTAGATATATACACACACACAAAATGCCCTTAGGGAAGGAATTCCCAGTCTTTGACCCAGCAACAGTGAAGGAATAGCAATGTATTTCCAAGTCAGGATGGTGAGTGGCTGTCGGGATATTTGCATGTGGTGGTATCTGCTTCCCTTGTTGTTCTGGATGGAAATGGTTGGAGGTTTGGAAGGTGAGTTTCTGCAGTGCATCTTGTAGATAGTACTGCTGCTGCTGCTACTGAGCATCAGTGGTGGGGGGAGTGGATGTTTGTGGATGTGGTGTCTCTCAAGTGGGCTGCTTTGGCCTGGATGGTGTCAAGCTTCTTGAGTGTTGTTCGAGCTGTACCCATCCAGGCAAGTGGGGAGTATTCCATCACACTCCTGACTTGTGCCTTATAGATGGTGGACAGGCTTTGGAGAGTCAGAAGGTGAGTTACTAGCCACAGTATTCCTAGCCTCTGTGTATTTTAATGGGGTGAGGGGTGAGGTGAAAATCGTCAGGGGATGGGGGGGCAGTGTAAACAATGTTGGGAGGTGAAGGCTGTTTATTTAGAATTCCCTGGAAATTATTCAAAACCATGTGCTACTTTGAATTTAATGCAGTAATGGTTTTTATGTAAAGAAAACACAATGCTAATAACTTTGAAATCAACAGGATGCATCTGTTGTGCATCAAACACTCTCTCTCTCTCCCCACATCTTCGACAGTACCTTCCCACTTCCCTGTGGTTTAAGGGGTGGAAACTCACTTAATTTTTTTTAAAATTGAATTATTATTTTAGTTTTGTACAAAGTTTTGAATTAGTTGCTGATTTTCTATTGAACTTTTGAAAGGCAGTCCACTGTCATAGATACCAGCAGGCAGTGGATTTGTTCAAGGGTATACATTTGTTGACCATTCAGCTTAGTAGTAGCACCCTCATCCCTCATCCAGTCCTGGTTCAAGTCTTGTTGCAGAGAATGTGAGCAGATAATGTCGGGAGATATTCTAGTGGTGGAAAACAGAGGATTGCACTTTAGAAAAAATGTTGAATTATTCAATGAGATATTCTTTTCTGAAAAACTGAGAATCCTACTGATGTGATTGACAGTATTCAGCCCCCATCAAATACCATCCAAAACAATGTAACATTGATTTAATCTCATTGCTGGTTATGGACCATTCTGTGAACAAGTTGGCTGACGTATTTGTTGGTCATACAAGAGTGCCTGTACTTGGAGAATAAACCAACATTAGCAACACCACAAAGCTTTTTCTACAGCTGACTGTGGCCATGAAATCATAGTCCAGCCAGGCCAGCACTTTTAGTTGAGCCAGAGCAAAGAGGGAACATTAAACAGCGCGTTGTTAAGATAGAGAAAATGGCAAGGGCATATTCTTTGAACATATATTGTATGTGAAGTCACACTAAAATGATTCTTTGCATTATTTGAATACAAAAGAGGAGAAACTGCTACGAAAGGTTATCATTTTTGAGTGGCTTTTCAGAGCTTTTTAATTTGTGAACCTTTATTAGTTTAAATGGAAATGAGTACTCATACTCTAAGATTGTTTTCATTGGATGGTTTATTTAATTTGTTTTAATTTTACTCTTAAACACACAGATCCAGTTAGGGATATATTTCCGTGGCTCAGTCCCTCCCCAAATGACCATTTCTATTCATTGAATTCCCAGTCCTACTGACACTGGTTGAGACTTCTTAAAATTCTTTCATGGGATGTGACCATTGGCCAGTATTTATTGCCCAATGTTAGTTGCCATGGAGACAGCAATGCTGAGCTGCCACGTTAAGATGCTGCAGTCTTTGAGGTGTAGGGATACCAACACTGCTGCTAGGAAGGACATTTCAGCCATTTGACCTAGCAGTACTGAAGGAATAGTGATACATTTCCAAGTCAGGATGGTGAGTGACTTGGACGTGAAGTCGCAGACAGTGGAGATTGAATGCTGCTGTCTAAAGAGCTTTGGTGAGTTACTACATTGCATCTTAGAGATGGTACACACTGCTGTAACTATGGCCGAGAGAGAGGATGTTGAAACTGGTGGAAGGAGTGTTGATCATGCAGGCCGTTTGTCCAAATGGTGTCAAGCTTCCCCCATCCAGACAAATGGAGAGTGTGCCATCACACCCCTGACTAATGGCTTGCAGATTGTCGCAAGGTTTTGGAGAATCAGCAAGTGAATTTCTCTGTGCACAATTCTGAGCCTCTGACCAATTCTTGTTAATGACAGTATTTATACGGCTAGTCCACTTGAGCTTTTGCTTATTGCTGGATGTCAATCAACTCAGTTCAGTTAAATCTTTTTAGAAGGTCTGGAATCAGCAATCTGCAGATTACTGTCAACCAGAAACTGAACTCCCCTCAAGATGGTAAGAGTAGATCTAAAATGCCAAATGCCATGAACTGTTGGCACAGTTAATATGTTTAGTGCTGGAGTCACAAAACAACACCTACGCATAACAAAGCTTGGTTGTCTGTTGAGCATTTGGAGAATGAATACAACATTGAACTGTGTGCTCTACACACTGTACATCCCTCATTTTGTCATTTTTGGTGTGAACCATGGATGTGTTACCATTGGAGACAGTTCAGAGAAGGTTCACTAGACTATTACTTGGAAGTAGCAGATTGCCTTGTGAGGAAAGGTGAGACAGACTAGGCCTGTGCAGTACACTCTAGAATTTAAAGAGTCAGAGGTGACTTAATTGAAACATATAGGATCCTGAGGGGAATTGACACCGGGTGGGTATCAAGTGGATTCTCTTGTGGGAGAATCTAGAACTAGGTGTTATATTTTAATAACAAGAGGTTACCCAATAAACAGAGAAAAGGGTTGTGTGCATTTGCTTCAAAAGGCAGTGGGTGAAGAATCTTTAACTATTTTTCAGGCAGAGGTAGATTGATGCTTGATTATAAAGGAGATGAAAGATTATCAGGAATATGCAGGAACATAGAGTTGAAGTTAACATCAGATCATCCATGATCTTATTGATTGGTGGAGCGAGCTTGGAGGGCTGAGTAGCCACCTTTTGTTCCCTGTTCATGTGTGGGAAGTCAGGAAATGGGAACACTCCAACTCCGTGTTGCTTCAACGTCTGAACTGATGAACAAGTGGAGTTGGGCGCACCACTTTGGCGGAAGCAACTTGAGGTCAGCAAGAGATGAAAATAGGATACAGATTCGGGAAGATATTTTAAATGAAAGAGGGAGGAGGTGCCCAGGAACCAGTCAACATGTAGCAGTGAATGTTGAACTGAGCTTTCACACTTGATGTGCTGAGTTAGCTGATCTGAGCATGTCAGAAATGTAAGTGCAGGAATTGGCCCCAGGCCAGACAGGAGAGAAAGAGATGTTGGTTCCCATTCTTTGGCTGTCAAAGTAGCAACCTGTGTCTATGTAGATAGCAGCTCAGTTTCAGGGCTCTAAGTCCATAATAGTCTGTCAACACACATTATCTTTGCTTGCAAAACCATAGCTATTTAACTGAGTTAATGCAGGAAGTTAGAGCCACCAGTAAAACCCCCAGTGTCGGTTTCTTTAGGAGCAGAGGAAGAGGAGGTAAACACAGCATTTTAAATTGGCAATCTGCCATATGTTTCTATTGCTCCAGATCAGCAAAAAAAAACAGGGATTGAGCAATTTGAAATCATTTTGTTTAGGTGACAAGCACATTCTCTGAAGAGATTGACATAAAACAGTGATCCAGAAATATCTCGCTCCAAAGTAAGCAAACGAATTCCAAAGAAAATTGTTGAAGTTGTCATTCGGGAATGTGATATTTTTGTGATAAACGTAATTCCTGGATCATGTGTCCAAGCAGTACACCGACTTTTAGAAGGGTGTATGAAGTAAATCCTAACCTTTTTGGTAATTTTCATCTTCCCCATGTATGTTCCATATGTAATAGAAATCCTCCATTACCTCCCCCTGGCCAGTGTATGTAGTATTAGGATATTCCAATAATTGGGTCAAGAGGCAATGATTTGCATGGGAGATGACAATTTTCGCATTAAATAGTGGGGAAGCTTTCAAGTTTCCTTTGATTATCCTTTAGGAATTGCAAAACATTTTAATGGTACTATTCCTAAATGAACTTCAATGAGTGGTCATAGCTGGTTATAAATGGTCTAGAAGAAGCAGATTTGTTGCCCATTTGTTGATTTTGCTTTCTTCTGTACTATATGTCAACTCTGATTAAGAAGGCTGTCCAGTTTGAATGTATTTGACACAACAAATAACCCTGGGATCCAAGTTTACATCTTTCAGCAGATGCCATTGGATTGGGGTCAAGAGCTATAGAGTCATTTGTCATTGCCTCCCACAATCCCCGTCTTAGAGATGGTTGTAGTGTCCCTATGATCAGCTGCTTCAGATGAAATAAGGAAATTGTTCTGACCCATTCCCTCATGATCATGCAGAGTTTAGAAATGAAGTTTGAAATGTGGGCCATGGGATGGAGATGCCAAGCTGACAAAAGCTGATTGACAGCTTCCAAAATAGCTGACATAGCACCTCCCCCACCCCCACCCTCCACGCCCTCCCCCCCAAACAAAAAGAAGCTGAGATCTAAAAACTAGCCTTGAAGCAAAAAGAGCCTTGAATTGTAAGAGCAAATGCAAGTGAAGTGCCACATTAGTTGTAACTTAAGCTGTAGTCTGCCTGACATTCCTTCATCTGAAGTGCAGAAAAGCCAGACAAGGAGACAAGTATTGAGAACATGAGATCCCTCTTCCAAAGGAGAACTGGAGGACATGCCCACTGAACCAGACAGCTGATAATTCATTTGGCACATTCACCAGCACTTTGCAGGTTCCTATGTTACTGGGTTTTGCATAAAATAATTTTCTTGTTCTTTGTTCAATATTAGGAGTCCAGTTTTCTCATCACTGCTGCAGCACCAAGAGCTGCTCCTACTTCCCCATCCTCAGTGCTCCTAGCTCCTTTTCTAATTTTCCCTCCTGTTTGCCAAAGGCTTGCCTGGATTTGTATCTCTCTTTCTCCTCCCCCATCTCACAATAGTACTGCTGTCAGCTTTCCCCCAGACTTAAGGCTGCTCCTGGCTCTTTCTCTTCTATCTCAAAAGATTGACCACCCACCCCACCGTGCATCCTCACTTTTCCCCCGTTCCTGCTGTAATACCGCACTGTAAAACTCAGTGGCTGCAGAAAATTGGGAAGACAGAGGAAGCGAAGCAGTGCCTCTGTTTCTGTGTAAGAATGAGCTTGAGTCAGATATGCAGGAATGACTCCTGATGCCAGCAAGCAGATGAAAGACTTGAGTATGTGCTGAACAAGGAAATGTAATCATTGTCTGGAAAGCTACAGGTTTTTAAAATGTATTCTTTGATGGGATGTGAATGTCACTAGCTAAGCATCATTTATTACCCTCGCCTAACTGCTTTAGGGAAGGTGATGGTGAGCTGATTTCTCGACCACTTCAGTTTTTGAGTGTAGGGTCACCCCAAAGGATTAGCAAGGGTGTTGCTCAGCACAGACGTTACTTGCCATTCACCTCCAGTTTTGCTAAGGTTCTTTGATGCCACACTCAAATGCTGCCTTGATATCCAATGCAATAACTCTCACTTTGCTTCTGGAGTTCAGCTCTTTTGCACCAGGGCTGTAATGGGGTCAGGAGCTAAGTGGATGGCACGGTGGCTCAGTGGTTAGCACTGCTGCCTCACAGCACCAGGGTCCCAGGTTTAATTCCAGCCTTGGGTGACTGTGTGGAGTTTGCACATTCTCCCTGTGTCTGCATGGGTTTCCTCCCAAGTCCAAAGATGTGCAGGTCAGGTGAATTGGCCATGCTAAATTGCCCAAAGGTTAGATACATTAGTTTGAGGGAAATGGGTCTGGGTGGGTTACTCTTCGGAGGGTCAGTGTGGACTTGTTGGGCCAAAGGGCCTGTTTCCACACTGTAGGGAATCTAATCAGATCCCAAACTGAGCACCAGAGAGTAGGTTACTGCTGATGAAGTGCTGCTTGATAGCACTGTTAATGACCTATTCCATCACTCTACTGAGGATCAAGAGGACACCAACAAGCAGTAATTTGCCAGGTTGAAGTTGTCCTACTTTGTGCGGACAGACTCAGAAGAAATAAATATTTGTATACTAACTTTAGCTTTCTGTTTTCTTCCAAGATTTTAATCACTCTGCTCTAAATTTTCAAGAAGAATTAAATCCAGTTTGTGAAAGAATTGTTTCTGTCTGGAATCTAAACTATGCATTTGCTTTTGAAGTTGAGTTTAATTACTGTTTATCATTATCGGTCTCATATTCTCTTGCATTTTTAAATCAATGTCTGAAGCTGATTGAAACACGGAGAGCAGCTTAATACTTTTTTAAAAATAGTGAACTATAGGCTGTTGTGTTTTTGTTAGATCAAAGAGATGTGCCCTGATTGACATATATCAACCAGACCAATAAGGATCCATTGTTAAATGCTACAAATCCTTTTGCGGAAAAACAATTTTCACTGCCTTCTGTGATGTGGTTTTATACTGTACAGTACAGACCAGAGGGTTTCCCTGGTCTGGCCTGAGATTTGCGGATTTCACTGAGGGCAACAGTTAAGCTAGTAAAATGGGTTTCAGTTTCCATCAACTTGGGAAACAAATCAGGGAGAAATTGAGCACTGCAGATGCTGGAGATCAGAGTCAGAGTGTGGTGCAGGAAAAGCACAGCCTTGAAACGTCAATTCTCCTGCTGCTTGGATGCTGCCTGACCAGCTGTGCTTTTCCAGCACCACACTCTTTGACTTGGGAGACAAATCAGTTACTCCCCTGAGGTCCTACCTTTCATAAAGAACATGTGCAGATACTGACTGAGACCAGAACCACATTCAACCACCATCTGTCTGGAAGTGTGGTTGAGGTAGGGTCTGCTGAAACACTCAGGAGGCTATTGGATGGTTATCCAATGTATACAAGGATTAGGGGAAGATTCAGGAGAATGGCACCATGTACATAGAACATAGAACATTACAGCGCAGTACAGGCCCTTCGGCCCTCGATGTTGTGCCGCCCTGTCATACTAATCTGAAGCCCATCCCACCTACACTATTCCATGTACGTCCATTTGCCTGTCCAATGACGACTTAAATGCACTTAAACTTGGTGAATCTACTACCTTTGCAGGCAAAGCATTCCATACCCTTACTACTCTCTGAGTAAAGAAACTATCTCTGACATCTGTCTTATACCTATCTCCCCTCACTTTAAAGTTGTGTCCCCTCGTGTTTGCCGTCACCATACTTGGAAAAAGGCTCTCCCTGTCTACCCTACCTAACCCTCTGATTATCTTGTATGTCTCTATTAAGTCACCTCTCAACCTTCTTCTCTCTAACGAAAACAGCCTCAAGGCCCTCAGCCTTTTCTCGTAAGACATTCCTTCCATACCAGGCAACATCCTAGTAAATCTTCTTTGTACCCTTTCCAAAGCTTCCACATCCTTCTTATAATACAGTGAGCAGAACTGTACACAATACTCCAAGTGTGGCCATACCAGAGCTTTGTACAGCTGCAGCATAACCTCCTGGTTCCGGAACTCAATCCCTCTATTAATAAAGGCCAAAACACTGTCTGCCTTCTTAACAACCCTGTCAATCTGGATGGCAACTTTCAGGGATCTGTGTACATGGACACCAAGATCTCTCTGCTCATCTGCACTCCCAAGAATCTTACCATTAGCCCAGTACTTTGCATTCCGATTACTCCGTCCAAAGTGTATCACCTCACACTTGTCTGCATTAAACTCCATTTGCCACCTCTCAGCCCAGCTCTGCATCCTATCTATGTCTCTCTGCAACCTACTACATCCTTCGTCACTATCCACAACCGACCTTAGTGTTGTCCGCAAATTTACTAACCCGCCCTTCTATACCCTCATCCAGGTCATTTATAAAAATGACGAACAGCAGTGGACCCAACACCGACCCTTGCGGTACGCCGCTAGTAACTGGACACTAAGATGAACATGTTCAACTACAACCCTCTGTTTTCTTTCAGCAAGCCAATTACTGATCCAAACTGCTATGTCTCCCACAATCCCATTCCTCTGCATTTTATATAATAGCCTATTGTGGGGAACCTTATCGAATGCCTTGCTGAAATCCATATACACCACATCAACCGGTTTACTCTCATCTACCTGTTTGGTCACTTTGCCAAAAAACTGAATAAGATTCGTTAGGCACGACCTACTCTTCACAAAACCGTGCTGACTGTCCCTGATCAGATTATTCTTTTCTAGATGGTTATAAATGATGCTTATTTGGAGAGGTGGGGCTGCACCGCAGCATTCAACGGATTCTGTGAGAATCCTACCATTGGTGAATAACCTGCTATACGTTGTGTAACCTTGAGTGAATAATGGCTGCTTGGATAACATCTTGGAAGAGAAATAGTTAAAATTTACATCATGCCTCATTGTAGCCCTTACAAGTAGCTCTCCATCTTTGTCTCACTTTCTGGCACTTGGCCTGTAGCCTTGTAGATTATAGCTCTTCAAGAGCATATCCAAGTGTCAGCTTTTGAAACGTCATGACCTGATGACCTGATGGCCTTACTGCCTGCATCCAAGAATTCTAAAGGAAGTGGCTGTGCAGATAATGGAGACATTGGTTGAAATATTCCAGAAGTCACTGGCTTCTGGAAGGGTTCCAGTGGTTTGGCACTGATAATGTGCTGCTTCTGTTCAAGGAGGGACAGAGGCAAACGTTGGTCTAATATCTGTTTTGGGAAAATACTAAAGTTCATTATTAAGGAAAAAAGTAGCAGGGTATTTAGAAAAGCTTAATGCAATCAAACAGAATGAGCATAGTTTTGAATCTATGAATGATTTTATTGTCACATATATCTAGGAAGATATAGTCGCCATAATCCTGCACCATTTTGAGATACAAAAAGAATAGAATGAAATTATATAAGAGTCTATCTGTTCAAATTGGTGTCTCGAGCACAGCTCCAGGCTTCTGCAAGCTGTCCCAGTTCTCAGCGATGTTGCCAATTTCCCAGGAGACCCTGGTTCCACTGCTGCCTCCACCACCTTGCCAAGAGTCCCTGCTCCGGGCCTACCACAACCTGCAGTCCCTATTCCAGGCACAACCACAGCCCAGATTCCCCACTCCAGGCGCAACCACAGCCGAGATTCCCCACTCCAGACACCACCACAGCCCCAATTCCCCACTCCAGGCACTACCACAGCCCCAATTCCCCACTGCAGGCACTGCCACAGCCCCAATTCCCCACTGCAGGCACTGCCACAGCCCCAATTCCCCACTCCAGGCACTGCCACAGCCCGGATTCCCCACTCCAGATACCGCCACAACCCCAATTCCCCACTCCAGGCACTGCCACAGCCCTGATTCCCCATTCCAGACACAGCCACAGCCCCAATTCCCCACTCCAGGCACTACCACAGCCCCAATTCCCCACTCCAGGCACTGCCACAGCCTGGATTCCCCACTCCAGGCACTACCACAGCCCCAATTCCCCACTGCAGGCACTGCCACAGCCCCAATTCCCCACTCCAGGCACTGCCACAGCCCTGATTCCCCATTCCAGACACAGCCACAGCCCCAATTCCCCACTGCAGGCACTACCACACCCCCAATTCCCCACTGCAGGCACTACCACACCCCCAATTCCCCACTCCGGGCACTACCACAGCCCCAATTCCCCACTGCAGGCACTGCCACAGCCCCAATTCCCCACTCCAGGCACTGCCACAGCCCGGATTCCCCACTCCAGACACTGCCACAGCCCCAATTCCCCACTCCAGGCACTACCACAGCCCCAATTCCCCACTGCAGGCACTGCCACAGCCCCAATTCCCCACTCCAGGCACTGCCACAGCCCGGATTCCCCACTCCAGACACCGCCACAGCCCCAATTCCCCACTCCAGACACCGCCACTGCCCACGTTTCCCACTCCAGGCCATGCCATGCCACAGCCCGGATTCCCCACTCCAGGCCCTGACACGGCACAGATTCCCCACTCCAGTCACAGCCACAGCCCCAATTCCCCACTCCAGGCCTTGCAACAGCCCGGATTCCCCACTCCAGGCCCTGACACATCCCGGATATGCCACTCCAGGTCCCGACACAGCCCAGATAGGCCACTCCAGGCCCTGACACAGCCCTGATATGCCACTCCAGGCCCCGACACATGCCAATCAGATATCCGAACCCAACCTAATCCCACCTGCCAGCACCAGGCCCATATCCCTCCAAACCCTTCCTATTCGTATACCGATCCAGATACCTTTTAAATGTTGCAATTGTACCAGCCTCCACCATTCTTATACATTTAATGGTAAGGTCCTAGGTCCTGTTGAACAAAGAAACCTTGGAGTGCAACTTCATAGCTTCTTGAAAGTAGAATTACACGTAGATAGGATAGTGAAGAAGACATTTGATATGCTCTCCTTTATTGGTCAGAGTATTGAGTACAGGAGTTGGGAGGTCATGTTGCAGCTGTACAATACATTGTTTGGGCCACTTTTGGAATATTGCGTGCAATTCTGGTCTCCTTCTTATCGGCAGGATGTTGTGAAACTTGAAAGGGTTCAGAAAAGATTTACAAGGATGTTGCGAGGATTGAAGGATTTGAGCTATAGGGAGAGGTTGAATAGGTTAGGGCTGTTTTCCCTGGAGCATCAGAGGTTGAGGGGTGACCTTATAGAGGTTTATAAAATCATGAGGGGCATGGATAGGGTAAATAGAAAAGGTCTTTTCCCTGGGGTGGGGGAGTCCAGAACTAGAGGGCATAGGTTTAGGGCGAGAGGGGAAAGATATAAAAGTAACGTAAGGGGCAACATTTTCATGCAGAGGATGGTGCATGTGTGGAATGGACTAAGGAGGGATTCTCCGAACCGCGATACATAATTACAGAATAAGGGGACACTGATTTAAAATAAGATGCAAGGAAATTTCTCTTCTGAGTGTAGTGAATGTCTGGAAGTCTTGACACTCGAGGGTTGTGGAGACTATATCATTGAAAGTACTGTTATGATACAAACACAGGCAGCCCACATCAAACCAGCCTCCCTATCTCTACATTCACAACACAATATAATTAAAACATTTAATAGCCATCAAAGATCCCCAACTAGACTTTATGAATAATCAGAACCAGATTTTCTGAATAATTTATAGATTACTTACATTGTGGAAACAGGCCCTTTGGCCCAATAAGTCCACACCGACCCATTCCCCTACAGTTACCCCTTCACCTAACACTACAGGCAATTTAGCATGGCCAATTCACCTAACCTGCGCATTTTCGGACTGTGGGAGGAAACCCAGGGAGAATGTGCAAACTCCACACAGACAGTCGCCTGAGGTGGGAATTGAACAAAGGTCTCTGCTGCTGTGAGGCAGCAGTGCTGACCACTGTGCCACCGTGCCACCCAATTATGCTAGACACCAAGTTCATAGTTTGAACAAAAGAATTAACAATTTGTTATTAATACAGTAGTTTTAACCGAACAATAATGTTTGAGGACTTGGGTTTATACTCGATGGAGTTTAGAAGGATGAGGAGAGTTCTAATTGAAACATACAGAATACTGAATGGCCCGGACAGAGTGGATTTTGGGAAGATGTTTCCACAGGGAGGAGAGATTAGAACCCAGGGGCCATAGCCTTAGAGTGAAGGGAAGATCTTTTAGAATGGAAATAAAGAGAAACTTCTTCAGCCAGAGTCGTGAATCTATGGAATTCAGTGCCACAGAAGGCTGTGGAGGCCAAGTCATTAAATATATTTAAGTCTGAGATAGATATGTTCTTGAGTATCAGGGGTTATGGGGAAAATGGCGTTGAGAAGCTTATCAGCCATGATTGAATGGCAGAGTAGATTCGATAGGCTGAATGGCCTAATTTCTACTCCTATATCTTATGGTCTTAAATTAAGCAACAATTAAGCAACTTACTGTATATGATTTAAACCCAATTTCTTTGATTCTAGCCCTCACTCACACAGACAGCCAAATAGACACAATTAAAGGATAAATCAGGTAAAAAACTAAATGAGATGTAACTGGCCAGTTCACTTAAGCAGACTCCACAATTCATAATCTCAGGCATATGATATTGTATCGTGCATGGTTTCTAAAGATACCTATGCATGTAAATAGCTTCCAGTGAACTCTGAGGAATATTCACCTAATACTTATAAATGAGTTTTTATTCTCTGAACTTTCAATACATTGGTAATAGGACGATAACAAGGGAGCAATCAAGTCTGCCCTATAGCTTTCTGACAATCCTTCTGACTTAAACACAATTCAACATTTCCTCAATTCACCCTGTCTTTTAGACTCATGTTAAGAGAAAGCACAAAGTAGGTTTCTTTACATAACAGGAGTTACTTATTACAAATAAATAGATTCCAACTGCAGAGGAGATCATATAGGAGCAGAAGAGGACCATTCAGTTTGTTGAGTCTGTTTGCCATTTAATGAGATCACTGCTGATCGATAATCCTCAACTCCACTTTTGCCCATAACCCTTAATTCCCTTACTGATTAAAAATCTGTCTATCTCAGCCTTGAATATACTGAACAAACCAGCCTCAATAGCCCTCTGCAATAAAGAATTCCATAAATTGACTACTGCCTGAGAAGAAAAACTTCCTCTTCATCTCTATTTTAAATGTGAGACCTGTTATTCTGGGATTATGCCCTCAGGTCCTAGGTTGTCGCACAAGTGGAGAACACTTTACCACATTTACCCCGTCTAACATCCTAAGAATCTTGTATGTTTTAACAAGGTCACCTCTCAATCTTCTAAACTCCAATGAGTACAGGCCCAACCTAGATTGGATTGGGATATCTGGTCGGCATGGATGAGTTGGACCGAAGGGTCTGTTTCCGTGCTGTACACTTCTATGACTCTATGACTCATCTCATAAGACAGTCTCTTTGCACCCAGGATCTGGTTTCTGATTCAGAGAATTGAAAATCCCAACAGTGATATCCTCTGTTTCCACTGCTCCCCATAACTTGTTGTTCCCTCACCTCTAATAAACCAATACTTCCATTACCTTGCATCTCTTTGCTCACAATAGCTCCAGTTGTGAACTGAACATGAGTTGTTCAGAGAATTGAAAATCCCAACAGTGATATCCTCTGTTTCCACTGCTCCCCATAATTTGTTGTTCCCTCACCTCTAATAAACCACTACTTCCATTATCTTGCATCTCTTTGCTCACAATAGCTCCAATTGTGAACTGAACACGAGTTGTGGAGATTTGGAGCACTCTGAAATATGAAACAGAAAACTCTGGTAGCATCTGTACAGAGAGAAAACACTTCATGTTTCAGATTATTGCCCTTTCAACATACCAGAAACAGTAAATCTGTTTTTCTCTCTGCACAGATGCAGGCTGACCTGAGTATTTCCAGTGTTTTCTGATTTCCTTTTAGATTTTCAGTATCTGTTGTCTCATGTTTTTGTTTTTGTTCTTACACTGAGTTTTATAACCATATTCCTGCTTCTAGAATTGATGTAAAAATATTGTCTCAATATTTCACATATTTGATTGTCTTAACTCAGTGGTTGCAATCTCACATCAGAGTTGAAAATTACAAGTTGAAGCCAAACTACACAAGTATATCATTTGGACTGAGATGACACTGTAGTTGTAAGGGAGCTGGCATTTGGGGAGGTTTTGGTTAATCCATTTGGCGAGATGATTGGTCTGTGATACAGAGTGATGCCAACAGTATGGGTTCAATTCCCACACTGGCTGAGGTTACTAAGAAGGACTCTCCTTCTCAACCTCTCCCTCTGCTTGAGGTGTGGTAACCCTCAGGTTAAATCAACACCAATCATCTCTTCAATAACAGAACAGCACACTGGTTTGGCAAGACTATGGTGACTCTACTTTTAGAGCTGCTCTGTCTGCAGGGTTGTCTTTTAAGTGAGATAGAAGCTAGGATCCTCAATATGGATCTGACACATCCAGTTGTAAAGACAGAGCTGGAAAACCCAGCATGTCTGGCAGCATCTGTGGAGAGAGAAACATAGTTAATGTTCTGTGTGGCATGTGGCTCTCCTTCAGAACTAGATTCTCCTAATGTCCTACGTGATATTTATCCCACCAAAACAGATGAACTGACTGCTGATTGTGGGATCTGATTGAAGGCAATTTGACTGCCACATCTAGCTACAACAGTATATGGCTTTTGTGGTTATGCCACGGTTAGGGACAGCTCGAGGAGATGGAAGGTTTGAATGTAAATATATGTTCCTGCTTTCCAGTCCATTGTACAACTGGGGAAGTCTGATAACTTCAGCACGATGGAAACGTGTAACACATTTCAGCAGCAAAATCAGACTGCGAAGTCTCAGACTTACAAAATCGGTGCTCGAATGGGATAGCCATCCAAATGAAACCAATTATAGGAAAGAGGAAGTCTAAAGTCTAAAGAGGAGCCGAGATCCATGGAAAAGGGAAAGCTTTTGATTATGTCACTACTTATCCATTCTTTCATCAAGTTCTGCCACTAAGCCCTGCTGTGCTTCTTAAAACCTGCTGCTTTTCACCTTGCATTCCCATCTCTTATCGTATTACCCTTTGCCGATCCTCTAAACATACTGCTGTTTTTAGTCAGTCCTTGGGGACAGCAATAGACTTTGAAGTACCACATGTGAATCTGCTTCTGTTATGAGCCTCCCCTCCTTTGCTCCCTTTGGGCTGTTTATGTGTTCGCCCTTATCATTATGGCTGTCGTTTCTAATAATCCATCCCTCATCATTGCCCTTGGAGCCTGAGGGTTTAGGTTTTAATGAGTGCACAGGTCTCGAATTTGGGGTCAAAACGCCCTTTGTTCTTTCTTCCAAGTTATGCAAATTCTGGTAGCAGAGGCACTTATTTGCAAAAACAATTCTTGTCATTTTTTTTCTCTCAGTAATAACGTTTATTGAAGAACAGGAAAATAAAGATTTCTTTGTGATACATTTACTTCGACAAATTATTTTTAACAAAGTAAATCTTGGTTTAATTTCTGGCAGAGTGAACACAGCTTTTATCATATTTCCAGAGCATAGGGTTATGTACATGAAAGTATTTACTGCTTCAGAATAAGATCTTACATTTGGTGTTTTGTCAGCTACGTAGGGGAAAGAAAGAATGTAACAATTTTATGTTAATACAAATGAAGCTTTTATTTTCATTCTCCTCACTTGCAGTTATCAATTCTTGCTAATTAAAGTTCCACAGGTACCAAATACAACCTAGTCTTTTGTCCAAACAACCCCCTTCATGTTTGAACCTAGACAACTAAGTGTTGGCAAAAGATTTTGCACTGGGGTGCCGAACCCATTTTAAAATAAAAAGCTTTTATGGATTTTGAGCATCTCTGACTTGGCCAGCATTTGTGGCCCATCTTTAATTAACCCTGAAAGGGCGATGGTGAGATGCGTTCTTCAACTACTGTCAATCCAAATGATGTTGGTGCACCAACAGTGCTGTTCGAAAAGGATTTCCAGGATTCAGACCCAGTGACTGTGTGGAAAGGTGATTTAGCTCGAAGTCAGTCTGGAAGGAAACTTACTGGAAGGGTCTGTCGTTCTTCTCCTTTGAGGTGGGAATGGTCACAGGTTTGGAAAGTGTGTTGTGAGTTGTTGCAGGGCATCTTGTAGATGGTACACACTGCAGGCATTGCATGTTGGCGATGGAGGGATTGGACGTTTAAGGTGGCGGATGAGGTGCCAATCAGGCAGGTTGCTTTTTCCTGGATGATGCCGAACAGATTGAGTGTTGTTAGAGCCACAGTCACCCAGTCAAATAGAGTCAATTTCATAACACTTGTGTCTTTACTCTTTTTAGTTGATAGACAGACTTTGGAAAGACAGGAATTATCTATAGAGTTTCCTGTATCTGACCTGCTCTTGAAGCCACTGAATTGAATGGCTGGTCCAATTCAATCTCTGGTGAATAGTAACTCCCAGGACATTGACTGTGTTTTCAGCAATGGTAATAACTTTCAATGTCAAAGGGAGATGGTTACATCATCCCCCTGGTGTGAGCCTCGTATTTGTGTGACACAAAAGCTGTGGGTAATTGTTAGCTCAAGTCTGAATGCTGTCCATGAACTCCTCCAGACTGAAGTTGAGAGTGAAACTGCACATTGTACAATCATTAGCCAGTGTCCCCAGTTCTGACCTTATGATGGAGGGAAAGTCATTGATGAAGCAGCTGAAGATGGTTAGGTTGAGGGTATTACCCTGACGAAAAGACTTACAAGGATGTTGCCAGGGTTGGAAGTTTTGAGAGAGGCTGAATAGGCTGGGGCTATTTTCCCTGCAGCATTGGAGGCTGAGGGGTGACCTTATAGAGGTTTATAAAATCATGAGGGACATGGAAAGAGTAAATAGACAAGGTCTTTTCCCTGGGGTAGTAGAGTCCAGAACTAGAGGGCATAGGTTTAGGGTGAGGGGAAAGATTTAAAAGGGACCTAAGGAGCAACTTTTTCATGCAGAGGGTGGTACGTGTATGGAATGAGCTGCCAGAGGAAGTGGTGGAGGCTGGTATAATTACAACATTTAAAAGGCATCTGGATAGGTGTATGAATGGGAAGGGTTGAGAGGGATATGGGCCAAGTGCTGGCAAATGGAACCAAATTAATTTAGGATATCTGATCGGCATGAATGATTTGGACCAAAAGGTCTGTTTTTGTGCTGTACGTCTCTATGAATCTATGATTAATTGGGCTGTTGTGGTGCAGGGGCTGTGTGCCTACCTCTGTGTCAGAAAGCATGGGTTCAAGTCCTACCTGCTCCAAAGGTATGTCATAACTGAACAAGCTGATTAAAAATACCCAATCTGTATTGGTGTCCTGGAGCTGAGATTATCAACCTCCGACAACCATAATCATCATCTTGATGCCATGCATGATTCTAACTGACAGAGGATTTTCTCCTTAATTCCCATTGTCGCCAGTTTCGTTAGAGCTCCTTAATGTGGCATCTCCATCCAGCGCAGATCCATGGAAGTAGTAGTGAAGACAGGTTTGAGTCCAGTACAAGACCTGGTAACATCAGTAGTGGCTAAATTGGCAAGATGGGCCCGAAGTTGATTCATAGGAATGGTAGAGTTGAGTTTGGGCTGGTACACTACAGTGGCATATGCATCATTGAGGTCCAGCAAGGACTTACAGGGGCAAGGGCATCTAGATGGCACGGAAGAATGGCAACTTTCATTCCAGCAGCAGTGGTACAGCAAAGGGGATGTATTCCCGAGCACCAGGGCTATGGTGGAACACTTCACAAAAAGGACTACCAAGTTGAATACTATTTATTTATTTCTTTATTTCTTTGCCTTTACATTCAATGTTTTAGTTTATTTTACTGTGTTTTAAGATGGCGCCAGAGAGTGGCAACACTATACAACCCTTTTCACTGTACTTTGTAACAATGACAGTAAATTAAATCTAAAATCTAATGCCATAGATGGTCAAATGCTGCCTAATGACACTTGTGCGTCAACTTCTGATATTCACACAGAGTGGCTATTAATCAGGAGGATTTCAATGTTCTCCTTATGTTTAGCATACTGAAGGTAACTACACTGCCACTACCACCGCTCTGGGTAGCTTAGCACAGAGTAGAAGTCAGCTACATTCTATGTTATGCTTATTGGCCCCGGTAGTACCAGCTTTGTCTGGCACCATTCATACCCCTGAATCTGAAGGTTGTCAGCTCAAGACCCTAGAGACTTGAGGGTAATAATGAGAGAGTGTCACATTTCCCCATAACTAAACCTAAAACACACAAAAGAATATTCAGTCCAAATGGTTTTTATCGGTGTTTACACTCCACATATGCCTTTTCCACACAAACCTTTTCCCAGTATCAGTACCTGTTCCCACCTAGTGCCCCTATTTCTTGATTCTCTTCTTTCTGACATGTGCATCAAGGCTTCTGTTAGGTGTGTTGTGTTTAGTAACTGTGTGTGACAGTGAATCCTGTATTCTCACTACACTAAGTGTCCAAAATTTCTCCTAAGGTCTTTCTTGGGTCTGTTATTGGCCAGCTCATTTTTAGACTCCAGGTTTTGCACAGATCACACGTGGAAGAAGCTACACCGGCACCTATGCAGCTCTTTACTAATTTTAAGAGTCTAACAGGTCACTTCTTTTGAGAAAAGGGCCAGCTTAATAGATCTTAAAAGATACAAGCACTTAAAATTGTTGATAACACCCTTATAAATCCTTTTGATTCTCCAGTGTTTCAATATCCTTTTTGTAATATGGAAACCAGAACTGTGCACAGTACTCTAATTGTGTTATACGCCAGGGGAAGAGAAATAGTGGAGAGAGGCAGTAGCTCATGGTGTGACTGGGCTAGTAATCCAGAACCCCAGGCTAATGTTCTGGGGGCATGGGTTCAAATCCCACCTTGGTCTGTGGTGATATCCGAATTCAATAAAATTCTGCCATTACAAGTGAGTCTAATTGCAGCCATTGTCATGAAATATATTCAGTTTATTAATATCCATCAGGGAAGGAAATCTGCCATCCTTACCTGGTCTGACCTATGTGTGACTCCAGACCTACAGCAATGTGGCTGATTTTTGGCTGCCCTCTGAACTGACCTGAAGGACTAATCAGTTAATGGTGATGATGATGATTTGATTTACTGTCCTGTGTACCTAAGTACAATGAAAAGCTTTGTTTGCAAGCAGTACAGGCAGATCATAGTGAACAAGCACGTATAGATTATAGGGTTTTTAGACAGAGTGAGGCATATAGGTTCCACAGCACAGGAGCTCCACAAAGCAAGATCAACATTAACAAGACCAACATTATTTGAAGTGAGCGAGTCTACTCAACATTCTAGTAATGGCAGGGAAAAAGCTGTTCTTAAACCCCTTGTTGGTGCGTGTGTTCAAGCTTCTGTATCCTCTGCCTGACTGAAGAGGCTCTAGGAAAGTATTACTTGAGTGGGAGGGGTCTGTGATAATGTTGGCAGTTTTTCCACTACAATGAGAAGTGTAAATGGAATTCCTGGATGGAAGGGTGGCTTCCGTGATGGTCTGGGCTGTGTGCACAACCTTCCGTAGTTTCTTACCGTTGACCATTACATAGCCATATAGTATGCTTTCTGTGGTGCATTTGTAAAGATTGGTGAGGGTCCTTATGGACATGATGAATTTCCTATGTCCCTGAGGAAGAAGAGGCATTGTTGTGCCTTCTTGACTGTTGCATTTATGTGCGAAGTCCAGGACAGGTTGTCGGTTATTGTCACACCTACGCACTTGACACTGTCCACCCTCTCAACCTCCACTCTGCTGAGGTAGATGGGGGGGAAGGGCATAGTCTCCTCCTTTCTTTCTGAAGTCAATGATTAGTTCTTTAGTTTTGCTGATATTGAGAAAGAGATTGTTATCATTGCACCATGACACTAAGCCCTCTATCTCTTTTCTGTCGTCTGACACATCATTATTTGACAGCCATCCTACCACGGTGGTGTCTTGAGAAAGCTTGTATTTGGCATTTGTTCAGTTGTGGGTGTACACCACTATGACTGCAGTTGGGGGCTGACTACTAGGGGTGGGCAACAAGTGCTGACTTTGCCAGCAACATCCATTTCCCATGCAAAAATAAAGAGAAACAGGTTCCACAGAAATTTATTTGTTACTGCTTTGTATATTTTATTATTTTAGAAATGGATCCCAATATTTTGATTGTGCTCTTTATCAACATGAGTTGCTACTATTTAATGATTAATTTATATATTCTCCAAGGACTGAGTAAATTGATGTAGTCTTTCACCTTCCTAATGATACCCTTTCAATTTGGGATTATGTGCAAATACCGACATTGGAATGTTATCATTGTGGGCTGAAGAATGACTTTGGAAAAAGTTATCATTGTTATAGTGCTCCTTCTGAGATTAGGGTTGGTAAGTCGTGTCCAGTACAGCAGCAGTAATGTTACTGTCTGCTTAATGTGTTGTATGCATCCAACCAATCAGCTGGTCATTTTATTTGCTGACAATTGATGCCTTTGCTTGGTATAATGGTCCATTCCTCAGTTTAACAAGTACAAAAGCAAAAAGCAGACTGATTCAAGATCCTCCACTTCTCTGCAGGAGTGTTGTTGAATATACTGGGTACTGAATTAGGAATTAGGGACCACTCACAACAATCCAAAGACAAGCCCTATCTACTTCCAGTAAATGCTGAGGGAAGTTCGGTTCGCTTTGTTTCTAAATGAGAAAGCTAAAAATTTCTGGAGTGTTGTGAAAGGAGGCTTATCATTGAACACCTGCCTCCACTTAACCCTGTTGGGGCTTTCTGCTCCACTTAGTCTTTTCACTCGGGTCAGAAAATCAACAGGGGCCTGAAGGCTTTCTGGAAAAATTAACTCCTTTACACTAACTTACCCAGCAGACCGTGGGTACATGGTTTCCAACTCACAGATTTCACATTGCAATAAAAAGCAAGCAAGCTTCCAACTGAGGGTTCACAGAAAGCTGAGATGAGGCAGTTTTGTTTTCTCAGATCAGTCATACAGCAGAGAGCTGTGCAAATCAAATGACACTGGGGTCAAGAGGCATGATCGGAAACAGAGGGGTTGTCTACAGGCCCAGTGGTGGGAAGCATCTACACGTCTAGCAGGAGGCTGGCCTATTGTGGCTCAGCTTCAGTGATAATGAAAATCTAACCACAACACCGGCCTCAATTTATGTACCTTGTGATATGACTAATACAGAAAGTAATTCAGTATTATTACAAGTAGTTTGTAAAGGAGGAATGTGTAAAAGATTAAAAAGTTTAAGTCACGTCTTTGGCGTCAACCTAAGGGGAAAAGTTTCAAAGTATGGAGCAAAGGAATAAATGAACTTGTATTTATGGAATGCATTTTGCAAACTCAGGACTCTCAGGAATTATACGGCTGTTTGAAGCACTTTTGAACTGTCAACACTGTTTTAGTGGAGAAAACACAGCCAAAATTATACACAACAAATTGTATTTATGTAATGTCTTCAATATAATAAATATCACAAGATACTTCAAATGAGTGTAATAAACAAAGTAAGACTTCAATGCACAAAAGTCCATAAAACCATTAGAAATAGGAGCAGACCTTGCCCATTCAGCCCATTAAGTCTGCTTCAGCATTCGATCATGGCTGATATGTTTCTCAACTCTATTCTCCTGCGTTTTCCCCATAACCTTTGGCTGCCTTACTAATCTAGAACCTCTGTCACTCAATGAATTGGCCTCCACAGCTTTCTGCAGCAATGAGTTCGACAGATTAACCACTGTCTGGCTGAAGAAATTCCTCTTCATCTCAGTTCTAAAAGGTCATTCCCTCACTCTAACGCTGTGCCCTTGGGTCCTAGTCTCTCCTGCCAGTGGACCATAACAGCATAAGAAACAATGACAGGAGTAGACCAGTCAGCCTCTCAGGCCTGCTCCGACATTCAACCTGATCATGGCTGATCCGAAATTCTTCAGGTCCACTTTCCTACCTTTTCCCCATAACTCTTGATTCCCTTAATGATCAAGAATCTATCTTCCTCGGTCTTAAATATACATAAAGAATAACCCCCCACAGTTCTCTGTGGCAAGGAGTTCCAAAGACTCTCAACCCATTGTGAGAAGAAATTCCTCCTCATTTCAGTCTTAAATTAGAACACCTTTATTCTGAGACTATGCCCTCTGCTCCTAGTCTCGCCCATGAGTGGAAACATCCTCTCAGCATTTACCCTGTCAAGCCCCTTAAGAATCTGATATGTTTCAATGGGATCACCTCTTATCTTTCTAAACTCCAGTAAGTTGAGTCCCAATCCATTTAATCTCTGCTCATAAAACAACCCCTGTATACTGGGGATCATCATAGTGAACCTTCGCTGAACTGCCTCCAATGCAATGATATCTTTCCTTGAATAAGGACTGCTTACAGTACTCCAGGTGTGTTCTCACCAGCACCTTGTACAGTTGCAGTAAGACTTCCCTCCTCTTGTCGTCCAATGCAACATTTAAGAGGCATTTGGATGGGTATATGAATAGGAAGGGTTTGGAGGGATATGGGCCAGGTGCTGGCAGGTGGGACTAGATTGGGTTGGGATATCTGGTCGGCATGGACGGGTTGGACCGATGGGTCTGTTTCCATGCTACACATCTCTATGACTCGATGACTCTAACTCCCTTGAAATAAGGATCAACATTCCATTAGCTTTCCCGATTACCCGCTGCACCTAGCTTTCTGTGTTTCATGTACAATAACCTGCAAGTCCCTTTGTGTTGCAGCTTTCTGCAGTTTCTCTCTATTTAAATAATAACCTGTTCTTTTGTTCTCCCTTCCGAAATTAACAATTTTGCATTTCCCCACAAAATACTCCATTTGCCAGCTTTTTGCTCCTGCACTTAATCTACCAATATCCCGCTATAAACTGTTTGTATCCCTCTCACAACCTGCCCTTCCACTTATTTTAATATTATCTATAAATTTGGCTACAGTACAGTAGGAGACATTAGGGGAGAGGACCGCCACCTCGGTCAAAGAGGTATAGTTTAAGTAATGTCTTAAAGGAAGAAAGAAAGATGGAGAAGTGGAAGGAGGGAATTCCTATTGAAGCATTAAACAAAACTGAAGGATTAGCCACCAATGGTAAAGTGCACATAGGTATGTGAGGGTTGTATTGCAGAAGGCGATTAGATTAGATTCCCTACAGTGTGGAAACAGGCCCTTCGGCCCAACAAGTCCACACTGACCCTACAAAGAGCAACCCACCCCTAACACTACGGGCAATTTAGCATGGCCAATTCACCTCACCTACACATCTTTGTGACTATGGGAGGAAACCCACACAGAATGTGCAAACTCCACTCAGACAGTTGCCCGAGCCGGGAATTGAACCCAGGTCCCTGGTACTGTGAGCAGCAGCGCTAACCACTGAGCCACCATGCCACCCTAACACAGAGGTAGAGAAAGGTAACACTTTGAGCGGTTTTTAAAAGGGATGAGAATTTTAGAATGAAGACGTTACTTGACAGGGAGTCAGTGTAGGACAGTGATCACAGAGTTAAGACCCACATCCAGCCTTGTAATAGTGACTTAATAACCTGTATTAGTGATTTGAAGGGATTAATATTGGCTCAAACACAAGGGTGCACTCCTTTGCTCTTCTTCAAAATAGTGCCGTGGAATCAAGACCAACCAAATGCAGACAGGCTGTCAGATAACATCTCATCTGAAAAGTGCTCGGTCCCAGTTCAGTGATTTAGCCAACACTGCAGTGATTGTTCCTTTTCCCACTCCCATAACTGCAGCCCAGCTATTCTCCTATGGGGTGGAGAGGAGGGGGGCAGGGAGGTCATAAGTAGGAGAATGAGCGATACTGGGAAGCTGGCACACAAGCTCCAATGACTGATGGAAGAGCAGCAGTGAAGACCTAGAGAGCAGGCTGCCCAAGCACATACTTATTGCTGAAACGACACCGATCACTGGATACTGCAGTGCACTGAGGGGAACCAGAAAGAATTCACACCCAATCACACTACTAAACAGAATATTAAAATATTTTAGAATTAGTTCTAATTCCAGGTTAGCTGAACAGAAACTGAACCAGGGGGATTTTAATTTAGCACTTTCTTTCCATTTTACCGAACTCCCTTTTCCATAAATGCAGTTACCTTGTGGAAATGGTTGGTCACACTTGCTGGGGCTCTTGCTGCCAATTAAATTGGCCTTTAGTAAGTTGAGTTTGTTAAATTTTTCCATTCCAGCTTCCTGCTGCGAATATGATTTCTCTGTGACTGGGAAATCTGGGGATAGACAGCAGAAAAGAAAATAGAGACTCAGTCACGGTGGGAAGTTAAGATGCTCGACTAGACAGCATTGAGCTTTGCTGTGAAGTTCCATCAGGGCTCCTGCTGTTCCAGTTAAGCTCATAGCACACCTCCCACAGCTCGCTGAACAGGCAGCGTTTTGTGCTTATCATTAACCCTGTCAATGCTGCCTCTCCACAATCTCTGCCCAGGAATGAATTGCCTGTGTCACTTCTGGAGCACTGTATACAAGAAATGATTGTCCTCTGAGGAACTGCAGATTAAAGTGTAATGGGTTAATAAATTGAATATGTACCCCTACCAGAGTTCCTCTTAATTAGCTCTCAAAGGCTTTTTGCTTTTCTCGGTCTCTCATACCCTCTTTCCCAACTGCCTCCTCCTTCGAACTTTCTCGTTCCCTCTGTCCGCATCATCCCTCCAACCTCCAATTAGCTTTGCTGTAACATTCCCTCTATCCAGATATCTTGCATCAAATGACCCATCTGAAGAAGGTACCATATGGGGTGCTTGGTGCCCTGACAGATTTATCACTCAACTCTTTAGGAAAGAAATATAATTAGAAAACATTTTACTGGTTTGCTAATGAAGCATGTCCCAGTCATACATTCTGACCTAAACATCTTAACACAGGGACTGGGAAAGAAATCAAGCTTTTTGGCACAGGGTAATGTGGTGGCTAGAGAAATAAAAGTGTTTTGCAGGCACTATATTTGTAATTTGATACCATCCAGGACAAATCAGCCCGCTCGATTGGCAACACATCCACTACCTCCACCATCGGCGCTCAGTGGTAGCAGTATGTACCATCTACAAGATGCACTGCAGGAATTCATCACAGATCCTCAGGCGGCAGCACCTTCCAAACCCACGACCACTTCCATCCGGAAGGACAATAGCAGCAGATATGGGGAGCACCACCACCTGCAAGTTCCCCCTCCAAGCCCCTCGCCATCCTGACTTGGAAATATACCACTGTTTTTGTCACTGTCCCTGGGTCAAAGTCCTGGAATTCCCTCCCGAAGAGCATTGTGGGTCAACCCACAGCAGGTGAACTGCAGCAGTTCAAGAAGGAAGTTCACCAGCACCTTCTCAAGGACAACTAGGGACAGGCAGTAAATACTGGCCAGCCAGCAATGTCCATCCCATAAGTAAACAAAAACATTTCACCATAGTTGGGGAGACAGTTTAGGAAATCACCTGTTGATAATTGAACCTCATTGTGTGGTACAAACCTAGACATCCCAGAACATCCACAGTTTCATCCCTCCTCCAGCTGATCCAGTGATGGTTAGCAGGGCCAGGATTGTCCAGTTGTCTCTCAGTATTAATGGATTATACAAGATGAAGAAGGAGAAAAGAGACATTCCCAATGGCCAGCACCCTCTGTAGTTATTGTGTGTGGGCTGCATCAGGCTCTACTTAGTTTCTCATTTACTCAACTCTTGTTATTTTATGTCTGTCAACTTGATCTAAACTGATTTCTCACAGCACCCATGCAGAGGAGAGAGAAAGAGGTATATGAAATAACTCTGGGGAAGTTTCAACTAGAGGGGGCATTATTAGATAAGACCCTTTGAGTTGAGTGGCAGGCTGCAGAGATGATGGGGATTGATTTTACCACAGCAAACAATCCTTCCCTGCTGCAGAAACAGCTCACGGTGGATAATATATTTATCCTGCATGTAAATATACCTTCCATAAATACTTCTGGAGCTGCCAGTGAGTCTAATTGCTTATGGTTGTTTGTGGAGTGGGGCCTCTTTTATTTATGCTGTTGCAATTGTTTAAAATTAGAACGTTAAAAAATTCTGATTTCCTCACAGTTTTGCCACACAGCCACTGAAATAGTCTCCATTTTAGCCGTGGGACTTTGCTGTGAATTCAATAATGCACCCTTCTGGCAGTACTATCGTGATATGTTTGGACCCATTCGTCCCGAGCCATAGGACCACTGCTAAAATATAAGCAGCTCCTGTCACTGGCCATTGGTTCTCTGACCGGCAACAATAAGGAGGCCAATAATGTTCTTTCTCAGCACAGACACTGGTCGAGCTTTCCTCCAAACATTGTGGAAAATTCACAGCCACAGAACAGAAATTGTAGATGTGACTTCGAATTTGTTGTTGAATGAATTATTTGTTTAGTGATTCTGGAGGGGACCTACTAAGTGGTTAGCACTGTTGCCTCAGCGCCAGGGACCCAGGTTCGATTCCTGCCTCAGGTGACTGTCTGTGTGGGGTTTGCACATGCTCCCCGTGTCTGCGTGGGTTTCCTCCAGGTGCTCCGGTTTCCTCCCACAATCCAAAGATGTGCAGGCTAGGTGAACTGTCCATGCTAAATTGCCCATAGTGTTCAGGGATGTGTAGGTTAGGCGTATTAGTCTGGGGTAAATGTAGGGGAACGGGTCTGGGTGGGTTATTCTTTGGACTTGTTGAGCTGAAGGGCAATGATTTACTAAGGTGGGGTAGTTCTGCACAATGGAAGACAGGCCCACAATCTGGGCGAAGGTAGGTATTGCAGATGCTGGAGATTAGAGTCAAGGTTAGAGTAGTGCTGGAAAAGCACAGCAGGTCAGGCAGCATCCGAGGAGCAGGAAAATCAACGTTTCGGGCAAAAGCCCTTCACCAGGAATGAGGCTGGGAGCCTTGGGAATGGAGGGATAAATAGGAGTTGACTGGGGCTGGGGAGAACGTATCTGAGAATGCAATAGGTGAATGGAGATGGAGGTAAAGATGATAGGTCAGAGGGGAGGGTGGAGCAGATAGGCGGGAAGGAAGATTGACAGGTGGGATAGGTCATAAGGACGGTGCTGAGCTGGAAGGTTGGAACTGCGGTAAGGTAGGGGGAGGGGAAATGAGGAAACTGGTGAGTCCACATTGATGCCCTGGGGTTAAAGGGTCCCGAGACGGAAGATGAGGCTTTCTTCCTCCAAACGTCAGTTAGTGAGCAAGTGGTGATGGAGGAGGCCCAGGACCTCGGCAGAGTGGGAGGGGGAGTTGAAATGTTGGGCCACGGGGCGGTGGGGTTGATTGGTGCGGGTGTCCCAGAGATGTTCTCTGAAGTGCTCTGCGAGAAGGCGTCCTGTCTCCCCAGCGTAGAGGAGACTGCATTGGGAGCAACAGGTACAGTAAATGACATGTGTGGAAGTGCAGGTGAAACTTTGATGGATGTGGAAGGCTCCTTTGGGGCCTTGGATGGAGGTGAGGGAGGAGGTGTGGGCGCAGGTTTTGCAATTCCTGCGGTGGCAGGGGAAGGTGCCAGGATGGGAGGGTGGGTTGTTGGGGGAGCGTGGACCTAACCAGGTATTCACAGAGGGAACGGTCTTTGCGGAAGGCGGATAGGGGTGGGGAGGGAAATATATCCCTGGTAGTGGAGTTCATTTGAAGGTGGTGGAATTGTCAATGGATGATGCGATTTAAGTAGAGAATGGTGGGGTGGAAGGTGAGGACCAGGGGCATACTGTCCTTGTTGCAGTTGGAGGGGTGTGGTTTGAGGGTGGAGGTGCAGGACATGGATGAGATGCATTGGAGGGCATCTTCAACTATGTGGGAGGGGAAATTGTGGTCTTTAAAGAAGGAGACCATCTGGCGTGTTCTGTGCTGGAACTGGCTGTCCTTGGAACAGATGCGGCGGACGCGGAGGAAATGGGAATACAGGATAGCATTTTTGCAGGAGGTAGGGTGGGAGGAGGTGTATTCCAGGTAGCTGTGGTAGTCGGTGGGATTGTAAAAAATGTCAGTGTTGAGTCGATCATCTTTGATGGAGATGGAGAGGTCCAGGAAGAGGAGGGAGGTGTCAGAGATGGTCCAGGTAAATTTAAGGTCGGGATAGAATGTGTTGGTGAAGTTGGTGAACTGCTCAACCTCCTTGTGGGAGCACGAGGTGGTGCCAATGCAGTTACCAATGTAGGAGGAGAAAGTGAGGTCTGCAGATGCTGGAGATCAGAGCTGAAAATGTGTTGCTGGAAAAGCGCAGCAGGTTAGGCAGCATCCAGGGAACAGGAGAATCAACGTTTCGGGTATAAGCCCTTCTTCAGGCATCAGTTACCAATGTAGCAGAGGAAGAGGTGGGGAATGGTGCCAGTGTAACTACGGAAGATAGACTGTTCCATGTAGCCGACAAAGAGACAGGCATAGCTGTGGCCCATGGCTACCCCTTTCGTCTGGAAGAAGTGGGAAGATTCGAAAGAGAAATTGTTGAGGGACAATCAGGGCCTCGTTTTTGATGAAGGGCGTTTGAGTAAAACATCGATTTTCCTGCTCCTCAGATGCTGCCTGACCTACTGTGCTTTTCCAGCAACACTCTAATCCAGGCCCACAATCACTGCCATGGCCCATCTGCAGCTATTACAACAGAAGGAGCAGCAACACTTAGAAAGCAATTGTGCAGAAAACAAAGCAATGATCATGAGGGAGATGCCGAGATCTTATTGCTGTGACTTTATTTACACACAAGGAAAGGGGGGAATTGCCTAAATCATGACCAGCTGACCAGAAATTTCTCAGCTCAGCTACTTCCAAAAACACATTTTGATTTTGTTTGCTGAAAGATTAATTACAGTTGTAGGGCTGATTGTTTCTGAGAAACAAATTGTTGCAAAATGGCTGGAGTCCCGATTTACACCAAAGTACAAACCTGTCCATGATCTTTACAATTGTTTTTAATTATTGCTCTTGAGGGCGGTTATACTGTACTCTGTACAGGTAGTGTCATTTATATTAGTCTCGCAAACACGGTGTCCTTGTTTCGCTCTGTGATCTGAATCTTATTACACTGTGTATCCATTTTAGAAGAAGGTGTGTAACTGCAGTAGATTTTACAGCACTCACTTCTGTACTTCTGTGGAAAATATGGGAGTAAGCACTAGAGACTTTTCCCTCTTTTGAATGTTATTCGTATCACTTATTCAAAGAATACATTACTGGTGTTCCATTCCTTCCGTTAGAAGGTCCTTTTTTTTCTAATTTATATCTGGGTTGAATTTGCTAATCTGAGCTGGGCTGGTCAAGGATGGGTAGGGGTGGGGGTGTGGGTAACATTTGGCTTTAACATCCCAGACACCAAGGATGGGTGGGAGGAGAAAGTACGAGTCAGCCAGGACCCTGCTCAGTGTCCAAGATCTCCCACCAGGAATGCACAACAATGGATGTTGGTTGAGGATGGAATTGGGCTGGGCTGCGATGCCTCCCACGGCCTGCCAGTCCTTCCCAGTCAAGCAAAGGGAATGGCCAAGAGGTGCAGGGAGCAGTCTTTGGAACAGCAGCTGAAAAATGTGTTGCTGGAAAAGTGCAGCAGGTCAGGCAGCATTCGAGGAGCAGGAGAATCGACGTTTCGGGCATAAGCCCTTCTTTGGAACAGCAGCACCAGCATGAGTCTCTTCATGAGGAGAAGTGAATATCCAAGGGGCTCACGGTGCAGACTGACACACAGTGGATTCTCGCAAGCTTTAAGCATGTGGAAATTGATGGAAACTGCCAAACAAAAGGCAGTTATTGTGAGTGCCTTTCCAGTCCTCTGAGTCCCCTCCTTTGTCAGATTGGGTCACAAGTTATCATCCTGTGGCACGTCCAAAATCATGACTCTGACAAAGTAAAACTGAGATTTCCAAACCTGAGTACGAGCTACAAGTCGCCAGGGTCGAAGCGAATTTGTTTTTACTCAAGAATGGGGGAGGGGTTCAGGTCACAAAGGTTAGCTGCTCTGTTCATTAAGTTAAAACCCATGTGTCACCACATGATGGGAATGACGGCTGTGAGGGGTGGAAGGGGAGGGGGGAGGGGGAGGGAAAGCAGTGAGGAGGAGACTCTTCCTCCTCTTCCTGCTCCCACCACCTCCTCCCCACCCCCAACTCCCTGGGTCAAGAAAGAAATACTAAGCAAGCAGATTTCAATTGAAGCTGACAGTAGACTCTGCATGCTGGCTTTTGTGTCTAACCAGGTCTAAAATGTTTCTTGAGGGCCAAGACAAACGCTGGAAGCCATTTTAATGCAGAACACAAAGGTTGATTGAAGGAATGCTGGTTTCCACTGCAGCTTCCTGCTGAGCTGAATGAAAATGCGAAGGAAGAAAGTGACCTACAGAAAATTCCCAAACGATGGCTCGCATCTTTCATGCTGGGACTTTTTTAAAATTCAATTTTCCCAGAATTTTTGAGCTATTTTCCAGAATGTGCTCTTCTCCTAACGACTCCATTTCCGAGCAGGCAGACATCATTCCCAAGTCAGCAGCTGTCATATTCTGTACCACCCCAAACCCCACCCCCAAGTGACTCCTTCATTTCACCCCCACCTCCAACTCCTGGGAACCTTGCTGGTGACTGAATGTCCAGGATAGATGGGGTTTAGTGGAGGGTTCCTCACCCTGCTGCCCCTACTTGACCCTTGCGGATTTTGCCCACAGAGCACCAAATCCAAATTGAGTTCACCTGTACTTGACGTTAATATACCGATTTTCCAGAAGGGGCCACTGCAGAGTAATTTAATTAGCTCCAAGCTCCACCCAAGTCAAGGCTATGAGGCCATTTGTAGACCCTCAATTGAAGGGAAAGAAATATTTTCAATTTAGGCATCACTCACATAGAGTCATAGAGATGTACAGCATGGAAACAGACCCTTCGGTCCAACCCGTCCGTGCCGACCAGATATCCCAACCCAATCTAGTCCCACCTGCCAGCACCTGGCCCATATGCCTCCAAACGCTTCCTAGTCATATACCCATCCAAATGCCTCTTAAAAGTTGCAATTGTACCAGCCTCCACCACATCCTCTGGCAGCTCATTCCAGACACTTACCACCCTCTGCATGAAAAAGTTGCCCCTTAGGTCTCTTTTATATCTTTCCCCTCTCACCCTAAACCTATGCCCTTTAGTTCTGGACTTCCCGACCCCAGGGAAAATACTTTTTCTATTTATCGTTTCTATGCCCCTCATAATTTTGTAAACCTCTATAAGGTCAACCCCTCAGCCTCCGACGCTACAGGGAAAACAGCCCCAGCCTGTTCAGCCTCTCCCTGTAGCTCAGATCCTCCAACCCTGGCAACATCCTTGTAAATCTTTTCTGAACCCTTTCAAGTTTCACAACATCTTTCCGATAGGAAAGAGACCAGAATTGCACGCAATATTCCAACAGTGGTCTAACCAATGTCCTGTACAGCCACAACATGACCTCCCAACTCCTGTACTTTTCCAGCACCCCACTCTCGAACTTTGAGGGGTAGTAGTGTTTGTCATTTCGGAAAGGCAGCAGTCAATTTGTACACAGCAAGCTCACACATACAAAATTGTGCTAATGACCAGCAATCGTAGATTGAAGTGTAGAAGATGGGCGGCACAGTGGGCGGCACGGTGGCACAGTGGTTAGCACTGCTGCCTCACAGCGCCAGAGACCCGGGTTCAATTCCCGCCTCAGGCGACTGACTTTGTGGAGTTTGCACGTTCTCCCCGTGTCTGCGTGGGTTTCCTCCGGGTGCTCCGGTTTCCTCCCACAGTCCAAAGATGTGCAGGTCAGGTGAATTGGCCATGTTAAATTGCCCGTAGTGTTAGGTAAGGGGTAAATGTAGGAGTATGGGTGGGTTACGCTGCGGTGGGTCGGTGTGGACTTGTTGGGCCGAAGGGCCTGTTTCCACACTGTAATGTAATCTAATCTAATGTAATCTAATCTAATCTAAGATAGCTCATCTGCACCATGTTTGGAATAGTCCCATAGATTCTTTTAAAGTTTAACATCCCTTGCAGAACATAGATTGATTTGAGAGGAGGCTAGTGAAGAATTTCAGCACCAAGATTGTTTAGTAAGGCTGAATGGCCTGTCTTTGTGCTGTATGTTCATTGTGGTTTTATATTTTCCAGACAGCTGTAAAGAGGACCATTTCTCTTTGTATTAACCTATTCACATTATAGGGCAGTTTACAAATTTCTTGTGAAGCACAAACTTTACACCTCCTTCATTATTTAGAATCCCAGTTTAAGCTTTAGTTTTCCACTTGACGGTCTTTCTTTGAGAAGTTAAGAAGATAGATTGATGGATGATGTAGAGCAGCAATGTTATCCCAGTGTTTTAGGGAGTATTTATCCTTTAATTAACATCACAAAAGGCAGATTATCTGGTCATTATCACATTGCCATTTGTGGGAGTTGCTAACCCCAGGTTGACTACTGTGCTTCTACATTACAACAAGTGAGTATGCTTCAAAAGTGCTTCATTGTCTGTAAAGTGCCCTGCAGTCATGAAGAAGTGCTGCAGAAATGCGGGTCTTTTTAAAAATTACTGTTCAAATGTGCCAGAAAAACAAGTATGTATTATACTGCTTCTGGCTTTTGAGTGGCTCTGATCAGGAAACAAATAGCAGCTATTGGACTTTTGCTGATACATTTCTGTTAAATGTGAACGCAGCAGCCAGGAGTAATGAGAAGCACAAACAGAAATTGTTGGAAAATCTCAGCAGGCCTGGAAGCATCTGTGGAGAGAAAGTGGAGTTAACATTTGGGGTCCAGTGACCCTTCCTCAGGACTGTGCTTTTCCAGCAATTAACACTGCCATCTTTATTAGGGGAGAAAGTGAGGTCTGCAGATGCTGGAGATCAGAGCTGAAAATATGTTGCTGGAAAAGCGCAGTAGGTCTGGCAGCATCCAGGGAACAGGAGAATCGACGTTTCGGGCATAAGCCCTTCTTCCTGAAGAAGGGCTTATGCCCAAAATGTCGATTCTCCTATTCCCTGGATACTGCCTGACCTGCTGCGCTTTTCCAGCAACACATTTTCAGCATCTTTATTAGGGGCCATGTTCCACAAGACACATGCGTGGCTGCCATGTTTATAGGGGGCACAGGGCAGCAGGGAGCATGTGCAGCCTTCCTTTGATGTTGGGCAAGGTGAGATGGAAGGACTTGCAGCAAACTCAAACCAAAAATAATGTTGGATGGGTTTCGGAGTGACAGTGGCATCTTTAGAGGCAATGTGGTCACGGAGTCGGTCGACATGTGAAGCCTGGAATGGGTCTCTCGCTACCCTGTGGAGTGGGCCCTTGGTGACGGTATGGCGTGGGCTGGGAAGCCCAGAGTGGGACTCTGGCAATGGAATGCTGTCGCAGCAGAGAAGGAAAAATTGGACTCTCTTTAGTTATCTTTCTTTTATTTTATTCGAAGTTAATGTGAATGGCACCTATGTATGGGCAACAGTACACACTTTTCATTGTATCTTATATTGAATGTATATGACAATAAAGGATATTCTGTTCTATTTTGCTCCTGATTTCCAGCAAGTGCAGTTCTTTGATTTTTTTAAAGTCAGGAGTAATGGGCACGTTTCAGAAAGTCTTTGTACACTTTTGAGGTGGCATTTCTGAGCATGGAATTATGGGAATTTAAAAGTACTCGGTGTTTTAACATTTACTGTCAGTTTCAAGAAAGGAAACTCTGTTATCTTCCTTTGGCTCAGGATTCTGTTCCAGCCCAACTCATCTTTAAGTCATGTAACAGCTTCCACACACACAAAATGAGGCTCCGAGTGGGAGGAGGTGGTTTTCCCAAATATTTCTGGAGATTGCGGTTTTACCGTTAAACACATTCTGCTGGAAATACCCAGCAGGCCAGGCAGCATCTGTGGGAAGTGAACCAAACCTGATGGTCTGAATTTAACATTATTTAGGCTGAGTGATCAAATGAGGTCTAACAAGATTTCTGCTGGATCGAATCTAACTCACCTCATTAACTAGGGAACAGGAGAATCGACGTTTCGGGCATAAGCCCTTCTTCAGGAATGCAGACCTCACTTTCTCCTCACCTCATTAACTGGCTACCCACAGGGTCCTCTTATGGTGCAATCATAGTGTCTCTACCCCAGGACCGAGACACCCAGGTTCAAGTCCAGAGGTGTGTAATAACATTTTTAAACCGGTTGATTAGGGAAAAATAGGTCAAATTAGAAAACAAAATGACCTACCCATCAATGTGGTGTCCTTCTTATGTAACTGTTTCCCCATCTTACCATGTGCCATTCCTGGATCAGCTCATTACTTAGTCAGGGAGAGAGGGCAGTGCCAGGAGGAACCCCACACAGGTTCCCCCAGGAGTCTCCTGTCAGGCTGCCTGGCTGGGCCCTCCCTGCCTACCACTCTGAGCTGAAGTTCAAGAAGATTCTCAGTGTGTCTGGGCTGTCCAGGCACAGGCGCACCTGACATCACTCAAGTAATGCCAATGCCAACAAGCTCCACTGTCAGGCATGCTGCTGCCTCCACCCCAGCTGTGGAACTTGTGATTACTCGAACACAGAGAGTAAGGGGAAGAAAGCAAAATTCTTTTGAGTGCATTTTTGTGCCTCAGATGACAACATATGATACATATAAAGTATTACATTTGGACAGATCTGTTTGTTTGAGGGTGATGTCGTTGTGTTGCCTTACTTTATGTCCAAACAGGCTGTACCATGGATCACTGTCTGCAGAAGTTAGAGGCATGGGCTGTACATATACACTATTGCCCTGTGTGTTACAACATCCCAGTTCTTGCCTTGGCCTTTGTGTCCAAAAGTGTTGGTGTAAATGAGGTGATGTCTGGGCCAGGGAGATGCACAGCCAAAAGGGAACTCCTGCATTGGGATGGCCAGGGATGAGCAATCTCACAGGGCTGGGTCCGGTACAGTGGGGTCTGTGTGTAATGTTGCTTCCCTTTAAAGGGCGTCACCTTGGCAGGTCCTGGAGTCCCCTCCCCCATGGGTCATGTCAGTTACTTCACACAATCTTGGTCTGCTGACAGCCATTTTCTTTCCCGTTGTTCACTTCCACTTTCCGCCATGTTGGAAGGTGACAGTGAACACCCTTTGGCCAGTGGATTCCAGCCTCCACCTTTACATGTCAGACAACATCCATGCCCCCTTTCTGGTGGCCCTTCCCATGATTCCAATCAGTTCTTACATCCCCAGGTCAACAGCAAGCCTGCACACCGCCAGCCCCTCTCCCACACACACAGCCACTGGCATGTCAGATGATCTTGTCAAGTGTGGTCATACACTATCCCATCCTCAAGCCAGGATGCTCCTGAACCCCTCCCTGTATGACCCCTTTCCCATCCAGGCCTCACCGTATTGCCCTATTTACAAATACAGTCTCCCCTTGCCCTTCCCTCACAATAATCATCTCCTTTTTCCACAGCCTCCTCACCCTGCCCCCATCTGCACAGCTAGGTTCTCACACGTCCTTCTTATGGCAGCAGCCCTGTGGTATGTCTCCATCCCCTTTACCCTTTAGTGTTCTGGATGGACCCAACCCAACAGCTGTGACAATCACTTTGAGTGACCTAACCAGCAGTTCCAGGTGAGAAGCGTACTGAGCCCTGCCTTATGGCTGTTTACCTCATGCACTGTGTTAGCCCTATAGCAACCTCCAACTCCCTCCCCCCTGCCCCTCCCCCAGTAGCCATACTAGCCACTGTGAAGCCACAGGACTGACCAGGACCCATTCCCTGGACTTCAGAGGGATGGGCCTCCTTACTGAGAACTCCCTGACTGGACAGCTGGTGTCTGGCCCAGTATTGGAGGCACCCTGACTGGCAGGGGTCTCAATGGACTTTGGTGATGAACACTCTCTCAGCCTGTGAGCCCTGGCTGCCTGCTTGTTGCTTAGTCAGTGTGTTTACCGAGAAAGCTGCTGGTACACCGTGCAGGGTGGGATTGAGGTAACACATTGACACACAGCAAGATGGCCGCCACCCTTCGACTGAGCACTGCTGAACAGCCAGGCAAGCTGCCTTGCCAACTGGCAAGGCAAGGATGATATGAGCATGCAAGTAGGCATTAAATGAATGCACACTGAGAGGGCAGGCACCCAGTCCTGATATGCAGTCTGGACCAGTGTGTGAGCTGGATGCCTGTCCCTGTGCACAAAGTGTCTGTGCTGCAGCTTTTCAATCCTAGTTGCTGATGTGGCCCTAAATCCTGGCACGGTGGCTCAGTGGTCAGCACTACTGCCTCACAGTTCCAGGGACCTGGGTTTGATTCCAGCCTTGGGTGACTGTCCGTGTAGAGTTTGCACAGGGATGTGTAAGTTAGGTGGATTAGCTGTGGGAAATGCAGGGTTACAGGCCTAGGGTGGGATGCTCTTTGGAGTGGATATGTTGGGCCGAATGGCCTGTTCCCACACTGCAGGATTCTATGGAATATAGATCTTTGTGTCATAAGTATCTTGCAAGTTTGTCAAGAAGAGGGACATGAGGATCTTGAGGTGTTGGTAGATCTTGATGCCAGTGTCCATGAATAAGCTGTGTGTGTGTTTGTCTGTGTGCGCCTTGTGATGCGGTTTGGTACTGAGCAGCACTGAGCCTGTTGACAGCCAGCAGGAAGCTGAAATGACCAGGTACCTGTTCTCACCTCCAGGCTGGGATCCCTCATTGCTTAGTTTGTTGGTGCGTTGGGTAAGATTGGAAATGAGATATGTCGTCAATAAGGTGTTTAACAAGCTGTAATCCCTCTTGCTTGGCAACATATCAGAGCCTAGCCAGAACTCTCCTCCCTACCTGGTAGATATGTAAAAGATCCAGCACATGGTTGCCAACAACGCGATAGCCCTCGCTGGAACCCTCACACGATTCTGCTACATTGTCCGTGTCCGTAAGATTCCATCCACTGTTTCAGATCCGCGATATTTTGGTTAGGAATATTGACCCTGATTTTCTGCGACACCACCACAGCATGTTGTGTTCCTGAGAAACGGCCATTAGGGGCAGCTAGTCATGGCTGTTCCCCCACACTCTACTCTGGGGAATAAGTCCCGTTAAGTACAGAGGAACCTCAATTATCTGGCATTCGATTATCCAAACAAGATCGCAACTACCCGAAAATGTGGAAAATTGCCCAGGTATGTCCTGAACATAAAAAAGCAGGAAAAATCCAACCCAATTATATACTGCCCCATCATTCTCCCCTCAATCATAAATAAAGTGCCTGAAGGTGTCATCTCAATGATGCCCAGTTTCCACCAGGATCATTCAGCTCCTGACCTCATTACAGCCTCCATTCAAACGTGGACAGTAGAGAGGTGAGAGTGACAGCCCTTGACATCAAGGCTGCATTTGAATGAGCAAGGCATCAAGGAACTCCAGAAAAGCTGGAGTCAGTGGGAATTGGGAAAGGATCTGACTAAACAGCTGGTTAAAGTCATGCTTGGTCCAAAGGAAGATGGTCGTGATTGTTGGCGGTCAGTGATTTCAGCTCCAGGTCATCTCTGCAGGAATTCCTCAGGGAAGTATCCTAGGACCAACTATATTCAGCTGCTTCATCAATGACCTTTCCTCCATCGTAAGGTCAAAAGTAGGGACGCTTAATGATGATTGCGCAATGTTCAGAACCATTCCTGACACTTCAGACATTGAAGCAGTTCATGTTCAAACACAACAACATCTGGATAATATCCAGGCTTGGGCTGAAAAGAGGCAATTAACATTTTTACAATACAAGTGCCAGGCAATGACCATCTCCAACAAGAGAGAATCGATCTATTATCCCTTGACATTGAATGGCACCACCATCACTGAATATCCGACTGTCCACATTCTAGACTTTACCATTGACCAGAAACTGAACTGGACTCACCACATAAACACAGTGTTTACAAAAGGAAGTTAGAGGCTAGGAATATTGCGTGAGTAACACACCTCCTCATTCCCCAAAACCTGGCCACCATCCACTATCTGCAAGGCACAAGACAGGAATGAGATGGAATACTCCCCCTCCCCCACCTTGCATGGATGGGTACAGCCCCAGTAATACTCAAGACACTCAACACTATCCAGGACAAAGTAGTTTGCTTGATTGGCATTGCATCCACAAGTATCCACTCCTTCCATTACTGATGCTCAGTAGCAGCAGTATGTACTATCTACAGGATGCACTGCAGAAATTCACCAAAGATCCTTAGATAGCAGCTTCCAAAACCACGACCATTCCCATCTGGAAGGACAAGAGCAGCAGCGGGAACATTATGACCTGCAAGTTCCCCTCCAAGCGACTCACCATCCTGACTTAGAAATATATCACTATTCATTCACTGTCACTGGGTCAAAATCCTGGAATCCCTCCCTAATGGCATTGTGTGTCTACCGAAAGCAAATGGACAGCAACCGTTCAAGAATGCAGCTCACCACTACTTTCTGAGAGGTAGCTAGGAATGGGTAACAACTATTGGCCCAGCTGGTGACATCCACGTCCCATGAATGAATACAGTAAAAGAACTTGTTTTCATGTTCCAATGGGTTCACAACTAACCAGGTTTGTTTCAGGTGTAGCTGGTGTATGAAGTGCAACAGCAAAGTCCCACAAGTTGTGGGAATATAATAACCAGGCTGTGAGCTAAATGTTATTCAGGAATCCAGAGAAATCCCCTGCTCTTCATTGAACACTCCCCTAGTCACTTTATTTCCATCTGAGATAGATGGTAGAATCATAGAATCCCTGCAATATGGGAAGAGGCCATTCAACCCTACAAGTCCACACCGACCCGCTGAAGATTAACCCACCCAGATCTAATCCCCTACATTTACCCCCAACTAATGCACCTAACCTACACATCCCTGAACACTATGTGTCAATTTTAGCATGGCCAATTCACCTAACCTTTGGACTGTGAGAAGCAACTGGAGCACCCAGAGGAAACACACATAGACAGAGGGAGAATGTGCAAATTCCACACAGACAGTCGCCCAAGGCTGGAATCGAACCCAGGAACCTGGCATTGTGAGGCAGCAGTGCTAACCACTGAGCCACCATGCCTCAGTTTAATGTTGCACAGTCCCTTCGACAGTGCAAGGCTCCTTCAGTGCGGCACTGAACTGTCGTATCCGTTTCTGAAGCTCCTTGAACCAGTTATCATCTGAGAGCAGAGAAAAGAGTGCAGCCTTTGAGCCAAGACTGACAGCTGAGCAAGTGCTGGACTTTATATCTGGAGAAGAATAATCCTGGACCGAATCAGTGGGATGCTTTTTTTTCCCTTTTCCTGCACCATTTTAGTGATCAGTGAGAGCCTTGCAGAGTTTGCCAATTTAGTGCATAACTGTGGGAAGTTTTGTGCAGTGAAATAACATTTACTCAGAGTTGGGTTGAGCCTGCTCCAGATTTATTTCCTGTAGGACACTGCAGGCAGGAGAGAGACGTCCATTTGTTTTAGCCTGTGCTGCATTCCAACTCCAGTCCCAAATGACCTTTTTGTTTTAAATTCAGCTCATCACCAGTCCCCTTAAATTGTCGAAGAGTATCTTTGTTTCAAGCTTATATTAACACACATTTTCATCACCATCTTTATTCGTTTATGCTGCTTGCTGTTTGTAATCAAGAATTTCTGGCGTGCCAGGAACACAGAAGTCCTGACAATGCAGCAATGTTTGAACGGATGGTAATCTGTTCTGGTTTTGCCATGGTCTGAAAAAGTTATTAGAATCACATAAAAGGTCCTTGTTGTTCTGCGAGAAAGGTTAGTAAATCAAAAATGTCATTCAGATCGAGATGGGACCAGTTTGATAAGAATAAATATGGTCTTATCTGACTGACCTGCCTTGTTTGACCCTATTATCAACATTTTGGGGGTAAGCATGGACCAGAAACTGAACTGAATTCACCACATAAACACGCTGTCAACAAGAGCAGCTCAGGAGTTAGGAATACTGCAGTGAGTAACTCACCTCCTGACTCCCCAAAACCTGTCCACAATCTACAAGGCACAAGTCAGGAGTGTGATGGAATACTCCCACACGCCTAGATGGGTACACCTCCAGCAACACTTAAGATGTGTGACGCTATCCAGGACAAAGCAGCCCCCGCTTGATTAGCACCACATTCACGAGCACGTTCTCTCCACCACTGACACTCAATAGGCATTCCCCCAACGCGGATTCATAGGCTAGGCCGAGGCTGCAGGTCTGCAGCTGAAGGAAGGGAAAGGAAGTCTCTGACTGGCATGGTGTCTTCCGGTGTGGCAGTCTCTCGGTGTGGCAGTCTCTCGGTGTGCCTGTCTCCAAGTGTACCAGTCTGCCGGTAGTGTCCCAGGTTTAGCAGTGTCCCGGGTGTGGCAGTCTCCTGGTGTGGCAGTCTCCCGGTGTGGCAGTCTCCCGGTGTGGCAGTCTCTCGGTGTGGCAGTCTCCCGGTGTGGCGGGTTCCTGTTGTGGCGGTCCTGTCCCGGTGTGGAGGTCTCATTCCCATTTGGAGGTAGTCTTTGTCTTCGCCGTTCAGGTGTTCCAGCAGCCCGGCTTGGTGGTCTTATCCAGGAATGGCGGTCTTCTTTGGCAGAGTTTCTGGCCCAGTATTCCAGCAGCCTGGCTTGGCCGTCTCTTCCCAGCTGCTTCTTAGGAGTATCCCATCGTTCCTTAATCAGCTTTCCATGAACCCAGGAGCCATTAAGTGAAGTGTGATGAACTTTGTCTTAATTTTACTTTTTTTTAAATCATCATGTATAACTTCTCTCATTGGTGCAGGCACTGTGGTGGGGTGACATAGCCAGGGTTGGGAAATAGAGAAGGCTAGGTTGCTGGGGAGCTAACGGGCAAGGGTACAAAACAATATTAGCTTAGAGCAGGCTCTTCAAACCAAATGAGTTTACATCATAGAAGCACAGAATGGTCACAGCACAGAAGGAGACCTTTTAGCTGCTGCATCTGTGCTCATGTCATCATGTTATTTTTTAAAAAATGACTATAACATTATGACAGAGAAACCTTTCCAAGCCACGACCACCTCCATCTAGAAGGACAAGAACAGCAGATGCATGGGAACACCACCAGCTGCAAGTTCCCCTCCAAACCACTCACCATCCTGACTTAGATATGTATGAGGTAGAAAGTGAGCACTGCAGATGCTGGAATAATGAAGAGCTTATGCTTGAAGCGTTGATTCTGTTGCTCCTTGGATGCTGCCTGACTGGCTGTGCTTTTCCAGCAGCACACTCTTCAACTTGGAAATATATCACAACTCCTTCATTGTCGCTGATTCAAAATCCTGGAATTCCCTCCTCAAGTGCATTGTAGGTCTACCTATAGCATGTGGTCTGCAGCAGTCCAAGAGACAGCTCGCCACTACCTTCTGAAGGGCAACTATGGACAGGCAGTAAATGTTGGCTAGCCAGCAATGCGCACGAGTGCATAAAATAAATCTAAAACTTGTGCCAAATGCATCATATTCATAAAGGCTTTTCTTTATTTCCACTAGACTGAGTTGTTTAACTGCTTTTAGCATTACAAATATTGTGGCAACAAAGTAAACAAAGTATATTCTGACTCCACAAATTGGAGAAATTCAATTTCCTCAGACAAAATGGTGTAATGTAATGAAAAGAGTGGCTTGGCCAGTGAAGTTTAGTGGTCTGACAGGCTAAGCTGAAAATAACAATCAACTTTATGAACAATCACAGGGAAGATGTGGAGGGGAGGGGAGATGAGTTTTTCCGCTTGATCTTTCTTCAAACACAATTGGACTACAGGAGGTCCAAACACGAAGAAATATAAACAGAGTTATTAATGTTAGCAAATTTTGTTTTCATAAATCTGTGAGGCATCCCTCACAAACTGAAAGGTATGATCGTTTTATGCTTGAATTAGCTCTGACTTCATCCATGGTTGCTATTTGCCTACTGCTGATAAGGTTGCTGGGAGTCAGTAATTTATTTCAGTTCTCCGGCAGATGAAACATATCTATCTGGAAGTAGTGGTAAGAATAGTATCTGCATATAAGTTCGGAATCAAAAACAGAGATTGCTGGAAAAACTCAGCAGGTCTGACTGCATTTGTGGAGAGAAATCAGCGTTAACATTTCATGTCCAGTGACCTTTCTTCAGGACTGAACTGTTCAAAAATAAGAGTGATGTGACAATGGACAATTTGCCTCAACCCAAGATGGCTGCTAAGGGTTGGGTGAACATCTGTGATTTCTGCATAGACAAAGGGTTAATTCATGTCCGAACATTTTCTGGAACATTCTTAGCAGCTCTAAATGATCGTGGCTGGGATGCCAATCTGGAAATGGACATGAGAAGACCAAAAGATCTGTGGTAACCACACTGTCTATTATTGGTGGATTTGAAAACTCAAAAGTTCCTCCACTTATTGTCACCAAACATAAACCATAGCAATGGGAGCTGTAAAGGAACTAGTCAAATCATAGTGAGGTGAAAATGTGTTGCTGGAAAAGCGCAGCAGGTCAGGCAGCATCCAAGGAGGTACAGGAAGTCACCATTCATTGTGCATTGTATAGCGATGGCTTCTTACTTCAAATCATTGTGGGTGGGCAATAGAAGCATTGGTCGTGTGACCAAAGCTGACAAAAGACAATGAATCCTATTGCCCTGAGTCAGGAAGGAAGTATTTGTCTCAAATCCAACTGGGACCATTCCTATGGCCAGACTAACAGACCCTGCCTAACAACCAGTCATAGAGTCATAGAGATGTACAGCACGGAAACAGACCCTTTGGTCCAACCTGTCCATGCCGACCAGATATCCCAACTCAATCCAGTCCCACCTGCCAGCACCCAGCCCATATCCCTCCAAACCCTTCCTATTCATATACCCATCCAAATGCCTCTTAAATGTTGCAATTGTACCAGCCTCCACCACATCCTCTGGCAGCTCATTCCATACATGTACCACATTCTGCGTGAAAACGTTGCGCCTTAGGTCTCTTTTATATCTTTCCCCTCTCACCCTAAATCTATGCCCTCTAGTTCTGGACTCCCCGACCCCAGGGAAAAGACATTGTCTATTTATCATTTCTATGCCCCTCATAATTTTGTAAACCTCTATAAGGTCAACCCCTCAGCCTCCGACACTCCAGGGAAAACAGCCCCAGCCTGTTCAGCCTCTCCCTATAGCTCAAATCCTCCAAACCTGGCAACATCCTTGTAAATCTTTTCTGAACCCTTTCAAGTTTCACAACATCTTTCCAATAGGAAGGAGACCAGAATTGCACGCAATATTCCAACAGTGGCCTAACCAATGTCCTGTACAGCCGCAATGTGATGTCCCAACTCCTGTACTCAATACTCTGACCAATAAAGGAAAGCATACCAAACGCCTTCTTCACTATCCTATCTACCTGCGACTCTACTTTCAAGGAGCTATGAACGTGCACTCCAAGGTCTCTTTGTTCAGCAACACTCCCTAGCACATTACCATTAAGTGTATAAGTTCTGCTAAGATTTGCTTTCCCAAAATGCAGCACCCCGCATTTATCTGAATTAAACTCCATCTGCCACTTCTCAGCCCATTGGCCCATCTGGTCCACATCCTGTTGTAATCTGAGGTAACCCTCTTCGCTGTCCACTACACCTCCAATTTTGGTGTCACCTGCAGACTTACTGACTGTACCTCTTACGCTCGCATCCAAATCATTTATGTAAATGACAAAAAGTAGAGGGCCCAGCACCGATCCTTGTGGCACTCCACTGGTCACAGGTCTCCAGTCTGAAAAACAACCCTCCACCACCACCTTCTGTCTTCTACCTTTGCGCCAGTTCTGTATCCAAATGGCTATTTCTCCCTGTATTCCATGAGATCTAACCTTGCTAACCAGTCTCCCATGGGGAACCTTGTCGAATGCCTTACTGAAGTCCATATAGATCACATCTACTGCTCTGCCCTCATCAGTCTTCTTTGTTACTTCTTCAAAAAACTCAATCAAGTTTGTGAGACATGATTTCCCATGCACAAAGCCATGTTGACTATCCCTAATCAGTCCTTGCCTTTCCAAATATATGTACATCCTGTCCCTCAGGATTCCCTCCAACAACTTGCCCACCACTGAGGTCAGGCTCACCGATCTATAGTTCCCTGGCTTGTCCTTACCACCCTTCTTAAACAGTGGCACCACGTTTGCCAACCTCCAGTCTTCTGGCACTTCACCTGTGATATTGATGATACAAATATCTCAGCAAGAGGCCCAGCAATCACTTCTCTAGCTTCCCACAAAGGTCTCGGTTACACTGATCTGGTCCTGGGGATTTATCCACCTTTAACCATTTCAAGACATCCAGCACTTCCTCCTCTGTAATCTGGACATTTTGCAAGATGTCACCATCTATTTCCCTACAATCTACATCTTCCATATTCTTTTCCACAGTAAATACTGATGCAAAATATTCATTTAGTATCTCCCCCATTTTCTGTGGCTCCACACAAAGGCCGCCTTGCTGATCTTTGAGGGGCCCTATTCTCTCCCCAGTTACCCTTTTCTCCTTTATGTATTTGTAAAAACCCTTTGGATTCTCCTTAATTCTATTTGCCAACGTTATCTCATGTCCCCTTTTTGCCCTCCTGATTTCCCTCTTAAGTATACTCCTACTTTCTTTATACTCTTCTACGAATTCACTCGATCTATCCTGTCTATACCTGACACATGCTTCCTTCTTTTTCTTCACCAAACCCTCAATTTCTTTAGTTATCCAGCATTCCCTATACGTACCAGCCTTCCCTTTCACCCTGACAGGAATATACTTTCTCTGGATTCTCGTTATCTCATTTCTGAAGGCTTCCCGTTTTCCAGTCATCCCTTTACCTGTGAATATCTGCCTCCAATCAGCTTTTGAAAGTTCTTGCCTAATAACATCAACATTGGCCTTTCTCCAATTTAGAACTTCAAGTTTTAGATCTGGTCTATCCTTTTCCATCACTATTTTAAAACGAATAGAATTATGGTCGCTGGCCCCAAAGTGCTCCCCCACTGACACCTCAGTCACATGCCCTGCCTTATTTCCCAAGAGTCGGTCAAGTTTTGCACCTTCTCCAGTAGGTACATCCACATACTGAATCTGAAAATTGTCTTGTACACACTTAAGAAATTCCTCTCCATCTAAACCTTTAGCACTATGGCAGTCCCAGTCGATGTTTGGAAAGTTAAAATCTCCTACCATAACTACCCTATTATTCTCCCAGATAGCTGAGATCTCCTTACAAGTTTGTTTCTCAATTTCACTCTGACTATTAGGGGGTCTATAATACAATCCCAATAAGGTGATCATCCCTTTCTTATTTCTCAGTTCCACCCAGATAACTTCCCTAGATATATTTCCAGGAGTATCCACCCTCAGCACAGCTGTAATGCTATCTCATATCAAAAATGCCACTCCCCCTCCTCTCTTGCCTCCCTTTCTATTCTTCCTGTAGCATTTGTATCCTGGAACATTAAGCCTGAGCCATGTTTCTGTAATTGCTATGATATCCCAGTCCCATGTTCCTAACCATGCTCTGAGTTTATCTGCCTTCCCTGTTAGGCCCCTTGCATTGAAATAAATGCAGTTTAATTTATTAGTCCTACCTTGTCCCTGCCTGCCCTGACTGTTTGATTCACTTCTGTTCTCAACTGTACCAGTCTCAGATCGATCTCTTTCCTCACTATCTCCCTGGGTCCCACCCCCCCACCTTAGGAGTTTAAATCCTCCCAAGCAGTTCTAGCAAATTTCCCTGCCAGTATATTAGTCCCTTTCCAATTTAGGTGCAATCCGTCTTTCTTGTACAGGTCACTTCTACCCCAAAACAGATTCCAATGATCGAAAAATGTGAATCCTTCTCCCATACACCAGCTCCTTAGCCATGCATTCATCTGCTCTATCCTCCTATTCCTGCCCTCACTAGCTTGTGGCACTGGGAGTAATCCAGATATTACTATCCTTGAGGACCTCCTTTTTAAATTTCTGCCTATCTCTCTGTAATTTCAGAATCTCAACCTTTTCCCTTCCGATAGTCAGTTTGGGAATTATGAGGGCGATCTAGTAGTTTTCATTTGTGCTGGTTAGCCTGTAGTAAAACTCGGCTGTAGCCATGTCCAGAAATCCAAACTTCCATTCTTTTCTAAAGAAGAACGAGGGAACTCACCTGGGTCTGCACCTCACGAATCTTAAAGGACAATTTAACCAGGTGGATTGTTTCTGTTGTTCAGTCGCTAGTCAAACTGCCTGCTTTTTCTGTGGCATCCATCTTCACCTGTGTGTGTGCGTGAGGAGGTGTGTTTATTGCATTTAAAAGCTGGGCTGCCATGTGAATAAATATGTCATTTTTCTTCTGACTTTACCAAAAGCCTGTTTTGTGTTCATTACACAAAAGTATTTCAAACACTCCAGTGAAACATGGCAGAGAATGAAGAGGTGTGGAGAATAGGGAATAGTTCCCTAACTCTCACTGCCTGGCTGTGACATAGTGCATTGGAAATGCGACATGAAAATATCTCATTTTCATTTTCTGCCAAGAGTTAAAAAAAAGCTGCGAGCTGAAGGCCCAGAATTTTGTTGGGGCCTCTCTCCAGCTCTGTTGTAGGTTCGTCCTGCCTCTGCAGCCTTTCCTTGTTCTTTAGCAAATGAAACAAACAGAGTGCAAAACGCTTAATGAGAACATCAGGTTCTCCTCTCACATCTGATACTCTCACCACATGTAGAGTTTTGATGTGCCTGATCATTAACTGGCAGAAGCTAAAGTGGAACAAACATATTGATTAATATGATGAAAGAATATGAGTTTGCACATGAATAAATATTCTTGCACTGTACACCGTGAGACAGGTTGCAATTAAGTTTTTTCGAGTGGCTCCAATAATGGTCTGCTTTGCTGTTGTACAGCTGAGAGCACAGAGCCAAATATGTTTTATTGTCGGCGTGTGGAGGGCTTATTTTGCTTTATTAACTCTTTTCTTAACCATTACTCCATTTGCCATTCTCCAAGTTGCTGTCTTTGACCTTTTGTATCGAGTGCTCGCGCTCAGACGTCTGGCACTTGTACAAATGCATTCTTGGACATCGTAAAGAGAGAGTGCTTGATGTAGCAACAAATGATGTTAAAAACAAACACTGGCCCAGCAAAATGGCCAATCTTTTCTCATCTTGAGCAAGGCAGGCAGTTCAGCTGGACTCTTTTCAACGGGCTATACAAAGCCTGCTTGTCTATTGGGATTCCTGCTCAATGAGTCAATGTCCTAGCTTCAGTGAACAAAGCACATCTCATGGATATATTGCTTTCTATTGTTTGGAGTGGCTTATTCCTTCCCCCTGCTTTATTTCTGGATGGTGTGGAAGAAGGCGATGAATTTCGGAAATGTTGATCTTCATATGCATAGATAAGCCACTGTTGCGAAGTTAGTTAGCTGCCTCATGACCTCTGGTGCTAATATTTGTTCCATAATGTAACCTGCTATAGCTTTTGTTATGGCCTTGATGATTATAAAAGGTTAAATAAGTTAATCCTTTTCAGTACTAAATGATTCAATTGCTTCTATTTAATTGTAGAGGGGTGATAGAGTGAAGTCATTAGCATATAGTCCCAGCTCCGAGCCAATTTAAAAGCATTGTTGACTTGAGTGTCATACTCAGTTACATCTTTCAGAAAAACAGAATCATCGGAGATAGAGCTGGGCTTTTCATTTTGTCATTATAAAAAATTCAGACTTAACAAATGAAGTAAATAACTAAATGGGGACATGCTAGCAGAGCCAAGACCACATTTATACTGGAACCTTGTATAATTAGAATCGTCAAAAAGAGTTCTGGATAAATTGCTTAAATGTTTTACTTTGTGAAATGTTTTCCACTTTGTGTCTTCCTAAATATCATGGGACTTCACTGAAGCTTAAGTAATTGGGGGAAAACAATGTGCATAATGTGTGCATAAAATGTTAGAATGTAAGAGAGCTGGATATTCATACAATCCCCGACTCTTGTTTTATCAAGCCCTCAGACTGTGAAGTATTATGCTTTTTTCCCCCAGATAAAAGGTACTGTTCGCTTTTCTGTCTCTGAGTTCCTGCTGTTGAATTGAGACAGATTTTCAGCCTCTCTCCTATTGACAGTTACATTCGATGTCTCTTATAACTACTCATGAATTGAAATGCATAACCTTATTTATCGGACCACATTTTCATGTTTTGTCTGTTGCTTAAAATAATTATGCTTGGGAAAAGGGTCCGATTGATAAAGCTTTAGCAACTGAGGAAAACATAAATGAAAAGGTCATTTATCTTACATAAACCATGTAATATTTTACAGCAAAGGCATAGATAATTTAGACCAGTAGGTCTTTGGTGTTCATGTCCCACAAAGTCTTTTCTACCTTATTTAATTTCACCCTAACAATAACTTCTTCAATTCCTTTCTCCCGCATGTAATTATCTGGCTTCATCTTAAATGTATCTATGGTAATCACCAAAGTGAGTTGTGGAATGTTACTGGACAAGAGTCCGGAGTGCTTTGTGCTAATATTGCTATATCTATGGATTGTGCTACTTCTGTGAACTTAAGTCTGCATTATTTTATCTTCATGGCTTCTGCCGACTATGAGCCTGACAGTAGGGAATCTGTGCTGTACTCTTGAATCTGCCCTGTCTAGCTAGACTCTTCCTACTTTTGAATTTCCTATCTGTACTTTATCTAAGAATAACTCTTTCCTGATTGCCAGTGGGTTTTGTAAGCTCTTTACTTAAGAGCTGATTACAGTTCTCTCGTAAATTCTTCCATTCTTCTCCTCTTAGCATCTCAAAAACATGTGATTGTTGATGTCAAAGATCCACCATCATTAAATCATTCCCCATTATCCTACATCTCTGCCCAAGTTTCTTGCTGTTTCTTTCTTTATATAGGTTCAACAACGGTTTTTATCTATTTTACATCATCAACAAGTCTGACTGCCAGAACCTCTGTCTTTGTGGAACCCTGATTGCTTGCTCCGATCTCGTTCACATGATTACTGTATAAGGGTAATGATTGTCCACCATTTCTAGAAACCTGCTGCCATGTCATTCTACTGTCCTTCTCCAATATTCTGCACAAATTATTCTTGCTGTTTCTTCTTGGATCAAGTAGGACCGAAGCTGCTTTGATCCTGCTGCACGTTCCTTCAGGCCTGTGAACAGTGTAAACTGCAGCTGTTCTGCTCTTCTGAGTACCATGCCCTCTGTTTGTGCCATATCCAAACCTTCTGACCTGACATCAGACTTGACCATGTTTTTGCTCTGTGTCTGTAATTGTACAGTATCTGCTTTCGTCAGTGGGTCTTTTCCTATTTACAGTATCTGACTTCACCATGATTTTGAGACATTGCATTTAGACTGAGGTTGCGCTTCAATAAGTGAATTTCTATCTTTAACCTTCAACCCAGGAGTAACTCTGCCAGTGAATATTCAGTACACAAATTGGGGGGATGACTCTATGACTGTGATTATAACTGTGACTTAATAACTCACAATCTGTGCTTTTGTCAAGAGTGACTTGATGACTTTGAGCACTTTCTATACTTTTCCATTTGCCTGTGGTTGAAGTGAGGAATTTCTGTCCTGGTTGATATCTGCCTTTGCCATGAACTGTTTAAACATTTCATTCACAAATGGCTGACTATTGTCTGAAGCCATCTTATCTGCGAAACTGCTCAGCACAAATTCTTGCTAGCATTTTAATCACTGACTCGGCCGAGGCCACATGAAAGTCTGGAAAATTTTATCCACCTGAAGTAATAATCTACGAGAGCCTAATCCACCTTTACCAAGGCCTTTCTGGGAGAGTTGGAGACATTAATGTCTCTGTTGGTACCTGAATACTGATGATACACATATGGCATGAGAGCATAAAATTTTCGGTTTCCATTGAAATGTATGGGGACTATGTTAGGTTCTTGACCGACATTCAGTGATCCCTAAATGCTGTTAGAATTTTGTCTCTGAATTTCAGAATTACCAGCTATGGTCAAACCCATTCGCTCATAGAGGCATAGGGTCATAGAGATGTACAGCATGAAAACAGACCCTTCGCTCCAACCTGTCCATGCCGACCAGATATCCCAACCCAATCTAGTCCCACCTGCCAGCACCCGGCCCATATCCCTCCAAACCCTTCCTGTTCATACACTCATCCAAATGCCTCTTAAATGTTGCAATTGTACCATCCTCCACCACATCCTCCGGCAGCTCATTCCATACACGTACCACCCTCTGCGTAAAAATGTTGCCCCTTAGGTCTCTTTTATATCTTTTCCCTCTCACCCTAAACCTGTGCCCTCTAGTTCTGGACTCCCCGACCCCAGGGAAAATACTTAGTCTATTTATCCTATCCATGCCCCTCATAATTTTGTAAACCTCTATAAGGTCACCCCCCAGCCTCCGACGCTCCAGGGAAAATAGCCCCAGCCTGTACAACCTCTCCCTATAGCTCAAATCCTCCAACCCTGGCAACATCCTTGTAAATCTTTTCTGAACCCTTTTAGGTTTCACAACATCTTTCCGATAGGAAGGAGACCAGAATTGCATGCAATATTCCAACAGTGGCCTAACCAATGTCCTGCACAGCCACAACATGGCCTCCAATCTCCTGTACGCAGCACTCTGACCAATATAGAAAAGCATACCAAACGTCTTCTTCGCTATCCTATCTAACTGCAACTCCACTTTCAAGGAGCTATGAACCTGCACTCCAAGGTCTCTTTGTTCAGCAACATTCCCTAGGACCTTACCATTAAGCGTATAAGTCCTGCTAAGATTTGCTTTCCCAAAATGCAGCACCTCGCATTTATCTGAATTAAACTCCATCTGCCACTTCTCAGCCCACTGGCCCATCTGGTCCAGATCCTGTTGTAATCTGAGGTAACCCTCTTCGCTGTCCACTACACCTCCAATTTTGGTGTCATCTGCCAACTTACTAACTGTACCTCTTATGCTCGTATCCAAATCATTTATGTAAATGACAAAAAGTAGAGGGCCCAACACCGATCCTTGTGGCACTCCACTGGTCACAGGCCTCTAGTCTGAAAACAACCCTCCACCACCACCCTCTGTCTTTTACCTTTGAGCCAGTTCTGTATCCAAATGGCTAGTTCTCCCTGTATTCCATGAGATCTAACCTTGCTAATCAGTCTCCCATGGGGAACCTTGTCGAATGCCTTACTGAAGTCCATATAGATCATATCTACTGCTCTGCCCTCATCAATCTTCTTTGTTACTTCTTCAAAAAACTCAATCAAGTTTGTGAGACATGATTTCCCATGCACAAAGCCATGTTGACTCTCCCTAATCAGTCCTTGTCTTTCCAAATATATGTACATCCTGTCCCTCAGGATTTCCTCCAAAAACTTGCCCACTACTGAGGTCAGGCTCACCGGTCTATAGTTCCCTGGCTTGTCTTTACCGCCCTTCTTAAACAGTGGCACCACGTTTGCCAACCTACAGTCTCACCTGTGACTATCGATGATACAAATATCTCAGCAATCACTTCTCTAGCTTCCCACAGAGTTCTCAGATACACCTGATCAAGTCCCGGGGATTATCCACCTTTACCCATTTCAAGACATCCAGCACTTCCTCCTCTGTAATCTGGACATTTTGCAAGATGTCACCATCTATTTCCCTTCAGTCTAATATCTTCCATATCCTTTTCCACAGTAAGTACCGATGCAAAATATTCATTTAGTATCTCCCCCATTTTCTGTGGACACATATCCTTGCTGATCTTTGAGGGGCCCTATTCTCTCCCTAGTTACCCTTTTGTCCTTAATATATTTGTAAAAACCCTTTGGATTCTCCTTAATTCTATTGCCAAAGCAATTTCATGTCCCTTTTTTCCCTCCTGATTTCCCTCTTTAGTATACTCCTACTTCCTTTATACTCTTCTAAGGATTCACTTGATCTATCCTGTCTATACCTGACATAGCTTCCTTCTTTTTCTTAACCAAACCCTTAATTTCTTTAGTCATCCAGCATTCCCTATACCTACCAGCCTTCCCTTTCACCCTGACAGGAATATACTTTCTCTTCTCTGATTGCGTTTCTTCTGTTCATAATACTTAACTCTTAGTCTGTTGGACCTTGGCTGACCATTTAGACAAAGTTGTCTAATCTTGGTGCAGTCATCTGCTTTCTGAACTGCGTAAATTTCTCTTGGTTTCACCCCTGCAGCTGGTGATGAATTCATGGCTCCTGTGGTAAAGTATTCGCCACTTCAATGAAGATTAGATCATCCATTTCAGCCTGATCCCCTGTTGGTCTGTATGATGGTTACTCTAATGCACTATCTTCCCTGGGATTAGACTTTCAAGTAGTCATACTTCACTCATCCAAGGTTGGGCCAAAACAGAACTTGCTGGAAAAGCTCAGCAAGTCTGGCAGCATCTGTGGAGACAAATCAGAATTAACATTTTAGGTCAAGTGACCCTTCCTCAGAACTTCTAAGGCTGAATCTCTTATTTCTTAATTACGTTTTCAGTACTTCCTTTAATCCCACTTCATCACAGACAAGTTGTTTGTGGTCTGTTTCCACCTGAAATCATCATCCCATGAGATAATCAGTGATGCATTCACAGTCTCTTGTAACTTCAGAAGCCTCTTTCTTGACTGTTGTTTTCTCTATTTCTGTTATGCTCTTTGTGCGAAGTGTACATGTTTCCTGATCTTCTCATTCTGAAGTTGAATGAGTACTACCCCTAATCATGTGCATCCACAGCTCTACTTCAGGCAATCCGGGTTATTGCGGGCTAATACATCTGAGGAAAGTAGCTTTGCATTTAATTTCTGAAATGTTGTAGTCTGCTCTCTACTTCAAAGTCACTGTGGACCTTTTCTTAAATGATCTGTTAGAGGTTGTGTGGCAGTAGCTAGATTTAGAATGAATTTCTTAATTGGTTAACATGCCATTAAAAATGTTGCTCATCATTGACACTGTTTGACTGTGGGAACTACTTTTTGCTTTCCTCTTTCTGGGATCCACTCTGCCTCCTTGTTCTTGTTATATGGTCCAAAGATATGATTCTCACCTTCATGAACTGACAGTAAGCCAAGGCCTGCACCATTGCAATGCAATTCCTGGATCATGCTCATTTTTGGTCATATCACGTACCAGTCTGTCATCCATACGACAGGTCATACACGATTTGTGTTCAAGGACATGTAATATTGCACGCTGAAACATTTGCCATGCTGATGAAATTCCAAAGTAGTTAGCAATTTTGACTTGTAGTCTAGGAGTATGATCCATAATTGAATGTTTGCAACTGGTTAGTTTTGCCAAACTGCCATCTCTGCTTAAAAGCAATGTGCTGTGGTTCTTCAAGACATATAGAGTCTTGTTGATCTCTCACAGTTTGTGGCTAAGTGTGATACTGAACTGACCTTGTAGGTTGATGCTCACTGTTTGAGCGTTCACAGATGTGAGCCACTGAAATCTGTCAGACTCAACTGGAACAGTTGCACCAGTATCCAATTTAAATTTAATTTGTACGATGACAACCTCGAATCCAAGCTGGCCTGTTTGACTTACCCTAAAAACATATTTTTGCCTTGCAGGGCTTCAACATCAATCTCTTGGATCCTCTACTTTCCAAGTGTTTTCCATTTTTTTTGAAAATTCCCACTGTATTGGAACTTCTTTCCTGTGTCCATGGTAATGCGTTATTTCCAAGTTAACAAAGCGCATCTCGTGTCTGATTCTTCCACATTGGTGGCACCTAGCTCCCCCTACTGGGCACTCATGACATTTGTGGTTTTGCCATGCACCACAATATGAACAACCCAACAGCTTGTTACCCCCTCATTTACAATTTGCTGAGATTATTGGAGGGTGATGGCACCATCTTGGGGCTTACCTAACCAAGCAGTTTGGAGGAAGCCTAAGTGTTGCCTTGAATGATTGCCCAGTTTTGGTTTTAAACCTTGACCTTTGTCATGTACTGACGGAGCTTGATCAACATGAGTTTCTCTTTTGACTGGAGAAAATTCAATACTTCTTCATCACAAATGTTTATGATCACCCAAATCCCTAGTTTATCACTTGGTACTCCATATCCACGGCTAACCTGGAAAAGTTGCTTAGGAATGACTTTGTTGATTCCGCTTGCTTCTGGAGTAGCTTTCCCATTCTATCAGATCATTCACTTTGGAATAAAATACATATGAAATGCCTTGACAATGGACAGTACTACTGCTTCTACATCATGGCTTAGGAGGATGTGATTAACTATAAGTCCACACTGCATTCAGGAACTTACTAGCATGATGCCTTTGCTCTTTCTCACTTTAGCCTGATGTTGTTGAATACCTTTGGAAATGTTACTTCCATGGTTGCCTTTCTGATATCTTTGTGGGTCTCCCACATTCTCAACCAGCTGTGACAATGGCAAAGTATCAACTGGGTGATCCCGTCATTTCTGGATCAGGTACCCATTGACCTGGATACATTTTGTTTTATTCATTCATGGGATGATGGCATCACCAGTGTGGCCAGCATTTATTGCCCATCCATAATTGCCCAGAGGGCACTTGAGAGTCAACCACATTACTGTGGGTCTGGAATCACATGTATTCCCGACCAGGTAAGGATGGCTGCTTCCTTCTCTGAAGTCCATTTGTGAACCAGATGAGTTTTTCCCCAACAAACAGCAATGATTCATGGTCATTATTGGACTCTTAATTCCAGGCTTTTATTGAACTCAAATGCCACCATCTGCTGTGGTGGGATTCGAACCTGGGTCCCCAGGACATTATCTGGGTCTCTGGATTAGCAGTCCAAAGATAATACAAGTAGGCTATTACCTCCCCTAAACGTTGTGATTTTCTTTCTACTGGCTCTTTGAAGTCTTCTAATATTTTCTTCTGATCCACTGGAGACTTCCCTCATTCTGCTGTTCCTTGTGGATTTTGTTCTGTAGCTGCTGCTATGCACAGACATGGTAAAGTCGACCAAGCTGCGGCTACTCTTTATCTGATACTGGTGTATCCATGACTGTGCTACTTCCATTGATGACAGCCTGCATTAGTACACCCTGCTGAACAAGGCACTCTACTGCTGTCCTGCGGCTGCTCTACATAATCAGACTGTTCCTATTCTCAATGTGGAGCAGGATGGGAACCAGGGTGTAGTATTAGAAAGGACAGATCAGTGGCACAAGTATTTGGGAGAAACCAATAACACTAAAGTAAGAAGTGATAAAATATTATGTGGGGGCCAGAGTAAGAGTGGAATGGAAAAGGTCAAAATTAGAATAATTCACAGGAATAAATATTGTGGTGATAGTAGGGACCTGGCTGAAAAGAAGTGCAAGATTTGTTACTAAATATTCCTGGTTACAAAGGCTTAGAATGTTCACAGCCACGCTGGCTCCATAACTTAAACAAAATTGAACTGGGAGCCTCAATCCAGAAAGACTCTCAGAATGGGGTAATCCAGGACCGCTTGCCTTTATTGCTGAGTTCCAGGAGATCTCAGTCTTGCTGAAAGGTCTTTATCTGCAATGTGAGAGTTATAATTTTTTAAGGATTAAATATATGCTGAGAAAAGGACTGTGAACATTTGTGGAACTGTCAAGTTATTTAAATGACCATCTCTTTAATTTTTCTTTTATAGAGTAGGCTTCAGGTGTTTGTGAAATGAAATGAATCTGCTTGCATTTAGCATAGAGGATTTTTATTGACATAACCAGAAGTGTCATTCTCCTCACTTCCACTTTTCACCTTTTTTAACATTATTTTCCATACTAAAAAGTCTTTTAACTTTATTGTCCATATTCAAGAAGTCTATACAGAAATGAATTGGGGGTACATTGTTTGTTATGGCAGTGGTCAGTTTGATATTACAAGTGAGAAATAAGCTGAATATAGGAACTTGAGAAAGCAAGTGTAAAAGGATCAAGAGAGATCTGAGAAAATAGCTAACAGCTACAATAAAAGAGAATCCAAAAGTATAAAGTCATATAAATAATAAAAAAGGTTGCAAGAGAAAGCTGAGGCTGACCATAAAGAAATTGATGCATAAGGAAGATGACATGGCTGAGGTACTGAATGAGTACTTTGTCTCTGCCTTTAATAAAGAAGCCAGTATTGCTGAAATCATCATCAAAGGGGAGACCTTTTAGGTACTGGATGATCTAGTGATCATCTAGGATGACAAAGAAGAGGTATTAGAAAGACTGATTTTACTTAAAAGTTGATAAGTAACCAGGACTAGGATGGATGTACAAAGGAAATAAAACTGGAAACTGTGGAGACACTGGCCATAATCTTCCAAATACTCTTGGATACAAAGAGTACTGAAAAATTGAAAGTATTACAGGCTTGTTCAAAAGGATGTGAGGATAAACTCACCTACTGCAAGATAATCACTTAATCTTGGTGATAGAAATGGTATTCAAAATGTTTGAATTGGTAATCCGAGACAAAATTCACATCTGCTTGGATAAGTGTGAATTCATAAGTTAAGCCACTTAGAATTTGTATTTCAAGCAAATCATGTTTCATTAATTTGATTGATTTGTTTGATGAGGTAACAAAGAATTGAAGAGTGTATACAATTGATGTAGTGAACATACACTTCCAGAAGGGATTTGATAAAAGTTCTAACTACAAGTTTGCTAGAAAGGTTGAAGACTGTGGAATCAAAGAGCCTCATAGCAGTATGGATACAGAGTAGGCATAGCGACAGGCAGAAGAGTAGTGGTGAACGGTTTTGTTTTAGACTGGAGGAATGTATACAGTGAGGTTCCCCAGGGCGTGGAACTAATTCCACTGCTTTTCTGGATCTGCAGTGTGCGGACTAGAATTTCGAAATATGCAGATGACTCAAAACTTGGATTTATTGAACTGTGTTGTGAAAAGTGGTTGCCTTCACGGGGACATGGACAAACTTGTGGAGTGGGTGTACACGTGGGAGACGAAATTTATTGCAGTGATGTGTAAAGTGAAACGTTTTGGTGGAATGAGGAGAGGCAACACAAGGGAAAGGCTATAATTCTTTAAGGGTTGGTGGAAAAGAGAGACCTATAGGTAAAGGTTTGAAAATGGTAGAATGTATAACAGAGCAGTCAAAAGTGCTTAGCGGATCCTCCGCTCAATAAAGTATGGAGGACCAAACAAAGACCTTTCTACAACACTAGCTCAGTGTCAAAAAAGCATAGGCGTTAGAGAGAGTGCAGAAAAAAGTTAAAAGAATGACTCCAAGGATGAGGAACTCCTGTTTTGTGAATTGAATGGAGACACTTGCACTGGTTTCCTTGGAGAGGAGACAGTACAGAGGAGATTTGACAGAAGTGCTCAAAATCACAAGAGGGTGAACACAGCAGAAAGCAAGAAACCAGCACCATTGGCAGAAGGATTGAGAACCACAGGATATCAATTTAAAGTGAATGACAAAAAAAGTCACGGATGGCACGAAGGAAAACGTTTTGACACAGTGAGTGGGTTAGGATCGGAGAGGGCAGAGCAAATTCAGTCATAGCTTTCACCAGAGAGTAGGAAAAGCACCTAAAATGTCAAAGTCTGTGGGACTGAGTGAATTGTTTAATAAGCTTGTGAAAGATAGGGTTTAAGATGGAGGTAATAAAAGCATGGATGAGACATTCAGCAATTGGAGCTGAGTAATGTTATAGAGTGAAGTGGGGATTTTCATAATTAGGGGAATGTTAGTCAGGGCTGAAAATGTGTTGCTGGAAAAGCGCAGCAGGTCAGGCAGCATCCAAGGAACAGGAGAATCGACGTTTCGGACACAAGCCCTTCTTCAGGAATGAGGAAAGTGTGTCCAGCAGGCTAAGATAAAAGGTAGGGAGGAGGGACTTGGGGGAGGGGCTTTGGAAATGCGATAGGTGGAGGGAGGTCAAGGTGAGAGTGATAGGCCGGAGTGGGGGTGGGGGCGGAGAGGTCAGGAAGAAGATTGCAGGTTAGGGAGGCGGTGCTGAGTTCGAGGGATTTGACTGAGACAAGGTGGGGGGAGGGGAAATGAGGAAACTGGAGAAATCTGAGTTCATCCCTTGTGGTTGGAGGATTCCCAGGCAGAATGTTAGTCAGGGTCAAATGTAACACTGAGTTTGTGCTGAGGTACGTAACTTGCACCAGGAGCTAAGGTACAAGGAAAGTAAGTCTAATTAGATGACTTGAATCAGTTAGTATTATTGCAGAAGGCTTTTTTCCAGAACTTGATGTCAACCAGTGTAGCTACTGTTCTGGTGCTGGAACTGATGGCTGATAGAATTGTCCCCACAGTTTTGCAGAACATTGTCAGGCAGTACTATAAATATGAAGATCAACAATGGACAAAGATTGGAGTCAGCTCTATAGTACAAGTACAGAGCGAGTGTCTCCCCAGTATAACAATACCAATTGCATACAAACACAGTGCAGTGACCATTTTAGATGACTGATTGATACGATATATGCTTGTTGAGAAAACACGAGAGTGTTGAGCATTTTATCCTCAATTTCTTATCTAATTTTTGTCCTGAAATGCTTAAAATAAAACTGAGTTTCACTGTAAGTAATCTAATCTAATCTAATCTAACTGGAGATATGTTTAGGCAGGAGTCACCAGTGGTTAGGTGCCAGTGAGATTTCAGTGGTGTCTGATGCAATAAGAGAAGCCAGCCACTGCTAGATAAGAGGCATTGTTTCGGATAAGAATAGTTGCATTTATCTTGACTGTGGACATTTCTGGTCACATCTGAAGATGCCTCCTCCATGCTGGGTAGTGCCTGTACAACATACTCACATGAACAACCCTAATACAGTTTTAAAAAATAAATTACCTGATCTAAAGTTTAAAAGAAAATGACCAGGTTACCTTGTAAAATCTTCCCACTTTGGATACATTGCTCACAATCCTGCCTGATCACAGATGTATAAAATAAAGCTTTAAAAGAACAGGTAATCTGAAACACCAAGAGCTCCTATGTGTATGCAATGGATGCTATATGTATGCACACTCCTTCTTCAGAACCAATCTGGCTTACATTCAGATCTATAATGTGTGTAGATTGTATTCAGTTGAAGAATTGTAAAATTATAATTCTTCAATTACAATTGGCGCAGTGATTCGGTGGTTAGCACTGCTGCCTCACAGCATCAGGGACCTGGGTTCGATTCCAGCCTCAGGTGACTCTCTGTGTGGAGTTTGCACATTCTCCCTGTGTCTGTGTGGGTTTCCTCCAGTTTCCTCCCACGATTCAAAGATGTGCAGGTTAGGATGAATTGGCCATGCTAAGTTGCCCATAGTGTTCAGGGATGCGTAGGTGAGGTGTATTAGTCAGGGGACAGTGTAGAGTGATGGGAGAATAGGTCTGTTTCCACACTATAGAATTCTGATTCTATAAGACAGATAACTTCTCTTGGGTATAGGTCCGGGTGGATTGAAATTAGCCAACCCCATTTCATGTACAGGGTAATACCCCGATAGCCAGCAGAAACATGATATTTCGTCTTGCCTCTTGGAGCTGGAGTTGAACATTGGTCCCAAAGCTGATGTGAAATGCTGCCATGACATGAAATAGTGTGAGATACAAATGATCTACCACAACCCCTCAATGAACTTAGTTAGCTCCTGTATTATAAAGAGAGGACATGGCTCACAGAGCTGAAGAATTCAATGAGTGTTTATTGCAGCAGCTGGTATCTCGATACATACATTACAATCGTAAGCAATACATGTCCAGGCTCAAGCTGAGCAATTCAGATGTAATGCAGTATGCTTCCCTCAGCATGCCATGCTGTAAGAGAACAGGGCTCAGCATGATAGAGCCTGGGAGCTTTACACCATTAGGTCACATGTTGCACAGTGATGACGTTATGAACAAGTCCCTTTATATTCCCCACATATCTGCTGCAAGACACAACACAAGAGCTATTGGCCACTACGGTAACCCCACTCTGGTATCCTGCTAACTCTCATGAAAACTCTTCTGCGGGCTTCTCTGACAGATTAATGGTATTTGCACCACATGGTGTGAAACTGCAGAGCCTGGAATAGCAATTTAGACAACCTACAGGATGTGGACTGCAGCAGCACAAGAAAGCAACTCTCCATCACCTTCTCAAGAGCAACTAGTGATGGTAATAAATGCTGGCTAGCCAGTGACGCCAGGTCGCACGAATGAAAACGGATAAAAAGCTGAACGATTTGAACTCGGCAGTTGGGCAAACCAGATCACCTCAATACCACTGACTGAGAGGGTAAGAATTGACCAGTGTCCAGCTCCTAAATCCCACGCAGTGAGGCCTTCAGGAAAATGGACACTGGGCACCAAAAAGATGGAGCTAATCTCTGCCCTCATTTATAAATGGCCTGCTGTCTGAGCACTTGAAGACCCAGGGAGGCCCTCATGAAGTCCAACCCCAACAAGGGGAAAAAGGAAGATATCGGAAGAAATCGATTCTGTAATGTAGTTATGAGAAGGTGCATTGATACCCAGACATTTACTAGCTCAATGACATTTGTACAGAGTGCCAAATCTTTAATTCAAAGGTAATCTGTGTGAAATTCATGCGCTTGTCGATGAAACAGCAAGGGACCACAGTAAGCAGTGAGCTGCATCAGTTTTTAGTAACAGCAGCAGCAGGGAAAAAAAATCCAGTTTGGGTGGATTGGTAGAGCACAGACGAAGAATCAGCTCTGATTGGACAGTTTTTGTATTTAGCTTTGTCTTGACCGCACTCCTAGGAATCCAAAGAAAACAACCTTTTGAAGAGAAAGAGCTTACTGGAGGATATGCAAAAAAAAAAGACAGCTGAGCTTAAGGGCTTTACATGAACTGGGTAACATTTTCAAACAATGAGATAATACTTTTGGGCAATGTGTTTGTAATTATTTAGCATTGCAATACATGGTTTAAACCCTTTGTTGATGTGGAGTGCACTTTTTCATTTTTAAGCCTTTTCCCTATTTGTTTTATCTGTAGAAAATTGTCCTTCTCTTTCATTAGAGGCTAAGTATTGGTCTACAATGTGGGGTACGGGCAGCAGGAGCCAATAATGAGCAAAGAGTTTAATCAAATTCCGAGCAATTTGGGTGGTCGGATTTAGGCGGGTAATGCTGAGAATTGTGGATATTTTAATAATGTTCCTTTGAGAAATCCAGGGCACAGGAAGCACAGTAATAGTGCTCAACAGTGCAGCATGGAAATACAATCCAGGTTTGCTCAGACCGACACAGCTGGCTGACCAGAGCCAGTTTCTCTTCCCTCACTGAAAGGCAGCAGTATGTTATTGTTGCAGTTTGTGAGAACGTACCCGAGGTTCTGTGGTGAGGCAGGTGTCCCCACCCAACATTTCCCACTACCCTCAGGCGTGGTCTTCTTGTTCTTCATCGCCGTTCAGTGACTTACAGTGAAATGTTTACATGCAACCAGTGGATGAGGACAGTTCTGTGGTGATGCAGTCCATAGTCGATTAAAACGGCCTTACTTTGTTCGGTTGCATTTTAAAAGCTGCGAACAGGGAGTGGTACTGAATGTCTGTCAAACGGTGTCCCAACTAAAAGTCATCTCCTTCAGGAAAAGGGAAGCAATAGTTGGCAAAAAAATAATTGCAACGTGTTTTGTTTCCAAAAAGTAACCTCAAAGTGGTTTAGTGAATCCTGTTGAAAGTTTATAGGGCCATGAAAAATAAGTTGTGGTATTGCTATGAATAACATTTAATGGTCACTAGGAGACAGGATTTTGGTAGAGCTTTGAAACAAATCTGTGGGCAATTGTAAGAATTTACTTCAAAAGCTTTTAAAAGGAGATCATTGCTGTTTTGGAAAAGGACCAAAGACACAAGTGATGCATACTATCTATTAATAATAAAGGCACTTACATACGCAGTAGTACTTCATAGTGAAAGGAATGCACCTTTGTGAGATTGGGGTTGTTAGAAAAGTTGCATGAAAACTTGTCAGACGATGACCATTCTTTAATGAAGTTGCAACTTAAAACTAAAGATTTCATTGACTTTAGCCTGTCTAGACTTTAAGCAATGGCCATGAGATGGTATTATCTCTTTTCTTTTCATGTATTTGTCTTCCATCACCTTCAAACATCTTTCCGAAGACCATAATGGTTTAGCCTGCTTCGTGAGTGCTGTGAAGTTCAGTAGTTGTGGGAGCATCATGGCTGAGCACAATCATTTGTTTCACTCTCACTCAAACTCCTTCCCTCCTTCCTTCCTTTCCCTTCCTTCCTGCCTCCTTTTCTTTGTCTTGTCTGTCTGAGAAAACTACTCATCTGCTGTCTGTCCATCATCTAATCTCATTCACACAGCAAGAGATTGCAATCAGAAATAGGGGATTCTCTGTATTTCTCCCTATTTCCCCCCTTTATTTAGTCCAGTGCTAGTGAGGCCCATTGTAATGTCCCATGTTAATCTGTTAACTCAAGACACAACTGGAAATCTTCCTGTTCTATATGTCGAAGTTCTGCACTGCGGTTATAATTGAGTCACTAGAGAGTGATTATACCAGTACTGATAGTTGATTAACTTTGAACTACGCTGAAATGATTTCTTTTACAAGTTGTTCTGAGGAAGACTGTGACACCGATAAGGAGCAACCCGTTCTGCTGTGATTGAGCTATTTGTTTCTCTTGCAGAAATTCACATCTCTTTGTGGGATTTGTGCAGAAAAATGTAGGTTCCTGGACTTCTCCCTAAGGGAGTGAGTTGTTTCCTGTACAAAGCTAACGTTACATTAGATTCCATGAAAAACTGGGCTATTCAATGCAGGGACTATGAATGCTGGGTCCAGGATATATCATTTTGACTGATCTAGTTACACTTTGAGATTTGATTCTTGTTAAGATTTGGGTTTTAATCAGTGAGGTATTTCCTTTTGAGCAAGCCAGTGGACACCTGTGCTTAGCTTTTCAGGTCAAATGGGAAGTTGTGAGGTAGCAGTGAATTTCTCAGGAACATTTGTATGAGTTTAGTGAAGAGTTTTGGGAACATCTGCTCTTTCAAAGGAAGCTTTGTGGCCGAAGGGCTGCCTTATCAGACATGGATCATCAGCATTAGATTAAAAAAAGGAGGCACATCTGTTGACAATGAAATGAAGTAATTTGGCTCTTAAATGGCACATGAAAGTACTTTGTGTCCACGGTCACAGCTCACTGAGTAAATTTGCCCAATGTGGAACAGGCCAGCAAAGGTCTAAGTTTGTGTTGAGTTAACTGGAGCAGGGGAAAACTGGGTACAGTTGGATGCGGCATAAGTGCTCTAGGTGGGGGGGATGAAAACATTCAACTGGTGGTCACCTGGAATAAATGGGTGTGTGGACTCTGGGGTGGGGTCATTCTGGGTTGCAATACCAAGCAGTTTGCAGACATTTGTTGCTGGGTTTTTGATCTCACTGGGGCTGGGATTGGAGAAGGACAAAGCTAGGAATAGCTGTGTTAGCTGGCATTGATATTTCCCCACTTCACTGTGTCTGAGGCAGGAGGGGGCTTCTGATTGATCTTCCAGCTCTGACAGCCCAATTTGCTATGGATGAAAAATGAGGAATGTGTCTGTCTGCCATGGGAGGAGTATTCAGGACCAAGGAGCTGTTCCCACCTTGGTTTGCCAGGCTTGGAGGGAATGTCCTGCCCTTGGTGTATATCTCTAAAGAATGAGCAGGCTGACTGTCTGATTGAGGGGCACTGCTGCCAGAGAGGGAATATCAGGGGGGTGGTATTTTAGGAGAAAAATTTGTAAAGGAACATTACATCCCAATTCATGTAAGGGATGTATGTTTGGATTTATAGATCTGTCAACTTGATTTATTATCATCTGTTAAGTACAAACATTCAACCACCAGGCCTGCATTCTTTGTTAACTCCCTATCCTCAGTTAGTTTATACAGAGTTTGCAGCAGGAATTTCTGATTGATGTTGAAATTGTCATTTTTCTCTCCCTCCCCCTCACCTTACTGAAAAAGAACTATTTAGCTTTTTCACACAAGATCTTATTTTACAGGACATATTGATTTATGCTGCATTTTCTGTACATCTCCTCATAGGTGCCAGCACCCATCAGTGTCCCTAGTGGCAACAGTAGAGCAGCATTGTAAAAATTGTGACTCTGGCACCAATCTATTATTTAGGCTAGCTGGTCAGTACCAGCAGAACATGCTACTCTGCATGAGAATGTGGAGTATCCAGCCTGTCCACAGCCAGAAACGATCAACCTGCCCTGCCAAAATCAAAAAGATTTACATTGACACAAATCCATTACTCCAAGTTTCTGTGGCTTGTATCCAAAAGAAGAAAGAATAATCAGACAAAGTTTCTTGGAATCGAAGACTGGCTGACGTTAATTTGATGTTCTGCCTGTTTCTCAATGGTCCAGTGTATGTTACAGACAATATGCTTCAACTAAAATGATGTAGGTACTCAGCATTGTTAGCGACATGATGATTTACTGCTCAAGGATGTCCTGAAAAGATCAATAACTTCCAGGCATAACTTTTTTCTTCTGTTTCCACTAGATTTTCAGAGTTCCTTGTGCTATTTGTATTTTTGTTTATGGTGTAATTGATCAATATTAGAGAGGATTTTCCAAGAGCAATTACCATACTGAGAATTTTTTGTAGGAAGGTGTGTGTGAATGGGAAGGGTCCCAGGCAAGAGGCATAGACCTGTACCAGTCAACATGTCCACCAATCTGCTTCTCCCATCTACGTGTATGGATAGAGGTAGCCATGCCTCAGTTTGACAGTGAGAATGCACTTGGGTAAAGCGGGCCAACAACCCATGAGGCACGATCTGTATGTTTCATTCGGACAGCAATTGGATACAAATTCCAACTTTTCATAAACGATCCTTTATCTCATCTACAGTTACATTGAGGACAGTGCTGGGTTTAATCATTTAAATTTGTCTCAGTGCAACATGGCTTAAGAAACAAACAATCCAGTTATTGTCTTAAGTAGTTAAGTACTTTGATGCCTGCCCAGATTTCCAAAACTAGTTTTGTTAAATTGGTGTCTATGAGGGAAAATTTATCCAGATCTCTTTTGAGTGCTTGAATGCCAAATAATTTATTTTACTCTTAAAGGATTAAGCTACGTAGTGCTTGAAATGGAACAGCACAAAATGTCTTTGATCAGAGTATCTGCATGTACGGTTGGTGTGGGCAGTATAAACTTCATACTGGGGCTTTGCTCTTCAGAGACTGGGAGTTTGAAGCACATATCATCTAGAATTACAAGTTCAAAGTGAACCATTGATACTTCAGTTGCTGCCATAAGTGGTCTGAGGGTCTCTTTGTGGGAGGTGAGTAAGATTGTCATACATGTACTTGTAACCATAAAGCAAAGTACTGGATAACAATAATATCACAATAATATTGTCTGTGACCTGAATGGACTATTGTGTCTCTTGTACTACTTTAGTTTCCGCAGGGGCTGATGAGGCAATCCCACCAAATCTCAAATGGTTTGTCACCCAGGATGAAGCTCAGAATCATTAAGCTGTTTTATTTCACAGCAAGTGAACATTTGCTTTGTTCAATAATGCATGAGAGGATCTGTGTAGAATCATTCATGTTTATTGCACACAAAGAGACCATTTGACTCATCATATCTGTTATGTCTTTGGCACAATCTAAAACCAATCCCACCTCTCCAGCTTTCTCCCATTATTCTAGGACGTTTCCTGTTGAAGAAGATATCTGCTAGCTTTTCTTCCAACATTTCTGACCTTTATGAGGCATCACATGAACATGATGTTCAGTTGTTTTTAAAATAAATTTGTTCCATGTATTAAATTGTTAAAATAAAAAATTCCTCTCCAAAAATATCCTTTACAAAATGAAAGATACTACCAACCTAACTGAGATCTCCTAACTCAGCACAAAGCAGGATCAACTCTGGGTTCTGTCCAGCCCACATGCTTCACTATTGCATTTGTTTGTACATTCACAATCTGAGACATCGGAGGTAATGGGAACTTGCCAGATGCAAACCACACTGCAGGACCCTGACAATTGGTCAAGGAGAGTTTTACCTAATTGTTGTTTGCATTTGAAACAGAAGCAACACTTGAAATGCAAGACTTTCACTGTCTTTGAAGAAATACCAAGTGATTATGCTTGCAATAGCAGTAAATGTTTCATCACCTTCTGGCTGAAAGCTGGCAGATAGTCCCTGAAACATCCTGGGAGGAACTCAGTGTGTATACTTCAAGTTCTGCGGCTTGTGTTCACCAGCGGGTGTAAAGTGCTTTACTGATTGTTCTTCATGTTAGCAGCGTGTAGCAAGTTATCATATGTACCTGACCTTAAGTTGGGCACAATGGTCTGTTGTGAGACTCTTGTGTATCTCAGATGGAATGTAATTAACTATTAAGTAATATGTAACAAACTATTTGGTGTTCAGCATTACCGAACCTCTTCTGCTGAAGATTTCCCATTTGCTATCAACAGCTTAGACTGGTCCCAACAAAGGGAATTGGTGGCAGTGAATCAATCCACGCATCCCAGATGGTTTCAGCAGAAGCCAGTATATACAATAATAGATTTGTTGTAAGAAATCTGCTAATTTTTAGCTTTCTCTGCAGGCTTTCTCTTTCAGTCCAGTTGTTTGGGTTCCACTTTAATTATTAGAACTGATCGAAGGAGCTCACGAAGTAAACAACTAAAGATACATTTTGATGAAATGTTGATTCACTGCAGTGAGCAGGCAGTAGCCATTAAACTTGAGGGATGCTAATGATACATATTTTCAGCATTTCAGTAGCTTGCAAAGAATTGAGAGAAGACATTTCTGAGCCATAGGAATGCCATTAAAGGTTAGGAAAACCGTCTTGTGAACTCTTGATATGTTTACATGTAACTACCAGACTCTAAACAATGCTTAAATGTTTCTAATAAGGTTTGCTGGCAACAGAAAGAGGCAACACATGATGACTGCATAGTTTTCCACTGGAAATAAGCTGTACATTGTGAGGATAATTAGATGAATACTTATAATAAAAGGGCACTTCCACAGTGAGAGACTGGGAGGGATAAGTCAGAATTATGATTCCTGTCATCATTTTAATTAAAAATATTATAATATCTATCTGTTTTGACATTACTTTCTTTTTGACTGATGTATTCATTATTGAGCAAAAAACTCACAGAGCATATTTTTGAAGGTAATTTATACCCTTTATTTCCCTTGATAGTCACCCCTCTATTTATCCTCTGTCACTCTTCCCTCCATTTCTGAAGATATTAACTCATGCTATGCATTTGGACATAGGAATTTCCTGTTTTCCAGTAACTTGCCCACCTGGCCTTCTTCATGGGAGCACATCAGAGTAGAGCCTGCTCCTGGCCTTGTCTGTCCAGCCTGTATATGAAGACTGCTGGTCACAGTCAGGATGGGGAGCCCTGACTGATGTTTCATTTCTCATCCATCTGCCACCCTCGCCAGAGGTCTTGACAATAATTCTAACATTGCAGAAACTGATGTGTCTGAAATCAACTAACTCAGATAGTGATAGCAGCCTGCAATCAGTATTGCTGAGTAGTGACTGAATGGTATCTTCATTTGATGATCTGGTATACTCTCATTTAATATATTTTAAACATTTGTTCATTGCCCCATCTCATATACTTTCCAATCTAAGAGTTTGAAATTGCTGACTCTGATACCAACTTTGCATCTTGGACAGTTGTTGGGAATGTTTGACACCTGTCAATAGGATATAGATAGAGTGAATCCTCCTTATTTCTAATAGAAATGAAAGTTGCTGTGTATTCATAGGAATACTTTTCAGATTCAGCCGAACAGACCAACATAGAGACAAGTTAGATTTCCCTAGTTTAGAGAGAAAGTATATTCCTGTCAGGGTGAAAGGAAAGGATGGTAGGTATAGGGAATGCCGGATGACTAAAGAAATTGAGGGTTTGGCTAAGAAAAAGAAGGAAACATATGTCAGGTATAGACAGGATAGATCGAGTGAATCCTCAGAAGAGTATAAAGAAAGGAGGAGTATACTTAAGAGGGAATTTGGGATAGTGTAGGGTGACGAGCTAAGAATAGTTCACAGGTCGGTGCAACATCGAGGGCCGAAGGGCCTGTTCTGCGCTGTATTCCATGTTCTATGTTCTATATGTTCTACGAAATCAGGAGGGCAAAAAGGAGACTTGAGATAGCTTTGGAAAATAGAATTAAGGGGAATCCAAAGGAATTTTACAAATACATTAAGGACAAAAGGATAACTAGGGATAGAATAGGACCCCTCAAAGATCAGCAAGGCGGTCTTTGTGTGGAGCCGCAGAAAATGGGGTAGATACTAAATGAGCATTTTGCATCAGTATTTACTGTGGAAAAGGACATGGAAGATACAGAATATAGGGAAATAGATGGTGACATCTTGAAAAATGTCCATATTACAGAGGAGCAAGTGCTGGATGTCTTGAAATGCATAAAAGGTGGATAAATCCCCAGGAACTGATTAGGTGGACCCTAGAACTCTGTGGGAAGCTAGGGAAGTGATTGCTGGGCACCTTGCTGAGATATTTGTATCATCAATAGTCACAGGTGAGGTGCCAGAAGACTTGAGGTTGGCTAATGTGGTGCCACTGTTCAAGAAGGGTGGTAAGGACAAGCCAGGGAACTATAGACCGGTGAGTCTGACGTCGGTGGTGGGCAAGTTGTTGGAGGTAATCCTGAGGGACAGGATGTACATGTATTTGGAAAGGCAAGGACTGATTAGGGAGAGTCAACATGGCTTTGTGCATGGGAAATCATGTCTCACAAACTTGATTGAGTTTTTTGAAGAAGTAGCAAAGATCATTGATGAGGGCAGAGCGGTAGATGTGATCTATATGGACTTCAGGTGTTCAACAAGGTTCCCCATGGGAGACTGATTAGCAAGGTTAGATCTCACGGAATACAGGGAGAACTGGCCATTTGGATACAGAACTGGCTCAAAGGTAGAAGACAGAGGGTGGTGGTGGAGGGTTGTTTTTCAGACTGGAGGCCTGTGACCAGTGGAGTGCCACAAGGATCGGTGCTGGGTGCTCTACTTTTTATAATTTACTTAAATGATTTGGATGTGAGCATAAGAGGTATAGTTAGTAAGTTTGCAGAATTTGGAGGTGTAGTGGACAGCGAAGAGGTTCACCTCAGATTACAACAGGACCTTGACCAGATGGGCCAATGGGCTGAGAAGTGGCAGATGGAGTTTAATTCAGATAAATGCGAGGTGCTGCATTTTGGGAAAGCAAATCTTAGCAGGACTTATACACTTAATGGTAAGGTCCTAGGGAGTGTTGCTGAACAAAGAGACCTTGGAGTGCAGGTTCATAGCTCCTTGAAAGTGGAGTCGCAGGTAGATAGGATAGTGAAGAAGGTGTTTGGTATGCTGTCCTTTATAGGTCAGAGTATTGAGTACAGGAGTTGGGAGGTGATGTTGCAGCTGTACAGGACATTGGTTAGGCCACTGTTGGAATATTGCATGCAATTGTGCTACTTCTTCAAAAAACTCAATCAAGTTTGTGAGACATGATTTCCCATGCACAAAGCCATGTTGACTATCCTTAATCAGTCCTTGCCTTTCCAAATACATGTACATCCTGTCCCTCAGGATTACCTCCAACAACTTGCCCACCACTGACGTCAGACCCACCGGTCTATAGTTCCCTGGCTTGTCCTTACCACCCTTCTTGAACAGTGGCACCACATTAGCCAACCTCAAGTCTTCTGGCACCTCACCTGTGACTATTGGAACGATGTGAAACTTGAAAGGGTTCAGAAAAGATTTACAAGGATGTTGCCAGCGTTGGAGGATTTGAGCTATAGGGAGAGGCTGAACAGGCTGGGACTGTTTTCCCTGGAGTGCCAGAGGTTGAGGGGTGACCTTATAGAGGTTTACAAAATTATGAAGGGATAAATAGACAATAGGATAAATAGACAAAGTCTTTTCCCTGGGGTGAGGGAATCCAGAACTAGATAGGTTTAGGGTGAGGGGGGAAAGATATAAAAGAGACCTAAGGGGGAACCTTTTCATGCAGAGGGTGGTACGTGTATGGAATGAACTGCCAGAGGATGTGGTGTAGGCTGGTACAATTGCAATATTTAAGAGGCATTTGGATGGGTATTTGAATAGGAAGGGTTTGGAGGGATATGGGCCGGGTGCTGGCAGGTGGGACTAGATTGTGTTGGGATGGACAGGTTGGACTGAAAGGTCTGTTTCTGTGCAGTACAACGTTATGACTCTTTGACTCTATATCATGCAGCTTCAATCAAAAGCAAGTGTTGTCAGTGATAATCTTTGGCAAGAGCAACAACCAGAAATGCAGTTGGAGCGGTAAACCTTTTCTTGGAAATTGCAACATTTCCCATAACAGCAGCTGCTTCTGTTTGATGGTGCCCATCTCCATGGACTACAACGCAACTTTCCTTGGAATGGACAACTACATTGTCACTTCAAAAACTGCGGAGGTTTTCTGCGAAATCACTCAGATTTCAATATTAGAATAAATGGCTCTTTAGTTTTTAAGAATTAGATCTGAACAATTTTCAGTGCAATGGGTTTGCAACTTGTCAAAGCCTTTCTAGAAACTTTCTAGCTTTTATTTCCATTGCTGTAGACACAGCTGATCCACAACAAGGCTAGTTTACACCCTGTGTGGCAAGTTGATAGTTTACCCCTGCGTTAAGCCTGTATTCTGTTTGTACATGTTAAGGAGTTGAAGAGAATCTGGGGCTCTGTTTAATCTCCAAGTCCTATGGCAGAGTAATTATGACGGTCTGATTAATCTGTGATATATCTTGGCAGGAGTGAATGTGACAAGGGGTCACATTCCAGAAGCAGATGAGCAAAGCCTCAGCCTCAACTGCTGAGTTGTAAGTAATGTTCCAGTTTGAAGCTGCAGTATCCTTGTCCCAACAGGAATGCTGTAAATGGGACATATCTTGATGAATTTAACCTTGGCTCCTTTGCACCCTGTGCTCCATTAGGCAATTGGGTTGAGATAACAGTAGACATTTATCCATTTACACAAAAAATGAGCAAGTAAAAATGTTACATTTTGGCCTAGCAGGCCTGTTTCAATAACAAGTTGTACTTGTGTAGCATCATTAACATAAACCTTTCCCAGGCACTTTACTTGATTGTTATAAAGAAAATGTTGGCCCTCATTATGAGATGTTAGGGCAGATGACCAGAAGTTAGTCAAAGAGGTAGATTTTAAGCAGTGTCCAGATGGAGAAAAGTGAGGTGGAGAGGTTCAGAGAGGAAAATTTAGAGTGAAGGAGCATTGCAGTTAAGTATATCACTATCATTGGTGGACCAATTAAAATTGGAGATGCTCTGGAGGCCAGAGCCATAGAAGCCGAGAGATCTTACTGAAGGACCTTACAGAAATCGAGACAGACAGTTGTAGAGATAATCTGCAGATCAGATGAGAACCTGTTTGAGCTCTTCTACCTTCAGTGCAGACATATGCATATATAGGCATATCTTTTTCTAACCATAGCCAGTCTTTTGTCAATCTCAGGAGATTATACAATGTGACACCGGTGCTATATAGTTGTAGGATAATAAAGGTACATTGTCCAGTTTCTCTCTTTTCGTCCTCACAAGATGGTGGGAATCTGGCACATTCATTGCCTGTAAGGGTAGTAGAGGCAGAAACTCACAACATTTAAGAAGTTTGGAGATGTACACATGTAATGGCAAGGCATATAGGCTATGGGCCAAGTGCTGGAAAATGGGATTAGAATTATTAGGTGGCTAGTTTTGATTGGCACAGAAGCCAGTTTCTGTGCTTTTCCTGTGCTATAGATCTCTATAACTGTCTGATTCTATGACTCTATTGTTTTTTGAACGCATGACATTTGCTCTAGTTTGGATCCATAGTCACCAACAACTTTTCTGTTTTTTGTTCTAGTGGCCATTCCTCATGTACAATGGGTAATGCTAAGCAGTTCTGCTGTGACTCTGTTTCTAATTGGTGTTCATGCTGATGCAGTTTACAGCCAGCACATTGGATATTAAACAACAGAGAATCCCCTGTCTAAGACATCAGCATTATATAGCATTCTGAAAATGTGTTCATTCATCTTAACCTGATAACTGAATCTGGGACCTTCAGTTCTGTGTGATTTAGTGTAATCAAGGCAGTTCCTCATTATTTCTGATATGTTGCCTTTCTTCCAATGAAATTTATTTTTCAGTTTTTATCTTTTTCTAAATAATACTCTCTTTAATCGTCTGACATTCAACCATCTGAGAACATTTTGCTAGAGGTACTAACTTGTGGCCCAGTTGTGTATCCAGCACTATTCTCTCTAACTATCACCCTGCCCCAAACCCTTCACATCAGATCCAGTCAGCCTAATCTGAGATCAGCTAACGCAGCACAGATGAGCAACGGAACATGCTTTTTGCATGGTCTGTCTGGGTATCTGAGCTAGAGAGTGTGATTGTTTAGGAATCTTTATTGATGAAATGCAAGTAGGATTGCAATGCCACTGCTCTATTCGACACGCCCAGCATCCAGGAAATAATTCTATACCATTCCCTTGACTGCTGTTTTAGAGCCAATCCTCCAAGATTTCTCCAGATGCATTTGCTGTCGGTCAAAGGCTGATGTGTCTGGTGCTATAATGGTGGTATATTTTATTCCATTCCTGTCATTGTCAAACCAAGGGTTATCTCGGTCTGTGTTTAGAATTAAAAGCAGCAAAAGATGGAATAGTTCAAGTGCGGATCTCGCTTGAGACTACTTTTTGGGCTTAGATCAATTAACCCAGTGACTAATGCATTTGTAGTATTTCTGCCACAGGTCCAGCTTTGTCTTTGATCCTTCTGTACAATCTCTATTCTAATTCTATATTTCAGACTTTGCTGTATTCCCCTCCTTTAAGGCTTTGCTTAAAAGCTGCCTCAGTGACCAATTGATATCTCCTCATATCCTCATGATTCCCTTTTTAACCCATTGTCAGTTTTGCTAAATACAAGTTATTGTTGTACTTCCACTATAGAAAAATGTATGCTATGACAAACAACTTTGTATATTATTCTACATTTTTAAAATTTCTTTTTCCTCTAGTGTATTAATTTCCCATTTCAATATTCTGCAGTGTCACCATTGAAGCTTGTGAATCCAACTAGGTCTTAAAGCTATGAATTCTGCCATATACCTGAAATGTAAAATAAGTTTGTCTTATGCTTTCCATTGAAAATATTTTTCTTTGTCTTTATGTCAAATGGATTTTGAGTGAACTTTTGACAGGCCAAACTGCTTGAAAGATTAGATGCACAGAAGTCCAGAATGTTTTTTTTATCTGCAAAGTTTGCAGAGAGTTCAGCTCCTTGTCTTTTATTTCAAAGACTTCAAGCATGCCACCTTCACAGCTATATCTTGTTTAGTGGTGATTATTTACCTCTCTCTGTATGTGCATTGTAAATATTTATACAAAGGTAGAGAGAACCTTGAGTTTCAAAAGCAATGCTTTGGTTTCTGTTGTCAGTGGGTCTACTATACCGAAAGGGAGTAAAATAAAACCACACCAATGGCTCATCGAATAAAGGATGAAAGGTGCCATGAAGGGAAAATAATTCATGCGAGGAGTTATCATAATCTGGAATGCATTGTTTGAAAGGGTGGTGAAAACAGATTCAGTATTAACTTGCAAAAGGAACAGTGTAAGTACTTTAAGGCAATAAGTCTCACAGAGAGATTATGGTGTGGAGCCAATGACATGTTTTATCAAAGAGACAGCACAAACAAGTTTGGATGAATGACCTCTATCTATTTTGTGTGATTCTATAAGCTTATGGAGTTATAATGTATTTTACAGATCAGGATTGTCTTTTTTTAAAATTCTTCTTTGAGAAGGACCGAAGAGGCTGTTTCTGTGCTGTACATCTCTATGACTCTATGTGAGTATTGGCGTGCTTTACAACTTTCTGACTCTGAGTCTATGTGAATATTGGTGACAAGGCCAGCATTTGTTGCCCTTTCTTAATTGACCTTGAGAAGATGGTGGTGACGTGCCTCCTCCAACAACTGCAGTGCACCCGCAGTGTTCACAGGGAGGGAGTTCCCAGATTTTGATTCAGTGACAGTGAAGGAATGGCAATATAGTTCCAAGTCAGAATAGTGTGTGGCTTGGAGAGAGAACTTGCAGTTAGTCATCTCCCCATGCATCTCTGCCATGGTGTTCTTTTAGTGGGTACAGGTTATGGGTTTCGAAGGTGCGATTGGGATGATGCAGTTAGATTTGTACTCTATTTGATCCGTGGTCTCTTGCAATGGTCATAGTTTAGTGTCGTTAGGCTGCAAAATGGGAAAAATAACCAATTTTTAACTGAAGATTGGTAATCCTCACTGTTACATGCGCAAGTATAAATGTTAGGTTGAAACGGAATTGGTAGCACCCCTCCCCCATGGTTGCACAGACTTCAGTAACTACCATCTAGTTTCCCACTTGCTGGATTTCAATTGGGTAAGTCTGCAGGGAACTGTTTGTACCCGGGGGAGCTTGCAGCAGCTGAGTACACCAACGTCAGAAGGAGAGAACGAAAGGCAGAAAATCAGAAGGGAAAACTCTTAACACAGATCACATCAAAACATTGCAGTGACATTGTTGGGTCAGTGTCTTTGCAGATGTTTGTAATAAATCCACAATGTGAAAAAGCTGAGGTTGGTAAAGGGGCCAAGAAATGAGGAAACAATTAATCTTTGAATTGTTGTCCAAAAAGATGACAAGAAGGATTGTTTTTGAAGGTAATTAAATGTGTCATTGTGTCACCTATCTTGACCATACATCAAACTGACAGCAAGTTTGAAGGGAGCATTCTAACCATCAGATTTGTTTGGTTGAACACTCTCATTAGAAAATTATTAGTATGGAAAGAAAACACATTATAAAAATTAGGGCTCTAAATCATATTCGCTGCCAGGGCTGAGTGGTGTGGAAGAATGATTAAAAGTTCATAAATGGGGTTAAAACTAAGGCAGTTGTTTTTGTGGTTGGCAGGGAGTGCTCTACAGCTTGAAAATATGTGCACTGTTGGAGAGCACCCAATACTTTAACATTGACCACTGTGAAGTGAAACTGAGCCATATGTGTAAAGGTCATTCCCTAGGCTGGACTGAATTAGTGATCTCAGTCGGGGGTGTAGTTGGCTTCCATTGACTTTACAGTCACTGGCCTTGGGAAGGGAAAAAGTCCCAGGCCCTGGCTTTTATTCTGGTTTAATTTCTAGTTTGTGCATGGACATTATGAGGACAAGGATAAGCTTGGCTGTGATGCCTCCATTATTGTAACTCTCACAAGATAACAATCTTTGCTGACACTCATGTGAGTGTTAAGCTCAGAGAGGACTGTGAGCTTTGCCAACCTCCACAGTTCTCTTAATTGCATGAACTTTACACATACTGTCTGGCTGTACACTTGAAGAAAGTCAACTGGATAAGATTGCTCCCATGGGAATGTGCAGTAGCTTAGTTCACCAACTACAGAAGGGCAGAAGAAAAGGGAGAATATCAGAAGGAAAAACTCTTAAAACAGATCTCATCAAAACATTGCAGTGACATTGTTGGGTCAGTGTCTTTGCAGATGTTTGTAATAAATCCACTGTTTGAAAGAGTCTGAGTTGGTAAGGGAGTTGTTTTGGAAGTTATTAGACAGAGCCAGACAATGTTGAAAAATTTTAGGTCTTATCCCCAACAAAGAGGCCGTATCAATGCAGTCAGTTTCCATCCCATCACTCTACCCTCAATCATCAGCAGAGTAATGCAAGGTGTTCTCGATAATGGTATCAAGTAGCACTTAGCAAGAAACTGCTCACTGAGCCTCAGGGAACACTCAACTCCAGGTCTCAGTAAATTATATCTCACTAACTTGATTGACTTTTTTGAAGATGTAACAAAGAGAATTGATAAGGGCAGAGTGGTGGATGTAATCTATATGGACTTCAGTAAGGCGTTCAAAAAGGTTCCTCATGGTAGACTGATTAGTAAAATTAGATCTCATGGAATACAGGGAGAACTGTACTTGGATACAGAACTGGCTCAAAGGTAGAAGACAGAGGGTGGTGGTGGAGGGTTGTTTTTCAGACTGGAGACCTGTGACCAGTGGAGTGCCACAAGGATCGGTGCTGGATCCACTACTTTTTGTCATTTACATAAATGATTTGGATGCGAGCGCGAGAGGTATAGTTCATAAGTTTGCAGGTGACACCAAAATTGGAGGTGTGGTGGACAGTGAAGAAGGTTACCTCAGATTACAACAGGATCTGGACCAGATGGGCTAATGAACTGAGAAGTGGCAGATGGAGTTTAATTCAGATAAATGCGAGGTGCTGCATTTTGGGAAAGCAAATCTTAGCAGAACTTATACACTTAATGGTAAGGTCCTAGGGAATGTTGCTGAACAAAGAGACCTTGGAGTGCAGGTTCATAGCTCCTTGAAAGTGGAGTTGCAGGTAGATAGGATAGTGAAGAAGGCGTTTGGTATGCTTTCCTTTATTGGTCAGAGTATTGAGTACAGGAGTTGGGAGGTCATGTTGCGGCTATACAGGACATTGGTTAGGCCACTGTTGGAATATTGCGTGCAATTCTGGTCTCCTTCCTATCGGAAAGATGTTGTGAAACCTGAAAGGGTTCAGAAAAGATTTACAAGGATGTTGTCAGGGTTGGAGGATTTGAGCTATAGGGAGAGGTTGAATAGGCTGGGGCTGTTTTCCCTGGAGCGTTGGAGGGTCAGGGGTGACCTTATAGAGGTTTATAAAATCATGAGGTATAAAATCATATAAAATCATCATGTAATCTGAGGTAACCTTCTTCACTGTCGACGACACCTCCAATTTTGGTCTCTTCTGCAAACTTATGAACTATACCTCTTATGCTCACATCCAAATTTTATAAAATCATGAGACAAGGTCTTTTCCCTGGGGTAGTGGAGTCCAGAACTAGAGGGCATAAGTTTAGGGTGAGAGGGGAAAGATATAGAAGAGACCTAAGGGGCAACTTTTTCACACAAAGGGTGGTGTAAGTCTGGAATGAGCTGCAAGAGGAAGTGGTGGAGGCTCGTATAATTACAACATTTAAAAGGCATTTGGATGGGTATATGAATAGGAAAGGTTTGGAGGGATATGGGCCAAATGCTGGAAAATGGGACTAGATTAGTTTAGGATATCTGCTCAGCATGGACGGGTTGGACGGCAGGGTATGTTTCCATACTGTACATTTCTGTGACTCTATAAGTTTTGGTTCAATCATGAACGAAAATCTTAATTCTAGAGAGGAGGTGAAGGTGCCAGCCCTTGATGTCAGCATCTTCTGAGCAAGTGTGTCACCTAGGAACCTTACTAAAACTGAAGTCAATGGGAATTGAAATAAAAATCTGCTCTGGTTGGAGCCATACTTAGTATGATGGAAGCTGACTGTTGTTGGAGGCCAATCATCTCAACTCCAGGAACAGGAACTCCTCAGGGTAATAACTTTGGCTCAACTATTGTTAACTGCTTCATCAATGACCTTCCGTCCATTGTAAAGTCAGATATGGAGTTGCTCAATGAGTGTATACTGTTCCGTTCAATTAATAGTTCTCAGATACTGAGGCAGCCCTTTTCTAGTTCCAGCAACACTGGACAACATTCAGTTTTATAATAATAAGTGGCAAGTGAACATTTGCCATGATAGCAATGGACATCACCAATAAGGAAGTATTGAACCCACCTACCCTTAACATTCAGAGGTATTGCCATTGTGAACTCCTCCACCTTCAATACTCTGCGGTCTACCATTGACCAGCAAGCTAATTCAGCCAGCAACACAAATATTATGGCTACAAGAGCACATTAGAAATTGGAATTCTGCATTGAGTGATTTATCTCCTGACTCCTCAAATTGTGTGCACTGTCTATAAGGCATAAGCCAGAAGTGTCAGGAATGCCCTCCACTTGCTCAGATAAATGCAATCCTAACAACATATGAAACTTGGCACCATCCAAGACAAAGCATATCAGCCTACCATCTTAGATTTTCACTCATTCAACCACCAGGGTATCATGGCTGCAAAGTACAGGGTTACCATAGAACTATAACCTACGTGAGTCAAGAGAGAAGTGAATCCTGCTGCTTTTTAAATGAGTTGCTGTGACTTTGTTTAAGTAGTAAATGCAAGTGCATGAATGAGTGTAAAACATAATGCTCAGCAGAATTTGCTGTCCCTCATTTGAGACAAAGGGTATGTGATCTATGATGCTTTTCTGAGCTGTACATATAAGGTGATTGACAGTCATCTCAATAATGCTCCATACTAACATGAGGTTAAACAGTCTTTGCAAGTTACAATTATTTGTAGAAGTGTGTTCTCTAATAATAGCAGTACCAAATACAGCCATCGCTTCCTGATTTATTAGTGAGTGTGTGAATATTCCTTCCATACAGAGTTTGAGGGTAAGGACGGGGGTCGGGTTGGGGGGGGGGGGGGGTAAGTGAGGGATGGTGGTTTTACACCTTTAGATGCCTTAAGCTGAGAAAGTTTAATGAGGCATAAGCTTGTGATTTGTGGAGCATTGTACATGTTAACTGACTACGGAATGAACAGTCACGTGATTTCCATCAAGGTCAGATACCAAAGTGTCACAATGTCCTTCATCCACTTGGAAGGTATGCAAAACTGACTTTATTTTGAAGTTGACTTCATTCTTCCCAAACCCTCCCTCAAACTGACAAGGATATCCTGTTTAAATTGGCTCTTATTGTTTACCTCTTGTAATTTAGACTTATGCCCTCAAAATAATGAGGTGAAAACTGACTTTGAAAAATCCAGTCTAATTGGCAAGAGTGCTATCTGTTTTGTTTCTTTCCCTGTTTTGATACTCTTCTGACTTTCCTACACGTGTTTGGATACAGTTGTAATCTCGTTTTGTCGCAGTGATGGTTAATTGAGTCAGGAACACCAGGAGAAATGCAGAGCCATTTTCATGATAGTGGGGCGTGATACTTTTCAGTTGTTATAAAGCAAAAGGAATTGTTTGCGTGAGGTACTCGGGAACATCTGATGATGTGAATGTAAATAATGCATTGGTGAGTGTCAGTAATCTCTCTAACGGGAACAATTGAACCTGGGTCCGATCCGTTTCTCCCCACATTCACACATGCATTTTAACAGCGCCATTGGATAGTAATCAGAAGCAAGCACTCAGGCTGATTTTTTCCATTTTTCACCCCTGGGGGATTGGTTGATCGTGCTGTTAAGCGAACTGAGAACAGTGAACTCAGCTCACACACTGGATCAAACCTGGAAGCTTTTTGGTTCTGTTTCGTACTCGTCATCTCAATATTGACTGAGCCACCAGTAATGTTTTCTGTAATGTCACTTATGGAATTCTAATTGGTGGTTAGGTGAATGCCGAAGGAAAGGTACAGCTTTTCCCCACCCCCACCAATACCTCCAGCCCTTCTTGTGGCTATACTGTCAGGGTCACCCAGCAATTAAAGTAACCTTAGCATGCAGGAAAGAGGCCTTCGCCCAGTTGACAAAATATTTACCATCTGGATTCTAGAGGAAACATTATGAAATTCCATTCAGACAGTTGAGTAATGACTTGAGTTTGAATGCACTGAAAATCCATCAAGTCTCCATAAAGCACCAGATAAATTACAGATCCTGCCAGCAAGTGTTTCAAACCAGTAATTACCTCATCTTTACCTGATTGCATGTTGCTGTGCTTAATTTAATAGGCTGTTAAATTACAAGCAGCCTGATGAAATAACTCCAGAGAGGCCGGTGTCCCATCACAGTCATCCTTCATTCACATAAGGAGGGTCCTTGACATTGATCTAGCTCCCTCAGAGCCAGCTCTCAGAGTGAGCAGAGTGTCTGACACTCCTGTGCTTATCTGCCAGCCAGGGCTCCCTGATTGGACCAGATTAACAACCCCAATCAGGGAACTCATATTCTATGAGATCCACCCGGCTGACCTCATTGCAATCAGTACACCTGAAGGAAACAAACAAAGTCTTTTCAAGAAATTCAGCTAGTTTTTTAAAATACGTATGCACACAACACATACTGTGGCAGGTTTTCAAAATAGTTGGAAAAATAATAGAATTATGGGTACAAGCATCGAACTGAGAAAGGATGGAAATAGTTCTGCTCTGAAATTCAAGGACGTCTCAGTACCCAATATGTAACAGAGCCATATAGGCCAGGAGGTTCCCAATTTAGATCATGTCCTCAGTACTGAGCGAGCTGACTCTCATCATAATGGCAGTTAAAATGCTACAACTGGCTTCAGGCAAATTTGCAAGGGACAGCAGTGTTAATGACAAAGAAGTGGCTCTGAATGGAAAATGTGTGAAATCGGATGTTAGGCGAGGCGGTGAAAGGATGGATGCTTGTGACTGCTTGTACTGCCGCAGTTGAAGGGTCTGTTAAAACATTCCATCTAGACTTGGAAATAGTTACTCGGGCAAGTGTAGTGTTTAAGCCGATAAGCACCAGCGTACCTTTGAGAGAGTCAAGGAGGAGAAAATATTTTTATTATAACCACATTCCACAAAATTCTGAAAACACATCATTTTCTTCAATTTTGATGGCCCTCATGTATCTGCCTGCAAACACCCTTATCACCAACAGTACCCAGAATACATATTACAGATGTTTCCATGCCGGATATAGCCAGGGTGTCATGGTAAGGCTTCTGCACATTTTCAGCAAAAAAATAAACAACCCTAAGTTTATATCCCTTTGGTGCCTGTCAAATATATATATCAGTAGTGTTGAAGCAGAGTGTATTTTTAAAAAATGCAATCAGTTTGTATAATTTTAAACCAGCTCTGCAGGAAATGATCACAACTACTTTATTTTAACCCAACAAAATGGATGGTCTGTTTCTTATCATTTTACTTCAGACTAAATAGCAAGAGCGTTGCATAAGCCTTGCATTGTTAGAGCAGTGAGCGAAGGGGCTAAGAACTGTACGGATGAGTGAGTGGAATTTTCTGTTACTTAGCCCCCTTCTGATATTCACTTTCAAAATAAGCAGTTCCTAATTCTCAAAGTACATTTTGTTTTGCTTGAGTGGTTTCTGGGTAAAGTCAATGGTTTTTATTCTTGCAGGCCATATTAATGCCGATAGATATAAGGCTTAGTAACATGTACCCTTATTCTTGGGAGGGATAAACAATTGATTCATTCAGTGGGATGTAACATAATGCATTTTGAAAGTAAGAATAAGGCAAGAAAGTGTTCCTTATATGGTAAGATTTTAAATGAAGTAGAGAAGTGGAGAGAACGTGATGTATAAGTCAGAGATTATTAAAGTAAGCAGTGGCAGTGGATGAGGCAATAAAAAAAACAAAGTCTTAATTTTGTATTTGAAAGAGAATTGCAAGGAGAAGAAAAAAATATTAAGCTTGTGCAAGACCTCAGAGGTTCAGAGCATTCCTGGTTAATTAATGAAAATGGAAAATATGCAGTTGATTCACAAGCATGTTACTGGGGATAAGGATTAAGAGCTATGTAGAGATACTTGACAAGTTGGAGTGAAAAGTTAATGGGTGCTTGATGAAGGGTTTGAGGATTATGAAATTTAATACTCATTGGCAAGGCAATAATTTTGGGCACACTTTAAGGTAGTAATTAAGAGTGAGAGAGAAAATATAAAAAAATCACTTTATAAAGAATGTGATTAGAATGAAAAAATCACCCCCACAGACTGTTGAAGTGTAGGCCCTAAATATTTGAAAAAGAGAATTAGTTGTTGCAAAGGAGGAACATTAAAGAAAGGGAAACAGATTTGGAGATTAGGATAAGATTGATAGCTCATGTTGCAGAAACCAGCAGTACAGACTTATCGTGTTGTATAAAGACGACACGGATGCTGGATATCCAAAACGAGCACAGAGAGTGCTGGAGAAACTCAACAGGTCTGGCAACATCTGCAGAGACAGAAATAGAGTTAACATTCCAAACCAATGTGACTTCTTCAGGTTCTGATATTGGACTTGAAACATTAATTCTGTTTCTCTGTCCACAGATACCACCAGACTTGTTGAGTTTCTCCAGCATTCTTTGTGATGTGTGAATGGCCTGTTTCAATGTGATTAGAATGAAAAATTCACCCCCACAGACTGCTAAAGTATAGACCCCAAATATTTGAAAAAGAGAATTAATTGTTACAAAGGAGGAACATTAAAGAAAGGGAAACTAAGTATAAGACACTATGATTCTCTATGTATTAAGAGGTCAAGACTAGGATAGGCCAACTTCGGAACAAACTCTATTTGTACCAACCTGATAATGCAAATGATTTATAATTCCATGGACCTTTGAATGATTTTATCGTCACATGTATTCTACAGTAAGAAAAGTTTTTCCACTGTCACCATGATCTGGGATCATTTTGAATAGTTTAGCATAGGAGAAAGAAATAGAAAGATGTAGCTAAGGGAGAGTCCATCAGTCCTTAGCTAACTCATCATCAATGATGCCTCCACCACCTTGCTACCATCTACACTGGACCCAACCAATGTCTGAGTTGCTACTCTGCAGGTGCCATCTTTCACCGCTGGACTGATTCCCCTCTGCCTCCACCTCACCGCTGCCTGCGCTGAACCCACCAATGTCACAGTCACATCGCTCACCATTGGCCCCACCTCATCGATGTCACCGTGATGCCCTTCCACCACTGCTTTGCCTCCGCTAGTGCTAGACCCAACCAACCATGAAGTCGCTGATCCTCAGGCGCCGTTTTTCATGCTGGGCCTACTTTGCCAACGTTGTCTCCGCCATTGTAGCAGCCACCGATTCTGATGTCAAGTCCTTTTCGCCCTGGAAATGTAAGGAAGGGTTCACTCGAGTCTGTGCTGGACTCATTTGCCACTGCCAGTGCCACCTGAGCTCACAACAAGAGGCAAGTAAAGGAAAAGAGAAGAAAAGCAACAAGAAAAGAGAAAGAGAAGAAAAGAATAGTAGTATGCACAGATAGCCCAGCTCAGGAGTCTTACTCCACCACCATCTTGACTGGCCAGTCTTCAGAAACACTGTGAACGTTTCAACCAGCCATTCGAATTAGTCTTGCTTTTCAGAATGTATATGCTAATCACTGTCAACTTGTGCCAAAACTGGGGACATTTTTGACCTGTGCATTGTCCTGCCTTGATAATTGGCTTGAGATTACTTGGATGAATTTACGTTGAAACGTTGGAACCCACACTATCGCCACCCTTGGCTGAATTAGTATTTGGTCCTCAGAGGAATGAAACAAGCCATTGAATCACCTCACTCTCATTAAAATATAAAATGGCATCATTGAGTCAATTATCAACATTAGGAGAGGTTTCTAATCCCAGTAGTTCTTCTATAATGCGATGGTTGCATTCTTGTGCAACCCCATGTTATAGAAAAGTTGCACTTTAGAAACAGTGTTTAAGGGTGTTGGCAGTGTAATTGAGTTACAGCTAATACACGTTTTAAACGTTTGTGCTTTAAAAACAATATTCCCAATTCAACAATCGGGTTATAGTGAATTTGCATTATGACATGTTGTACCCTATATTTTTTGTGTGTGAAAATGTTAACCAAATATCATTAAGTTTGTGATCATTGCTTATGAACATTATTGTAGAATTAACAGGGGTGGTGAGGAAATACATCCATAGTATATAATGCAACTGTTAAGCGAATTTCTTCTAGCCGAATGAATGTTACTGACCTTGAGCACCTTCCTTAAATGTAAGAATAAGAATTATGTTCACATTCTCACAAACAGGTGTCTCTGCAGTGCATTGGAAATGGTTATTTAGTTTGGTCGCATTCTGATTCCTGGCTAAAGAAGACATGGTCATTGAAGGTGAGGGATTTATCTGGGCCAGGTAAACAAAACAAGTACAGATTTCCCTAAGTCATGTTTGATTCCTAATCTTGGAGCAGAGAATTAAAAAGTCTTCCAATAATATTGGTGAAAAATGTATTAGTGTGGAAAGAGGGGGGCGACATCAAATTGGGGCATGAATGACATGGACTATGTGAAGATTTGTGACAGAATTGCCCAAGAAGGCTCATGAAGCCCATCTCAAGGCAAGTTTACTCTTCGTGGCGTAAATTCCTACAAAATCCTACAGCTAATATGTAGCCACAGGCAGTCCAAGGATTCTATTTTCTGGAAGAAACATTGCCATTTTTCCCTGACTTCCATACTCATCGCGTCTCAGATGCTGATTTAGCCGAGGGTACAATTCTCCATATAAATCAACTGCGATCTAGTATCTTGGTGAAGCAACCATCTTTTATTAGTGAGGCGAGGCAGTGAACATGACAAGGTGCACCATTATGAGTTTGTCGCTGAGACTGGTTAATCGAATATCCACTGGAGTACATTTTGCAGCAGAAAGTCACTGTTAACAGTAGCTTGTATTTAAATGGCCATTCTTTTGCAGTGCAGAGAAGCTCCTTTACAGAAGGATTAAGAGGTGACTGAAAAACTGGTGGAAGAGACAGATTTTGAGGAAACTTTTAGAAGTGCAAGAGAAAGGTAGTAATGCTGACTCATTCCAGGAGATGGTCAGGATGTAGGAATTATGATTCACAGGAGGCTAGATTTGAAAGAGTGGAGGTTACATGCTGCTGGAGGAGGATACAAGAATGGAAATCAGTGAGGTAGACCAAGGATTTCTAAGTGACACAGTCCAGGGTTTCTGAGTCCAGCTGGAACATGCTGACTCTCCCTGCCATTGTGGCTAGCTGGGTTGACACAGAGCAGGAAGGAACACTCTGAATCATCTTTCACAAATGGAGATTCCATTTTCATTCTTCAGTTCAATGTGTTGTGAGAATAGAAGTCGATGCACAGGGAACATTATTGTCAAGTGACCATCATAATATGTTATAATTGCAGTCGAAGTTTAAGCCTTATCACTTGGTATTGGTGGGAAACTTGAGAAAGATGAGGTAGCTTACAAATTCGTCATACTGTTGGTTGTTACATCTTTGAAGTGGAGAGGTAACAGTAAGCACTTTCTTATTGACATACAAGAGACAGGGGTCAGGGAAGTGCCAATAGAAGGTAGTGGCTATAGGATATGTGTGTTGTTTTGTGATTAATCACTGCAGTGACAATGTCAGTTTCCAAATGGCCTCACCTCAGGCATGTCACGAATATTCTTGAAAGCTGAATGTATGCATGTGGTTTTGTTTCTGTCGTTTCTGAACTACTTTCTTCCTCGGTGTGGCCAATGTCCCATTGCTGTTAAAGTGATACATGAGTTAAGGATGTCAGGCATTGAATATGCTTTAATATGTTGTCTAAATCAATCCCCAAAGACTGTGGACTGGCAGGACTATTTGGAATCCTTTTAACTTTTCAAGAATATTCTTCATTGCATTGGAAGACAGGTAGCCTAGTAACAATGAATATCCTTTCTTAAACAGTGTAGTACAAGAATATTGTCACTTTTTCCTCCCAATTTTCTTTCCTTTTTAAACTGAGAGTAGGAACTGTTGGAAATAGTCAGTTAAATTGGGCAGCTTTTACCAAGGGAGAAACAGGAGTCACCCTTAAGATTAATGATTTTTCATTGGAACTGAAAGATGCTAAAGATGAACAGTTCTTAGACAAATAAAAGAGCAAAGAAAAGGGATTAAGGGCTTTTGTCTCTCGATGCCCTTTTCTACCTCTCTCCTAAGGAAATTGGGATGTGCAAAAATAGCAAGTTTGAGATATGGAAGGTGAGTGTGACCCATGGAATTTCAACAAAGAACAGTACAGCACAGGAACAGGTCCTTTGCCCTATCCAAGCTGCACTGCCCCATTTTGCCCTTCCATACTAAAACTGACTTCATTTACAGGATCCATATCCTTCTATTCCCTTCCTATTCATGTATTTGTCCAGGTGCTGCTTGAATGCTGCTATTGTGTCTACCTCCACCACCTTCTGGTGATCAGAGGTGTACACAATATTCCAAGTGTAGCCTAACTAAAGTTCTATAAAACTTCACGATAACTAGTCTATGCTTATACTCAATGCCCCTTCCAATTAAGGCAGGCATGCCATAAGCCTTTTCCACTACTTTACCTACCTGAGCTGTCACCTTCACTAATCTTGGCCCTGCACACCCAGAGCCCTCTGCATATCGATACTCCTAATGGTTCTGCCATTCACTATATGATTTCCACCTGTAATTGCCCTTCCAAAATGCCTCACATTTGTCTGGATTAAACTCCATCTACCATTTTTCTGCCCTTGCCTCCAATTGATCTATATCCTGCTGTGTCCTCTGATAATCCTCCATACTATCCACAGCTCTGCCAATCTTTGTATCATCACCAGACATAATAATTAAACCAGCTACATTTTCCTCCACATCATTTATGTAGATCATGAACAGCAGAGATCCCAACATTGATTCCTGTGGAACACCACTATGAGGCGGAATCAAATATCCATCATCTGGGTGTCTGGATTGGGTGTTGTGTATGTCATGTGACCATCAGCTGTTTGATGTTGGGTAACCACAGGATATAAGGGCTCTGGTTTTGGCTTTGGGTCAGGAGTAGGAGCTAAAGGTGGTGAATGGCAGTGGGGGTTCCCATCTATAGGCGAGTATGGATGTATCAGTGTGGGGCCTCTCGTTATCTCCCTGGAGAGGTAGGACCCTGAAGGTACACATAGGGGCAACTTTTTCTCGCAGAGGGTGGTATGTGTATGGAATGAGCTGCCAGAGGAAGTGGTGGAGGTTAGTATAATTGCAACATTTAAAAGGCATCTGGGTGGGTATATGAATAGGAAGGGTTTAGAGGGATATGGGCCGGCTGCTGGCAGGTGGGACTAGATTGGGTTGAGAAAACTGATCGGCATGGACGGGTTGGACCGAAGGGTCTGTTTCCATGCTGTACATCTCTATGACTCTAAGACACAGAAAGATCTGAGACACAGAAAGAACCTACAGCTGCTTGGTTTGGAGATAAGAAGTGTTGTTTTGTAAATCTTAATTGGGGTTTTTATCGGACTAGTATTATAGAAGGGAAAGTAAAAGATAGTTTAGAGAAATAAATTGTAAATTGTAAATAGTGGTTAGTTAATTATTCTTTGTTATTGTTTAAAAAATAAAGTTGTTAATTTTTATTTTACATAGATCTTGGCCGGTTGAATTTTTACAGATTACTGCATGGGATAAATCCTTTCTGTGTTGCTGGTTTTAAATGAAGCAGGAGAGTTTACCCTGTGTTGTAGCAGGTGTCAAGAGAACTACTGGTACCTATGATTGAGTGCAAGCCACTATCTTCAGGAATGATTGGAAATATATTGAGGGGAATTGTAATGAACTGGAAATTGACCGGAATGTTGGTTATGAATTGCTTCCAAATGCACATTACATGCAAGAAAAGAAATGAACCCAACTTCAATCATTTTCCTATATGTAAGTGCACATTGTATGCAAAAAAAAGGAATCATTTTCCTGTTTTGCACAATTGCACATTGGAAAGTAGGTGCAGTTCCTGAGTATGTGCAATATGTAAAAGACTAAATATACTCCACACCTTTCCAACAGAACACATTATACCTTTAGATAACAGTCCAGTGACAAGGTCAAAGAAATTGTCTCTTGGAGTACAACAAGGATACTCAGCTGCACAAGGGCTAGCAGATTAGCCCAGGTTATGCCAAGGAGCCTGAAAATGAATTTGAAACATTCGTATGAGTTATGATGAAGGAGACCAATTTCAAAAACACTGAGCTAAAGCTTTTATTCTGCCATTTTGGTAGAAAGTGTAATTTTTTCATTTTATCGATTTCCACCTCATATATATTTCCTTGTGTACTTGAGAAACACAAAATAAGTTAATAGGATATCTGGTCAGCGTGGGCGGGTTGGACTGAAGGGTCTGTTTCCATGCTGTACATCTCTATGACTCTATGACTGTCCATTGAACATAGAATCAGAGCGTCATAGAGATATACAGCATGGAAACAGATCCTTCGGTCTATCTTGTCCATGCTGATCAGATATCCCAACCCAATCTAGTCCCACCTGCGTTTCCAGCACTACACTCTTGGCTCTAATCTCCAGCATCTACAGGCCTCACTTTTGCCAGAGAAAGCTGTGGAGGCTGGTACAATTGCAACATTTAAAAGGCATCTGAATGGGTATATGAATAGGAAGGATTTGGAGGGATAGGGGCCGGGTGCTGTTATTGCATGCAATTCCGGTCTCCTTCCTATCGGAAGGATGTTGTGAAACTTGAAAGGGTTCAGAAGAGATTAACAAGGATGTTGCCAGGGTTGAAGGATTTGAGCTATTGGAGAGGTTTTTTGGCTGGAGCTGTTTTCCCTGGAGGGTCGAAGGCTGAGGGGTAATCTTATAGAGGTTTATAAAATCATGAGGGGCATGGATAGCATAAATAGACAAGGTATTTTCCCTGGGGTGGGGGAGTCCAGAACTAGAGGGCATAGGTTTAGGGTGAGATGGAAAGATATAAAAAGTACCTAAGAGGCATGCAGAGGGTGGTATATGTATGGAATGAGTTGCTGGAGGAAGTGGTGAAGACTGGTACAATTGCAGCATTTAAAAGGCATTTGGAAGGGTATATGAATAGGAAGGGTTTAGATGGATATGGGCCAAGTGCTTGCAAATGAACTAGATTAGGTTAGAATATCTGGTCAGCATAGATGAGTTGGATTGGAGTGTCTGCTGCTATGCTGTACATCTCTATGACTCTATGAAGCAGAAGCCAATTCTTCACTTTATTACATTCACTCAGAGGAAACTAAATGTCAGGAGCAGGATAACACTTTTTACTGTGGGAGAGGGTTTAGATGATCCCATTGTGGTTTGTTTGTGGGAAATTTGAAAGTGGTAATGGGTGGAGATGGGGAATAGGAATTCAAATCTTTCCTGGAGACATGCTATCTGTGATTGAACAGGTCGGAATGGAACCACATGAGGATAGTCACACACAGCTAGATGATGGAGGAGAAAGTGAGGTCTGCAGATGCTGGAGATCAGAGCTGGAAATGTGTTGCTGGAAAAGCGCAGCAGGTCAGGCAGCATCCAGGGAACAGGAGAATCGACGTTTCGGGCATCCGTCCTGTCCATCTCCGCATACCTTGACACGGTCCTGTCCATCTCCGCATACCTTGACACCGTCCTGTCACCGAACTCATCTCCGCATACCTTGACACCGTCCTGTCACCGAACTCATCTCCGCATACCTTGACACCGTCCTGTCCCCCTTAGTCCAAGAACTCCCCACCTACGTTCGGGACACCACCCATGCCCTCCACCTGCTCCATGATTTTCGCTTCCCCGGTCCCCAACGCCTTATTTTCACCATGGACATCCAGTCCCTGTACACCTCCATCCCCCATCACGAAGGACTCAAAGCCCTCCGCTTCTTTCTTTCCCGCCGTACCGACCAGTACCCTTCCACTGACACCCTCCTTCGACTGACTGAACTGGTCCTCACCCTGAAAAACTTCTCTTTCCAATCCTCCCACTTCCTCCAAACGAAAGGAGTAGCCATGGGCACCCGCATGGGCCCCAGCTATGCCTGCCTCTTCGTAGGATATGTGGAACAATCCATCTTCCGCAACTACACTGGCCCCACCCCCCACCTTTTCCTCCGCTACATCGATGACTATATTGGCGCCGCCTCGTGCTCCCACGAGGAGGTTGAACAGTTCATCCACTTCACCAACACCTTCCACCCCGACCTCAAATTCACCTGGACAGTCTCAGATTCCTCCCTCCCCTTCCTCGACCTTTCTATTTCTATCTCAGGCGACCGAATCAACACGGACATCTACTACAAACCGACCGACTCCCACAGCTACCTGGACTACACCTCCTCCCATCCTGCCCCCTGTAAAAATGCCATCCCATTCTCCCAATTCCTTCGACTCCGCCGCATCTGCTCCCAGGAGGACCAGTTCCAAAAACGCACAACCCAGATGGCCTCCTTCTTCAAGGACCGCAATTTCCCCCCCGACGTGGTCGACGATGCCCTCCACCGCATCTCTTCCACTTCCCGATCCTCCGCCCTTGAGCCCCACCCCTCCAACCGCCACCAGGACAGAACCCCACTGGTCCTCACCTACCACCCGACCAATCTCCATGTACAGCGCATCATCCGCCGTCATTTCCGCTACCTCCAAACGGACCCCACCACCAAGGATATATTTCCCTCCCCTCCCCTATCAGCATTCCGTAAAGACCACTCCCTCCGTGACTCCCTCGTCAGATCCACACCCCCCACCAACCCAACCTCCACTCCCGGCACCTTCCCCTGCAACCGCAGGAGGTGCAAGACTTGCGCCCACACCTCCCCCCTCACCTCCCTCCAAGGCCCCAAAGGAAACTTCCATATCCGCCACAGATTCACCTGCACCTCCACACACATCATCTATTGCATCCTCTGCACCCGATGTGGCCTCCTCTATATTGGGGAGACAGGCCGGCTACTTGCGGAGCGTTTCAGAGAACACCTCTGGGACACCCGGACCAACCAACCCAACCACCCTGTAGCTCAACATTTCAATTCCCCCTCCCACTCCACCAAGGATATGCAGGTCTTTGGACTCCTCCATCGTCAGACCACAACAAAACGACAGTTGGAGGAAGAACGCCTCATCTTCCGCCTAGGAACCCTCCAACCACAAGGGATGAACTCGGATTTCACCAGTTTCCTCATTTCCCCTCCCCCCACCCTGTCTCAGTCAAATCCATCGAATTCAGCACCGCCTTCCTAACCTGCAATCTTCTTCCCGACCTCTCCGCCCCCACCCCAGTCTGACCTATCACCCTCACCTTGACCTCTTTCCACCTATCACATTTCCGACTCCCCTCCCCCTAGTTCCTCCTCCCTACCTTTTATCTTAGCCTGCTGGACAAACTTTCCCCATTCCTGAAGAAGGGCTTATGCCCGAAACGTCGATTCTCCTGTTCCCTGGATGCTGCCTGACCTGCTGCGCTTTTCCAGCAACACATTCCTAGATGATGGAGGAGTTTAACATGGTTGACTCGTATAAAACAATCATAACTGTAGTTAGATCTCAGAGGTGTGTGCCCTCAGCGGTGAGACAACAGAGAAAATTCCGATCTGCTCGTGCTAAACTTTGTCTGTTTGGATTGCTGACTCACTGACTGATATTGCTTTAGGTGTGCAAATTTCAGGGCTAGGTTTGAACTCTATACAACAAAAGTGTGCATGTTGGAGCCTTAGCGACACAACTGATTTTATCTTTCCCTTCGACTTGCCTGGTCCAAATTCATCCATCAGTTGATTGGACAGAATCCAAAATTACTGCTGATTGTTTTTGAAAAATGAAAACTGGATTTCCAACAAATCCCAAAATTGCATCAGTTATGCTTTGTATTTTAATTTTACGCTACTGTGTTACTGAATTATTGACAAATCAGCAGTAAGCAGTATGAAAATACTTGCCTTAATGTAGAATCTGTGGACTGAGAGGGATAATCAATTATCACTATTGCTATAACAGTGAAAGCGGCTGATCAGTTTCTCCTGGCCTTACTGCTTGCCCCAGTAGATATGCTCAGCATATGCATCTCATTTTGGCTCCAGTACAATCTCTGGGCGAGTGTTCCTTCAGGTTTCAAAGGACCAAGACAGACCATTGTTTGCATTCCACATCATTCAGCTACAAACCTTGAAATTATCTGTGGTGGAGGAGGAGAGTGGAGAAAGAGAGAATGGGAGGGGGAGGGGTGTGTATATTCACATTTTCACTTTTATTTTGCACACTATCAGGCCATTTGTTACATCACTTTCTGGACATTATTCTCATGTACTGCTGAAGTGAGAATGGACCCGGATATAGTTTTCATCTTCTATGTGTATCAGACCCACAATGTTGAACATTAATGAGTGCACATTCACAGACTCTTAATTCCAAAAGGGAAAAACCCTCTAATGGAATATTGTTGCACAGTCAAGCATCTCCTTTTCATAGATATTATCACTATGCAATGGAGCAGTTTTCCAAGAAAGAGTTTACTGTGATTGAACAAGTTGACACAAGTGACCCATTCACTGTGCAGAAAGAAACTAGTTAAAATTTACAAAGTTAGGAGTAAGAACACAAGTCCAATAGAATGTTTTTATCCAAAAAACTAAAAAGAACAAAGCAGATATTATAAATCGATTGAAGAGACAATAAAATCTACTTCTGAACAGATTGTTAATCAACCTGTTCAGGCACGTTATGACACACCACTGGAGCAGGTGGCCCTCTAGCCAGGGTCTCTGGGCCCGGATGTAAGGAGGCCTCACTACACCGCATGATCACAAGGTAAAGTTTCCATTGTTCCAGTTGACCAGAAGGTTGCTGACTCATTAGAGAGAAATGACTAGTGGAGACAGTGGATGTAAGTTTTTATAGCAGTCTGTTCAGAGATGTCATTACATAGTTCTGGAGCAGGTGAGGCTTGAACCCAGGCCTCCTGGCTCAAAGGTAGGAGCACAGCACCACAAGAGCCCCCAGAGCAACTGAGATTTTAATCTTGCAGCCATTAGGACAGATATAAGCATATCAAATCAAAACAATTTGGATATTGTCTAATCAACCTGCTGAAGATGTATTATACACTTCGAGAGCAGGCAGGACTTAAAATCAGAACCACCCCCCCCCCTCTAATTTAGAGGTATGAGCATTTCCACTGTAATACAAGAATTCCCTGGAGCAATAGAAGAAGTTGAAAGATATGGGGAGCAGGTGTGTATATGGGATTGATCACATTAAATGGGTAAGTGTTGAAGTTAATGATCTTCTCCTATTACTAAGCATTTTGACTACTCATGGAAAGCATTTAATTCCCAAGTGAATTGCCCTCATTTTAGCAAGTGTGCATCAAGCACTCATTTGCAAGAGATTTGGAGTGGGCTTGTATAAATTTGATTATGCTGTAGTATTCTTGAAGGGCATTGGAAATACTCTCAAATCTTTCATAAAATTTCCTACTTTTGTCATTAATTCTGTAAGTTTTCTAACACTCCGGAGCTTTTTTTTTTGGTTTCCACCTTGCTCAAGCTGTATTGGGCCCACCATCCAGTTCCATCACGTCAAACATGTAGTGAATCATCAAAAAGCTATTTTCTGTTCTGTTTTAATGATTGAGAGAGTGACACCTGATAATATGATGGTCTAACCTTTACAATTGAAGGTGCTTGAGTGACAAAAACTGTTGGGAAAAGTTTTCTGTTTGTTTATTTACCCAAGCACATCATAGTGTGTCTTACTGAACCCTTCTGTCTGCTTGTCTTTATGAAGATCCCATCTTTGACTCCCACATTCTGAGCATTAATCTGATCTAAGTTCAGTTAACAGTTGAGTCTCCAATGGCTTCTCTGGCCCTGGTTGTTGCTAGGGTAAGAGTTAGTCTGGATTCTTTCTTCCACCACAGACGTTGCTGACTGTTTATTGCCTATACTCTCAAACATCTTTTGGAGTCTTGGATTTTTAAACAGAGATATAAATTACAAAAGCTAGGATATTATGACAAACCTTTATAAATCAGTGGCTACAGCTTAGCTGCAGTTTTGTTTCAGGTTTTGCAAACCATGCATTAAAAAGGATATCAAAATGTGTTAGAATAGGAATTTTTTTAAGCAACTAATTGTGTTCTGGTTGTTACCTGAAAAGGTGATGGTAGCAGATGCATAAATAACTTTCAGAATTGGATGGCTGTGCAAGAAAAGAACTAGGGGACTGTGACTAATTGGATTGCTCTTTCAAAGGGCTAGCACAGGCGTGGTGCACTGAATGGTATTTTTATATGCCCTAAGGTGCTGTGATTGAACAATAACTTCACAGAGATTGCACTAACCGGACAGATAGAATTCCACGACATCTTTGGGGGAAATCACTGGATTGAATAAAGAAGGAATATTGAGAGGAGAATCTAAGAAACAGAATGTTGACATTTCTAAAGACTATTTTCAAGTATGAAAAGTTCAAATGATTATTAGGTAACTGTAAATATTTGTGGAGATCTGCTGTGTACCCATCTGGCAGAAATTGGGTATGTGATTATCCTGGGTGACTTCCTCACTATAAAGCTGGCAGGATCAGAGTTTGACAGATCTCTCTGGACAGCCTTAATTTCACTTTGACAAATGACATCACTTATCCCTGACTGAAATGTTTAATTTTGCCTGAGTGAGATAGCTGCTGTGATTTTCCTGTTTGGTGAGAGTGAACAAGAAGGAGTTTGGTAGCTGAAAACACTGATGCTAGCAGTACATTACTGTCAATCTGTCCTATCCAAGCCTAATGTGAAAAGTGTAGGTTTCCCTTAGCCCTGATTTCTGACAAACCCTCTCTGCCCTAGTACTGCAAAAGTCAACCGGTTGCCAGGTAACACTTGACTTTCTGAAGAGCAACAGCCACTTTTTTCTCATGACCAGCAAAATGTTGACAATGTGTATCAATTACAATAGCCATAGCCCCAGATTGCCACTAATGGGCAAGCAGAGAAATAATTCAAACCAGTGGTTTTACATCAAAAACCATCTCCATGTTGTTAAAACAAAGATTATAGGATGTGTAAAGATTCACAGTGAGCTTGCCAACTCGGTTATATTAATAGGTTTGCAGCATGAACGTGCATGTCTAAAATTCACAGCCCAAAGACAAAGTCACACTTGCGGTTGTCTTTATACTGTTTAGTGTAAAGCAGATTTCAGGGTGCTTAGTGTGTGGGAGACTCCCAATTCCTGTATTTACCACATCAAAGATTAAAGAGATACTGCAGTGTTGTTTGTGCAAAGTGAAGCATATAGAGGAGCTGTCAGCTAGCTTTTGGAAGGGCTTCTGTGAAATAAATTGCCTGCTCGTGTGCAGTTAATGTAAAATTTCTCATATCACAAATCAGTTGAGAAGACAAGTGAAAATCATTTGTTAATGCTATTTTGTCAGCTCAGCATAGCATATGTTTACTGTTATGACATGATGTCAGAAAATTCTGGCAGAGAAATGTTTAACTCTCTTGTTAAAAATTCTTCCTTCCTGTTTGGAGTATCAGTATGACATCCTGCTCAGACTTCCCCAGCACTAATATTTGTGCGCATTTAGCCCCATACTGATTCATGCGGTAATTTTTTTTTAGAAACGGCTTTCACTAATATTGTACTTACTGATCAAGTTTTGATTTTTCTTCCATGTCAATTTTTTTCCATTTTAGTTCACCCTCTTGTTTCTTTCCTTCTGATTTTACATCAGACACTGCTTCTCGAGGGAACAATTAGTGTTCTGTGTCTCTCCACCATGGTGATCTGCTCTGCTGAAAACACTATTTCAGTGCAACAACTTCGATGTGATTTTAATAACACAAGAATATTTCATTCTTATTTGTGTCAGGAAATAACTTGTACTGAAACACATTGAAAATATTGCATGCCACAAACTATTTCATTCATAACTATTATGTTAATTCATGTTGTGGTGAACAATTTCATACAGATATAAATTCTATTTGTCTTGATTGTTGGTGCCTGAAATCTGATCCACTTTGGTCACAAAATCTGAACATGTTCAGCTGGAGATGATTGAAGGGTGCCCATAAAGAAAGAACTTGCTTTTATAGAGTGCCTTTCATGGTCTTGTGATGTCCTTTGGCTGATAAGTACTTTGAGAGTACATTTAAATGTAGTAAAGACTGGTGTAGAGCAGAATATCAAGACGTTGAGTTTGTGTTCAGCAAATCTGACAAACAGCAATGGAATTAATGTGTTTTAATAATAGTGATTGTTGTTTCCCTGGTTGTCCAGGGAACTACCCTGGTATGAAATCTTTTAGATCGAATTGCATGAGTAGACAGAGCTCGGATTAGCGTCTCATCCAAAAGACAACATTATCAATGCAGCACTTAGCTGTGTATTACATTAAAGTGTCAGCCTTGATTATGTACACAAATGTCTGGAGTGGGGTATGAATCCGTGTCTTTAACTCAGAGATGAGAGTGATACTATTGAATCGAGGTTGGCCCTTCCATGATGTATAGGATGAGTTGTGGAAATGGGAAATAAGCAGTTGTTGAAGAAAAATCAGTACATGTCCAAATTAGCTGCAGGGAAGTTTAGAATTGAGACCAGGAAAAGTATTATAGAAAAAGGTTGCTATGTGGAATGGTCTTCTGGGTAGGGTAGAGAACGCAAAGACACTGGAATTATTTGAGAACCTATTTTAAGTTGCTTTCAAGGAAGGAATATATTGAATTGTCTCCCTATCTACAGTTAACTTTGTATGATTTATAATTGTAATTGCTCTAAGTTTTAACTGTATTTTGATTCTGACCATAGTGCCAGCTCACAAAGACATCCATAGGTCAACAAACCAAAAAGTGCGTTGCTAACAAAATTTGAATAGGGTTAACTAGAAAACATGGCACTGGCAGTGTCTGTTAGTCAAATGTTACTTCTGTAATCTGATCCACTTAGATCACAAAATCTGATCATGTTTGGAGGAAGGTGAATGAAGGGTGCCCATAAAGAAAGATTATTTTGAGTATAAAGCAACTTCTTGAGGGGTGGGTCATCAGGCCCTTCTTGCTTCTATTACTCTGCTCCTGTTACAATAACAATAAAAATGTAATTGTAGTGATAGGCTTTTAGCAGCTTTGTTTAACCTTGTAGAAGGGAATTCCATGAAACAGCGCAGAAGTCAAGATTACACCTAACAGAATCTATTTTGAATCCATTTGCTGCAGACAGCTTTATTGAAATATGTGACAGGCTGCCTCGGCTATTTGGCTGCAAGAGCTTCGTCTTGTCAAGGTTTTCTTTCTTTAATTGATTTCAATGGTAAAAGAAGCCCCTTCTCCCTTGGATTAATACAAGAATGTAAGTCTGGTCCAAAGGGAGAGAAAGCTAGCCATACAATGGCTGGGATCTCACCCTGGTGATAGAGAATGACAGTGAAAGAATAATGATGCACTGTCATGCAGAGAGGATTAGGTTGTAATTGTCCTCGATTGGTTGTCTGTTTGTTTGTTTTGTGTTTCCATGGTGTAAGCCATTGGCTGAAGATTGATCTTCTTTAATTGATTAAATATTGTAAATAGGGAAGGAAAGGAATCAATTGGCCATGCAAAGCATTCCCTCACACAGAATGAGCTCTTTTCTTTCCATGCTCTTAGTGAAACTCTGAAATTATGCAGCTGACCACTGGGTCACGGCTGTTAATTAGCCTCACAATAATGACATTATTAAGAGTTTTGCACATCTAACAAGGACCTGACAAGATTAACATTTTTTTTGCAAAGAGACAGAGATGCTCATTAGCTGTGCATTGTAATCATAAATAATATTGAGTTGTTCGTTTCCATAATAACAATGACATTTACTTTTATGGCTAGTTTGCTTGAGTGATTTAGGTAAAGTCTTTAGTGTTATGAGTTCATGAGTGAAGCTCCCCCAGTGGCTCAGGTGGTAAGTGCAGCCCAGAAGGAAGGCATGTTCTGTTCCTATGCTGAAGTCTTTTTTACAGAATTGAAAGCAGGAGCAGTATAACAATTGATCTCAAAATCTCAAGACCATGAAGAGGGAAGGAATTGCCCAAGGGTCCAAATCCTAACATTGAGTCCTTGAAAACTGTGTGAGGGATTTCCAGATGAGATTAAAGTCGAACCCTGTCATGGTAATCCTCATGGAATGACAACTTGGGTCACTTCCCAGGAAGGGCTATTTGCCCCCTTTGCACTGCATTCCAGCAGTAGTCTGTTGGTGCCTTCAGGAGACAAACCGAGGATAGATAGGAAAAAATTGCTATTTAGTACTTACTGTAAGGTAAAGAAGTTGTCAAAATAGATCATGTAGGAGGGATGTGTGATGAGTTGATAGCCTGCAGGGTGAGAGAATAGAAGTTACAGGAATCGAATTATCATATTTTATTCCAGAATTTGGATGGATATATGAATAGGAAGGGTTGGAGGGATATGGGCTGGCTGCTGTCAGGTAGGCCTAGATAGGGTCTGTTTCCATGCTGTACATCTCTATCACTCTATGACTATAACATGACCCTGAATGTCATAATCTGCGATTATTCTTCAATAAATGGATATGCATGTATGACTGTTATTTTAGGAAAATAAATCTACCTCATTTTTATCTTATTAGCCCAGGTGTTAGCAATTTCTAATGAGCCTTGTTCTTAGATAGGATAAAATTAAAAGTCAGCTGGTATCGTTGTGTTCTGAAGAAATCATATTTGACTTGAAATATCAGCACAGTTTCTCTCTATTTCTCTTTATAGATGCTGCCTGATATGCTAAGTACTTTGTTTTTATTTCAAATTTGCTGCTTTCCTATAATGGATCAGCCTGATTTATTTAGAAGACATTTCCATTCCAGATTGCTTGAGAGTTATCGTGCTGTAAAGTTACTTGGCAAACATTTGTCTTGTAAGGCGAAGGTTTGCATTATGACAGCTAATTCTGTTGTGAGCGTAATCTGGTTCTGTTCAGGAGACCCTCTCCGCTATGGCAGTCTCTGTCACATTTACTGCAGGGGAAGAAGTGCAGCATTCTTTAGCACTGTTTTCCCTGGGCTCTTTTCTCTGGTAACAGCACCTTTAATTTCTATTAGTCCCTTCCAATTCCCTTTTAAACAGCCAGCCACAGAGGTTACAGCCATCAGTTGCTATCTCCGAATAATTAGTGTAAATATCTGATATCTTCATGTCTTTCTTCTGGAGGCCCTCAAAGCAGAAATGTAGGTGCTCCACAAGTTGTGACCCAGTGACTACTATAGAGCCACCATCCCTTTGGTGAATGTGGCTGAGCTAGCACAGCTCATTGCTGGCTTTCATTATCAAATGATATTGATGGAATCAACACACCCCAGGAGTTGGTGGTCTTTGACCTGCTAAGAGATGTCAAGGATAGGTGGATCTCACCAAAGGGGGAAACTGTCCAGTTTACCCTTCTGCCCAGCAGGTGCTGTTCAGGTCTCACCAGCATTGAGGTGTGCACTGAGAATTGAACTATTTGCAGTTTGGTGTTCTCACTCTGTTGCTGTTCCATTCTCTCTAACTCAGCTTGGGTATAACAGTTGCAGCTTTTGTGTTACATATTGATATCATCATCAAGTGACAGATTATAAAACCTGGTTATGTTGAATCTAGAACAAGGTTCACCATCAGTGTTAATAAATGGCATCATCCTGGATAATGACGTTTGGTGATGATCAAACCAAACGCCTGACAGGAATGAGAGAGTCCATCCACTTTTGTTAAAAGTGTCCCTTGGTGTGGAATGCTAATGTGACGCATCACTGTCTGAGGACACGGCATACCTTTTAACTTGGATCTCAGATGAGCAAGGTGGCATCACTATCTGGGAGTTCTGCTATATAAGTAGACAGCCTCTGTGGATGACCTGAAGAAATATGACAGCAGCAAAGAGAAAAATAAGCGAAAGAATGTTGGTAATATAACACAAACCTGTTTGACTGCACTGTAGATTCCACCAGTTTCCAATGTGGCTCCATCATTGGCTGGTCTAATCCATCATCTACTTGGGAAAGAGGAGATCATATTGAGCTGCTTTTACTGGCAGCCAATTTTCTGTAGCAAGTTAAAAAGACCACTTCTGTTCACGTGGTGGAAAGCTCTTGAGATTGTTGAAGGCAGTATCAAGCATCTCCTTTATTCCTGGCATTTGTCCTGCAGACTATGAAGGACTGGGGATAAATGTATTCAGCCAGGATTGTTAGTCTGATAAGGTCAACGTAGGGCAATACATACTCCGTGATGCTTAGCAGGAAAATGCCCAGGCTCACCATGTTTATATTACACTTATCCTGGGGCACAGCTCCTTCCTTTTCCGAGGGGGTCCCTGCAAGGGTCCTGCTCTGGTTTAAGAGAAGAGCCTCTTCATAAGATTCACAAGTGATTTCCCTCTACAAGATAATATCAGTGAGAATTCTTGTGTACCCAGGAGCAACTGGACATTTACAGTTTTAAAGATTTTGCAACTTTAGAAGCTACTCATAATCTGCAAGCAGCTGCAGCAACTGAACAGCATGTGGGCAAAGCCATGGAAAGATCAACAATGATGAAACAGTACTTACTGATGAAGTCTTTTGTTTCAGACCTGGTAAAAGCAACACAGAAACTAGAAGCCAGTCATACTGCCCAGTTACAAATTTCTTTGGGAAGTGTGGATCTTTTGGAGCACTCTCAATTCAGTTAGAAGTCAAATGAGCATTGTCACAAGATAATCCATTCTGAAGTGTAAAAGCAATGGACTGGAGGCTTGTGACTAATGGTGTACCTCGGGGTCAGTGCTGTCAAATTACTGTTTGTTACCTATATCAATGATTTGGGTCAGAATGTACAAGGTATGAATAGTAAGTTTGCAGATGACACTAAAATAGACAGTATTGTGCTTGGTGAGGAAGGTTAACAGAAATTGCAGCAGGATCTTGATCAGCTGGGGAAGTGGGCTGAGAAATGGTAAATGTGTTTAATATAGATGAGTATGGGGTCTTGCATTTTGGAAAGTCAAATCAAGGTAGGAGTTTCATGGTGAATGGTAGAGCCTTAATGAGTATAGTGGAACAGAGGGACCTTGGAGTTCAGGTGCACAATTCTCTGAAAGTGAAGTCACAGGTTGACAGGGCAGTGAAGAAGGTGTTTGGCACACTGGCCTTCATCAGTCAAGGCATTGAGTATGGAAGTTGGGAAGTTTTGATGCAGTTGTATAGGACATTGGTGAGGCTGTACTTGGAGTATGGTGTACAGTTTTGGTCACCTTACTATAGGGAGGATGTTATTAAACTGGAAAGAGTGCAGAAGGAATTTACAAGGATGTTGGCAGGACTCAAGGATCTGAGTTATAGGGAGAGGATGGACAAACTAGGACTTTTATCTTTAGAGTGTAGGAGACTGTGGGGGATCTTATAGAAATGTCGAAGTTCATGAGAGGCATGGATAGGGTGAATGCACTCCGTCTTTTTCCCAGAGTTGGGGAATCAAGGATAAGAGGGCATCAGTTTAAGGAAGTGGTTGGGGTGGGTACATTAACAACATTTAAAAGACATTTGGATAAATACATAGACAAGGAAGGTTTAGAAGGATGTGGGCAAGTGCAGGTAAATGGGGTGAGCATGAATGGACATTTTAGTCAGCATGGACCAGTTTGGGCCAAAGGGCCTGTCTCTGTCTGTAGGACTCCATGACTCTATGTGGGGGTTAGGGGGATGGAACGAATCTTACAAATCTGAAGAGAACTTCCTGGAAGAATTGTGAAACCTCATTCTAACTGAATGTGTGAAGTCAGAGATTTGAAGTGGGGAGGAAGATGAGGTAACAGCAAATGTAGTTATATACATGACTGTATAAATATTAACTATGTGGCCAAAACGTGGAAGTAGACATTACGTCCGTAATGATTTTGAATTAAAAAAGTACCCTGGAGGTCATTTTCTACTTCTTAATTTCCAAATTCAATGTGTAGAGCACAGATACATTTGTGTAATTCACCTGCAGTGTGTGGACAAAGGAAATGGCTTACAGTTTACAGTGAATCCTTACAGGATTTAACAATAACATAAACACGGAGTACAAGCCTTGATAATTGAATGAAATGTTTTGAAGAAGTAGCCCAGAGGCAGTGATTTTAAGTGTCAGAACATGCATTATGCTGTCAACTGATGACATTTCCAAGTACACAGGTTAGTCAGTGTTATTGCTCTGCAATTTAGTTTTACTTTTTATAAAGAAAACTTACTTCATACTAACTCTGAAATGTAAACATACATTGTCTCTTGTGCTTTAAAATGTGTGATTTGTATATGTTAATATAATTTATTTTAGAGTTGGATTTTGAACTGGTGACATGTAGGTTTTGGATGAACAGATTTAATAATTAATTTGGCCTTTCTGGAGCCAAGATTTTAAATGAGTGGTGCCAGTGGCCCTCCTGGAGTGATGATGTGAATTTGTTTGTATTGCAAGTGTTTTGCGATCGGAGAGAGGAAAAATCAAAAAGTTACAATTTGCTTTTGTTTTAGAAAAATCAAAAAGTGACATTCACTTAGGGAAAAAAATACATAGACTGGAAAGCTTTTGATTCAGTTTAAAGAAGATTTGACTGGGGCAGGGTGTAAGAACAGTTTCTCTTGGAGAAAGGAATTTGTTCATAACAGGTGAGAAATAGATTATCTCAGTATGATGCGGGTTTTAGTTTGAAAACTCCAGACCAGAAGTGTTTGGTTAGAAATCTGAAAGCTTTATTTGAATCTAAGAAAGCTTAAACTCAGCTATGTGAATAATCAAGGAGAAAGCCCTGAAATTCAGGAACTGAAAGAAATAATTACCTTAACTGATAGATGTGATAAAAAAAGAAAGTCTTTCTGTAGTATTTGAATATTGCGATGGTATTGGAAGAGATGGAAATTTATTTCGCTGTGTGTTTTGAATACCTTCAAGGTATGTGTTTTCAATAGAATCCCTACAGTGTGGAAGCAGGCCATTTGGCCCATCGAATCCATACTGCCCCTCTGAAGACTCTGCAACCTGCATTTTCCCATGGCTAACCCACCTAGCCTGCACATCCCTGGACACTATGGGCAATTTAGCATGACCAATTCACCAAAGCTGCATATCTTTGGACTTTGGGAGGAAATCAGAGGAAACCCTTGCAGACAGAGGGAGAATATGCAAACTCCACACAGACAGTCACCCAAGGCTGAAATTGAACCCAGGTCCCTAGTGCTGTGAGGCAGCAGTGCTAGCCATTATGCCATCTGGTGGGTTTAACCTTGGAGTTGTGGTGCCTGGATAATTTGCTGCTGCAGGGTTTGGAGTAAGGGGATGGGATTGGGGTTTTGAGAGAGGGGACTCAATTTGAGGGGAGATGATGAATAGGAGGGGAAATAATTCACTAGTGGGAATGATCTACAACCCCGTAATGGTCAACACAATGTAGAAAAATGTATACAAGGAGAAATATCGGATGCTTGTGACAAAGGGTGGCAATAATTGTGGGTAATTTTAATCTACCAATAAACTTAAAGACTCAGATTAGAAATTTTGCTGAGGAGGTTAGCCTGGATAAATTGTTCATACACTGCTTTCCAGATAGTTTCCTGGAGCAGCACATTCTGAAACTGATCAGAGAGAAAGTAAAATTCAACTTGGTATTGTGTAATGCAATAAGATTAATGACATCGAAGTTAAAGTACCACTAGGTAGCAGTGACCACAATATGATTACATTTTACATCCAGTTTGAAAGAGAGAAGATTGGGTCTAAGTCTATTATTTTAAACTTAAATGAAGGCAACTAAATGGATGTGGAAGTTGAGCTAATAGAGGTGAACTGTCATACTAAGTCAATAAATTTACGGTACGATGGCTCAGTGGTTAGCACTGCTGCCTCACAGTGCCAGGGACCTGGGTTCAATCCCTGCCTTGGGCAACTGTCTATGTGGAGTTTGCATGTTCTCCCAGTGTCTATGTGTGTTTCCTCCGGGTGCTCCGGTTTCCTCCCACAATCCAAAAATGTGCAGGTTAGGTGAATTGGCCATGCTAAATTGTTAGGTGTATTAGTCAGGGGTAAATATGGGGAATGGGTCTGGGTGAGTTACTCTTTGGAGAGTCGGTGTGGACTTGTTGGTCTGAAGGGCCTGTTTCCATACTGTTGGGAATCTAATCTAATCAAATCGATAGAGACGCAGTAGCAGATATCTAGGCCATACTAAGGATATTCAGAATAAGTATATTCCTACCATAGAGGAGAATTCTTAGGGGAATCCCTATCATCTGTAAAGAAGTTAGGGAATGCATCTAACTTGGGATGTGAAAAGCACATCGCTGCACAAAGATGAGCAGCAGGTCAGATAATTGCCAGTATATAAAGAACAGCAGAGAATAACTAAAAGGTTAGAGTATGAGATGAAACTAGCTAGAAATGTAAAAGTGTACAGCAAGGATTTCTAAATGTATTCAAAAAAATTAAAATATGTAAGATGAGAGTTCATCCTTGTGAGAGTGAGGAGTTAATAATCATAAGAAAGAAATAGCAAGAAAAGTGAACAAATGTTTTGCTTTTGTGTTAGTGTAGTGGGTTCAAAAACATTCCGATAATATCTGGAAATCAGGACGTGAAAGGGAAAGAAAAACTTGGTGAAGTAATAATTGCTGATGTAAAGCCACTTCTTGTTTTGGACTGTGGACTAAAACATGGTAAAAAATACTGCTTTAAACTGAAAGATGGTTACAGTCTTAAAATGTGCTATTGGAACACATTGAGCTGTATGTACAATGTTGTCTTACTCACATGGGATGGGCAGGTGCGGGATGCTAGTTACAATAGCCTCATATCTATGTATTCAGGATAGTTTTTTTTACAGTGACAATCCTTTGATTGGTTTTTCAATTGACCAGCTCTTGTGGGGTCAGAGGGGTTCAACATAGTAACAACCACTTGACTGGTTCCTGGGCAAGAGATTACAGGCCTAAATGTGAAGACAACACAGTAGAAACATCTAGCCTGTGAAGAGAAAGCACTTTAATCACACTCTCCTCTTCCTAAGACCATAAGACATTGGAGCAGAAATTAGGCCATTCAACCCATCAAGTCTGCTTTACTATTCAATCATGGCAGGTAAGTTTCTCAACCTTATTCTCCCACTTTCTCCCCATAACCCTTGAGCCTGTTTGGAGAAGTAACAGAAAATTCTCTGGCAACCGTTATTACCCATTATTTCACTGTAAACTGCCTTCTACAAATTCCCTCATTGAAAGAAAAGGGGGAAAATTACCATCAGTGACACTGAAAGGCCAATCCTTAACCAATGAATGGGAATCTGAGAATCAGGGTATCCGCAACATCTTGTCCTTATTGAAGAGTTGAAAGAAATCAAAAGGAACAAAAAGAAAACAACTCATTGACATCTGTGATCTAAACTAGTGCCAGAACTGCATCCCTGCCTTTTCCTTCCCCACCATATTTGTGCCTTGTCTTACCTCTTAGAGTTTAAGGTTGCATTATAAGTTAGCAACTCGCATTTCTTTCTTGCGATTGGCTGAAAGCAGTTTGGTTACAATATCTAGATATGTACTTGTTAATGGTGTACATCGTCTTTTAACTTGAATTAGATAGACATGTAAAATTGGATAATTTGTGGTTTAATCACATGTTCACATTTGTAACGACTCTAGGAATAGTGGAGCTTGGTTTCGAGTAGACTATTCCAGTGAATTGTGACTCAGGGTAAATGTTATTAATAAGTAAGTTGATGGAGCTGACAAGACTCGGGGTCCAAATGGACTTTCGCCTAGGCTGTTAAAAGATATGGCTAGTGAGGTAGAAGGTGAATTGATTTTATGGGCCAAATGCTGGCAAATGGGATGAGATTAATTTAAATATCTGATTGGCATGGACAAGTTGGACCGACAGGTCTGTTTCCATGCTGCACATTTCTATAATGATAAGTACAGCAGATAATCTAATGGGCTAATGGGATTCTGGCCTCTATTATAAGACAAATTGAACATAAAAGTAAGGATGTTATGATTCAGGGCATATAAAGAGCATTGCCGAGCCCACATCTTGAATACCATGTGGAGTTTTGATCTCCTTGTTTAAGGAAGGATGCAAATATATGAAAGGTGGTTCAGAGAGGGTTTACGTGATTCATACCTGCAATGAGCAGGTTGTCTTGTGGACAAGCTGGGCTTGTTTTCACTGGAATTTAGAATAGTGAGATGTGATTTAATTAAAATGTAATATCCTGAATAATCTTTACAAAGCAGATGTGTAAAGTATGTTTCCTCTAGTTGGTCAGTCTCAAATTAAGATTAGATTAGATTCCCTACAGTGTGGAAACAGGCTCTTCGGCCCAACCAGTCCACACCGACCCTCCGAAGAGTAACCCACCCAGACCCATTTCCCTCTGAATGATGCACCTAACACTATGGGCAATTTAGCATGGCCAATTCAACTGATCTGCACTTCTTTGTGACTGTGGGAGGAAACCGGAACACCCGGAGGAAACCAACGCAGACATGGGGAGAATGTGCAAACTCCACACAGCCAGTCGCCTGAGGTTGGAATTGAACCTGGGAACCCAGTATTGTGAGGCAGCAGTGCTAACCACTGAGCCACCATGTGGCACCAAAAGTGTGCTCTTTAAAGATTAGGTGTCACCCATTTAGGACAGAGATGAGATCAGTTGTTTTTAATTTGAGGGTTATGTGAGCTTGAAACTCTCTACCTCAGAAGACACTGATTATGAGGGGTATTGATTATTTTTTAAGGTAGAAGAAGACAGATTCTTGTTAGTCAAAGAAATCAAGGTTTATCAGAGGTAAATGGATTCGCCAAGGAATGGTGACCACTGCTCTCCTTCTGCTCCTATTTTGTCTGCTCATATGACTCCTGAATGTAACAGAATTCTGATGAGGATTTTGAAACTGAAATCCACTTAAACTACATGAGCACATGAGGTTGTGAGATGTGTTGGGAACAGGAGACAAGGAGTAGGTAATGCTTACACCCCCCTTACACCCTGCTCCAACCAAGCAGAAGGCATTTCCCCTCCAAGATTCCCTTTTCCTCATTTACAAATGGCTTTAATTCTTTGAAGTGATATGATTGTTTGTGTGTGTGGTGCAATAACTACTTGTAAACTTAAACAATGCCCATTCAATATGAGCGTCTAGTGCATCAGAGCTGTGTCTAGACCTGGCCTCAACCCAGTGTCATTGCAGAAGCACATTTCAACAGATTCTTCCTTCATCCAGCAGCACCATTAATAAATGTATAATCTTGTTCTGGAGCCTTGGTTAAGATAAGCCAACTCTTGTGTGATCTTCTGATCTGCATTTTCCGCTCTCATGACAATGCATTCCTACCTTCTTGTTCAAGCAGTTCAACAATCTTTTGGATTCATGCCCAGTCTGGCTTTGTTTAAATCTAGGTTGAACCATTGATTTGAAATGTTTACAGTGAAAACAACCCTGTGTTTGCAATTAACTACAGTAATGAGGTTTGAGCTAGTCATTTGCTAATATGTAACAGTGTCTGTTAAATTTATTTCTCTTTGACCAGATTTTGCTCATACCAGCCTAATGGTGTTAACTCTTAAGATGCTGACAGACTCCAGGAGGCATCCAGATTTTTGCGCCTAGTAGTTTTGTTTGTTTTCAGCATGAAGTGAAAACAAAGATTAGTGATAAAGCTACTCCGGCATCAGGAATAGATTTGGAACTGCAATATTAACACTGAACGACTGAAACAAATTCTAAAAGCATGACTAATTTCACAGAACTTTACAAATTAAACTGGTTGTTGTGTCTGTGTGACAGCCAGTGAGCCACAGTGTATATGATAGCCTGGTCCTGTCAGTTCTAGTTCATGTTCCTTCAATTAGTGCACATAACTGTCGCTGAAGTTAGTGGCAGCATTGAAATAACTCCACACAGGCCAGTATTCTATCACCAAGTCACCCTTTATTTACATGTGGGGAGTCCTTGACACTGATACAGCTCCCTCAGAGCCAGCTCTCAGAGTGAACAGAATGTCTGTCACTCCTGTTCTTATCTGTCAGCTAGGACTCCCTGATTAGATCAGATTAACAGCCCCAATCAAGGAACTCGTACTCTGAGGTCCACCTTAGCTGATCTCGTTCCAATCATTACAGGCACCATGAGTCATATGTGTACTTAGAAGAAAGCAGTAAGACGAATTCACATTCATGTGCCACTATATTTCCTGCCACTTCACTGGCGCAGGAAATTGGTGCTGTTGACATCATCAAAATGCTCTTGAAAGCACACTTACGAGCTTATGCTTTGTTACTGACAGGTAGATACCAGAGGAACACTCACTACCCTGCTTGGTAGTGTTTGGCACTTTGCTCAGCACTCTCTTGAGCGTCCCCTCAGTATACCTTGCCTGCAGTGCTCTGCTCCATGCTCCACTGGTTCTCTGCTCACAAGCCTACCTCATGGTCACCCTCCCATCAATGAAGCAGTATACTGACCAGGAGGGAAAATGGTGAGGGCGAGGGAACAGGCTGAACAAATGTTGAGAGTGGACCTGTAAAACATTTCAGTCCCAGGATTTGAATTGAATTGGTGTAATTGTTTGAAAATAAAGCCTTCTCTTTGTCTTATTCTTTGCACATAACCAGTTACATGTGACATTGCTAGCAGTGAAGTTCCTGTGCCTTTGCATTTGGTGGTAAATGCGCCCTCTGCAGTTGTGGTGGCAGCAAACACCGCATCATTGTTCGACACACAGATGCAGTGTGATAGTGAGTGATGTGGCTCTCGGAATCCTTACATACCCTGGCATATATTGTTAGTAAATCACACTTGAATAAGTTAGCACTGGCCTCTGTTGTAGCCCAGTGATAGTTTTATGAGATTATATTCCTGTGAAGCATCCACATTGTTTTCCAGTGTGGATGGGTGATATATAGACACAGTGTCTGTTGGTTTACATTCTGTGATATTAAGACAGCTCCATTCCCAACACTTGTCCATCCTGGAGCACCAAACTGGACAGAGGTGGGGTGGGGATTCCTCAAGTCTATCAGTCACCAATGAATGGAGTGGGCATCAACTCCCCAGTCAGGGCACATCTCGATAAAGAGCACAGCCTTCCTGCTCCAGTGGGTAGCAGGAGGTACATTGTGTACTGTATCAGTCTGCAGCACATGGTAGGATCTGAAACATTCATTCAATGAAGCCCCCTCATTTGATTTTAAAATTGTGCTTATTTCAAACCTCTAGGAATTGCGAGACATAGAGACGCTGTAAGATGGATGATCAAATGATTGGTGAAAGAGGTAGACTTTAAAGTGTGTTTTACAGCAGTGATTTGTGAGGGTGGGGAATGGGTTATGTGTGCTTCTCTTTTTCAAACTTCCATGCAGTTGATCATACCTCCCTACCATTCCTTTTGGAATTAATTACTACTTGTGTTTCATGTTGGGAGGCAATGATGTTTGGGAAGGGAAGAGGAGATTAAAGCCAACTCAGCTCGTAAACATATATAGTGGAGATCAATATTAACACAAGAGATTCGTGATTTCCTCTTCTGCCAAATATCATCTCGTTCATTTCCCATTGAGTGTTAATCAGTTGTTTGACTGGGGGACGCTTCACAATAAAATATGTAGCCAATGAATTTTGAATTATTCCCTAACCCTCGGCCAATGAAATGTCTTGATCACTCCTTAAAATGAGGTCAACCAGATCAGTGCAGATGAAGTTGGGAACCTTGTCTGTGGAACGAGGAGATGAGATTTATCTACTCCACTGCCTCCTTTCATGGCCAACTGCTGGCCCCTCCCTCAGGAATACTCCTTCATAACTTTTCCCATTACTATAAAAGTTAGACATTTCCAGCTGAGAAGTTATTGCATATTCGGTTCCTCAATGTATTGCAGTACTTAGTCCTGGTCCAGTAACAAACCTTGAATATTGGCCAACTCTCAAAAGTAATTTATTGACACCAGCTTTGAAAAATGGCATCTTTAAATGCTCCATTATTCTCTTCCTAAGCGTACATAAATAAGCTAACAAAGTCCATATGGAAACCCTCTGATTGTGTCTTCATCTACTGGTTTCATTTGAAATTGCGTTTAAAGGAAATAAATATTTCTTTCTATTCGTAAAAAATTTAAATCAATTTTACAAGTTTTTTAAAAAGTTGTAAGATTAATCACAGGATTGGCAATCGAGAGTCAGTTTCATACATGATTATTGTTTTGTCTCTGCATTATTCAGGTGTTCCCTTTCAGGACATACAAAGTTACAGCATGGAAAGAGGCCATTCAGGCTGGATGATCCCAATTCCCAGCATTCTCAGGCACCAGTGCCTCTAGGGTTGAGGCAGTTTTGGTGGAATTTAATGTAGGCGACTGGAATAGATGTCAGTTCAAGAAGACTGGAGTGGGCAACACATCACCAAACCTGCTGTCAGAGAGGCATGGAGTTGTACAACATGGAAACAGACCCTTCGATCCAACTCATCCATGCCGACCAGATATCCTAAATTAATCTAGTCCCATTTGCCAGCACTTGGCCCATATCCCCCTCCACCTTTCTTATTCATATAAACATCCAGATGCCTTTTCAATGTTGTAATTGTACCAGGCTCCACCATTTCTTCTGGTAGCTCATTCCATACACGTACCACCCTCTGCGTAAAAAAGTTGTCCCTTAGATGCCTTTCAAATCTTTCTCCTTTCCCCCTAAAACTTTTGTCCTCGAGGTTTGGACTTCCCTGCCCTGGAGAAAAGATAGGCTATCCATGCCCCTCATGCTTTTATAAATTTCTATAATATCACCCCTCAGCCTCTGACGCTCCAGGGAAAATAGCCCCAGCCTATTCAGCGTCTCCCTGGAGCTGAAATTTTCCAACCCTGGAGACATGCTTATAAATCTTTTCTGACCCTTTTCAAGTTTCACAACATCCTTCCTATAGCAGGGAGACCAGAATCGAATGCAGTTATCCAAAAGTGGCCTAACCAATGTCCTCCACAGCCACAACATGACCTCCCAACTCCTATACTTTATGTACTGACCAATTAAGACAAGCGTTCCAAATGCCGCCTTCATTACCCTGTCTACCTGGGACTCCACTTTCAAGAGACTATGCTTCTCCATTCTGAGGTCTCTTTGTTCAGCAATACTCCCCAGGACCTTGCCATTAAGTGTATATGGGCTGCATTGATTTTCCCTATCAAATGTAGCACCTCACATTTCTCTAAATGAAACTCCATTTGCCACACCTCAGCCCACAATAAATTATTTTGGAGATTTGGCCAAAATTCAAGATTTTTTGCAATAATTGCTGCAGGTGAAGTCATTCTGCCAGCCCCGGCTGAAATCAGACAACTCATTACAAACTGGGTGCATTTAAATGACTTTTTGTATGGCTGCTTTTGGAATGTGTGAAATGCAATATATGACCTGTGTGATTTATGGTGTTTTTGTGATTTGCTTGCTTCTACTTGAAGTTGTGACAACTTGTGGAAAAAGAAACCCTTTGAATTCTTTGTTACTGCATTGGTATTTCACCTGTTTCTTCTTTCACGTGTGCGGAATGAGTTGCCAGAGGAAGTGGTGAGTTCGGGTCCAGTTACAACATTTAAAAGACATTTGTTAAGTACACGAATAGGGAAGGTTGGAGGGATGATGAAGGGCTTTTGCCCGAGTCGTCGGTTTTACTGCTCCTCGGATGCTGCCTGAACTGCTGTGCTCTTCCAGCATCACTAATCCAGAATCTGGTTTCCAGCATCTGCAGTCATTGTTTTTATCTGGAGAGATATGGGCCAAGTACAGGCAGGTGGGGCTTGTTTAGTTTGGGATTATGGTTGGCATGGACTGGTTGGACCAAAGGATCTGATTAAGTGCTGTATGACTCTGATTCTGACCCTTACACTGACCCTGTGTGACGAGCTTGACTTGGGTTGTATTAACCAGGCACAAGCATGTATGCTGATACAGTACTCCCTACTTATTTGTCCTGTTTGCAACCACAGTGAAAGAAAACAAAAGCCTTTCATTTTATGTTTATATACCTGTAATTAGTTGTGCGGGTGTTGAGACAGGTAAATGCATGCTCTCGCTGCAATGAGTAAATGTACGACACAGTGTGATATGGAGCTATAAATTCAAGAGAGTTTTCAGATCAGCCCTTGATCTCCATTGAAGTGCCTAGAACTCTAATTCTGCCTCCTCCCACTCTGTCACAACTGACGGAATGCAATCCATGCAGTAGGGGTCTTGCAAAGAGCCTCATAACATGTCCTTTTGAGAAGGATCTCCATATTAATTGGGTCTTCATTGGGATCAAGAGTCCCAGGGAGTAGAAACCCCTCCCTCAAAGAGTAGCCAGCTAATCAAAAACTGCTAGAGTATTGTAAGACTCACACTCACCTGTGAGTGAACAGTAAAAGGCTTCATTGAACATAGAGAGAGAGAGAGGATGGATAGAGAGGATATCATCTCACAGAGTCAGGCTCCAGTTCCATATGATCTAATGGCATTCTTACATAGCCATTGAGCACATGTAAAAGGAGCTAGACTTTGAACAAAGTAAAAAGTAAAGTTATCATCGTCCCACGGGACCATGGAGACAACTGGTGCTGGTTTAACCTGAGGGTCTCCATGCCTCAGGCAAGGGAGAGGTTGAGAAGGAGGATCCTTCATGGTAGTCTCAGACAATGCAGGAATTAAACCTATGCTGTTAACATCACTCTGCATCGCAAATCAGCTGTCCAGCTAACTAAGCTAACCAGTGGTCAGCGATGGTAATGCCGTTGAATGATATGGGTCAGTAGTTAGATTCTCTCATGTTGGAGATGGTCATTAATTGGTACTTGTGCAGCATGAATGTTACTTGCCACTTGTCAGCCCAAGCCTGGATATTGTCCAGCTCTTGTTGCATTTGAACATGGGCTGTTTCAGTATTTGAGGATTTGCAAATGGCACTGAACATTGCGCAGTCATCGGCAAACATCCCCCCTGACCTTCTGATAGAGGGAAGGTCAATGTGAAGCAGTTGAAGGTGGTTAGGCCTAGAATGCTATACTGAGGGTTCTTGTAGTGCAGTGTTAATGTCCCAACTCTGAGCCAGGAGGCCAGGGTTCAAAGTCCCACCTGCTCCAGAGGTGTGCTGTAAAATCTCGGAACAGGTTGTTTAAACATATCTACACTGAGCAATTCTTGCAGCAATGTCATTTGTGTCAGCTTTGGCCCCAACCAGTGGAAAGTTTTCACCTTATTCCCACTGATTCCAGGTTTTCCAGGACTCCTTGATGCCACACTCGGTCAGATTCAACCTTGATGTCAAGGCTATCATTCTCACCTCACCTCTCTGTCCATATTTGAACCAAGGCTGCAGTGGGGTCAGGAGCTAAGTAGCCCTGGTGGAACCCAAAAACATGGCTTGTTTGGGTATTTAAGAATCAACCTGCTGTGGGTCCAGAGTCCTATGTTAGGTCAGAACGCACAAAGATGACAGATTTACCTAACTAAAAGAAATTAGTGAACTAACTTACAAATGCCATGCTTTCTGTCACATAAATGTATTAATTAGCTTGAACTCATCATTCCTATAATTCTAGCCATTCATGCATTCTGAGATTCCTCCAGCCCACCATCAGCAGCTGTGTTTTCAGCTTTCTTGACCTCAGTTCTGGAATTCTCTCTCTAACCCCTTCAGTTTCTTCTCTCCCAAACTTTCTGACCCACTTTTACATCCATTTCTTCAGCTATGTTTTTAATCAGACCATCTTCCCTTCACTCTGAAGTACCTTGAAGGAACTGTTGTAATTTTATTTCCTTGGCCTCTCCTTCAAGCTCAGCAATCAACAAAGCACAGGTTAAGTTCTCCTGCTTGAAGCTTACATGATTTTCTTAACCTCCTTGACTTGTGCTCTTTCCAGAGACATCTTTTGTAATTTATGATGTAATCTCCTGCTTTTTTTAATGCCCTTATTGTTTAACACTGATTTACAATCTATTTCTCACCACCCTCTGAGGTTTTGGGGAATTGAGGTAATGATAGAATAGAATCCCTACAATGTGGAAACAGGCCCTTGGGCCCAACAAGTCCACACCAACTTTCCGAAGAGCCATTCCCCTCCCCTAATATCCTATATTTATTGCTGACTAATAACAGCTAACCTACACATCCCTGAACACCATGAGCAATTTACCATGGCCAATTCACCAAACCTGCACGTCTTTGGATTGTGGGAGGAAACCGGAACAACCGGAGGAAACCCACGCATGAATTGAATTTGAATTGGACATTGAATCTTTCAAAGACCTGTGCGCTTTATAGGATCATGGAGCAAAATTACAGAGAGTTGTGAACGCAGCTGGGTCCATCACGAAAACCAGCCTTTCTTCCATTGACTCCATCTACATTTCCCTCTGCCTTTGGAAAGCAACCAACATAATCAAAGATCCTTCCCATCCCTCTGTTACACTCTCTTCCATACTTTTCAATCGGGCAAAGAAAGTTTAAAAACACCTACGAACAGATTCAAGTACAGCTTTTCCCTGCTGTTATCCGATTTATGAATGGATCTTTCTCTGCATCTTCTCTGTAGCTGTAACACTATATTCTGCATTCTGTTCTATTACTCTGATGTTCTTATGTAAGGTATGCTTTTTTTAGTTAGCATGGGAAACAATACTTTTCACTGTATCTTGGTACATGTGACAATAATAAGTCAAATCAATTCAAGATTTCACCATCTTGAAAAACAATTGCAGGTTGGAACTGCTTCTGCACCCTGCCCCTGAAGCTACTGTCAGCATGAACAAAGGGCAGTGATGGATTCCTATGGCCACAGACCCAATTGAAGAGTTGTTGATTTTATAACCATGAAACGTAGCCATAGCTATCAGACACTTTGGAGGGAAAACTCCTCCATGTGGTGGCCAGTAGCCCACTGATCTATGTAACTCCAAGTAGTAAGTTGGTGCGCATGTGGGGAATAGTGTACACTCCTTGAACCCCCGGACCAGCCACTAGTTTGCATCCAGGAACCTACCGAACTGATGTTGTTGGTAATGGGCTGTCACCCTCCCCAAGAAGTTTGCTGAGGTCAGGAATGTGTCAGGCTGCTCACTCAACAGCCTCATTTTGGAATGTCCTCCTTGTCCCGCCTTGAAGTCTGGGTTAGCCTGTTTCATGGGCATAGGCAATTCCATCCAGAAATTCCAGCACAGAAAGACCGAAGTTCCTGTTCCAATTTCCTTTCATGCTTTCGTCTCCACAGTTTGCTCCTTGCTATTTGCTCTCATGTCTGGTTACAGTGGACAGAATATCTTGCCCAAGTGACCAATCTTCAACTGTAGCACAGGACAGTGAGTCTTGCTGAGAATTCTATCATGGAAGGCAACACAGGTCTAACCATCCTCGTCTTAACTCAAAATAGACATGCACAAACTCCAACCAAGGTTTCAGAACTATAATCAGAAATGGAAAATCTGTCCAGTCCTTTCCTGGCCCAAGAGTATATTTTTCAGCCCCGTAACTGAAGGAAAAATGGAGGGTTTGAACAATTGGATGAGTGACCATGTGTTCTGGCTGCCCACAACAGACCCGTCTGTCACCTCTTACTGTTGCAGATGTGCCAAACAAAAAGCCCCCTTATAGGGATAATGGGGTGATCGTGGGGGTGATCAGTGCTAGATTACAGCACAGAAACAGGCCATTCACTTCAACTAGTCTCTTCTACTGTTTATATTCACATGAACCATCTCTCACCCAATTCATACAGGGAAAAAGTGAGCACTGCAGATGCTGGAGATCAGAGCTGAAAAATGTGTTGCTGGAAATGCGCAGCAGGTCAGGCAGCATCCAAGGAGCAGGAGAATCAACGTTTCGGGCATAAGCCCTTCTTCAGGAATGAGGAGGGTGTGCCAAGCAGGCTAAGATAAAAGGTAGGGAGGAGGGACTTGGGGGAGGGGCGTTGGGAATGCGATAGGTGGAAGGAGGTTAAGGTGAGGGTGATAGGCCGGAGAGAGGGTCTGAGCAGAGAGGTCGGGAAGAAGATTGCAGGTCAAGAAGGCGCTGCTGAGTCCGAGGGTTGGGACTGAGATAAGGTGGGGGGAGGGGAAATGAGGAAGCTGGAGAAATCTGCATTCATCCCTTGTGGTTGGAGGGTTCCTAGGCAGAAGATGAGGCGCTCTTCCTCCAGGCGTCGTGATGCCATGGTCTGGCAATGGAGGAGGCCAAGGACCTGCATGTCCTTGGCGGAGTGGGAGGGGGAGTTAAAGTGTTCAGCCACGGGGCGGTTGGGTTGGTCGGTACGGGTGTCCCAGAGGTGTTCTCTGAAACGTTCCGCAAGTAGGCAGCCTGTCTCCCCAATATAGAGGAGGCCACATCGGGTGCAGCGGGTGCAGTAAATGATGTGTGTGGACGTGCAGGTGAATGTGCGACGGATATGGAAGGATCCCTTGGGGCCTTGGAGGGAAGTGAGGGGGGAGGTGTGGGCGCAAGTTTTGCATTTCTTGCGGTTGCAGGGGAAAGTGCCGGGAGTGGAGGTTGGGTTGGTGGGGAGTGTGGACCTGACGAGGGAGTCGCGGAGGGAGTGGTCTTTCCGGAACGCTGATAGGGGAGGGGAGGGAAATATATTCTTGGTGGTGGGGTCTGTTTGGAGGTGGCGGAAATGACGAAGGATGATACGATGTATCCGGAGGTTGGTGGGGTGGTAGGTGAGGACCAGTGGGGTTCTGTCCTGGTGGCGATTGGAGGGGCAGGGTTCAAGGGCTGAGGAGCGGGAAGTGGAGGAGATGCGGTGGAGAGTATCATCAAGCACGTCTGAGGGGAAATTGTGGCTTTTGGAGAAGGAGGCCATCTGAGTTGTTCGGTATTCCCTTCAGACGTGGTTGACGATGCTCTCCACCACATCTCCTTCACTTCCCGCTCCTCCGCCCTTGAACCCTGCCCCTCCAATCGCCACCAGGACAGAACTCCCCTCGTCCTCACCTACCACCCCATCAACCTCCGGATACATCGTATCATCCTTCGTCATTTCCGCCACCTCCAAACAGACCCCACCACCAAGGATATATTTCCCTCCCCTCCTCTATCAGCGTTCCGGAAAGACCACTCCCTCCGCGACTCCCTCGTCAGGTCCATACCCCCCCCATCAACCCAACTCCACTCCCGGCACCTTCCCCTGCAACCACAAGAAATGAAAAACTTGCGCCCACACCTCCCTCCTCACTTCCCTCCAAGGCCCTAATGGATCCTTCCATATCCATCACAAATTCACCTGCACCTCCACACACATCATTTACTGCATCCGCTGCACCCAATGTGGCCTCCTTTACATTGGGGAGACAGGCCGACTACTTGCGGAACGTTTCAGAGAACATCTCTGGGACACCCGCGCCGACCAACCCAACCGCCCCGTGGCTGAACACATTAACTCCCCCTCCCACTCTGCCAATGACATGCAGGCCCTTGGCCTCCTTCATCGCCAGACCATGGCAACACGATGCCTGGAGGAAGAGCGCCTCATCTTCTGCCTAGGAACCCTCCAACAACAAGGGATGAATGCAGATTTCTCCAGTTTCCTCATTTCCCCTCCCTCCACCTTATCTCAGTCCCAACCCTCGGACTCAGCAGCGCCTTCTTGACCTGCAATCTTCTTCCCAACCTCTCCACCCCCACCCCCTCTCCGGCCTATCACCCTCACCTTAACCTCCTTCCACCTATCGTATTCCCAATGCCCTTCCCCCAAGTCCCTCCTCCCTACCTTTTATCTTAGCCTGCTGGACATACTTTCCTCATTCCTGAAGAAGGGCTCATGCCCGAAATGTCGATTCTCCTGCTCCTTGGATGCTGCCTGACCTGCTGCACTTTTCCAGCAACACATTTTCAACTCATACAGGGAAAAACCTGTAAAAACAAATGTAATACTTGTAAATGTACTGGTTATAATGGAGCTTCAATTTGAAGTATACAAGACTAGAGTGTCTCATTTGCCAGTTTTACTGACTTTCCCTTCAGTCAGCATATCCCTTCTACTATTTCAGCTGAAATTTTCTCCTCAATGTGTTTTTCTAGCTTCACCTTAAATTCTTCAATGCCAATTGTTTGTAGAAGCAACTTCTGCATTCTAACCATTTCCTAGCTAAAGTAGGTTTTCCTGAATTTTCATTTGGACTTATTCATTTTCATTGTTTTTCTCTGAATACTTCACATTCGCCTAAAAGGCAACTTCCATGAGCTGTACTGTAAAACAATTTAAAGTTGAAAATAAAAGTCCACAATAATTAACTTTATGCAATTTGGTGCTTTTTAATAACTTTCACCTCCCAAGAAAAAAGCCTTTTGGTGAGTCACAGGCAAGACACAGTCCAGTTAAACTATTGCAGGGCCGCAAGAATGTAGCTTGCATTATTTTTCACTGCAATCAGTCTCCTGCCACATGCTTCAAGAGGCAAAAGAATTATATTTTATGGGGTTTGGTAGGAATGCAAGTGATTTGAGAGTCAGGGACCCCTGGAAACATTTACATTTTTGGACTCTCTCACTCGAGAACGCTGACGAACATGGACATCTCTGAGCTGATCATGGACGTCAGCGTGGATTTTCAAAGGGCAACTTGAGTTACACTTTTAGAAAATGTTGTGTATGGACTTTCAGAAAACACTTGAAAGGGTTTCACAAAATTGGTCAAAAGTGAATGTGCAAGGAATTGAAGCTAATTTTGTCATTTGCATACTGCAATTAATTGGGAGGTAAGAGGCAGAGGAGGATAGGTTAAAAATTAGTGCCTCGCTTTCCAAGATGTGGCCGTTGTTTCCCAAGAAGATACTGGGGCTTCATCTTTTCACTTTTGGAAATATGAATGACTTGGGTGAAGGAAAGCAGAGTTGTATTTTTGAGTTTATAGTTGGCATTAAGGAGGGAAAGTAAATGCTAAGAACAGGAAGCCACCAAGAGACAGGAGAAATATCATGCTTTCATCCACCTCTGTCTCACTGATACCAAGGCAGCAGAAAAAGGCACAGGAAAAGCTTTTACTGCAGAATAATGTATAATTTTGTTTGTATTTGCAAGGAAAGGTGATCAGACTCCTGATTCTAGGTTCCATACCACATAATCCTGACAGTTCCAATGAGAAATTCCTGCTTTGATCACATTGTAAATTACAGAAATCCTGACTTTGGACTGTACTGTTTTTATGAGGGACAGATTTTGCCTGAGTATAGCATTTTGTTCATATCTACAATCATGCATTTTTGACTGCCTGTTGGAACAATAAATCCAGAATGTTGGTGTTGCAGTTTCTTCACATTGTGAGGAAACTGCAACACCAATGGAAGTAAGAGAGGGAGCTACATAGTTGGAAACAGGTTGTAAAAAGCTCCAGGAAGCTCAAACTATAATTACTGTGCCATGTGTTACCCTAACTGTTCTCGATCCTCAGACCAACGGAAGCAGATTGTTTTTTAGTTCCACCTGGTGTGAATTTCAATCTACCCCTTGGTATTATGACCCCCAAAACTATATGATTCTCCTTACTGTCATATATTTCATCAAGTTATTGGACTATAGCCTGAAGTTGTTTCTGCTTATAAATTGTGCATGGGCATCTCAATGATGATGCAGTTAGATGCAATGATGTTCAAAAAGGCCAATGATGGCGAAAGATCTAACCTCTAAGGGTGCTGTGGGAGCTTAGCAGCAGCACTTCCACACCTGTGAAGTGTATTTAGAAATGAATGCAGTGAGACTTTGAATAGTTGACGTGGGTCAGGGCTAAGAAGGGTTTCCAAGCTCTGCAGGCACTCCTGATTTGTTGAATCGTGCTGGCCAGTCAGACTGGGCAGCACCTTCACCATGCTGGTGCACATGCTGAGACGGAAACTGGATAAAGGGTGGAGACATGGCCCTCGATATAGGGGTGCAACATGGCTCACTGTGTGGAGAAGTACACTCAGCTCTGTAGGGAATGCCAGCCGCGAATCTTCCGAGACCTCTGAGCCACTTTCGCTCCTTGTGTTCCCAATGGAGGTCATTTCCACATGGAGTCCAGAACTGCTGCTGCTGGGATGTTGATTGCTGTGGCTGTCTTCCAGTGAAGGTGCACTCAGGAGGAGTGGGGCTGACCCCAAGCCAGGAGCAGCAGCACACTGACGTGGAGAATGATGAGGAGCTCAGGAAGAGGTCACTGCCACAGGCCCCCTGAGGATGTGTGGGGTCTGCTGGAGGCCCACATGTTTCTTAGTCTTGACTCAATTTCCTGGGGATGAGTGCAATGTATTTTTTAGAATTAGAATTAGAATTAGAATCCTAAAGTGTGGAAACAGGCCCTCAGGCCCAACATTAAGGAGAATCCAAAGGGTTTTTACAAATATATTAAGGGCAAAAGGGTGACTAGGGAGAGAATAGGGCCGCTCAAAGATCGGCCCTATTCTCAAAATACGTTCAAAATACGTACAACACAGATGGCCTCCTTCTTCAAGGACCGCAATTTCCCCCCCGACGTGGTCGACGGTGCCCTCCACCGCATCTCCTCCACTTCCCGCTCCTCCGCCCTTGAGCCCCGCCCCTCCAACCGCCACCAGGACAGAACCCCACTGGTCCTCACCTACCACCCCACCAATCTCCATGTACAGCGCATCATCCGCCGTCACTTCCGCCACCTCCAAACAGACCCCAGCACCATAGATATATTTCCCTCCCCTCCCCTATCAGCTTTCCGTAGAGACCACTCCCTCCGCGACTCCCTTGTCAGATCCACACCCCCCACCGACCCAACCTCCACTCCCGGCACCTTCCCTTGCAACCGCAGGAGGTGCAACACTTGCGCCCACACCTCCCCCCTCACTTCTCTCCAAGGCCCCAAAGGAAACTTCCATATCCGCCACAGATTCACCTGCACCTCCACCCACATCATCTACTGCATCCGCTGCAGCCGGTGTGGCCTCCTCTATATTGGGGAGACAGGCCGCCTACTTGCGGAGCGATTCAGAGAGCACCTCTGGGCCACCCGGACGAACCAACCCAACCACCCTGTAGCACAGCATTTCAACTCCCCCTCCCATTCCACCGAGGATATGCAGGTCATTGGACTCATCCACCACCAAACCACAACAACGCGACGGTCGGAGGAGGAGCGTCTTATCTTCCGACTGGGAACCCTCCAACCGCAGGGGATGAACTTGGACTTCACCAGTTTCTTCATCCCCCCTCCCCCCACCTTGTCTCAGCCGAATCCCTCCAGCCCAGCACCGCCTTCCTGACCTGCAGTCTTCTTCTTGACCTCTCCGCCTCCATCCTACTCCGACCTATCACCCTCACCTTGACCTCTTTCCACCTATCACATTTCCAACGCCCCTCCTCCAAGTCCCTCCTCCCTACCTTTTATCTTCTCCTGCTGAACACTCTCTGCTCATTCCAGAAGAAGGGCCTGTGCCCGAAACGTCGAATCTCCTGTTCCCTGGATGCTGCCTGACCTGCTGTGCTGTTCCAGCAATAAAGTTTCAACTTTGATCTCCAGCATCTGCAGACCTCACTTTCTCCCCGCTCAAAGATCAGCAAGGCAGCCTTTATGTGGAGCCACAGAAAATGGGGGAGATACTAAATAAATATTTTGCATCAGTATTTACTGTGGAAAAGGATGTGGAAGATCTAGACTGAAAGGAAATAGATGGTGACATCTTGCAAACTGTCCAGATTACAGAGGAGGAAGTGCTGGATGTCTTGAAACGCTTAAAGGTGGATAAATCCCCAGGACTTGATCAGGTGTACCCGAGAACTCTGTGGGAAGTTAGAGAAGTGATTGCTGGGCCTCTTGCTGAGATATTTGTATCATCGATAGTCACAGGTGAGCTGCTGGAAGACTGGAGGTTGGCAAACATGGTGCCACTGTTTAAGAACGCTAGCAAAGACAAGCCAGGGAACTATAGACCGGTGAGCCTGACCACGGTGGTGGGCCAGTTGTTGGAGGGAATCCTGAGGGACAGGATGTACATGTATTTGGAAAGGCAAAGACTGATTCGGGATAGTCAACATGGCTTTGTGCATGGGAAATCATTGTGCATTGTCACCATTGTGTAGCCCCTGAATCAACATGGAGCACAGGGTTAATGCCTTGACCCGGGGGCATGGTGGAGCAGACGATTGGGATGCTGAAAGTGCAGTTCCGCTGCTTGGACCTGTCTAGGGTGACCCTGCAGACAGTGCTGCAATGTCCTGGTGTGTTGTGCTGTACGCAGATGGATCTGACAACACCTGGTGTGTTGTGCTGGATGCTGAGGAGTCGTGGAAATGGGAGCACTCTCCCCAGGAGGAGAAAGAAGCTGCTCTGGTTCCTGACTGAGCTCAGCTGCATCGATCCTTGAAGGCAGGCAGGACCCCATTGACATTCACGTCCATCAGGTGAGAGCTGGGGACAGCAACTCATCCTGGAATGGAACATTGGTCATCTTTTCAGCATTTGTCTTGTATAATGGAGGAGGGGGGGGGGGAGTGTGGGGTGCGGGCGAACTTGGTTCTATTGGTTTTGTTTGTGTTCTCTTTAACTACTTGTAAATAAATGCTTGTTTTTATGTTTGTCTGTATGTGATGTTTCCCTCCTGGATAATGAAAGCATGTGTCTCCAGTGGGTATGAAGGGCAGTCACTTATACAGAGTGTTCGGACAAGATGGATTGTCCATGGTAAAGTGAGATGTCTGTTGGTTAAACAGTGACCAGGCTGAGGGAATAGTGTTTTGGAGGAGATGGAACCCTTGTGGGGAGTGCGAGCCTGGCAAACCATTTGTACTGCTCACAAAACAAAGCTGTTCACTGTACTTAGGTACATGGGACTACAATAAATTAAATCAAATCAAAGGAGTGTAGTGTTGCATTTTTAACTTTATTTTGTTATTTTTCCACATTGTACCTAAGGTTTTGTATCTAGGTATCTTTGTACCTAAGATGGCATTGGGAATGGCGACATTCTACACTGTCCACCGTACTCTTGTAGCCCTGTACTTGAGTACACGTGATAATAAAATCTAATTCTGATATGTGCAAGGGAGTGTCCGCTATATCAGCTCTGTGCTGTGCACAGCATGGCTTTGTGGTCACAGTGCAATTTCCTTGATTGTCAATGCTGTTCTGGCTCCCAGCGGCCTGTCAATGATATCACAGAAGAAGGGATGAAAGTGTTTTGGTGCTAAGTTTTTCTGGCAACGATGTTGAAAAGATGGAGCCAGAATCAGACCCCATAGGGGGTAGAGTTGGTGTTAATGAAGTGAGTTTACCAAGTTATAGCGAGAAACCCTGCTTGGCCTTGTGGCAAAAAAACCCTCCAAAAAACTTGACGCAACTCTTAATAAGTTTAAACTTCAGCCCGTAATCCTTTTCAAAATTGCAGCCTCACATCAAAGAATAACCAAAACCAGAACAGTGCTTGTTCTGGGACATTTAATTACTGCTTGATGACTGTGTCGCGGCATGTGTACAGTTCCTATGTCACGTGCCTAAGAACGTGTCACACATTCTAAGGAATTGTAGGCCTAAATGACAAAAGCTACTTTCTGCAGATTTAGAACCTGATACTGAAACAAATCAAGAATATCAAGATAAATCCAGTTATTATAATCCGGGTATCACTGACAAGCACAATTTAACTTCATAAATGGGAGGATATGGTTTCCTTCATCATATTTACTGAGCCACACCAAGAAATCAGATCCAGTTATTCATCCTTCCTGTGTTAAAATTTCTGATGTGAGCATTAAATAAGGTTACCCAGGGTAATTGAAGGGCACATAAAAGACACTGAAATGATGGATCAAGTTTCCAAAAAGCTTAACCGCCTTTGGACTACAGTGGTTCATGTCATTAGTAGCATTGCTCTGCCATAAACTTATCACCCCTCTTTCATAATGTGAAGCATTTTTATTGCCTGTTTAATGGTGCCTTTAACATCTAAACATGAAGAAGGTAACTACACCTCCGTAAAATTTAGTTTTAAAGAATCTGACTGCTTTAATTTTACCCTGGAATAACATGAGAAACTAGTTTAGGCATCAACTTTTTTTTGGGAAACTGACATTACTCAAACATTGCCTTGATCCTTTTCAGTATTTTAAACAAATGCTTTTTGGGGTTTTCAATAGTGAATGTTGATGATATTTTAGCAGAATGGGAGAAGGGACTTTTCAGACAAGTTAAAATAAAACAGATTCTCTTTTCAACCAAGCATAGATTATGGGATGTTGCAACTGAGATGTTTTAAAATAATAAAGAGATGGGGTGGAGTAGATAGAGAGTATTTTCAGAGATTGAAGGGTTTAGAATGAGGAGACAACGACATAAAGTTAAATGCAAAACATTTAGCTCAAGGAAGTCAGAGAAACCTTTCTCATGGCTTGAAACCTTGAAGGCTGTGAAACACAACCATTGTAGCAGAGACCATGTAAACATGTAAAATGAGGTCAAATAAGTGGTTAAAGGAAAGGGGATAAAGGGATATAAAACAGGCTATGCAAATGAGATTCGGGCTGTTCCTTATGTGAAGGTTAAGCATCAACAGAAACTGGCTTCGACCTGTTTCTTGAATCCAGATTTTCCATAATTTAGTGTAGAGATGCTGAAACTTTCCTCTCAATGGAACAGACTTCTCTAAAAACTTCTCTAGATTTCTTTAAAGCCAACTGAATATAGAAACTACTGGGAGAAGATTGAAAAGGAAATTGGCTCATTGTTTGAAAAACACGGAGTCAGTGATATTAAATAAACACACTCATCCTCTGGAATGCACAAAGTTCACTAGACCACAGACTCACAATGACATAGCCTTCATTTTCTTTTTTCTACCATAGTGTTATATTATTCCTGGGGATAAAGGGGCTACAGATTGGTGCAATGTATCAGCCAGATCCACTCGACTTTAAAATGAGTGGTGAAGGTCTGAAAAGACCCAAAGATAGGTCCATGGCTCATTGTCTGCTGATGCTTCACCCTGAGTTGTTTCCTTAGTAGTTCATGATTTTCCCCAGTGATAGTTTTCCATTACCTTTCACTCTCAGGGACAGGACAAGTCGGCAGGTCCCAAGCCTATCTCAGCTGAAACAGGAATTCAACCATGTTGTTGGCATTATTTTAAACTGCAAACGCTACACGAGCAAACCAACTGAGCTAACTGGTCCCTATGATGGACATTCCAGTTTGAGCAAGAAGGGATGTTCTGATGGGGTCAGGGATAGTTTAGTTAGAGTACAAAAGCAATTAATGTGATGTTATTCTATTGATACTACTCTGTCGATGACCAGCTAATGGAAAAAATATTAAGGGACATATTTGAGGATAAATTCCAAAGAGATGTAAAGGTCTTGTGTTCTGATAATTACCTTAATGAAGATTTGAAAGTGTAAAGGGCAGAGAACAGGGAGAACTGTGTCTGTATGTCTATGACCCAAGGAGGGAGGAGACATTGCTGCTTTGGTTCTTGGGAATCAGCTGGGTCAAGTAATGTCCTTGCAAAAATATTTAGGTGATCATGATCCCAGTATTATAAAATTTATGGAAAAGGAAAAGGAGCAACGTGGAGGATAGCCAGTTTCAGTAGGATAACAACAGGTTTGTCCGAAGTCAATTCAAATCAAACATTGATAATCAAGCAATCTTTTAAAGAGAGATGCTTCAAGTAGATAATCAAAGTTCATTTAGATGAGGTGAGGGGAAGTAAAGCAAGGCAGTTAAATCCAGAACTCGTTGGATGGGGTAAGAAATGGAGAGCAAGTTGCAACTGAAATAGGGTGGATCCGATAAGTGTCTGGTGATAATATGAGTGAGAACCTGCCAGAATCCAGGAACTACGGGGAGAAGTTAGAAAAGACGTGAGAGTTGAAAAGAGAGAAAGAACATGAGAAGAGATTGGAAATAAACATAAAAAAGAATTCAAACATCTTCTATTGCTCATAACTAGTAACAGGATCCAAAAAGCCAATCACGGGCCAGAAAGAGAATATATACATCAAGACACAGCTGAGGTACTATAGTGTGTGTCGTGTCGGTCTTTACCAAAGGTGAAGATACTAGCAGGTCATAGTGAAAAAATAGGTATTTAAGAGACTGGATGGCTAAATATTGACAAACCTGAATTATTAGAAAGGGTGGGCATACTTAGAATGAATAAGTGACCAAACTTGAATGGAATGCATCAATTGGTACTGTGAGTGAAGCCCCAAGGGTGAAAGTTGTGCAGGTATTGACAGGGATCTTCCTACTGTCCACATATAGTGGGATTGCTGCCTGCATGTGCAGTACCAATGTTTCAAAAAACTGTAACAATAAACCCAGCGATTACAGGTTAGTCAGTTTAACCTCGGTATAGGGAAAGTTTTAGGAAGAGTAATCTGGGATAAAATTAACCATCTTTTAGAAAAGGGTGAGTTAATTAAGAAAACCCAGTATGGATTTACTCAAGGGAAAAGCAGAATCCAGAAGACGCTGACAATCTGGAATAAAATCTGAAAATACTGAGCAGTTTTCTGGAGAAAAAAACAAGTTAATGTTTCCAATGTTTTAGGTTAGTGACCTTCCATCTGATGCTACAAAAGCTGACACTTCCCAGCTTGGTTCAGCAATCTGCCGAGCACTGTGAGATGCTTTCAGCAACGTAAGGAGAATTATTTGTTGAGTGAGGATGATATGTAGAATGAAAGCCCCTTCATTTGCATGCAGTGCATCTGAACTCATGAGGCGCCTGAAACAATCTGAGCTGAGTGCTCCAAGTGGAGAAAACTTGGATAACTTCGACTGTATTGCGAATGCCAACTTTTGGCAGCATTTAACGCTTTTTCTGTTTAAAATGTTTTATCGTGTGTTTCATGTTTATGGAATTGACCCAATAACTTAACAGTTAGAATTTTGTGCTAAATGTTCAAAAACATCTGTAGGCACCTTTATAAGCATAAGCTCTTAAAGTCTGAATCAGAACAAGAACGTGACTGTGCAAGTGTCCTGCTCATAGTGAGCTAATATTTAATCCCTGGTCTGTGCTGTGGAGCTGATCTGAGGCAGATTAAAAGGAAAGGTGCTACTGTTTACTGCAGTAACTATAAATGGATCAGGGTAGGGGGCTGGACAGGTAATCAGCCAGTTCTTGATCATTGGGGAGTAATCACTGTGGGGAAAATATGTAAATGTAGGGTGAGGACAGTTGGGTGGTCAGTGGTGATATTCCTTCTCTCAACCCAACTCACCCACATATCCTCTAGATCAGAGGCCATTAGAAGAGCTGCTAAATGATGACTGAAGACTGAGATTCTGATGAGTGGCTTCCACTTGCAACCTGGTTTCCAGATCCTAACATACCGAACTTGGGGTCTTTTCAGAGACACACCAATGATCCTGCAAGTGTGTTACGGCCCATTTATTGAGCAGTGGCTGTTCAATGTGTCTCGGTTGGTAGCAATCCCACTCTTGGATTTGAGTCCCACCCCAGAGAATGAGCACAGAAGTCAAGGCTGACACTCCAGTACGGCACTGGGTACTTGTCAGAGGTGCCTTCTTTTTGGATAAACCAAGGCACCATCTGCCTGCTTGGTACCTGTGAAGATCCCACTAGCACTATTTCAAAGAAAAACAAGGAAATCATTCCAGGGGTTCTGTCCAAATTTTAACCATCAATTAACTTCACAAAAATGACGGATTTTCTGGTATCTATCACAATGCTTTTTGTGGTAGTTTGCTGAGCGTTCATTGGCTACTGCATTTCCTACATTGCAACAGTGATGACACTTCAAAAGTACTTTACTGGCTGTAACATATTAAATAAATGCAAGTCTCCTTTTCCCTTAATCAGAGGCCAAAGCCTGAATTTGTATTGCTGCAATGTTGAGAATTAATGAACATGAAATTACCAATCCATCAATGGCTAGCTTATGACCAGTGAGTGGCAGAACTGAAAGTCATTGGAAAAAAAATCAAGTTAAGTTGATATGTGATCCAGATTTGTTTAGGAGGGGGAGGAATGGATAATCTAGAGGCAAGTTAAATCACTTAATTGCCACTTTGAAGGTTCTGAGTTTCATGTACAACGTGACAGTGTAATATTTTTTTCTAAATAGTTAACAAAAATGAGGAAAGGACTCCTAACAAAAGCAGTTAATGTTATGTCAAATAACACTTTTTCTGAAGAAAAAATAGATGAACATCTGTAAGGACTTGAAAGATGATAATAAGCTGTGTGGAAAATTATAGTTCCTGAGTTGCAATAGCACTGAAATATTATGCCAAGGAAGAGAAATGGCTTTAGATGTACTTGTGGGATGAAAGACTTTTAGTGTAATTTACCAGAACTGCAGAACCTTTAGGGAGATGAAAAATGTAGCTAAGGTCCTATCCGAGGATAAACTGCATGTGGTCTATGGAAAGAACAGTCATTGGCTGAATGCCCACTTCCTAGTTCTCCCTTTGCTTTTCTTTAGATTGCAGTTGTACGAGTTGGGAGAAGGTTTTACAATCTGTACTGGAGTAAGGGTTCCAGCAGATTCATCTAATGTAGTCAAAGCAAAGGTTTACGTGATCATAGTGTACTGCTGATAAAGTCAAATGTTCCCTCTCCCTTCTTAACAGTACTGTGGTTGTACTTACACCACATGGACTGCAGTGATTCACGAAGGCAGTTCACCATCATCTTATCAAGGTCAATTAAGAATAAGCAACAAATGCTGGTATTGGAAGCAATGTTCATATCCCTGAACAAGTGAAACAGATTAGTAAAAAGATCCTTCTTAGAGGAACTTTATTAAAGAATGGCAACATACACACCTTTGTTGATTGCACTTGCTGTTTAATGGAGGTGTTTTATTTTTATCTGGGTGTAAGATCGTAGTCTCCAATTCCTAAAATGCTTGCTTAGCTTCCTGAGAGAGTCATAAGTTTCTGAATTTCACAATGGAAGTTGACCCGGAGACTGTCATTATATGTTGGACCAACTCAATTGTCCAATTTGAGAGGCAACCCTATTTCAAAGGCTTAAGAAAAATGGTCATTCTGAACTCTCCCATTAATGTCTATAATTGTACTGCTTCTTTATGGAAATAGAATCTCTACAGTGTGGAAGCAGGCCATTTGGACCATCAAGACCACATTAACCCTCTGAAGAGCGATCCACTCCCCCACCTCTGTACCTCCATATTTCCCATGGCTAATCCACCAAACTTATGCATCCCTGGACTCTATGCACAATTTAACATGGCCAGTCCACCTAACCAGCACACCTTTGGACTGTGGGAGGAAACCCATGCCGACACAGGCAGAATGTGCAAATTCCAAATGGACATTTGCCCGAGTGTGGAATTGAACCTAGGTCTCTGGTGCTGTGAGGCAGTAGTGCTAACCACTGAGCCACTTTGCCACCCACAGCAGTTCAAAGATTGGTTCAAAGATTACCACCCGATGCAATAACCTTGGACTGAAATGGCATATGATATTATTTTGGCAGTTCTTTTTATAAAGCTACATTGTAAACCATTGTTACATGATTTTTTTTATTAAAAGCTAAAATTAAACCTGATCATTTAACTTTATGATATTCTTGTAGCTTAAGACAATTTGGCTCAGACATGTGCTATATGCCACAGTTTCCATGTTGAATTCTAAGTGGTTGAATTTACACTGGAACAACCCTTTGGTTAGAGTGAAACTGGGGAATGATTCTGGAGGTTTGGTTTAGGATGGTTAAATTGACCTTGTCTAGTTTACTTCGGCGTATGCTGCTGATCTGATATATACTTAAGTTTCCATTGCTGGGAAACACTTGCTGTGTTTATGTTGGATCCCTATCATTAACAGCCTTGTAAATTTTAAAAGAAAAGCGTCAGTTTGAACTGAGAGTGGGCAATGATATGATGACAATGACGTATATGTCTCTTTTTCCAAACATTGAACTGTGTCAGTTGTTAAAATTGAATCGGAGATTGAGATTTCAGCTGCAGTGAAGGAGTGGTAAAAGCCTTTTAAAAATGTTTCATCTTTCTATATAGGTGATAGAAATGCATTAACTGTGACCTTGTCAGTCTGCAAAAATGTGTACTTAGGTTTTATTAAAAGGTTCTTGTGTGTGAAAAATGTGTCAGTTATTTTGAAAAAAAGAGTTGTTGTTCATTTGTCGCTATTGTCTCGTGCCAAATTAAATATGGTGTAAATTTTTAAATGTCAATACCTCCCTTGTGTGTTGCAGTTTTATGTTTTTTGAAGAGCTATTACGGATATCGCTTCTAATTCTCCTTCTGTGTGAGTTGACATGCCTGATTTGTCCACCAAATGCTGAAGCTATCATTAACAATGTGACTGCATTACCTAGTACATGAGCTAGTGACAGTGAAACACAAACCATTGAAAATCAAATAACAGCATGCAAAAATTTTTGAAAGGCCATCAACATTATGTCAAGAATAGCCCCGAAAAGAAAACAAATTGTGCCATGATCCATCTAGTTAAGTGTGACTTATCCAGGAACTACATTTGATTTTATTGCTTCCCTACAGAAGCAAAATAATGTAGAAGCTGGAAATCAAAGTAACAACAAAAGATGTTGGAAATGTTCAGCAGGCCGAGCAGCATCTGTAGGGTTTGAAACAGACTTCATCCACACTTAATGATCCTCATTCTGTAACTGCTCCTTAATTTGTTCAGAGAATTGTGATTGTTTAAGGACTAGGATTCTGTCACATGGTGTGAAGTCAAGAGGGCAAAAGCCCAGTCTCTGTTCAAAATGGGATTTGTTGAAATGCTGGTTGGTGTACGGTTCTTGCAGTTTTTCTGACCCCTTTCTTAAGGCCATTTTTAGGTGCAAGGACACTGGGCGACTTAGTCTCTCACTAACAAATGTTGAAAATTTTCCCCTTCAAGCAGAGAAGGTTAAAGGAATATTTAATAAAGGTGTTAAAATTTTGAGGAAATTTTATGGATTTGTTGAAGTGAAACTGTTTCCACTGGCCAGTCAGTCAGTAGCCAAACGAATCTGATTTAAGATAATTGGCAAAGATCCAAAGGGGAGATGAGAATAGTTTTAAAGTGAGTTAAGATGAAACACAACATACTGCCCAGGGGGCGGTGGAAGCTGACTCAAAAGTAACTGTCAAAATAGAATTAGAAATTAACTTGAAAATGACAAATTGGATAGCTCTTTCAAATTGTCAGCAAGGGCATGATAGGCTAAATAATTCTTAGGGATCACAGTCTTGGCTGCCTGAGCACCTATCAATTTTAGCAGCAATGTGTAGTATTCTTTTTAAAAAACATATTGATTTGTTCTCAGAGCAAAACCCTCCAATCTGTCCAACGACAGCTCATAAACAATGATGATGCCAGCATTTCAGAAGGGGACTGTTTCTGTTCGTTCACATCTCAAGTGATCAGGAGCAAAACTCATCCCAAAATCAACAACTATGATCTGCAGAATTTGCAGCTTTCCTCTAATGCTCCAATGCATTCTCGTTTACACAAGTGCACTGTAGAAAGTTCCAGGTTATGGTTGCTCACACAGTAATTTGATTTTCAAACAATTCTCAATCTTCAATTCTGACTTAGAATAAAATGAATTTTTTTCACCCCAGTTTCTGCTTTTATTCTTGAAAGCACGAGTACGGTGATACAGTTTCAGGGCTGAATGTGCTCATTTATCATGTATGAATGGAGGAGGTTATTTGAAGTCCCTAAGATATGTCTTATGCTGTTGTTGCCTATAACAAACTTATATCAGTAGACACTAGATAGCAAACATAAATAGGATCTGCCTTCATTTCCTCTTAGTTTAGTCCAGTAGGATTTCAGTGGAGATCAGCTGATTCAGCAAAGACTGGATTACAGTCAATTGGAACTCAATTCCACACGTTTAAGTGATCAGGCAAATTTAATGGCATCGTAGCTATCAGGCACTGATCAACATTAATTTAGCTCCACTTGCTTTGCAGGAAGAAAATCCTGTTATTTTATTACATTTGTAATTACATTTATAATTTTTTTTAAAATTATATTTAAATAATTTTTATATATTACATTTATAATTTTTTGTATTAAATATTAACACATTGAACCATATCAATTCCTTAACTTCTGATCAGTAATAAATGGTTCTTTTAAAAAATCCGAGGATGGTTGAGATTGCACAAACATGTGTGTGTAATTTACCTGAGGGAACTCTTCAGCAAAATAGTTTAGATTTATTGGAAGAATATTGGCTGTGAATTTAATGGCATATAATCAGTCCCAGACCCACTTACCATGAGCAGAGGAGCTGATCGGTGCCAACAGAAGTTGATGTAATTTCCATTCTGTCAAGGATGTCACAAGGCATTACTGTAGTGGTTCATGGATATGTGTTAACAGCAACTAAAAACAAAAGGCACCATGTAGATCTACCAAGATATACCATCTGGGGCATATGAGTCTGAGGTTTTTAAATCCACTTTCTGAAATCACACAATGGAGAGATTGTGTGATTGAAAGTTGATTCTGTAGAGAGCCTGTTTTGATTTTCTTTCTTTACCAGACTTAGAAAGCTGATTACACGAATCATTCTCTCAAAACATTACCTTACATGACGTCATTTTCTGTGGTGCTGTATCATTAGCAGACTGTTCCTCATTATCACAATTTTTCTTCTTCATTTCAGCCTTGCTTGACTTCTTCTATTTTTTATTCTCTAATGGTTCTATAATTTGTTTGCTTCTCAAGATTGAAGATGTTCCTTGGGCAATGGAAAATTCAACATTGTGCATCTCAAGAGAGATGAAAAGACAGAATGAAATCTCTCCACTGTGGCCCAATAATGTGTCTCCACCCTAAATTCATAAAATAATTTTCTACTGCACTGTTCTGACTCTTTCCCTTTTACCACACCAGCCATCCAGTGTGAATGCTTATAGGTGGTAATTTTAAAGGTAGTTCAGTGGAATTGCAAAGACATTGCTCAATGTTATTACATAAAGAACTGATTAACCAATGGAGGAGACATCTTTCCTTCTGAGCTTGGCTAGATTTCAGCCTGGTTACCAGAAATAAGCAGGCCCACTGTCTAGATAAAGCTCTACAAACATAAACGTTTCTTTGAATTTTCCTCAAGTGACCACTTTTTCAGGTTAATAAAGACTGGATAATAAAGACTGTCAGACTTTGTGACTGTCAGCAGAGAATCCCAGCTCCACCAAATCCTGTCCTAATCCAGCCTTGTCACTCAAGCACTTTCCAGCCTGGCAATCAGAATCAGAACACTGTTTGAGTTTTCTTCCTCTTTTCCCATCTACCAAACCAAAAGATGTTGAATGCAATTGTGATATCCACCATTTTTGTAAAACTAGGAGCGAGGACAGCAGAGTGGCTCAGTGGTTAGCACTGCTGCCTCACAGTGCCAGAAACCACTTTATGCTTGATTCCAGCCTCGGGCGACTGTGTGGAGTTTGCACATACTCCCCGCATCTGGGTGGGTTTCCTCCAGGTGCTACGGCTTCCTCCCACTGTCCAAAGAAGTGCACGTTAGGTAGATTGGCCATGCTAAATTGCCCATGTTGTCCAGGGATGTGCAGATTAGGTGGGTTAGCCATGGCAAATACAGGGTTACAGGAATAGGATAGGGGACTGGGTCTGTGTGGGATGCTCCCTCAAGGGTTGGTGTAGAGTCATAGACTCAGGCACTTCGGTCCAACCAGTCCACACTGACCATGTTCTCAAGCTAAACTAGTCCAAACTGACCATGTTCCCAAACTAAACTAGTCCCATCTGCCTACGTTTGACCCATATCCCTCAAAACCTTTCTTATTCATATACTTATCCAAATGCCTTTTAAGTGTTGTAACTGTACCCACATTCACCACTTCCTCTGGAAATTCATTCCACACATGAGCTGCTCTCTATGTGAAAACGTTGCCCCTCATATCTTCACTCACTCTTTCTCCTCTCACCTTAAAAAAATGCCCCCAGTCTTAGAATATCCCACCCTCGGGAAAAGACACCTGCCATTCACCTTATCTGTACCCCTCATGACTTTAGAAATCTTTAAAAGCTCACCCTTCAACCTCCTAGGCTCCAGTGAAAAAGGTCCCAGCCTATCCAGCCTCTCCTTATAACTCAGACCCTCCATTCCCAGCAATATCCTGGTAAACCTTTCTGAACTCTCTCCAGCTTAATAATATCTTTTCTCAATGGGCTGAATGGCCTGTTTCCACACTGTAGGGATTCTAAGATTCTATGAGCTAAGCATAGAAACAGTAAAAGAGTGGTTAAAGGAGGAATAGGACCAATTTGAGATCATAAAGGGGATTCACAAATGGGAACAGGGGCATAGCTGAGGTGCTTAGTAATTTTGTATCTGTCTTTACAAAAGAGGAACATTCTGCCCAGGCCATGGTGACAGAGGAGGAATGTTTGCAGGTGATAATAAAGTTGGACGAATTGTAAACTGTAAGGAAGTTTGAGTGGAGTTCCAGAAGGACATAGGCAAATTGATGGAATGGACAAATAGGTGACAAATCAGATTCAATTCTAAGGCGATTCACTTTGGTCAGAAGAACATCAAAAGGAATACAAAGTGGGGGATACAATTCTAAAGGAGTTGCTGCAGCCGAGAGGCCTGGGTATATTTGTGCACAGATCATTAAAGGTGGCAGGAAAGTGGAGAGACCACACAGTGCCCTAGACTTTATTAACAGGGGCGTAGAGTACAAGAGCAAGGAGCTGCTGTTTAACTTGTATCTGACCCTTGTTAGAGCTCAGCTGGAGTATTGACTATGGTTGTGTGTGCCACAGTATAGGATAGACATGAATGCATTGGAGTGAGTGCATAAAGGATTGATAAGGATGATATGAGGAATTTCAGATATGAGAAGTTGGTTCTCCTTAGAGACAAGAAGTTTGGGGGAAGATTTGATAGATATTTTCAAAATCATGAGCAGGCTGCACAAATAAACAGGGAGAGACTTCTCAACAAGAAAAGAAAGAACAAGAGGGCCTAGTTATAAAGTAATGTGTCCATGAAGGAAGAGTGATAGGAGAAAAATGTTTTCACACAGCGAGTTTGGATATGGAATGTACTGACTATGAATGTGGTGGAGGCAAGGGCTTCAAGAGGACATTGAGTGATTATTTGGATAGAAATGATGTGCCGGGATACGGGGAAAAGGCAGGAGATTAGAACCTAGTGGTAGAACTAGTGCAGGAAAGACGGGCAGAATGACCTGCGTCTGCATAGTAATAAGTCTGTGATTGTGAGCATTCAGCCACCATGCTATCGAGATAACTGGATTTTAATTATGACCACAAAAAGCAGGAAGACAAAATAGTGAAACAACATAATTGTAACCCATACATTACTTGCTGTGTTCACAACCTTTTCTGCACAGGAGAAGCTTTATTTGATGATTACGTTAAGATATTTAACGAGGGTTTAAATGTGACTGTATTGTTGAATATTGCATAAGGATATCCTCAGTTTCGATCCTGGATCTGGTTTGAGATAATCTCCATTGATTTGTATCGGAGTCATTGACTGCATGGCACTCACTAGCTTAGGGAAGTGAAAACCAACCGGACCTCCTTCTCTTACTTATACTTCTGGTTGGGTGAGGAGATGCTTTCACCTTGGTTATTACCACTCTGAGGTCATGTTGTCTGCTGATGTTTCTTGTGGAGGCTGATCTGTCAAGGAGAACTAGGTTGGGAGATATTCTGGAGGTAACTAGTGCCTGGGGAACTGTACACTGTGTCCCAAGAAGGAGTTAATTCCTTCAGGAAAGGAAGTAGGGAGCCAAATGTGCGATAAGAGAATGCAATAACTTACTGTTTGATTTCATATTTCTCTCACTGCTGTTCCTGTTTTTTTTTGGCTTCCCTCTAACTCCTTGCAATATCCCTTTTTCACCAGGATGCCTTAAATAAGTACATATGTGCTACATAAAAATGAAACATTTTAAGATGCTCTGGCATATTTTCTCCCTGAATATCAGCAATGCTTTGACCTCTGCATATCTGGCAGTGAGAGAAGCAAGGGACTTACTGGAATGTATACAAGAAATTGCAAAAGCACATTGTAAAGATAATCAGAAGAACAAAGGGAGAATTTCTTTCTGTATTTCAATTCCAAAAGTTCAACCAGAGCAAATTTAAGAAGTACAGAAAGAGCCAACAGTTTCAAAACAAAGGATGTACAAAGGATAGAAAATGATAACTCTCTGCAATCTTTCCCAAAGAGAAATCCTCGAGACAAATTAAGGCCTCTATATAATTGAGAGACTAAAAAAAAAACCTCAAAACAGCAAACCCCCCAGATGCAAGGTGTTTTTCTCAGACTGCAGTCAAGAGATTTGTAAATCAACTTGGGCCAACTGGCCTTCCCTCTCTGTAATTATCCTTATGATCTTGTAAATATTGGTGTCTGTGCATAAGACACATGAGTCCTCATCAAGCTGGTGGAGATGGAACCACTCAAATGAATGAGTGAATAAATAAATAAACTTTACGATGTGATGCTCAGGTACACATACCACGCAGGTTTAAAGATTATTCCTCATATTACTTCATCATACTCAGGCCAATGTTTGTTAACTACAATAAGTCTCGGTATCATCTGGAATGAGGAGGGACTATAATGAGCCAGGGTCTTGTGCTCTTACAAATGTAGGGGGGTGGCTGTCAAGTGAAGACAGGTTTAGACTGGGCTTCATAATCTAACAAGCTGTCATCATTCATTGTTGAAACTGATGAAGGAAGGATAGTTCTGTGTGTGACGCACTGGAGGATTAGTCGCATCCATGGAGCCATATTACATTAACAGTTGACACATTCAGGAGAGGAGGGTAACAGAAGAAAAAGTAATTTTAGAAAAAAATGGGTGATCTGGGATTTCCATGAACATAACTATTACTTCAAATTCATTAAGCGTTTCCACTACACTGCACATTTTCATTCTTCCCTTATACTTCCCTTTATTTCTCACCACAATGTTCTCTGTTCATATTTTGTTTGATCTCACCCCATACTAACAGAAGACATTTTGATTCAAGCTTATAGTTTAAGATTCATTGTACACATTACTATGTAATGCTCCATTTAGTCTCTCTGGTCCTACTGTAAACTTATTTAAACATATGGAACACTATTTGTTTGAGAGAATGACACATAGTCAAATAATGCATATCATCGTGAGGTATAAAACGATGCAGCTGAAGTTGTACATTTTCATTTGAGTTTTCTTTCTGCAGAGAGACTTGGGGTACTGGACTATGGTGAAGGGTTCTGACAGTAAATAGGGGAAATCAAAAGCTGGAGAATTCCTCAAAGCTGCTTTTTTCCCAAGAATCATAATCTTGATACAGTAAAACTGATGAAAGAGGAGCAGGTCCAAGAGATGTCTGGCCTCTTTCAGTGAGAAAGCAGCATCAACTTAAAATCTTTGCTGATAGTGAAAAGAAATGTTCTGAATAACTTCTTTGCACAAAGCTGTTAGAGCATGGAGTGTTTAGACCAAAAAGTCAATAAATATTTGTTAAGGGTCTATTATCTTGTTTTGATCCCTTGTAGAAACATTTTTTTTAAAAAAAACAAACTTTGAGTTGATAATTGAAAAGATGTCATGAAGGAAGTGAATCTTTATTCTGGGGGCCTGGTATGGGGGTCTTGCTCGAGTCAGGTCTGTAAACCCCAGATGTAGTTCAGAGGTGACCACAGATACTACCATTTGCTGAGGCAAGTCCTTCCATTCACATTGAGTGGCTCTGGTCTATCAGTTGATTTTAACTATCCCTAGCTGATATTCTTGAACCTGTGCAGAAACTATGCCAGCAAAATCTTGTAGCAACATGAGCTATGGTACAATTTGGATAAGAAGCCCAGCAAGGCCTATCTCAACATTGGGAGCAACTCGCTCCATCTTTTCTGCATCTTTGAGTGGTGAGGGGGTTACTCACTAGGCAGCGGTGAATTGCGAGTTAAAGGGGATTATTGCTCGTTAACATTCAGCTTCCTCTCTTGTCAAAAGCTCCAATAATTCTCAACATGGCAACTTCAGCTCACTGCTTCTCTAGAGGACTGGGGTTTTGTAAACTGGGCAGCTATTCCATGGGTGCCAGCCAGATGTACTCAGCATCCATAAACACTTGCATCCATATACGTGCCAGACTTTAACAATCCCCATGGCACAGCTCTGATCCACACACAGGATGCTGCTGCACCTCAAGCTGAACCAGCAACTATCATTGTAATGCTGCAGCAAGGACATAGTGCCCTCGGGACACCTTCCTAGCTCATAGACTGGACAAAGCTGCATCTCCGACCTCTTTGCTTGTTCACACAGTGCTCCCTCACTCTGGGCGTACCTGGATGCTCAAAGCATCCCAACCCTGCCTTGTATTTTTAAGCTTTACCCTCTCAGTCAGAGAGATACACGCTCACATAATTGCTGTCTTGCTGTGCCATTTAGCACAGACACACAGACAGGAAGCTCGTCATGGTTGTCAGCATGCCTTGGTCAAGTAAAGTGGCCTTTACTTCAGGTTCATCCTCAGTCTGTTATGGGCACTCCAGGGGCTTGGGCACTGTCAGTTAACAACCTGGGGCAGTCAAGAGCCAGGAGGCTGTCCTGAAGATGGGTGTAGAGCCGACTATTAGGCAGCCCACCACTCGGTCTTGACTCTTTCTGCCCAATTAAGGGCAGTTTTCTACTTGGATAGGGGCAGACATTAAGGGAGATGAAAGTGGGCGGCCTAGCTGTTATTGTCGGTATACGTTGGGAGTGTCCTGAGGGAGTGAGTAGCCAGCTCATGCAGGGTCACTGGTTGAGGTGGCTGACCACAAGTGTGGGAGGATGTAGCAGGCCTTAGTGAGATAGATAGAGCAGGAGCCTTGCTTGGGAGTAGGTGCAGTATTAGAGAGGAGTTGCTGGTGGAGTGGAGAAGGAAATCGAACTTCTTCCTACAGTGCTGTGCAATGATTCAACCCACTGTGTATGTTTGGTCAATAAATGATCTCTCCACAATCTAAGTGTCATGCAATAAACTGAAAAGTAAATTCCTGTTCAAAGAAGGACGAGCGATAAGAAATAAATTGGTAAGGTAAAACTTTACATCTTCTGAAAGGATTTTCTTAAAGAGGATTTCATTAATGTTATCTGATAATGTCTACGAATACTGTTGATGGAATCATGTGTACAAATTAACTGCCTCCATACCAGTAACTGGACTTCTAATGTAATCAGTCAGCTAAGACGAGTTTTAAAATATCTGCTAACAGTGGTACTACATGAATCCAGATCTAGGTACTAAATAAGTGAGTGTTCTTTCTTTCAGAGATAACATAAAAGTATTCCTGAAGTAATAAATGCCAGGAAAACAGAAAAAGTGCAGGGAAACAAATTAACGATAGACTTTGTGAACTATTTCCTTACAGCAAAGTAATAACCAGCTCGTGCAGATGCAAGCAAGTGTATTTGAGCCAGGGCATTGGAGTGATGATGAAACAATGAATTTCTGCATCAGAAGATGGTAGGATTGGTATTCTGCAAGGAAGAGATATTTTGGACTGAAGAGCATTTTCATCCAAATCCGTCCTGTGATTTTATAAATTTTACTTGCATACTTTGCTCAATAAACTTTAGTCAGTCAGGAACTCCAGCACAACCAGCAGAGAATACGATGCAAAGACCTTGTGTTTTTTTTGTGAGCAATTCAATACTTATCTTCCTTTAAATTCCGGACAACATTCATGTTCTGCTCATAAAGAAGGGTAGGAGACTATATTACACATGCGTGCAATGGAACACAATTCTTTCACTGATTCAGGAAATGATTGTCAGATGCAATCCCTGAATAGTGGAAATGCCTGTTTGAACTCTTCTAGGGCACTTGTTCAAGCATGGTTTGTTTATTCTTTTCTTGTCTATCATTGAAATTCTCTGATGCGTTAAGATAATAGATTTTTTGGCATCAGATACAGCTATCATCACAGCAAACTCCCATCTATGAGTGATGCATTGAAATAGTTTGAACAGTTGGTAGGTCAGAAGTGCCCTGGAGCAAACAGATACGGAGCCAAATGCAAAACAACTACATACCAGCTTGAGCACCCAAGTTTCCTGGAGGAATACTGAACTTGTGTAGCATTGTGCAACTTCCAATGTTAAGGAGTTTCTTGCAAAAGGTTTTTTTAATTAATTCATGTAACATGGTTATCATTGATTAGACCAGGGTTTGAGATGCCTTCTGGAATGATTGTAGTGCCTGGTATGTAGGGATGTCCACAGTGCTGTTAAGAAAGGAGTTTTGACCAAGTAGCAATGATGTATTTCTAAGTTAGGGTGTTGATGGCTTGGTTGGGGACTTGGTGGTGTTCCCATACATCTGCTACCCTTGACCTTCTAGCTGGTGGAAGTTGAGAGCTTGGAAGATGCTGAATAAAAGAGAGTTAGGTGAGTTTCTGCAGTGCATCATGCTGCTGGTACGCTGTACAACGGTGTTGAAGGGAACAAATGTTGAAAGTGGTGAATGTGGTGCCAGTCAAGGGGGGTAATTTGACCTGGATGATATTGAGTTTCTTAAGTGTTCCTCCAGCTGCACACATCCAGGTTCAGATGTTCTGCAATGACTTTCACGCATAAGATGAATTAAACTATTTTTGATTAATGGATTTCTCTAGTTTACAAATGAATAAATACAGTTCCTAAGTTTTTTTGTCAAACCATAAGGAACAGCAAGATCTCTATTTCAGTCTGTGCTACATTGTTAAGTCTGCCAGAGGTAGTGGTGGAGGCAAGTAAAATTTTGTCATTTAAGAAAGATTTGGACAGGTACATGGATGGGCTAGGTACCGAGGGATATGAACCAAACACAGGCAAATGGGACGAGTTTAATTGTGAGAAGTGGGCAGCATGGAATTGTTGAGCCAAAGGGCCTGTTTCCATTCTGTCGACACTATGATCTCTAAGTCCGTGTCAGTGGGAAGGTAATGGTGGAGCAGTATTGTTGTTGGATTAATAATCCAGAGATCCAGGCAATGCTCTGCGGACTGGGGTTTCAATTATACCATGGCAGATGGGGGAATTTGAATTTTAGACAATCTGGAAACCCTTGTCAATTATTCATTATCTAGTTTATTAATGCACTTTCGAAAAAGAAAGAGAATGGAGAAAGTAAAATCAGTCAGGGTCTTGTTCCTGATCACTATCCCTGTAACCCATGTTGGAAATTGTTTATCTGTACAGCTCAGTATTACACTGGATACTTTATGAAACATTGTTTCCCTGCCAAACTCGTATTAATTCAATGTTCACAGGTTTTGAATAGGAATCACATTGCACTCATAACATTAGCTCTGGGCTCAAAGTTTATGCGAAGATTTGTAGCTCGGGTGCTCGTTGTTGTGGCTCTGTTCGCTGAGCTGGAAGTTTTTGTTGCAAACGTTTCGTCCCCTGGCTAGGCGACATCATCAGTGCTTGGGAGCCTCCTGCGAAGCGCTTCTTTGATGTTTCCTCCGGTGTTTATAGTGGTCTGTCCCTGCCGCTTCCGGTTGTCAGTTTCAGCTGTCCGCTGTAGTGGTTGGTATATTGGGTCCAGGTCGATGTGTTTGTTGATGGAGTTTGTGGATGAATGCCATGCTTCTAGGAATTCCCTGGCTGTTCTCTGTCTGGCTAGCCCTATGATAGTAGTGTTGTCCCAGTCGAATTCATGTTGCTTGTTGTCTGCATGTGTGGCTACTAAGGATAGCTGGTCGTGTCGTTTCGTGGCTAGTTGATGTTCATGTATGCGGATTGTTAGCTGTCTTCCTGTTTGTCCTATATAGTGTTTTGTGCAGTCCTTGCATGGTATTTTGTACACTACATTAGTTTTGCTCATGTTGGGTATCGGGTCCTTCGTTCTGGTGAGTTGTTGTCTGAGCGTGGCTGTTGGTTTGTGTGCCGTTATGAGTCCTAGGGGTCGCAGTAGTCTGGCTGTCAGTTCTGAGATGCTCCTGATGTATGGTAGTGTGGCTAGTCCTTTTGGTTGTGGTATGTCCTCGTTCCGTGGTCTTTCTCTTAGGCATCTGTTGCCTAAACGAAATGACACGACCAGCTATCCTTAGTAGCCACACACGCAGACAACAAGCAACATGAATTCGACTGGGACAACACTACTATCATAGGGCAAGCCAGACAGAGAACAGCCAGGGAATTCCTAGAGGCATGGCATTCATCCACAAACTCCATCAACAAACACATCGACCTGGACCCAATATACCAACCACTGCAGCGGACAGCTGAAACTGACAACCGGAAGCGGCAGGGACAGACCACTATAAACACCGGAGGAAACATCAAAGAAGCGCTTCGCAGGAGGCTCCCAAGCACTGATGATATCGCCTAGCCAGGGGATGAAACGTTTGCAACAAAAACTTCCAGCTCGGCGAACAGAACCACAACAATTAGCTCTGGGCTTCTCTCCATAGACGTAGCCCCTGCTGAAATTCTGCAGCATTTTCTGTATTTATTTCAGATCTCCAGCATCTACAGTGTTTTGCTTTTGTTTAGTGGGATGTACTCTGATGAGAAAACATTGAGTAGCTGAGCCTGTTACCCATTGGCGTCTGAGAGTGATCTTTGCAGTTCTCTTTCCCAGAGAACAAAGCAGACTGGACTGTTGACTGTATGGAAAACTGAGTTAGACAGACTGTTCACATACAGGAAAGTCAAGGGTTATGGAAGCCTGATATGAAGGTGGAATTAGGACAACAATCAGATAAACTGAATGATAGAATGAGCTGGAGGGACCAAAGCAATCACTCGTATTTTTATTTCTTATATCCTTAAGTGGATGTGGGAGGCCATTGAACCATTTTGAACAAATAAACATGCACTTATAAAGCACTTTTCCCATCTTCAGACTCTAGCAAAGCATGTTAAAGCGAATGAAATACTTTTGACAGATTGGAGGCCTGTGACCAGTGGTGTGCTGCAGGGATTGGTTGTAGAGTGGACAGTGAAGAAGGATATCTTAGAATGCAGCGAGATCAACTGGGCCAGTGGACTGAGGAATGGCAAATGGAAATTGATTTAGATAAGTGCAAGATATTGCATTTAGGTGGGTCAAACTAGGGCAGTCAATGGTTGGGCTCCTCACACAGAGGGTGGTGAGTAGAACAGGCTGCCAGAGGTAATGGTGGAAGCGAGTACAACTTCAGCATTTAAGAATTTAGAGAGGTACATGGATGGGATAGGTACAGAGAGTTAAGGACCAAACACAGGCAAATGGGACTAGTCTAATTGTGAAAACTGGGCAGCATGGACAAGTTCGACCATGCAAATGAATCCATGCTGTAGACTCTATGAAATGTAGTCACAGTTCCAACAAAATCAAATCAGACAGTTTATTTGTACATAGCTAGGCCTGAGAAATAGGAGTAGGGTAGGATAGGACAGAGGAGTTTCCCTGATTTTCATTAATAGTCGTATATGATTTTTCATGTCCAATTTAACAGGCAGATGATGACTTTGACATTGTAGTATTCTCTCAGTATTACACTGATTTGTCTCATGTATCTGCTCAAGTGCCTGGATTGGGATCTGAACCTTGGACCTTATGTTTGTTTTTTATTCAATGCCACTCCCAACCATCAGATTCTGTTTGTCTTCTTATTCGAGGGGCATACATATTTTCTATATCACCCTGTTCATAGATGTTACTACATGCTTCTGAACAAGGTGGGACTCGAACCCAGGTCTGCTGACTCAGAGGTAGGGACACTACTGCTGTACCACAAGAGCCTTTTTTCTAAAGGTGCAAGTGTATCCAGTTAATGCCCACCACCTGTTTATAATTAAATACTATTAATACCTAATTTGGCATTGAACAAAACCCTGAACTTCAACATAACTCCTCTAATAATTACCTTCATCCATGGTTTTCCTAACTTCACACTACTTTAAACCCAATTAACAGTCTTTGAGTAAACAAATATGCTCTGCAAACCAAGGTGGAAATTATTTCCATGAATGTGCACCGGTTTATGGTGGTTTCCTTTGGAATTATATTTTCACCAATGGCACCATAACAGCAACAACATGCATTTATACAGTGCCTTCATTGTATAGAATGTCCCAAGGCATTTCTCTGCATTATTAAACATTTGACCCAGACATCAACTAAACCTTTGGTCTCCTATGCTAAAATAGCAGGTTTTAAAACTAACCTCAACAGAGGAGAAAGCAGTAGAGAGGCAAAGAATTTTAATGACAGAATTCCAAAGTTTAGGACCTTGCGGCTGAAGACATGGGCATCAGCAATGGAGGAGTGAGGAACTGCACGAGGTCTGAATCAGAGGAGTGCAGATATCTCAGGGTCGGAGATTTGGAAGATGTTCCAGAGCTAGGAAGAGGAATGATGATGGAGGTAGCTTCAGACATGTCCAAGTAGCTTTGGCCCTGACACGCTGGTTCAAGATGTCTGTTTTGGATGATCATCTTCGCCTCTGCTCAAACTCTCAATCCCAGTGAGCACCCGAATGGATAACTACTGAGACAGCACTGTATGAAACACCCCAGGGGAAAGAAACCAAATGAGTAGCCATCTGAAATTTCCTTTGTGGAAAAACAGCACCATTGCTAATTATAAAAGAAATGGAAGGGGTAGAAAAGTAAACAGTAGGTCTCAGGTGTGAGTGTTACTAAATGAGTTCCCTTTAAGAGCAAAGACCTAATACGAGGAAAGGGATCATCTAATATGGGTGTGACATTACTCCAGCCATTTTATGGAATTTGGTCCAGAATTAAATTTTCTGAGGGCTTTCATGAACTTAGTATGTTGGAGGAAACTTGTCACATATATTGTGCATCCAGCACTTTATGCATTTCAGGTTCCAGTACCCTACAGTGGTTTCAGAATCTTCCCATAGGAAGCACAATGGGATGCAAACTTTTTCAGGCAAAATTCCTCCCATGAAATATTGACTTTGTTTGAAGACTCCTTTTATATTGCTCAGTCAGGTGAAATCCAAGGGAATTGAATATTTCATTGCCAAAAGATAGCAGGGATCCCTCCCACCCCAGGTTCAGCAGGAATTAGATGGAGAGAAATCTGACCTTCTGTGCATCCTGTCTTTCTTCACTGCAACATTGCTAGTTTGGTGGCAGAGCCTTTTGTCACTTTAGGCCCTGTTTCTGGAATTCTTTTCCTATCGCACTCCAATTTTCTGCTTCTCTCTCCTTTTAAGAGTCTTGTTAAAATCTAGTTTTTGATGAGGATTTCAGTCTCCTGTCTCTTTCCCCATGACCTGCTATCTGTTTTCCTGAATTATTACACATGTGAAGCACTTGAGACTGTGTTTCTTTTTTTTTACATTGAAGCTGCAATATTGCGCAAGCTGTTTTGGTTGAGTTGATAGCATGCTGAACCTCAAAACTCATGACTCCAAGCTGCACTGTTCTGACAGTGACATTTCAGTGAAATAGTTAATTTCGAGTTCAGTGAGAATCCATGAGAGGGAGAGATGGACAGATATTGTGTTGTTTCTGTTGGAGTAATGTTAATTCACCCTTTAATGGATAAGAGAATGTCAAATCAGATATTCCATAATGAGTTCTCCTGATGTGACAGATTCTATCTGAATTCTTTACTAGAATTTAAGCAGTAGGAAAAATTATTTTACTGATCAAGCCGTTTTTTTCCACCTATTAGATGCATTTATCACCCTTGACAAAACTGAGCTACGCAGAATAAAAGAATGTCCCAAGCTCAATTTCTCATCCATGGCGAGTTAGCCAAGTCACATGACACTGACCGAAAACATGGGTAGAAGGGAACAGCAAAACGGGCCCTTAGGATCAGTGACCATCAAACTGACAGCCGCCCAACCCCACCTTGCTGGAAAGTGGATGTGATGTTTGGTGCAGCATTGGGCTAGTACATGAGGCTAATTTGTGGGTCTACTTTGTGGACAATGAAGATAAATAATGCTTGATTGACGGCTTATTGTTTCTGCAAATGTATTTCATCAAAAGAGACCGGCTGTCTGGACACCGCTTGTGTTAGACTTGACTATTCCAGAGTATTTCTGGCTATGCTCTTACCCACTACCATCCTGTAACTTGGGATTGAATCACTTATTGTCACATGTACTCAACTCAAAATAGAGTGAAAAACTTAAACCGTCACAATGAATCAGCGCTGTCCTCTCTCTGGGATTTACCAGTCCCACACCATATTGCTGCCCCAGAGTCTCAGTCTGGGATTTATCAGCTCCACACTGTGCTGCTGCCCCAGAGTCTCACTCTCTGGGATTTACCAGCCCCGTACCGTATTGCTGCCCCAGAGTCTCACTCTGGGATTTAACAGCCCCACACCGTGCTGCTGCCCCAGAGTCTCACTCTGGGATTTAATAGCCCCACAGCGTGCTACTGTCCCAGAGTCTCGCTCTCTGGGATTTACCAGTCCCATACCGTACTGCTGCCCCAGAGTCTCACTCTCTGGGATTTACCAGCCCCACACCGTATTGCTGTCCCCGAGTCTCACTCTCTGGGATTTACCAGCTCCACACTGTACTGCTGCCCCAGAGTCTCACTCTGGGATTTACCAGCCCCACACCGTGCTGCTGCCCCAGTGTCTCACTCTGGGATTTACCAGCCCCACACCGTGCTGCTGCCCCAGAGTCTCACTCTGGGATTTACCAGCCCCACACCGTATTGCTGTCCCCGAGTCTCACTCTCTGGGATTTAACAGCCCCACACCGTATTGCTGTCCCCGAGTCTCACTCTCTGGGATTTACCAGCTTCACACTGTACTGCTGCCCCAGAGTCTCACTCTGAGATTTACCAGCCCCACATCGTGCTGCTGCCCCAGTGTCTCACTCTGGGATTTACCAGCCCCACATCGTGCTGCTGCCCCAGTGTCTCACTCTGGGATTTACCAGCCCCACACCGTGCTGCTGCCCCAGAGTCTTACTCTGGGATTTACCAGCCCCACACCGTGCTGCTGTCCCAGAGTCTCACTCTGGGATTTACCAGCCCCACACCGTGCTGCTGTCCCAGTGTCTCACTCTGGGATTTACCAGCCCCACACCGTATTGCTGTCCCCGAGTCTCACTCTGGGATTTACCAGTCCCACACCGTGCTGCTGCCCCAGTGTCTCACTCTGGGATTTACCAGCCCCACACCGTGCTGCTGCCCCAGAGTCTCACTCTGGGATTTACCAGCCCCACACCGTATTGCTGTCCCCGAGTCTCACTCTCTGGGATTTAACAGCCCCACACCGTATTGCTGTCCCCGAGTCTCACTCTCTGGGATTTACCAGCTTCACACTGTACTGCTGCCCCAGAGTCTCACTCTGAGATTTACCAGCCTCACACCGTGCTGCTTCCCCAGAGTTTCGCTCTGGGCTTCACTGGCCAGCTGACTCTGTAACCACACTCTCTCAGCTCTTGTAAATATCCAAAGATGCGCATGATCCCTGTGTTGTCTGACCATTGGTGACTCCTGAACCAACACCAGTATGATTTTAAAATGCTTATTTTAATGGCTGTTTTAAAATGGGGGAGGCAAAGGCTAGAGTATTAATCCAGAAACTCAGTTGAGGTTCAAATCCTGCCACAGCAGATAGTGGAATTTCAATTTAATAAACAAAGTTGGAATTAAAAATCTTGATGACCAAGAAACCATTGCTTCTTGTTGGAAAAACACATCTGGCTCAATAACATCCTTCAGGGAAGGAAGTCTTCCATCCTCACCTGGTCTGGCCTACATGTGCCTCCAGACCCACAGCAGTGTGGTTGACTCTTGTTTGCCCTCTGCAATGGCCTAGCAAGCCACATAGTTGTATCAATCACTTTGACATCTCAACAAAGAAATGAAACTGGACGGACCATCTGGCATCAACCTGGCACTGGTTAAGACAACAGCAAAAACAGCCGTCTGAACCCAAACATCTGGGGACTAGTGCCAATATTGGGAGAGCTATCTCCCAGACTAGCCAAGCAACAGACTAACATAGTCATACCCATGGGATCATACCTTACTGACAGTGTCCCAGACACCACCATCATCATCCCTGGATATGTCCTATCCACCGGCAGAGCAGACCCAGTAGATTTGGCAGCTTAGTGGTATACAGTTGGTAGGGAGTTAACCCTGGGCATCTTCAGCATTGACGCTGGAACCCATGAAGTCTTATGGCTTTAGGTTAAACATGGGCAAGGAACTTTTTTGCTGAATACCACGTACTGTTCTCCCTCAGCTGATGAGTCAGTACTCCTCCATGTTGAACAACATGTGGAGGAAGCACTGAGGATGGCATGGGCACAGAATATACTCTGGTGCGGAATTTCAATGTCTACCACCAAAAGCGGCTCAGCAGCAGTGTCACTGATCAAGCAGATTGGGTCTTAAACAACATAGCTGCTAGACTGGGTCTGCAGCAGTGTGGTGAGGGAACCAAGAAGAGGGAAGAACATACTGTCCCCATTCTTACCAATCTGCCAACTGCAGATGTGTCTGCCCATGACAGTATCGGTATAAGTGACCACCGCACAAGTCCATGTAGAGACGAAGTCCTGCCTTCTCTTTGAGAGATTTTGAACAGATCTAGCAACTCAAGACTGGACATCCATGAGGCACTGTGGGCTATCAAGAGCAGCACAATCTGTAACCTCATGGCCCAGCATATCCCCCATTCAGAGCTGAAAATGTGTTGCTGGAAAAGCGCAGCAGGTCAGGCAGCATCCAGGGAGCAGGAGAATCGACGTTTCGGGCATGGGTCCTTCTTCAGGATCCCCCATTCAACCCATTACCATCAAGCCAGGGGATCAACCCTGGTTCAATGAAGCGTGGAGGAGGGCACACCAGGAGTAACACAAGGCATGCCTAAAAACAGGACTAAATACATGCCAAACAGCATAAGCAGCAAGTGATAGACAGAGTTAAGTAATCTGATAACCAACAGATTAGATCTAAGCTCTGCAGTCCTGCCACATCCAGTTGCAAATGGTGGTGAACAATTAAACAACTCACTGGAGAAGGAGGCTCCACAAATATCCCCATCCTCAATGATGGAAGAGCCCAGCATGCCAGTGCAAAAGATAAGGCTAAAGCATTCACACCAATCTTCAGCTAAAAGTGCCAAGTTATCCCTGATAACATTCCAGCAAGAATACTGAAGACTTGTACTCCAGAACTTGCAGCTACCCGAGCCCAGCTGTTCCACAACAGTTACAAGACTGACAGCTACATGACAATATGAAAAATAGTCCAAGTATGTCCTGTATATAAAAAAGACAAATCCAATCTGGCCAGTTACCGCCCCATCAGAGATGAGGTGACAGTGACAGCCCATGACATCAAACTGCATTGAACTGTGTGTGACATCAAGGAGCCCAAGCAAAACTAGAATCAATGGGAATCGGGGGGGGGGAAAATGCTCCAATTGTTGGAGTCATACCTAACACTTAGAAAGATGGTTGTCGTTTTCGGAGGCCAGTCATTTCAGTTCCAGGACATCTGTACAGGAGAATCTCAAGTTAGTGTCCTAGGCCCGATCATCTTCAGCTGCTTCATCAATGACCTTCTCTCCATCATAAGATCATAAGTGGAGAAGTTCGCCAATGATTGCACAATGTTTAGCACCATTCATGACTCCTCAGATACTGAAGCAATCCATGTTCAAATACAACACGATCTAGATAATATCCAGGCTTGGGCTGACAAGTGGCAAGTAACATTTGTGCCACAGAAATGCCAGGAAATGACCATCTTCAATAAGAGACAATCTAACCATCACCCTTTGAATTGAATGGTGTAACCATCACTGAATCCCCCACTGTCAACATCTTGGGAGTTATCATTGACCAGAGACTGAACTGGACTCACCACGTAAACCCAGTGGCTACAAGAGCAGGTCAGAGGCAAGAAATACTGCAGCAAATCACTTCCTGATTCCCCAAAGCCTGTTCACCATCTACAAGGCATAAGTCAGGAGGGTGATGCAATGTTCCCCCACTTGCCGGGATGGACACAGCTGAAACAACTCTTCAGAAGTTTGACACCATCCAGAACAAAGCAGTCTACTTGATTGGCACCACATCCACAAACATCCACTCCCTCCACTGCCCACGCTCTGTAGCAGCAGTGTGTGCTATCTATAAGATGCATTGTAGAAATTCACCAAAGACCCTTAGGCAGCACTTTCCAAACCCATGATCACTTCCATTTCAAAGGACAAGGGCAGCAAGTACATGTGAACACTATGACCTGCAAGCTTTCCTCCCAGCCCCACACCATCCTGACTTGGAAATATATCACTGCTATTCCTTCACTGTCACTGGGTCAAACCCTGCAGTTCCCTCCATAGAGGCATTGTGGGTCAACCTTCAGCACATGGCCTACAGTGGTTCTAGAGGCAGCTCACCACCACCTTCTTGAGGGCAACGAGGGATGGACAGTAAATGCTGGTCCTGCCAATGATGCTTACATCCCACAAATGAATAAAAGCAAATTCTCATGCTTAAATTTTACTGTGGCATCTCCTTTCTCTATTCCTGTGTTTTTCTCCAGTCTTCCAACCCTCCAAGGACTCTATCTCTTTTACCCTGCCCCCTATTCACACAACTTTGGTGACCTAGCCTTGAACCATCTCCTTGCAAAGCTCTGAAACTCTCAGTAAGTAATGTCTCTTCACTTCTCCCATCCTTAATGATTGTCATTAAAACTTTTACCTTTGACCTAGTGTTTAGTTGTCTGTCCTAATACTGTATTCCCTTCTCTAACTCACTGCCAATGTTTTACTTAGTCGGCATCTGTGAAATGTCTTGAGGTATTTTGTTGCAGTTGAGGGGCTATTCCATGACAGCTATGTCTAAGTTGGCTGTCCTCTTATCCCATGATTGGAAAGTAGTTGAGTTTAAGCCCCACTTTAGAAATGTGACCAGATAATTCAGGCTGGCCTTCCCAGTGCAATAGTGAGGGAGTGCTGCACTGTCAGTGATGCATTCTCCAGCTGAGATATTAGACCAAGGGTACCCTCGTCCCCCTCATTTGGATGTAAAAGGTCCAGTCACCACTATTCAAAAATGTTTTCTATACAGTTTTGAGCCAAATTTTATCACCAAAAAAATTGCCCGTTATCACCTTGCTGTGTGCAAATTGTTTGCATGTTAGAAATACACCATTGGCTGTAAGTTTCTTGGATGAAATGGTGTTATATAAATTCTTTCTTTGTAAATGTGAATTGGTTTTCATCAGATAGCTGGACTGTCATTCTCAAAAAAAGACCTTGAATACCATTCAGAAAACTGCAACTGTTGAATAATTTTATGAGTATTTTGATGAACAAGACATGCAAAATCTTTGAGCAGCTATTTACATTAACTGCATGTACATAGCGATGGAGTATCACTTCTGTAATCTTTTAAATCAACCCTGTAGTCTGAAACTCCATGCAGGATTCTTGATTTGCCTCGTAAATTCAGAAGGAATGCCATAGAATTTCTATACATTCTGATTTGTGCATTGGTGAACCACACTTAGCAATCTTTATGGTCTACCGGATGTAATTTATCCATCAATATACCCTCGAGGAAATTTCATTGTTTTAGTATTCCCATTGCCTGCTTAAGTGTAGTAAATCAACCATTAGTCCTCGGCCAGTTTGTTTGCTGTAACAGTTTGTTTAACGTCCTTTTGGCATGAGGAGCCCATTTTCCTCATGAGCAAATAATCAGAAAAGTGGGAATGAGTACATAATCCTTGGGAAAATAATGAGAGCTACTGACTTTGATGAGCTATCTCCTGTGTCAATATAAGCTTCCTGGATGCCATTAGTTCTCAAACATACCGCTTAGAAAATGTGTGTCAGCAAGTTTTTACATCAGGGTGAAGTCACAGTTAAACTTGAGCTTTGTAAGATGTTCATATATGAATAATTTACAGTGTGAGTCACTGGATAGTTATTGGGAGCAGGAATTCAGCAGTCCTGAGGCCAACTAGTATTAAAATTGCTGTTGCTACTGAAGTCAGGTAACTTGGGTATATTCTTTAATTAACTCCTTTCCCAGGATGTGCACATCACTGGCGAGGCCAGTAATTGTCACTTGTCCCTCGTTGCCTACGAGAAAGAGTTGATCAGCTGCAGCCTTGACCTGCTGCCATCCCTGTGATGTGGGGAACTTCCACTATCTTGATTGAACTTGCAACCTCCTGGCATATCCAGCAATTAGTGCTGTTACAAAGACAAACTGTTTTATTCAGTTATAATTCCCCTCTATTTTCCAGAACATACTTCTCTATTGGAGATTCCAGCCCCCACAGTAATTCTTCTTGTGACAGAGCAGATGCACAAGCAATGTGGTTCAACCATTTACCATTCCTGTTCAGAGTATACCACTTGAACTCGAAAGAACAGCCTGCTGTCGCTGAGGCTGGATTTCATAGGATGATAATGACCCTATCCACTGGCCAGAGAGTCAGGAGCATCTTGCCTCAGCTGTTCATGGAACCTCCCACTGCATTTCGCTATCCCCGCATATTAAGTGACTACAGTGCGGGCCTCCAGCTGCTTAAGAGATGAAGGCACTTCCCCAAGAGCTGTCAACCAGCAGTTCCCCAGTCCCGGCCAGCAGCTCCCCAATCCCCACCAGCAGCTCCACAGGCCCTACCATCAACTCCCTATTCCCGGCCAGCAGCTCCCCATTCCCAGCCAGCAGCTCCCCGTTCCCAGCCAGCAATTCCCCGTTCCCAGCCAGCAGCTCTCCATTCCCAGCCAGCAGTGTTACTAAGCCTCAGATTGAAGGTGAGGTGCTGGCTCTCCCTAGGCCCAGTTCGGCAGGCCTTGCCAGCGTGGTGATGTTTCAGTGGAGGCACACCCTTACCCCAGAAGAGGGTGTCTGGTATTGTACGATGGCATTTTTCCAGATCAAACAGGCTCATTCCTGTAAGGTATCAAGGTACCTGCCTCCTTGGACCCTTGTCTCACCTACAGCCTCTCTCCCTGAGTGTTCACTCAGTCAACTCTGTGCATCTATTGTGTAGCAACATAAGGAAGGATAAAACTCAGACTAAATCAAAACAAAGAACTACAGATGTTGGCAATTTGAAACAAAAACAGAAATTGCTGAAGAAACTCAGCAGAACTGGCAGCATCTATGGAGAGTGACCCATCCTCAGAATCTGAAACATTTGTTCTGATTTCTCTGCATAGAAGCTGCCAAACTTGAAGAGCTTTTCCAGTAATTTCTGTTTTTGTAATCTGAAGACAGTACTTCCCCCAGTTCCCTGCAGGCAACATGTTGACCATATTGCTCATTTATCATACATGAGGCCATGGCTTTCTTGGACAATGGATAAAATCCAGGGGCCAGACCAGAAGATATACATCCTAACTTAGTGCTATTGCAATGGAATCCCTACAGTGTGGAAACAGGCCCTTTGCCTCAACAAGTCCACACTGACTCTTTGGAGAGTATCCCACTCAGACCCATTCCCCTACTTTTACTCTGACTAATGCACCTAACCCGCACATCCCTAAACACTATGGGCAATTTAGCATGGCCAATTCATATGGCCTGCACATTTTTGGACTGTGGGAGGAAACCCACATTGGCACAGGGACTCTCCACACAGAGAGTCGCCCGAGGCTGGCATTGTGAGGCGGCAGTGCTAACCACTGAGCCACCGTGCTGCCCTAGATCCTACCTTTGCCCTTGGAGGCTGAAGTAGAATATCCACTTTTATCTTCACTAATCTCAGTGCGAGTACACCTTCTGTTGGCCTGGATGGGATAAATTAACTAGACATAGTCGATTCAAAACTGAACCCTTATCCTCTCTGATCTTTTGGACTCAGAGATGATAAGTTCTGAGCTATTAGAATGACTTCCTCCTTTTTTTTAATGTAGTTCAGGCATTTGAACATTGAGGTGAAGAAAAACAATGGAGCACACTGAGATCTTTTACCAAATGAGATCAGACATCAAACCCCAAAGGATGGCGCTGACACACCAGAGCAATTCCACAAGTAAATAATTTATCATTTATTTCTGCATTTAACCCAAGCAATCAGGAAGTTGGTCCCTGGCTGTTGCAAACAAGACAGCAAACAGACATTGGACCCTTCACTGCCATTTAGCAGCTACTTAGCAGTTTAACACGTAGTTAATAATGAAGAGCATGAATTGATCTATAGCCAAGTATAATGCAGCCTAATACCAAGACAAGTGCAAATATCCTATCGTTTTTACAGACTAGTGGTTGAGTTAACATTTCACTCTTCACCCCTTTGTAGTGGCTCGTTTTAACAATTAACGTCAGTAATGTTAGGGGATGGTTGTTGGATATATTTACTTCCATTCAGTATAAGGAATGTCATTAACTGTCAGCACGCTTAGAATGTGTTCTCACTGCGGTTCCTATGACATGTTGCTAACTGTTTTATATAAACTGTCTACAGATGTAAAAGCTAAACTATTTATTTTAATTCTTTGTGAATAAGAGAGAAAGTTTCAGATGACTCAGCTATTCACAGCAGTTAGCAGTTGAACCTCTGGTCAATACACAGTCAACCAACAGTAGTGGGAGCTGCTGGCGTCTGTAAGAACAGTTTGCGGTAACTTTAACCTATGGAAATCTCATGGAATCAAGTGGAACACCAGTTTGATACAATACCATTCCATTATCAAGTTGACGAAGAATAAAATCTGGCTGAATGTTAACCTATCTCTGTATGTGATCCATTTGTCAATGGACTGGTTAGCTTTAACTCACCGTATTTAATTTACTCACCTCCATTATTTTCTAATTACGCTCAAAAGTGATGACATATGGTGAGTTTCTGGGAGTGTAGAATTAGATGGTGCAAGTTTAAAATCACCAGGTTTGAAATTATAAGAGGCTGGCATGGTGGCTCAGTAGTTAGCATTGCTACCTTACAATGCCAGAGACCTGGGTTCAGTCCCGGCCTCGGGTGACTGACTGTCTGTGTGGAATTTGCATATTCTCCCCGTGTCTGCGTGGGTTTCCTCCGGGTGCTCTGGTTTCTTCCATAGTCCAAAGGTGGTACAGGTTAGGTAGATTGGCCTTTCCAAATTGCCCATTGGGTCCAGGGATTGCAGGTTAGATAGATTAGCAATGGGAATTACAGGGATAGGGTGGGATTCTCTTTGGAGGGTCAGCATAGACCAAATGGCCTGTTTCCACATTGTAGGCATTCAATGATGATATTATCTCCCTCCAGATGTGTGTAATGGAATCCTCAAGAAACCAATTCATACGGTGTAAGTTTACTCTTCTGGAAACAAATTGGAGGAAGTAGGTTACAATGGAATTTAGGATGAGAATGTTGAATGTAGATAAAAGATGGTGGAATACAATGAGCAGCAGGGTAGTGACTGAACCATGGAAGCAGAGAGTCACCAGAGTATTCTAGGCTATAAATTTACATGGAATTTTTAGAGATTTGCTTCTAAATGTGTTAGAATCTGTGAGAGATTACGTTTGACTTCACTTGTGCTGCTCATGAGTTGAATGACCAGTTCCAAAGAAGAAGAGTGACACGGTGGCTCAGTGGTTAGCACTTTTGCCTCACAGGACCAGGAACCTGAGTTCAATTCCAGCCTCAGGTGACTGTCTGTGTGGAGTTTGCACATGCTCCTCATGCCTGCGTGGGTTTCCTCCGGGTGCTCTGGTTTCCTCCCATAGTCCAAACATGTGCAGGTTAGGTGGATTGGCCATGCTAAATTGCCCATTGTGTTCAGGGTTGTGTAGGTTAGGTGCATTAGTCAGGCGTAAATGTGGAGTAATAGGGTAGGGGATGGGTCTGGGTGGGTTACTCTTTGGAGGGTCAGCGTGGACTTGTTGACTGAAGGGTGTGTTTCCACACTGTAGGGGTTCTATGCTTCTAAGAATCCTATCAGTCTCAAAACTTTAACCCCGGGCTGAATCTTACAACTTCTTTTGGCAAAGTCTGAGTTGTGTTGAGTTTTCTGGAGGGTTTCTCGCTGTGAGGCCCAGCGAGTTTTCACACTGTTTTGTATCAAAAGCACTTCAATAATTATCTAACACACATGTGTTATTTCTTGTGTACAAGGTTGGTGAGACAGTACCTGGAGTATTGTGTACAGGGTTGGTGAGATTGAACCTGGACAATTGTGTACAGGGTTGATGAGACTGTACCTGGACTATTGTGTGCAGTGTTGGTGAGACTGTACCTGGACTATTGTGTACAGGGTTGGTGAGATTGAACCTGGACAATTCTGTACCATTTTACCATGTGCCACTCCATTTTACCATGTGCGGTTCCTGGAACAACATGCCATGCAGCCCATTCAGGCATTAGATTATAATTTGAGAGACCAAATAATACCCTGGGGACCTGGGTTCAAATCCTCCCATGGCAGATGGTGAAATTTGAATTCAGTAAGAATCTGGAATGAAGAGTCCCTTGATGACTGTGAATTAATTGCTGATTTTCAGAAAAAAACCCTATCTGGCTCAATGATGTCCTTTAGGGAAGGTAACCATCTTTACCTGGTCTGGCTAACTGACCCTCATCAATGTAGTTGACTCTTAAACTGTCCTCTGGGCAATTATGGGTAGGCAATAAACAGTGGCCCAGCCAGTGATGCTCTCATCCTGCGAATGAAGAAAAGAAAACAATATCCTAGAATTCACCACTGCCTTTAAGAGCTTTCACATCAGAGCAGTCTTGAACAGTTCCTGACATTTGCCCCTGGCATGGCAGATAGGGGGAGATCGGTGCCAGAGTTTGCCCACAGGATCCTGGAGCTCCTGCTGGACAGGGTAATACCCAGGCAGGGCTTTCCCTTCCCCCAGGACCAGTAATAGAGGCCACAGCATCAGACTGTGCCAGGCTAGTCCGAGGTAGGCACTTGGGATTAAGCAATCTCAGCTACCTGGAGGAATGCACTGTGGTTCCGTTTTTAATTCCCAGATTTCCAACACTCAGTCTTTTTGCTTTCCTTTGAATGATATTTTTGTTTGGAAAAAGCTTCAATAAATCAAATGTGACAACATAGGAAACATTGCAGCAGGACGTAGTTAGGCATGGGGTTAGCATAAACAGGTAGGCTCCTTTTTTGCCCTGAGTGTCATCGGTGACACAGCAATGGCACATGCACCAGGAATGCAGCCTGTCAGTGCAAATGGCAGCAACCTTGGAACAAAGATGGCTGCCCATGTAATCACCGTGTCAGAGAATTTAACCCAATTAATCAGAGATCACAAACACACAGATGGGACTGAGAACTGACAAGGGTTTATTTAACAAACAGCAATATCGCAGAAGAGACTTGACCCCACTGAAGCAGTCACTGACAGGCTGATCAGAAGGAACCACAGCTTCTTCCCCGAACAAAGAACACAGTGGAATTTTATACCCTTACAACAATGAAGTGAGAGTTATGAGACAATGGTGTGAGTTGTACAACTAAGAAAAGTAAAGTTGAGCAGGGTGCAAGGATTCTGTGTCACAGGGCACAGAATGCTGTCTTTCTAACAGAAATGAAACCATCACAGCAAATAAACACTGTAACACATTGTCCGTAGTATCCACACATACACTTCACATCACAGCGAGAAAGATAGGGTCACAGCAGTGACACTGTCTGTGTACTGTATACAGTACAGGGTGGCTGGCGGCCATTTTAATGGTCGTGTTGGCGTTCAAGCAAATTAATTTGAACAAAGTAATACCCTTCACTTCAAATTGTATGTCACAATTATGGAAGACATTCAGTGATACAAAAAAAAGTGTATTTGAGATACTTTCTGATTATTCTGTTTTATGTAAAATCTTTCCATTTGGTGATTGTTTTTTGTAAATTTCAGTGCCGTTTGTAAGATATTTTATTTCTTTATTTGTACCAAACACTAATACTGTCTAATAAAGTGTTTTGGAAGAAGGAGGAAGTTGCTAAGCAAATGTGGGTATTTGTCAGCCCTGATTCATTTTTACCTTACTGTTTACCTGTAAGCATTAAAAACCTATCCTATGTAATACTTATTACCCTAATCTTTTGATGATACCGTGGTCAGTAAATGCACATCACAGTGTTAAAACTAGTTATAAAGTCCTGGGCAGTGCCTGGTTTGATTTCTGGTCTGTATACAGTTTGCTGATCTCAGCTGGAGTGACAATAAGTTTGTCAGATTTAGTCTTGACGTTCCTGGGGAAAAGTAAATCAGCCAGAATTTCCTTGTAATCACTGTCCTATAACTCCTGCTAAAACGTGTGTACATGTGGAAATGGGGTGAAGATAGGGAAGTGCTCATCTGTGATGCTCCGATATTCAAACAGCTAATGCAAAAATCTGCTTGTTTTGTTTTTGCCCACATTTCGACCACTAGACCCATTATCTTTAACCATTGCAACAAAATATACAGTAGACTTTTTTATCTATACCTACAGCCATCAACTGTTCTCTTATCATTTGAAAGTATAAGGAGGTATTTTGCTTGGATCACAGTGTTTTCTGGGACTTAGTCATTGCTGCATAGAATTAATTATCATGGAATGGTCGAACAGTTAGAGAGCTTCTGGCATCTCTTTACGATGTGGGATGGTTTTGGGAATTCTAGTCTGACAGATGGATGAGGAGGAGGAGAAAGATGGAAACAGAGCTCAGTTGGCAGAAGAGCAAATTGTAGCAGCACAGTTTACAGGGATAGCCCATATAGCTAATAATCCAGAACAGATGTGATTTTTGCCTCTAGCAGAATATTTTATTAGTTGTGGAGATGCTTATGTTATTTCCATAACATAAAAAATTAAGCGTGAATAACATGGTATTGAAGAATCCAACAAACACTTGTTAGAGCCAGAGATTACTGGAAATGTTACATTCACAAGCACATAAGTATCTGGTTTAATATTAAGCTATTAGATTCCAACAGAGCAGCATGCTTTCAATAGCATGTCAAGCTTCAAGTGATCCGAATTAAGTTGGAGTATGTGGTCTTTATACACATTGCTACTGTGCGATGACACATAAGCCATGTCATTATCATGTCTCTTAGAGGTATACTAAGGTATACTCTGTCATTTAAAAATATACTTTTAAGAGACAATAAGATACAACACAAGATATAGTGTTCGGATACTTGGTAGTGTGGATGAGCAGGGGGATCTTGGTGTCCATGTACACAGATCTCTGAAAGTTGCCACCCAAGTAAATAGTGCGGTGAAGAAGGCATATGGCGTACTGGCTTTTATTGGTAGAGGAATTGAGTTCCGGAGCCCTGAGGCCATGTTGCAGTTGTATAAGACTCTGGTGCGGCCGCATCTGGAGTATTGTGTGCAGTTTTGGTCGCCATACTATAGGAAGGATGTGGAGGCACTGGAACGGGTGCAGAGGAGGTTTACCAGGATGTTGCCTGGTATGGTAGGAAGATTGTATGAGGAAAGGCTGAGGCACTTGGGGCTGTTTTCATTAGAGAAAAAAAGGTTTAGGGGTGACTTGATAAAGGTGTACAAGATGATTAGGGGTTTAGATAGGGTTGACCATGAGAACCTTTTTCCACGTATGGAGTCAGCTATTACGAGGGGGCATAGCTTTAAATTAAGGGGTGGTAGGTATAGGAGAGATGTTAGGGGTAGATTCTTTACTCAGCGAGTCGTGAGTTCATGGAATGCCCTGCCAGTAGCAGTGGTAGACTCTCCCTCATTATGGGCATTTAAACGGGCATTAGATAGGCATATGGAGGACAGTGGGCTAGTGTAGGTTAGGTGGGCTTGGATCGGCGCAACATCGAGGGCCAAAGGGCCTGTACTGCACTGTATTTTTCTATGTTCTATGTACATATCGCACAGGAGACTGCATAAGTTTTATCATTTTCTGAAATGAAACTGCCACAGCCATTGCACTCAAAACTCTTGCAGCTCAAGGCTTTATCTGTAGCTCATTTCAGACCTGCAGTCTTTGCTTGCGTTAATCAATAACTGATGCCAGATTCATTTGATCAAACTTCTCCAACTTTTTCCAGATGGAAAGCTAAAAGTAGAAAGGCAGAGCTCTAATGTTCACAAAGATTGTATGTGCACCACCCTGCCCCACCCCCCAGATTGAGGTGTCATTGATTGCACCCACATTACCCTGCAGTCTCCTGTATATAACACACCAGGGTCTCCCTGCATCATAAGACCTTCCACTTTATTCGAACTGAACTGGTATGTGATATCCAGCACCATTGATCACACAAGTCTTTGCTCTCCTATCTAACAGCTGTCCTGACAGTTTCATCTTGCACCAGTCTGCCATCTGACAAAACCTTTGATCCTGTGGAACAAATGAGAGGCAAGCTGTGTTGGAACAATAGTTTAGCTTCTACGCACTTGGCCTATTCTCAGCTGCTGAACTGCACGTCAAATAGAGTTCTCAGCGAGCTGACTGCTGAGTGATTGCGCAATTATCCTGGTGTTGGACAGATTTGATGGTATCCTGAGATTCAGCTCACAGATTTGTTGTCCAATGTATGACACTGCAACAGGGACAGTACATGGAGGTGATCTTCAGCATAATCAGTGGCAATGCTATTAACGAGATGGAGGATGGTGTGGGGGGAGGATTATCTCAGAAGTTTGTGAAGCCAAAGCTCTTTGGTAATATCTCACTGCAGAGCACTTCACCTGTACCTTTTCTGCTCTCCTGCACTAACAGTGATCTCTAACATCTCTGCCATTCCTTAAATAAACTACATCTGACCAAAGATCAATCTTGATATAGGAACATACTCAGCACACAAAGATTTCAAAGAGGATCATTGTTGAATTGTGTCCATAAAAAAAGCAGGTGCTCCTCTTGTTCTGGCATATTCCCATCTGTCTGTTGGCTTCTTCTGAACGTCGAGTGAAAATGGATAAATATGTACCCCGTCCCAAATCAGGCAGCCTGGCGACAGGAGGAAATGACATGAAAGAGCAAGAGAATTTGACCATCTGTAGGTTTTGAGGGTGAATGCAAGGAGAGAGGTGGAGCAACAAATTCTTCACAGTGACTTGAATAAAACAATAGGAATTGGGGTAGGGAAAGGTTCAAAATACCAAGATTAAAATTAGGTTCAGCTGAATCCGTGAGAGGGATGATTAATGTTCTCCCCTTCACAGTTTTGGTTAGATTGTTAATCATTTAATCCTTGACCGCAGTCAGATCCTGGTGCCAGTGCTGATTGCTGGGATATTTCTCTCAACGTTGCCTCACTAAAATTTACTTTGGCATCCATTATTTATTAGAGTGAGAGGACTTTCTGCTTGACCTCAACTTATTGTTGAGCATTTTTCCTGCAGTATCAGTCTGAGTGCTCTGATCAAAGTCGCATTGTCTGTCCCCGTACAATCTCTCTGCTCCCTATCCACCATCAAGAAAAGCACCTCCCTTGAAGATGCTGCTCAACTGCAGTCTTGTTGGATTTTCTGCACTGTTAATTGGCAAGTTGCTGACAACTGACCACGAACAGACTTCATTGAAGTTAATCTCAACCAATTCTCAACCAAGCTCCATTCCAATTCCTTCAAGTGAACACACAGACATTACTGAGTCGCTGCCAGATACACACGCAATGATTTTCTGCGGAGCCTTTCAGACAATATGTTTTAATGAGGACAAAGGTAGTGTCCACTAATCTGAACAGTTGCTATCCTTTTATTTTTAGCAAGCATTTTTCCAACTATTCGAACAATTTAAAGCCATCAATTTCTGAAGAATAAAATTAAGAAGGGCCTTGTAAATCATTCTTGCACTTTGTAGACAATGACAGTTAAAGTAATCTCATCAGGATGATTTGTCTAGGCCATTGTTGTAGAATTTGATCTGATTTGAGAGCAAATTGTTTTCTAAACGTATTATTGTATTGCTCTGAGCTACAGCTAAGCGCACATTAAGCAGGCAATCCAATAAACTGGAAATCTCAGGCCAATTAAAAAGAAAAATGCAGGATTTGTCTATTGTACTACATGTTAATCGTATTAGGTAGAAGAACCTTAATTACTAAAACCAATGCTGTCTTTTTGATTGGTTTAATACATTGATACTTGTAAGGAGTGATGTTTTTAAAAATGAGTTATGTGCTGAGATTCGGTGTGAAATAGAGCAAACACAAATGGTATTGAGTACTTTCCTTCACTCAGTTTGAGTGTAATACCACACAGGTGTTTATCCACACATCTTGACAACTGACATGCTCATGGAGACTTGCTCAACCATGATATTTGGATATAAAGCAAGGAATGAGAAAAGGGCAATTATTCCATATTACTATGGATCGTGGGTATTTTACTTATGTCTGAAGTTATCAGATGAATCACCTGTCTTCCATTCATCAAATGAAACGATTTTCATGTTTTCCCTTTTGTACCCCTGAGAGGGGTATTCTGTGAAGATTTTAGTTTTCTATAAATGGCACCCCTTTCAAGTTTTCTACTCACTTTAGTTTCTTCCACATACATTTCCTAAATGAGCAGCCACCAAAGAACTTGCTTTTCATTTCGATCCATGCTGAGTTCAATGGCTAAGAGGTTAATGAGAGCAGTTTGGATCCTCAAATATCTCCTTTTCATTTTTTTTGTCAAAAGTAAAACACAGCATGTCCTGTTGATGGCCCATTTAAGATTGGTAATGGAATTTTAACTCGCAGATGAGAATATAGTGACATAAGTGGTGCCAGTCTGGAACTGCTGGGTCTCGGTTAAAATGCAGATTGTTGTGACCAAAGTCACCAAGCAGTTGGAGCTGAGTGGCTGCCTGAGCACTGGTTTCCTCTTGGAAAACATTTACAAAACCATTGACAACTTGCATTGCAGGGCGCCCTCAGCATAGTTAAGCCATGTCACAGAAGCATTATCACACATCCTAGTACTCCGGATGCTCTTGCTTCCAAGAAAACTGAAAAATAAATTACAAACCTACCATAGAACTGTAGATGCTGGAGATCTGAAATCTGATCTGAGACCTGCTGAGTTTCTTCAGCACTTCCTATATTTGTTACAAACTTACCAAACTTGCACCCACACAGAGTTCCTGGTGAGGAAACCTCCAATGATCCCTCCTTCAGGTTTAACTTTAAAATAGCAGATCAGACCATGATGACATCTTCAGGACCTGATCTGCATATTTAAAGAGGAGCTTACTGGCTTGGAGTAAACAAATGTTCTTATCTCTGTGATTAAAATTGCAGTCACCCAGATCAAAGCATAAAATGAGCTGTTGAGTCTCTTACCTCATTTGAAGCTAAAATAGATCCCCGATATCTATTTGTAAAGACTCTTGGGTGTCTGCCAGTCTTATCTTTACGTAGTCCATCACTGTGATATGACAGGGCTGAAGGGGGTACTGCAGATGCTGGAGATTAGAGTCAAGATTAGAGTGGTGCTGAAAAAGCATAGCAGGTCAGGCAGCATCCGAGGAGCAGGAAAATCAACGTTTCGGGCAAAAGCCCTTCATCAGGAATGAGCCCTTCATTTCTACTGAAGAGCTTTTGCCCGAAACGTCAATTTTCCTGCTCCTCGGATGCTGCCTGACCTGCTATGCTTTTCCAGCGCTACTCTAATCTTGACTGTGATCTGACAGCCTATCAATACAATGCCACCTGCACATTGTATTATATTTTAAGCAATAAATAACCAGAACCTTTTGGCTAGAAGCTGAGAAAACCAATCTGTCAAACTCTTGTTTTGTGGTAGTATCCCTACCCATAGTCCAGAAGGCTGGGGTTCCTACCTCTCCAGAGCTATGTTGTAACACATTTGAATAAGTTTACTGATAATGTCCAGAAGCCCATTCTAAAATAAATGAGCAGTTTGTATTTTAAAGAGTAAAATTTAAAGAGTTAGTTAATACAGTGGGTTAGCAGCATTGTCTTTTCCTCTCAGGGAACCTCTGGATCAATTCCAGCTGGGATTGATGGACTGAAGATTGCCACTTGATGATGGATATAAATAAAGATCTAGTGTGAAATGAGTTTAAACTGTCTCAACCCACTTACTAGTGAATGATGACACTCTATAAAACAAGCTTTGGTTTGACAATAATTAACAATTTCATTCTGATAAGTGAAAAGGAAGACTGATGCGGAAATTAGTGAATAGTTGTTGGACTGAATTTGTTTCAGGTATGTTTCTGGGAGGTAACAGCAGTTATGTATTAACGCTGATTTGCAGATGTAGAGAATATTGCTTTGTATTACCCTTAACAATGCAACTTCATTAAACAAAAAAAAAGGAGTGAATAGCTTTTGATGTTTGTCATCACAGCAGGAGAGAGTTTAAATGTCTTTGTAAATACATGAATTATGGTAGACTCTATTCAGACATTACTAAGTGTTTCTTTTCGGTTTCCTCAGGAATGGATTTACCAGATGAACCTCAGTTGCAGCCTTCCACGCCAGCATGGAACAGTTCCAGTGACTCAGGCAAGCAGCCATTTCATATCGTAAAACTCCAGCGAATTATAGAATGCTGCTCACCCCAGCCCTCAAAACGTTCACACATATGTGTCTCCTGTGCTGTACAACAGCATTCATGCTGTTAGCAACTTTAGGAGTAAAACTGGACGAGATTCTGTATAAAGGAGTGAAACATTCTTCTGCGATGGTCCACATCTGCAAGTGATTTTACTGAGTATTTGTTTTGTTGGAGCCTGGTTGGAGACGCTGGGACACCAAAATGATACTGTAATTCAAACAGGATGTGTGTTTCAAGGTTTCCTTGAAATTCTGGAGCTTTGATGCTGTCAGAACAGAGTAGTTTAGCTTTCTGTAGCTGTCAAACTTGTGAAATTGTCTGGGCTTAAATGAAACAGTCTTGATTCTAAAATACATAACTCTATATGGAAAGTCTATAAATCTTGTAGCGTACAATCCTCTAGGCCTCTCATTTATCTTCCTCTTCTGTTCATTAAAACAACAGGAAGGCTTAACTGTTTCCATCTTCTGATTGAAGCTTTTCACTTTATTGTCTGCAGTGTATTTGAAAAGTCATCAAACTGCATTGCTAACCAACACCCATGATTTTTTTCTGCTGCTTTTCTGGTTACGTTAGTTGTAGGATTTAATAGACTAGGAGTTTTTCTCTAGAAAAGAGAAGGCTGAAGCATGACCTGATTGATGTCAACGTGGAGGGAGTTGGTAGGGTAATAACCAAAAGAATGTTTATAGTTGCCTTGGCATCCAGAGTCACTAATGAATCCAGTATCAAAATTTAGGAAAAAAATCTTTTCACTCTGTGAATGGGTAGAATGTGAACTCACTGTCACATGAAGCAGTTGAGCAAATTACAATACCTGCATTGAAACAGACTCTAAATCAACATATCAGGTCAACAAATGCTTCTGTGGAGCACAAATACAGGAATGGACATTTTAGGTTGAGTGGTCTGCTTCTGTTCTTGATGTTTTGTAATTCTGTGTCACAAATAGGCATGTTGCAGGTAATTCGTTGGTGAATTTGCAAGAATGAAGCAGAATCCTTCCCTGAATTCCTGGTTCTAAAACAAGGGTGTTACATTGTGAAGTAATAGCCAGAACTTTGGCCAACAGTAAAGGAAAGCCATAAAGAAATTCATGTCTTTTTCAGACATGAGGCTAATATCAGCATGTACTGGAAAATCCTTAAGAGTAGTGCTGTCTTAAAAATAATGTTAGATGTGGTGTCAGGAGCTGAATGTGTAAGTGCAGCTTCTGGTGTGATTATGACTGCATGAAGTAGGAAGGTTTCAGGTTCACTCAGCCTATAAAACGTTGGCTGATCTTGGAAAGGAAAGGTTGTTAGAACATCTCTTGAAGCTACAGGAGGAAGGGGAAAACCCACTAGGATGCTCATCTCTGATACTCACTTAGAGAGCTGTACACTGGAGGCATTTAAGAGGGTACTGGGTGATTATTTGGATGTGCAAGGTATGAGGTAAAAACAGGAGGTTGGCAGTAAATAATGCTCATTTGAAGGGCTAGTACAGACATGATAGGCTGTATGGCCTTCTCCTGTGCCATTACACTTATGTGATTTTGAGGCCATTGAATGAGGCTGTGCTGCAAAATATACATGTACAGGGTGTAGACTTGTCTTTCATGCCTTCCACAGAAAATTGACCAAATGCACGCCTTCACAAAAGTAAACCAGCACTGATGGAAGTCTGGTCAAAAGTGTGTCATCAGTCTCAGGACAGGCAACAAGAAATTGTTGAGAGAATGGTGTAGTTACCAGCAGATCATAGCATTGTTCTTATGGGGGAAGGAAGTGTCATTGCTGGAGTGATAATGTGAATTGCTGATGCACTTATAACACTCTTGGATTTGGAAGGAATTTTGGAAGTGTTTAGAAGGAAGTTTGTGAGGAATCTCCTCAGAGGGGCAGTAACTGTTTTTTGATTAGTTTCTGTAAAATAAAACTTCCTGGAGCTTCCACTGGGATTCTCTAGTGGCAGAAGTGGTGAAAACCACGTAAATGGCCAACAACTTCTGTTTATATTGTTTCTCTAGGGATTGAGAAAGAAGACCGAGAAAACCCCATGGGAGTTCCCTTCCAAAGTACTTTACGTACCCCTGGAGTTAGATAAATAATTCAATTTATTCCCTCTACATACCACAGTTACATTTATGATATATACGTATATAAATGTCATACATCTGTATACACTTCCTGTGTCATTATTTTCCATTATAGATTCCTCTGGCTGTGTTTATAATGAAATCTAGCAAAGTCACTTTGCGATGCTGTAATCACAAACTCAACCAGAGGTTATTCTGTATCCTGAGTTCCCATGACTCTTCATATATTAAACAAATGGATAATGCAACATGATGCATTGAATATATAATATTAAAATGACAGTGACAGGAAGGAATACAGTGCACAATTCGAAGAGCAGATCAACAGTTAAATCTAGAGGTTACATAAGGAACAAAAGGATAAAAATAAAGATTAAATAAATAACTTGGATGAAGGGAAAGTATGGTTTTCAAGTTTATTGACAGAAGAATAGGAATAAGTTGTGAAGCGTACGTAGTAAGGTGACAAAAATATATAAATATGTTAAGTGAATGGTTAAAAGTCAAACAAGTGGATTATAATTTGGGAAAATGTGAAATAGTCAATTTTAGTATGAAAAGTAAAAGAATAAGTATATTATGTAAATGCTGAGAGATGACACATCTCTAAGATGCAGAAGGATCTGGATGTTCTGATGCATGAATCATAAAACCTTGACTGCAGGTACAACAAACCATGAGGAAAGCTAATAGAATGTTACCATTTAGCGTGATGGGAATTGAATACAAAAGGACCAAGGTTGTGGTTCAGCTATACAGGGCGTATATGCCCTATATATTGAGACCACATCTACAGTAATTTGTGCAGTTTTGGTCTCTTTGTCTAAGGAAACAGTTCAGAAAAGCTTTCTGACTCATATATAAAATAGACAAGTTGTCTAATCAGAAAAGGTTGGACAGGTTAGACTTAAATATGCTGGAGTTTGGCATTTTTTGCATTCCTTAACTCTTATAAAGTTCTCATGCTAAATTGATACAAAACAGTATTAAGAAATATTAGGCTCAGATATATTTATTATCCCTACTAAACAGAGTCCACTTGTCAACTAATCAGCACTCTTCTCTTGTACAGTATCAGTGTTGGTTTTTGTCTTAAATTGATATTCTTGCATATTGTCCTGATGAGTGAAAGACAAAAAGTTTTGACAAAGTGTATTTTTTCATAATAATAGTCAAATTGTGCACAACAAAAGGACTACATATGTAAGAACATAGGAGCTGGGAGTAGGAGTAGGCAATTCAACCCCTCACGTCTGCTCCACCATTTGATTTGATCATGGTTGATCTGCTCACAGTCTTCATTCCACTTTCCTACCTGCTCTCCATAACTCTTCAGCCCAAAGTTTATGGGTTGATTTTTCACCACACACAGACATTTAAGACAAAGTGTGATCTTCTGGATAGAGAGAATATGGAGCCAGAGTCTTTATATTTACTTTATATAGTTTACCAACCATGCAGACGAGGAGCAGGAGATGCTAGTCACCAATTAATAAAATCAAGTTTAATCTGATTGTTTCCAGTTCCACCCTAAAATTATTCAAAAACTCAGTTCTCACTACCTTTTTCAGGAAGACCGTTCCAAAGACTCAGACAGGACCCCCTGAGAGAGAAACAATCACCTCAACTATGTCATACTTTTAGATAGTGACCTCTAGTCCTAGATTCTCCTACAACTGGAAACATCTGTCCACATCTACCTGTGAAGATTCCTCAGAAACTTGTACATTTCTATCAAGTCACTTCTTACTTGTCTGAATTCCATCTGAAACAAGTTTAACCTGTCCAACATTTCCTTGCAATACACCCCAATCATTCCAAATATTAGTCTGGATTAAACCTCATTAAACCTTCTCTGAACTCCTTCCATTGCATTTACATCCTGCCCTAGGTAATTAATACTGTGCACAGTACTCCAGGTGTGGTCTCAACAGAGTCCTTTATAACTGAAGCATAACCTCCCTTTTTATATTCAATTCCCTTCACAATAATGGATAACATTCTATGAGCAGTCCTAAATACTTGCTGTAGCTGCATGCTAACCATTTATGTATCATGAACATGAACAATCAGATCCCTCTGCATCTCAGGGCTTTGCAATCTGTCACGATCAGATAATTTTTTTGTTCATCCTGCCAAAATGGACAATTTTATATTTTCACATATTTTTGCCCAATTTTTAATGTACAGATGTGGCAACAAAATGTCCCCATCCCTCCACCCAAATAATTTATATAAATCTTTATCAGTTGAGGTCCCACCACAGATCCCTTTCGCACACCACTCATTACATCTTGCCAACCTGAAAGAAAATTTATGCCTCCTTTTTTGCTTTTTGTTAGCTAAACAACCTTCTCTCCCATATATGGCAGAAGCTGAGTGTAACTGATACATATAGCACACTTTTTTAAAATACTAGTTACATGTTATCAACTTGCTCCCTGCTGTATTTCATTATATTTTAATATATAGCAGATCTCTTTTGGCATGATGGGGAATCAGAGGCTATATACGCGTGGGTGATGGCATGCTGGAGTTTCAGTGAGATGGTGTTTGCATTCAGTGAAAAGAATTGACAAGATTTTTGATGCATCACCCTGTAGGTATTGAATGAAGTGTTTTATTATTAAAGTCATGGTTTCCCTACCCCCTGCACAGAAATCAACAGAGGGGACACAGACCAATGGATGATTGCTGTGTTCAGCCCTTAGCTTTTCGGACATAATTAATGGATTTAAAAGAAAGAAGTGCAATCTAGTTTTTTACTTTAGATTTGTAAAAATACAGTTGCTCTCTGCTAGCTTCCAGTGAACTGGTTGCGTCACCTAAACACATTGACTGCTCTTGAGTATCTAATGGCATTCCTAGTACTTATACAACCCACCAAAGTTGATCAGTTATTCATTATCTGATTGTATTTACTGGCAAGGAAATCACATAACATTGTGCAAGATTTCAGTTGGCAAAAGAGTGCCTGATAGTGCACTTCTTATACATTTACTAGCTTCCAGCTATATTGTTTTCCCATTTCTCTCTTATCTTTTGTCCCAGCATTTCTGTAGGTGCTGGGCACCTTCCTTCATTGCAGTCAAGTGCCTGTTGTGTATGGATAGTCTTCATGATGGACCTTGTCCTGCTGTTCGGGTAACCAAGCTCATTGCTTTCCTTATCCAGTATTCACACTCTCAGAATATCCATTGGAGAATACTCAGGTTGTGGTATCCTGTTCTGCTTTTGACTCTCCCAGACTACATGGGCTGGGATTAATTGTAATCCCAGGGTAATCCAAGGGTAGCAGCTGCTGTCTTCCTGTTCTGTGTAGTTACTTGCTGAATAAACCTAATTGGCCACCAAGAGAACATGTTTTTGAACTGCTTACATATTTCACAACGAGCTGAATCAAAGTTTGGAGAATATGAGTTTGATTTTCACTCATGGCATGACATTTGAAAGGCTAGTTTTCCTATCCCCACAAACATCACGGTTGTCCTTCACCTCAGATTAACACATGAGAGCACTTTGTCCCCGCATAGAAATTAGCAGGTTTTTCTTGGCACTTCTAAGCTAGGACATTTAGCTCCACCATTCTATCAGATTAACTGAGATGGGACAGTAAACATAAAAGATGCGGGTGGCTCTTCTGGAACTTATCAAAAACCATTTATTTCCATTCTGAAAATAACAGATATTGCACAGTCCATGCAACTAAACCAGATCCTACTCCTTTTTAATTTACCATACATGGACTTTCCAGAAGTCGCTGCTCAGTGGTAGGGCCAGGAATATCACCAATATTGCGGTCTGTTAAAATAGGGACAGTGAGAGAGCCAACCTGTACCTAAATTGCATTTAAAATTACCTTACCTAATGTAAAAAGCGTAAACACTTGAAAGGAAATCTTTTCGAAGAAGAGATGAGAAGACATCATGGATAGTGTAGGAAAATATGGAATACTTGTGCTTACAGATCTCTATGGCAGGATACAGCCCCAAGCCAAATACTCCAAACATGTCAAGAATGGTATCTAACATTAATTATGGAGCTCAAAATGGACAGGAGATAATATACACACTGGGATTTGATCTGCTCTGTAGCGAGGTTAATGATAACGAGGGGAGGGGATTGGGGGTGACCAGCAGAGCTAAGTCTTCTCCTTTTTGTTTCATTTAATCCTTGCTGTTAGTTTTCTTCCTTTACCTTCCGAAGGTTTCATTTCAAGTGTAGGATTCCATGCGTATCAGGCACTCTCCCATGTATGCAACTTTTTTCAGATAGTGATCAGCAGTAAGTTTCTTTTAACCATTCACAGCTGACCTAATGTGATTGCCAGGTTTTATAAAGCAAGATTAGCTAACTTGACATAGGCTAGGGATTGAATATGTAGAACCCAATTTGATTGCAGGGTCTGGAGGAGAGCAGAACGAATACTCAGCTGCACGCAAAAATATTTCTGGACTAAAATGAAAACAGAAAGTGCTGGAGAAACTCTGCAGGTCTAGCAGTATCTTTGGAGAAGCTTCTCCAGCATTTTGCTTTTATTTCGGACACCTGACATTAACAGTGTTTTATTTTAGTGGGTTGTGTTACTGTATTATTGGTGCTCCCCTTTATTCTGAGAGAATGCAAAAGTATTTACAAGAATCTTTCTGTGCACAACAGCAGCAATTGACATGGTTCAGGCCCGTGCTAGGGGAGCACATTGCCTGTTAAAAGTTAAAAATCACACAGCACCAGGTTATAGTCCAGCAGGTTTATTTGGAAGCACGAGCTTTTAGAGCGCTGCTCCTTCATCAGGTGGTTGTGGTGGATGAAGGAGCAATGCTCCGAAAACTAGTGCTTCCAAATAAACCTGTTGGACTATAACCTGGTGTTGTGTGATTTTTAACTTTGTACACCCCAGTCCAACACCGGCATCTCCAAGTCATGATTGCCTGTTGAAACTTCAGTGAATGAATAGCAGCTTATTAAGTGATGTTAGCCCTTCACAGTTGACCTAAAACAACAATGATGAGAGGCATCACAAAATTTGCATTTGGGACAATTAAAATTCTTCCATTGTTTTACTCCTGTAAATCATCAATAGCTGGTTTAACTGTGACTTCAAATGTTTTGGAGGACAGAGAAAGAAAAGATGGGAAATCAAAAATCCCAAGAAAAAGAGAAAAGGCAGAGGAGTGAGCAAAACCTAATGGTGGCAAATATCTGTTTTCTTAATACAAAAACCAGATTTTTAAAATTCTGATCTATTATTTAAAACATTGTAAAAATTGAAAGTCTGCCAGAGCAGAGAAGGAGATGGTGAGTTTTTTTTTAACTTTGAGCAGAAATAGCACTGTTTTTTGTAATCTTTCAAAATAAAATATGTCTCTTTTTACTTAGAACTTGAGAGATCAAATGGCAGCAGTATCAAGAAGTGAGCCTAGTTTTCACTTGAAAGACTAGTTCAGCCAAAAGATCTTTTTCAAAAATAAACTGATTTGTTGTTCAAGTGTAATAATTTATAATAGGTTGACCACAAATTATTACACCCCTACAAATCAGAGGAAAATAACGATGGAGTCATTATTTCATTTGGATGCCTTGACTTTTCAGATGACTTTTATAAAAAGTACAACACATCCTGGGCCATCCTTAACCAGCTTCTAGTGGCACTAGCTAGTTGAGTTGCTGTAAGAAGTCCCCAATAAGGGACAGTAAAACTACATCTCAGGATTAATTTTCCAAGTTTCAACTATCAAAGGCAAACTCCTACACTCTTTGTTAAAATAACATTGATTTTGCAGACTTGGAGACCAGCTCCATCAGTTTTTTTTTGTCATTCCCACAAGCATTCCTGTGACATGTTACAGGGATGAATTGGCTATAGCACAAAGTTGCTCTGTTCACTTCAGTGGGGGCTGGAACTTTAGACTAGTCTGGGAGCTGATCCAGAATCACCTAATCATGGGAAATACTGCACCAACTGAATTTGCAACAGTACACAGTCAGTATTAATCGTTCTTCCTGCAATGAACTGCTTCAAATCAGTGAACAATCCCTCGAATACTCCTTCACCAGACTTTCCTTCTTTAAACAATCAGCATTTGATACCCACACTACACTGGGAAATTATGGATATTTGCACACAGTGTAGGCATAATATTTGAAGGGCCCTGTATTAATTCAGGCAACCTCAATAGACTGGTATTGGTCTCTCAATCACTAACGCACACTGAACAGAAGCGATTGATTGTGTTGTATATGAGAATGCTCATGAGGAATTGGGCCCTGAATATTGTAATTTAAATGATTAGTGAAAAACATTGCCTCCATCTGCCTGTCCTTTTCCTTTCTGTTCTGTGTTGAAGGTGTTGACCATATTGGAAGAGGGATTCCAGTCAATTTTGAAATATCTCATTGAGTGGCAAGTTGTTCTGGGAATGCTGTTTGATCAGAGAGGGTTGGGATGAGACAGGAGGGATTCCATGTGTTGGGGTGGGTAGTTAATGAAGCAAGTTTGGTAAGATATGGTGATAAAACTCCTAGGCCTGGGAGTGAAAAGTCCTCTGAAAAATACATACTGCATTTGGCACTTGGCTAGAGTTTTTGTTTAACTAAGTTGCTGAAGTTTTTTGAAGAGGTGACGGAGGTAACGCTATTGATGTGGTGAACGTAGACTTCCAGAAGGTGTTTGATGCAGTGCCACATAATAGGCTTTTCAGGAAAGTTACAAAAACAGAAAGTGCTGAAGAAACTGAACAGATCTGATGCAGGATCACTGGGCTCAAAGTATTAACAGTGTTCCTGTCTCCACAGGTGCTGCCAGGGCTGCTGGGTTTCTCCTGCACTTTCTGTTTTTGTTTCAGATCTCCAGCATCTAGAGTTTGTTCTTTTATTTTTGTGAGAGAAGTTGTAAATCGTGGAATTAAAGAGTCAGTAGCAACGTGGATATAAAATCGGCTTAGTGATAGGAAACCGTAATGATCAATGGATATTTTTCAGGCTGGAGGAAGGTTGTAGTGGAGTTCCCAGGGATTAGTATTGGGACCTTAGCTTTTCCTGATTTGTATTAATGATCGGGATCTTGGTGTACATGCGACAGTTTCAAAGATTGCAGATGACACCGAACCTGGAAAGGATTGTAAACTGTGAGGGTGATGATTTGGAACTCCAGAAAGATACAGGCAGGTTGGTGGAATGGGCAAATAGATGGCAGGGGTGTTTCAGTTTGGTGGAAATAACATTGAAAGCCAATATATAATAGGAGGTACAATTCTAAAGGAAAATACAGAAACAGAGGCACCAGGGTGTAAATGGATGCAGATCATTGAAAACGGCAGGACAGGTAGAGAAAGCAGGAAGTAAAGCATTCAGTGCCCTCGGCCGTATTAATAGGGGCAGAGAGTACAAGATAAGGAGGTGATGTAGAACTTGTAGGAGAAAGTGAGGTCTGCAGATGCTGGAGATCAAAGTTGAAACTTTATTGCTGGAACACAGGCTCCTGAAGAAGGGCCTGTGCCCGAAACGTCGAATCTCCTGTTCCCTGGATGCTGCCTGACCTGCTGTGCTGTTCCAGCAATAAAGTTTCAATGATGTAGAACTTGTAGCTGACACACGTTAAACCTGAGTTGGAGCATTGTGTATAATATGAGTACCATGTTATAGGAGAGACATGAATACGTTGGAGACAGTGCAGAGATGATTTACAAGAATGGCTTCAGGAATGAGAAATTTCAGTGATGGAATGGACTGAAGAAGCCTAAGAGGAGATTGGATAGAGGTTTTCAAAATCATGAGCATGCGGACTAGAATAGATAGAGAGAAACATAAATGAGCACAAACAGGATGGCATTGATTTAAAATGATTTGCAGAAGAAGCAAGAGATTAGATTAAATTACTTACAGTGTGGAAACAGGCCCTTCGGCCCAACAAGTCCACACCGCCCCACCGAAGCGCAACCCATCCAGACCCCTACATTTACCCCTTACCTAACACTACAGGCAATTTAGCATGGCCAATTCACCTGACCTGCACATCTTTGGACTGTGGGAGGAAACCGGAGCACCCGGAGGAAACCCACGCAGACACGGGGAGAACGTGCAAACTCCACACAGTCAGTCGCCTGAGGCGGGAATTGAACCCGGGTCTCTGGCGCTGTGAGGCAGCAGTGATAACCACTGTACCACCGTGCCGCCCAAGAGAGGTATGAGAAAAATCCTTTTCTCCCAGCAAATAGTTAGAATATGGAATGCGCTACCTGGGAGTCTGGTGGAGGCAGATTAAGGGCATTCAAGAGCATTTTGGAAAATTATTCAGAAAGAAATAATGTACAAGAGGCTGGGGAAATCAGAGGAGATAGGCAGTATATAATGATGCTCGACTGAAGAACCAGTGAAGGCATACTGGACCGAATGGCCTCTTTTTACATCTTAACAATTCTGTGATTCAGTGATAAGGTTCAGCCTTAATCTAAGTTTTAAATAGGTGACTCCTGATTTTTAACCTAGTTCTTTATTCTCCCGTTAGAGGAAACATCCTCTCTATCCCATCAAGACCAATCAGGATTTTATATATTTCAATCAAGTCATCTTTTACTCCTCTAAACCCCAGTGTTTTCAAGCCTTTCCTCATAAGATTAGCCGTATATTTCAGCTATCGGTCTTGTAAACCTTCTCTGAACTGTCTCCTACATTTGCATCCTTCCTTCAATAAGGTGACCAATACAGTACACAGCATTCCACATGCACTCTATGCAGACCCCTCACAACCTTGTATAAGGGTATAGAAGGGTACTCAGAGAGTAGTAAGGCTATGGAATGCTTTCCCTGCAACGGTAATAGATTTGCCAACTTTAAGTACATTTAAGTCGTCATTGGACAAGCATATGGACGTACATGGAATAGTGTAGGTTAGATGGGCTTCAGATTGGTATGACAGGTCAGCGCAACATCAAGGGCTGAAGGGCCTGTACTGCGCTGGAATGTTCTATGTTCTATAACTCAAAGAAAAATCCCTTCAGTCACCTGTGTTCCGAGGAAGACAACCCCAGTCTATCCAGTCTTTTCTCATAAAAGCAATTTTCCAGTCATGGTAACATCCTTGTAATCTCCTTTGCAACCTCTCTAGTGCAGTGATTTTGTGGCTATTGTTTGAGGACAAGGCAGAGGTCCATATTTTAGTTCTGAGGTTGGGGCTTGCATTGGCCCATTTCTAAGTCCTGGTTCCATATTAAGTTGATGCCTGAGGCCCACAACAATTTTCATCATGCAGGACATTTAACATCCAGGGAAAATGTTCATTATAGACTGAAGGGTAGTGGGCAGGCTCCCAAGGCTGGGAGGCCAGTCGGACACTGTACACTTCTGAGAGTTCAACAGCTTCTTTGTCTGAGGTGGGACTTGCCTGCTGAAGCTAAAGGAGAGAGGCCACCTCAAGAATGAAGATGACATTAATACCAGCTTCAGCTGCCAGGCTGATAATCCAAAGTAGAACCTGTCCATCATGCAGCCCCAGCTATGGTCATCGCCAAAGGTTGGCTGAAGGGAATTGGGGTTGGGATCAAACCTGCTGAAGCTCTGGTCCACTGCTTGTGAAGAGGAAGCGGGAACGTGCTGGCAAACAGGCAGGCCAGCCAGGGATGGGAGATTGTGGCCTTCTCCAGTCTGCCTCCTACAGGAATTGGAAACCTCACCAGGACACATGACTATTTTCCTGATATATACAAAAGGTTCTCCGCTCCAGCAGTGTGTTTTTAGCTTTATAGCTGTTCAGGATACCTTGAGATGGTGGAAGGCGCTAAATAAGTACAATTTCATTGTTTCTCCGTGATGCCCTTTATGGTCTGCTGGTATTTAGTGTCCAGGTACAGACAGAAACAACAGCAGATTGGGTGTGGTATGTCAGGGCAACATGTATGGATCTGTGTCTTTGAATGACCCAGCCTTCATGAGAGGAAATAGCTGAAGATAAAAAGTGTGACAGAAGGAAGTAGAATTTCCTGGGATGTCTAAGATGTATAAAGTTTCTTTTTTAATTATATAACTGTAAAAGCCGAGAGTCCTTGCTCTGTCTGAGATAAGTCTGAAGTGAGGAGGCTAAGGCAAAAGCCTGCCAACATAAACCAGTCGGAGAAATTAGTTTATGTTCTGCATAAAGTTGCCATGGAAAGTGTAAAGGATTTCTTTGAGTACTAAAACAAAGAATGGTTGTTCTGGGGTTAATTCTCAACAGAAAGTAACAGGGTTGGGGGTGGTGATGGCGGAGCATGATGGGAACAGAATTTCCAATTGATTTTGATTAAACTCACAGTTGTACAATATAAAGAATCCCCGTCTGAGATGGTAGGATCTGTGTGTCATTTTGATGTCTGAATATTTTAAATTGCGAAAGGTTCCATATGTTGGCAAGTCACCTCTCTGATATTGGAACAAGATGGTAGCTGTGATTACAGCACTTTTGAGTTACATTCTTTGTAATCAGAAATTATCTGGAAGATATTGAGACGAGAGCTAAATACCAAGGGATCAAAAGGGATGACCTGAATGCATCCAGTACAATATTTTTGGGCTTAGCATCCAGCTGTAGATCAGTGGCGGACTGGTCTGAGTCCGAAGGTTGAGAGTTCAGATTCCACTCCTTGTAGATCAGCAGAGGCTTTGCTGCACTGTTGGGGAAGTGCTATACTGTTGGACATGCTTCATTTGATTTTAAACTAAAGTCTTACCAGTTTTTTCAGAAGAGCATGGAAAGATCCCATTGCAGATTTTGCAGAGGAATGTGGGGATGTTGCTACAAAAACAGAAAGTTTTGGAAAAATTTAGCAACATCTGTAAAGAGAAAACCGTGTTGACCGTTTGAAACGATGAATATTAGCCAAGATTTAGATGTTGGTTAAATTTCAGTTTCTTCGAAATCACTACCACTCAGATGATGATGGTGTTGTTGCTATTTATGGAGCTGCTACAACTCAACCTTACAATAGTGAGATCCATAGTAGGGCAATAACCTGGTTGGTCGAGGTGGTGACCTTTCTGGCTCAGCCTTGCCAAACAGGTCACCGATGTGATTATTTACTTGCTAACCGGTTTCTATTTCCCCATGAACTAGAGAGCGTACTGCGGACAGAAATAAAACTGTAGGCTTGCAAGCAGCTGTGCTAGTTGTTCTCGAATCAGTTCTACAATGTAAGTAGGGCGTTAGGATGTAATTTCAAGAGAATGCTGGGTGGTTATAGACCTCATTAAATGCTTAGTATTATTAATTCCCAATCAGTGCTATTAAAACTCAGACAGTCTATTATTTGTAAGACTCGTGTTTAGGGGGTTTTGAAATTTTAATTTACTCCCACCAGCCTGCCAATCCCTTGCGTGTGCAGTACCTTCAGGCAGCCCTGATGATTCATGACCATAAAATGACTCTGCTGGATTTGCTAGTACAATCTGGAACGCAGTAGCTCCCGTGTCGATCTATCAGCAGTGTGTCTCATCTTGAAAGAAAGTAACAAAGTATTTGGAGTTCACAAAGTAATTAGCAGTCAACATTGCCAAGTATAAGCTGCAACATTTAAGAAATTATAGTTAGAGAGAGGATGGAGGTCACACGGTGTTTTGTGACAGACAAAAAAAGAAACCTTGAACATATTTGGAGATTTAACTTTCTTTGCTCTGTGTGTTTAACAACATAACAGCTCAGGTTGAATGGTCTGAGAAGAGAAAGTTTGTAAACAAGGACATGCTATGACAGGAGTTAAATGTTTCAAATCCAGGAAAGTTCTTTCTGTAGATGTCAAGATAATGTAATCACATTTGTGTCGAGTTACTTACAAATTTTAAGAAGTGAATTGTTTCTTCATGTTTTTGAGTTTTGCTGTTCACTGGAGGTACTAATTTATGTTGGGGACTGCTTCAGGAGCACCAGACCATTTTAAGTAGAACACGCAAGAATTGGGAGCAAGTGTAGGCCATTTGGCCCTTTGGGGCTGTTCCATCATTTGGGGCTGTTCCAAGGTTGATCTGATGGTGGCCTCATGGTGGGTGGCATGGGGGCTCAGTGGGTAGCACTGCTGCCTCCCAGCACCAGGGACTCCGGTTTGATTCTATCCTGGGTGGGGTTTGCACATTCCCCCTTGGTCTGCGTGGTTTTCCTCTGGGTGCTTCAGTTTCCTCCAAGATGTGCAGGTTAGGTGGATTGGCCATGTTGAATTGCCCATAGTGTCTAGGGATGTGTAGACCAAGTGATTTAGCCATGGGAAATACAAGGATAGGGCAGGGGCATGGATCTGGTTGGGGATGGTCTTTGGAGGGTCAGTGTGATTCAAGTGTCTGAATGGTCTCCTTCCACACTGCAGAGTTTCTATGAACTCCATTTTCCTCATCTTAGCTGGGTGGCTATTGAAATGAATGTATTCAGCCTATTTGACCACTGCAAAATCTCATTTATGTTAGCTTGACCCAATCTTTTCCCTGGCACACAGGCACACAAGTACATTTTTCAGGAGGTATCAATGCAATAAAGTAAGACCTAGTTTGCATTTGTATAGCACCTTTTATGTCCCGAGAGGCCCCAAAGTGCGTTGGAGCCAATCCAGTACATTTGAAGTAATTATTGTTGTTAATTGCTGCAATGTGATGACCATTTCAACACAACAAGGACCAGGAAATATGAATGAGATAATGACCATTTCAACTGTTTTCAGATTTTGATTGAGGGATATATATTCCTCAGAGCAATGGAGATTGCTCCTGTTCCTCTTTGAATATTGCGACAGGAGCTAACTCAGTTAAACATATCAGCCCCTCCAATAATGCAGCACTTTTTATGTAATGGCTTGAAGTGTCACCCAGATCAAGTTGGAATGGGGCTCGAAATCTTAAGAAGGGCTAATGTCCTGAAGAAGGGCTAATGCCCGAAACGTCGATTCTCCTGTTCCCTAGATGCTGCCTGACCTGCTGCGCTTTTCCAGCAACACATTTCCATCTCGAAATCTTAACCAGAATGTAAAGTGAAAATGCTTCATTTGACCCAAGCTTTAAAGGATGGGAGATCTGACCATTTTCACTGTACTTTCTCATCAACTGACACTGAACAAACTAATTCTACACAGACAGTGCTTTCAGCTTAAGACATATGTGGTCTGTAAGGATCAGTATGAAACATGATGATGGATTTAGCCACTGATCGATGTCAAAAGTGCTTGTATTCTTTGTCACCGAATAAACTTTATTAATCTTCCACATTAATTGAGCCTTTTGGCAGACTTGCAACTAAAGATAATTTTGAAAAACTCTTTTACAGATTACTACCTAACGTTGGATGAGCCAATGAATAATATCACAACTTCGCTTGGCCAGACTGCAGAGCTATACTGCAAAGTCTCCGGCAATCCGGCTCCAACCATCCGCTGGCTGAAGAATGATGCACCAGTTGTCCAGGAACCACGGCGGATATCCTACCGGCTGACCAGCTATGGTTCCCGTCTCCGAATACGAAACCTCGATACTACAGACACTGGTTATTTCCAATGTGTAGCTACAAATGGACAAAAATCTGTTTCAACCACGGGTGTGCTTTTCGTCAAATTTGGTAAGATCTATTGAGAAGCATTACAATCTTTTATGTACTTGAGGAAATAAAACAGGGAGTCCTAACACTAAACGTAGTTTAATAATGGTACTGGGGTGCCAAGTAGACAGCACTTACAGTCATAGAGAAACAGACCCTTCAGCCCAACCTGTCCATGCCGACCAGATATCCCATCGCAATCCAGTCCCACCTGCCAGCACCTGGCCCATATCCCTCCAAACCCTTCCTATTCATATACCCATCCAAATGCCTCTTAAATGTTGCAATTGTACCAGCCTCCACCACTTCCTCTGGCAGCTCATTCTATACATGTACCACCCTCTTGTTGAATGCCTTATTGAAGTCCATATAGATCACATCTACTGCTCTGCCCTCACCAATCCTCTTTATTTCCCACACCCCAAGCCATGTTGACTATCCTGAATCAGTCTTTGTCTTTCCAAATACATGTACATCCTGTCTCTCAGGATTCCCTCCAACAACTTACCCACCACCGACGTCAGGCTCACTGGTCTATAGTTCCCTGGCTTGTCCTTACCACCCTTCTTAAACAGTGGCACCACGTTAGCCAACCTCTAGTCTTCCAGCACCTCACCTGTGACTATCGATGATACAAATATCTCAGCAAGAGGCCCAGCAATCACTTCTCTAGTTTCCCACAGAGTTCTCGGATACACCTGCTCAGGTCCTGGGGATTAATCCACCTTTACCCGTTTCAAGACATCCAGCACTTCCTCCTCTGTTGAGCCTTTGTGGGAAATGTACTAAATGTGTGGTTACCAAACATGGCCAATTAGTGACTAGCGGGTAGATATATATGTCAGGTGGTGTCTGAAAGTTGGAGGTCCATTTTGAGGCCTTCTGGCAGTTGTAAAGCACTTGGTTAGAGGCAAAAAAATGCAGGTGCTGGAATACAAGGTAGACAAGCAGGAGACTGGAAGAAAACAGCAATCCAGGCTGCATCAGGAGACGGAGGAGTTGACGTTTCAGGTGTAACCCTTCTTCAGGACTGGGGGTGGTTGTAAGGGGAGCTGCAGATAAGGGGGGTGGTGGGCAGTGCGGTGAAGTGGGGAGAGATGAAGACAGGTAGAGGGTACGACCTGGTTGGTCAATGGGAGGAATGACTCCAGTTGGTGGCAGGGAGCAGTGGAAGGAAGGGAGTCGGGGGATGGAAAGGGAGGTTATTTGAAATTGGAGTATTCAATGTTGAGTCCTCTGGGCTGTAGGCTGACCAGGCAGAAGATGAGGTGTTGTTACTCCAATTTGCGGTTTGATTCATTGTGGCAATGAAGGAAGCTGTGGTTGGTCATGTTGGAAAGGGAGTGGGAAGGGGAATTGAAATGGGCAGTGAGTGGGAGGTCTGGCCGGCCCCTGCAGGCCCTGCTGAGATGCTCGGCAAACTGTTCTCTAAGTTCACATTCGGTCTTCCCAATGTAGAGAAGACCACATCAGAAGAACTGATGCAGTAAATTAGGTTAGAAGAGAGGCAGGTGAACCTCTGTCTCACCTGGATGAACTGTTTGGGGCCCAGATGGAGGTGAGGGGGGGTAGTATACCAGCAGGTTTTGCATCTTTGCTGGTTGCAGGGGAAGGTACCTGGGGTTCGGGGTGGGGTCGGTGGGGAGAGTGGCACGAACCAAGGATTGGTGAAGGGAATGGTCCTTGCAGAAGGCAGAGATGGATGGGGAAGAGAAGATGTTCTTGGTGGTGGGGTCTAGTTTGAGTTGTTGGAAGTGATTAAGGATGATGTATTCGATGCAGAGACTGGTGGGATGGTAGGTGAGGACAACGGGGTCTCTGCCTTTATTGTGTTTAGAGGGGGAGTGGTTTAGAGCAGTGGAACGGGGAAAGGAGGTGGTGCAGTGGAGGACTGTCAGGATGATAGAGGGAGGAAAAGCACATTGTCTGAAATAGCTGGACATCGGGTGTAAAGCTGGCAGGATGCCGCATGATGAAGTGCTGTCAACCTCTTCAAATTTAAAATCAGAAAAAGGCCTTTGCAACCAGGCCATCTCTGTGGTAGAATGGAGAAACCACTTCACTGGATGTCCTACTGATTCTGGGTGGTTTCTAACAACAGGCCTTAATAAGTAATGGAATTGAGTATCTGCTGCTTGCGGGTAGGTAGCCCTGCTGCCCACACTGCCATCCGAACTCTGGAAAACAGCCCGGGGTTATGCTGGAAATGGAGCAGCAGCACATTTGCCAACTGTGCAAACTCCTCAGCCACTTATTTAAGTGAGTCCCAATGGGGATCAAGATGCAGTCCCTTGTTCTGCAGTGAGCATTGGATGGCACAGGACAAAGTAAAGTGGAATTAATATGCTGATTCTTGTCATTAGGATTCCAAAAGTGTTCAATTCTGGTCTCCCTCCTAATGGAAGGATGTTGTGAAACTTGAAAGGGTTCAGAAAAGATTTACAAGGATGTTGCCGGGGTTGGAGGATTTGAGCTATAGGGAGAGGCTGAATAGGCTGTGGCTGTTTTTCCTGGAGCGTGGGATGCTGAGGGGGTGACCTAATAGAGGTTTATAAGATCATGAGGAGCATGGATAGGGTAAATAGACAAGGTCCATTTTAGGGTGAGATGGGAAAGATTTAAATGGGACATAAGGGGCATCTTTTTCACACAGAGGGTGGTGTGTGTATGGAATGAACTGCCCGAGGAAGTGGTGGAGACTGGTATAATTACAACATTTGAAAGGCATCTGGATGGGTATATGAATAGGAAGGCTTTAGAGGGATATGGGGCAAATGCTGGCAAATCAGACGAGATTAGGTTAGGATATCTGGTTGGCAAGGAAGAGTTGGACCAAAGGATTCGTTTCCGTGCTGTAGATCTCTTTAACTCTATGGCTCTAAGTTCCAGCTTTAGTGGTATGTCCATTGTGAAAAACATCTCGCAGGATAAAAAGATTTAGATGACAATTGTATCAGTCATTTTGAGTGTAGATGAAGGACAGATGGTCATTACAATATCATTTGTGGGTTTAAGATGGAATTAATTAAGGTTATTAAAGTTTTGTGCAAGTAAATTCTTTGCAATAGAGAGTGTTCAGTGTAACTCTTCCTATAATGTATTGATACATATGACTGGAGCGGTCTCTTAATGCTGTACAGCTATTTCTTATTTTGGTTATCACAACACTTAAAAGCAGTTAAAGTAACTGTTCCCTAATGGTTCAATCAATGAATTAATCAATATTAAGGTCAGTCAGGTCCTCATTTTTATTTTATTTTTAAACATTTTTTTTTAACCCCCACACTACCGCCTAACCGCAGTAGTGCTTATTTTTTCCCCCAGCACCCATGGTGTGTGTGTGCAGGTGTGAGACACAGTGAAAGATACAAAGTGCACGAATCATTATTCAATTTCCACCACCAGGAAGACAGGAAAACACCCAAGTGGCCAGTGACAAGCAGTGCCCTTCACATCAAAGGGCAGTGCTGTGTGATCAAAACAGTGAAGGGGAGGGTAGGGACTAAATCAAAATAGAATTGGAGGGAGAAATGATGCACTCCACTCCCTGCGGCGCCCACCTCTCCCTGAACAACTCCAGGGTGTTGGTGGACACCGCGTGCTCCTTCTCCAAGGACACCCGGGCTCTAACGTAACCGCGGAAGAGGGGCAGGCAGTCGGCCCTAACGACCCCTCCACGGCCCGCTGCCTGGACCTGTTGATGGCCAGTTTGGCCAGGCCCAGGAGCAGACCCACAAGGAGGTTTTCGGACCTGCCCTCCCTCCTCCGTACCGGGTGCCCGAAGATCAGGAGCGTGGGACTGAAGTGCAACCAAAAGCAGAGGAGAGTGCAAACGCCCACACCCAATATATACATGGTCCATGGACTCCACAGCACCACAGAACAAGCAGAATGGCTGGGAGTCCGTGAACCACCGCAATCTGCGGTTGCAGGGGAGGTCCTCATTTTTATGATGGGCTGTGTCAAATTAGCTCATCTGACAAGGTGCTGGAGGTCGGAGGTCTTAATGTTACTGGATTAGAAAGTGGAGAAGAAATGTCAACCAGAGTTGTCACTCCCAAATACCTTAGTGTGAGTCATGTTGGGAAGTGCACGTTGGATAGGATTGGGTTCGGCTGACATGTTAAATAGTTGAATATCCTGCTTATACTTTCTACATCTTTACATGTGAAGCATGCTTATCTAGTTAAGGTACTTTTAAGAGTGGAGAATAGAAGTCTTCAACTTTTGTTTCTATTTAAAATATAGTCCTGAAAGAAATAAGATAACAAAGTGAAGTACAGATGCGTCTCCCTGCCTGAAGTGCCTTATTTGGATTGAGTTCAGAGGGTTACCTCAGCAATGTGGGACCTCAGCTGCAATCCATCAGTTACTAACTTGCCAATTACATTTGCCACCCCATTGGAAGGAGGCAATTAAGGTGTTGACATTTTCCCAAGATAAACAAGTTAACATCCAATTATTGTCATCATCCCAGGTCTCCCTTACCACCACCTCTCTTGATTTCTCTACTGTTCCTAATTGATCAGGTTGCTTATCCACCATCCATTACTGAATGAGCAGAAATGTCCTCCAATTAAGCATTGAAAAAACTGAAGCCTACGGTATCACTTCAAATTCTGTTCCCTAGCTACTAACTCCAGCCCACTCCCTAGCAACTATAAAAGACTAAACCAAATCATTTGTACCCTTGTTATATTTGACCCTAAGATTAACTTTCCCCACATATTTGTGCCATCACTAAGGCTGCCTGTTTCTGCTTTTGTAACATTATCCAACTTCATGGCATGGTGTCTCAGTGGTTAGCACTGCTGCCTCACAGTGTCAGGGATCTGGGTTCGATTCCAGCCTTGGGTGACTGTGTGAAGTTTGCACATTCTCCTCGTGAGGGCAAGGTTAGGAACATGAGACTGGGATATCATAGCAATTGCAGAAACGTGGCTCAGGGATGGGCAGAACTGGGAGCTTACTGTTCCAGGGTACAAATACTACAGGAAGGATAGAAAGGGAGGCAAGAGGGGAGTGGGAGTGGCATTTTTGATAAGGGTTAGCATTACAGCTGTGCTGAGGGAGGATATTCCTGGAAATACATCCAGGGAAGTAATTTGGGTGGAACTGAGAAATAAGAAAGGGATAATCACCTTATTGGGATTGTATTATAGACCCCCCCCAATAGTCAGAGGAAAATTGAGAAACAAACTTGTAAGGAGATCTCAGCTATCTGTGAGAATAATAGGGTGGTTATGGTAGGGGATTTTAACTTTCCAAACATCGACTGGGACTGCCATAGTGTTAAAGGTTTAGATGGAGAGGAATTTCTTAAGTGTGTACAAGACAAATTTCTGATTCAGTATGTGGATGTACCTACTAGAGAAGGTGCAAAACCTGACCTACTCTTGGGAAGTAAGGCAGGGCAGGTGACTGAGGTGTCATTGGGGGAGCACTTGGGGCCAGCGACCATAATTCTATTCATTTTAAAATCGTGATGGAAAAGGATAGACCAGATCTAAAAGTTGAAGTTCGAAATTGGAGAAAGGCCAATTTTGACGGTATTAGGCAAGAACTTTCGAAAGCTGATTGGAGGCAGATGTTCGCAGGTAAAGGGACGGCTGGAAAAGGGAAGCCTTCAGAAATGAAATAACAAGAATCCAGAGAAAGTATGTTCCTACCAGGGTGAAAGGGAAGGCTGGTAGGTATAGGGAATGCTGATGGCTAAAGAAATTGAGGGTTTAGTTAAGAAAAAGAAGGAAGCATATGTCAGGTATAGACAGAATAGATCGAGTGAATCGTTAGCGGAGTATAAAGGAAGTAGGTGTATACTAGAGAGGGAAATCAGGAGGGCAAAAAGGGGACATGAGATAGCTTTGGTAAATAGAATTAAGGAGAATCCAAAGGGTTTTTACAAATATGTTAAGGACAATAGGGTAACTAGGGAGAGAATAGGGTCCCTCAAAGATCAGCAAGGCGGCCTTTGTGTGGAGCCACAGAAAATGGGGGAGATACTAAATGAATATTTTCCATCCGTATTTACTGTGGAAAAGGATATGGAAGATATAGACTGTAGGGAAATAGATAGTGACATCTTTCAAAATGTCCAGATTACAGAGGAGGAAGTGCTGGATGTCTTGAAACGGTTAAAGATGGATAAATCCCCAGGGTCTGATCAGGTGTACCCGAGATTTCTGTGGGAAGCTAGGGATGTGATTGCTGGGCCTCTTGCTGAGATATTTGTATCATCGATCGTCACAGGTGAGGTGCCGGAAGACTGGAAGTTGGCAACCGTGGTGCCACTGTTTAAGAAGGCCAGTAAAGACAAGCCAGGGAACTATAGACCGGTGAGCCTGACCTCAGTGCTGGGCAAGTTGTTGGAGGGAATCCTGAGGGACAGGATGTACATGTATTTGGAAAGGCAAGGACTGATTCGGGATAGTCAACATGGCTTTGTGCATAAGAAATCATGTCTCACAAACTTGATTGAGTTTTTTGAAGAAGTAACAAAGAAAATTGATGAGGGCAAAGCAGTAGATGTGATCTATATGGACTTCAGTAAGGTGTTCAACAAGGTTCCCCATGGGAGACTGATTAGCAAGGTTAGATCTCATGGAATACAGCGAGAACTAGCCATTTGGATACAGAACTGACTTAAAGGTAGAAGACAGAGGGTGGTGGTGGAAGGCTGTTGTTCAGACTGGAGGCCTGTGATCAGTGGAGTGCCACAAGGATCAGTCCTGGGTACTCTACGTTTTGTCATTTACATAAATGATTTGGATGCGAGCATAAGAGGTACAGTTAGTAAGTTTGCAGATGACACCAAAATTGGAGGTGTAGTGGATAGCGAAGAGGGTTACCTCAGATTACAACAGGATCTGGACCAGATGGGCCAAAGGGCTGAGAAGTGGCAGATGGAATTTAATTCAGATAAATGAGAGGTGCTGCATTTTGGGAAAGCAAATTTTAGCAGGATTTATACATTTAATGGTAAGGTCCTAGGGAGTGTTGCTGAACAAAGAGACCTTGGAGTGCACGTTCAAGGCTCCTTGAAAGTGGAGTCACAGGTAGATAGGATAGTAACGAAGGCGTTTGGTATGCTTTCCTTTATTGGTCATCGTACTGAGTACAGAGGTTGGGAGGTCATGTTGCGCTGTACAGGACATTGGTTAGGCCACTGTTAGAGTATTGCATGCAATTCTGGTCTCCTTCCTATCGGAAAGATGTTGTGAAACTTGAAAGGGTTCAGAAAAGATTTAGAAGGATGTTGCCAGGGTTGGAGGATTTGAGCTATATGGAGACGCTGAACAGGCTGGGGTTGTTTTCCCTGGAGCGTCGGAGGCTGAGGGGTGACCTTATAGAGGTTTACAAAATTATGAGGGTCATGGATAGGATAAATAGATAAAGTCTTTTCCCTGGGGTGGGGGAGTCGAGAACTAGAGGGCATAGTTGAGGGTGAGAGGCGAAAGATATAAAAGAGACCTTAAAGGCAACATTTTCACACAGAGGCTGGAATGTATGGAATGGAATGCATGGAATGAGCTGCCAGAGGATGTGGAGGAGGCTGGTACAATTGCAACATTTAAGAGGCATTTGGATGGGTATATGAATAGGAAGGGTTTGGAGGGATATGCGCCGGGTGCTGGCAGACGGGACTAAATTGGGTTGGGATATCTGGTCAGCATGGACAGGTTGGACCGAAGGGTCTGTTTCCATGCTGTATATCTCTATGATTCTTTGACTCTATGACTGTGTGGGTTTCCTCCGGTGCTCCGGTTTCCTCCCACAGGTCCAAAGATGTGCAGGTTAGGATGAATTGGCCATGCTAGATTGCCCATAGTGTTCAGCGATGTGTAGGTTAGGTGCATTAGTCATGGGTTAATGTAGAGTAGTAGGGTGGTGGAATGGGTCTGAGTGGGTTACTCTTCAGAGGATAGGTGTGGACTTGTTGGGCCGAAGGGCCTGTAGGGATTCGATGATTCACGCCAGTTTCTGCCCATCTGCTCTGTCAACTTATCATTCTTGCCTTTGTTACCTTGAAACTTGACTATTTCAACATATATCTGCTTGGTCTCACATTTTGTACCTGCTTTAAACTTGAGGTCATCCAAACTTCTGCTCATATCCTAACTCACACCAAGTCCCAGTTACCTATCACTTTTCAGTTTGCTGAAGTATATTAGCATCAAAGGAGCAATGACTTGATTTTAAAATTTTTGTCCTTGCTTTCAAATCTGTCCTGGTCTCGGTAATCACCTTCTGTTCCTCAGGGAAATCTGCACCCATTCAGTTCTGACCTCTCGGACACAGCTGACTTTAGTAGCTCCACCATCAGTGCCAAGGTGTCAGCTGCCAAGGGGCCTACCTCTAGAATTACATTGCCAAACCTCTTCTATCTTGTTTTTCCCTCTTACAGTATTGCTCTAAGCCTCCTTATTTAACCAAGCCTTTTGATTATCTCTTCTGTGGTTTGCTGTCTAAGTTTGTTTTATAATGCTCCTGTAAAGGGCCTTGGAGTATCTTATCATGTTTGAGGTGCTATATTAATACAAGCTGTTGTTAGTATCCAGTGTTGAGTTTGGGCACTTGCTGTCTAGGTCTTACGACGTTTAGCTCAAACTGTCCCTAATTTGTCAATAAATAAATGCAGAATGACGATTCTGAGACCATAAAGCATCGGAGTGGAGGGAGGCCATTCAGCCCTTTAAGTCTGCTGCACCATTCAATGATGTCATGGCTGACCTGAATATCCTCCAACATCATTTTCCTGTCTTATCCATATGACCGTTGGTCCCCTTGATTAAAAATCTGTCTTATCTCCATACTTATATACATGAAAAACAGCCTTGACAGTCTTCTGTGGTAAAAAATTCCACAGATTCAGTATCCTCTGAGAAAAGAAACTGTCTTTAACTTTGTCATTCTATGATCTATGATCTAAATGTGCAACACTTTATTCTGAGATGATGGCCTCTTGTCCGAGACTCTCCCACAAGGCATAACAGTCTTTCTGCTCCTACACTGTCAAGTCCCCCTAAAAATCATACATCTTTCCACAAGGTCACTTCTCATTCTCCCAATCTCCAATTATTATGGGCTGAATGTACTCAACCCCTTCTCATAGAAAATCCTTCCATGCTCAGGATGAGCCTAGTGAGCCTTCTCTGGACTGCCTCCAATGCCAGTATATCTTTCTCGAGATAACGGGCCTAAAACTGTTCACAGTATTCTAGCTATGGTCTGACTTATACAGTTTTTGCAAGACTTCCCTTTCTTCACTGAATTCCCTTTGAAATAAAGGCCAACTTCTTATTTTGCCTTCCTTAATAGCCACTGAACTTTGTTGCTAGCTTTCTGTGTTTCATGTATTTGGGCTCCCAAATCCCAATGTGTCAGAGCTTTCTGCCGTCTCCCCCTTTCAAATAATATTCACTTCTTCTATTCTTCCTGCCAGAGTGAATAACTCACATTTTCCCACATTATATTCCATCTGCGAAGCTTTTGCCCACTCAGTTAACCTGTCTGTATCCCACTGCAGGCTCTTTGTGTCATCTTCGTCACTTATCACCCAGTACTGTGTCATCCACAAACTTAGCTATCATACACACACTTCCCTCATCCAAGTGATTAATATATATTGTGAATAATTGTGGCCCCAGCACTGATCCCTATGGCACTCCACTAGTTACAGGTTGCCATTCCTGAAAATGCCCACTGTACCCAATTCTGTCTTCTATTAATTAGCCGATCCTCTATCCATGTTAATATACTACTTCGAACACCATGAGCTTTTATTTACTTAAGTAGCCTAATCTGTGGTACTTTGTAAAATACCTCTGAACATCCAAAAATATTACATCCAGTGCTTCCCCTTTATTTATTCTGCTTGTTCCTTCCTCGAAGAATTCTAGTAAATTTGTCAGATATTCATGAAGCCATGCTGACTGCTTCATTTCATGATGTATTTCTAAATGTTTTGCAATTACGCCCTTTATAATCGACTCTTAACATTTTCCCAATAATGAACATTAAGCTAACTACCCTGTTTTTGTCTCAGGCATCATTTATTAAACTTGCCTCTGACTCCATTATACTTTTTCAAGTAAAGAAACAGTAACTTTGTCTTTCTTGCTATTTTTCCCACCCTTTGACCCTAGTTACTGCTGTTTTCCTATGTTAGCGTACTCTGTAATTTCCATGTCCCTCTGGTTATCATGGAGACAGCTATCCTGTAATGTTGTAAAAACAATGACTGCAGATGCTGGAAACCAGATTCTGGATCAGTGGTGCTGGAAGAGCACAGCAATTCAGGCAGCATCCGACGACAGGCAAAATCGACGTTTCGGGCAAAAGCCCTTCATCAGGAATAAAGGCAGAGAGCCTGAAGCGTGGAGAGATAAGCTAGAGGAGGGTGGGGGTGGGGAGAGAGTGGCATAGAGTACAATAGGTCAGTGGGGAAGGAGATGAAGGTGATAGGTCAGGGAGGAGAGGGTGGAGTGGATAGGTGGAAAAGGAGCTGGGCAGGTCGGACAAGTCCGGACAGGTCAGGGGATCGAGTTGCTGGAGGTTAGAAGCTAGGATGAGGTGGGGGAAGGGGAAATGAGGAAACTGTTGAAATCCATATTGATGCCCTGGGGTTGAAGTGTTCCGAGGCGGAAAATGAGGCGTTCTTCCTCCAGGCGTCTGATGGTGAGGGAGCGGCGGTGGAGGAGGCCCAGCACCTCCATATCCTCGGCAGAGTGGGAGGGGGAGTTGAAATGTTGAGCCACTGGGCGATTTGGTTGATTGGTGCGGGTGTCTCGGAGATGTTCCCTAAAGCGCTCTGCTAGGAGGCGCCCAGTCTCCCCAGTGCAGAGGAGACCGCATCGGGAGCAACGGATACAATAGATGATATTAGTGGATGTGCAGGTAAAACTTTGATGGATGTGGAAAGCTCCTTTGGGGCCTTGGATAGAGGTGAGGGAGGAGGTGTGGGCGCAGGTTTTACAGTTCCTGCGGTGGCAGGGGAAAGTGCCAGGATGGGAGGGTGGGTCGTAGGGGGGCGTGGACCTGACCAGGTAGTCACGGAGGGAACGGTCTTTGCGGAAGGCGGAGAGGGGTGGGGAGGGAAATATATCCCTGGTGGTGGGGTCTGTTTGGAGGTGGCGGAAATGTCGGCGGATGATTTGGTTTATGCGAAGGTTGGTAGGGTGGAAGGTGAGCACCAGGGGCGTTTTGTCCTTGTTGCGGTTGGAGGGGTTGGGTCTGAGGGCGGAGGTGCGGGATGTGGATGAGATGCGTTGGAGGGCATCTTTAACCACGTGGGAAGGGAAATTGCGGTCTCCAAACAAGGAGGCCATCTGCTGTGTTCTATGGTGGAACCGCTCCTCCTGGGAGCAGATAAGGCGGAGGCGGAGGAATTGGGAATACGGGATGGCATTTTTGCAAGAGGTAGGGTGGGAAGAGGTGTAATCCAGGTAGCTGTGGGAGTCGGTGGGTTTGTAGAAGATGTCAGTGTCAAGTCGGTCGTCACTGATGGAGATGGAGAGGTCCAGGAAGGGGAGAGAGGTGTCAGAGATGGTCCAGATAAATTTAAGGTCAGGGTGGAATGTGTTGGTGAAGTTGATGAATTGCTCAACCTCCTCGCGGGAGCACGAGGTGGCTTCAATGCAGTCATCAATGTAGCGGAGGAAGAGGTGGGGAGTGGTGCCAGTGTAATTACGGAAGATCAACTGCTCTACGTAGCCAACAAAGAGACAGGCATAGCTGGGGCCCATACGTGTGCCCATGGCTACCCCTTTGGTCTGGAGGAAGTGGGAGGATTCAAAGGATAAATTGTTAAGGGTGAGGACCAGTTTGGCCAAACGAATGAGAGTGTCGGTGGAGGGGTATTGTTGGGAACGTCTGGAGAGGAAAAAACGGAGGGCTTGGAGGCCCTGGTCATGGTGGATGGAGGTGTAGAGGGATTGGATATCCATGGTGAAGATGAGGCGTTGGGGGCCGGGGAAACGGAAGTCTTGGAGGAGGTGGAGGGCGTGGGTGGTGTCTCGAACGTATGTGGGGAGTTCCTGGACTAGGGGGGATAGGACAGTGTCGAGGTAATGTTGCCATGCTACTTGCTTTAAGTGTTCATTTCCCCTCTCCCAAACCCCTCATTCAGTCCTAGGTACTTGATTCGCCAGGCCACTGATCCCAGAACAACTCTAGGGAACCACATCCCACTGGACAACTCCTTCCTATATAGGTGCTAGTGCTCCATGTCTAAAACCCATTCCGCCTGCATCAACCTTTCACACAGTTAACTGCCTGACTTTATTTACCCTGCGCTTGGCTCAGATAGTAATCCAGAGATTTTTGCCTTAGAGATTTTGGTTTTTAATTGAACTCATAACTGTTCAAGGTCTTTCAACAGAACCTCCCTTCTAGTCCTACCAATGTTGTGGGTACCAACATGGATGACAACTACTGGAGATGTCCTTAATTCTGGCACTGGGCAGACAACACAGCCTTCAGAACTCCTCCTCACAGCTGCAGAAAACAATATCTACTGCCCTAATTATACAACTCCCTGACCAGAACTATCTTCCTATTTTCTTCCCCACTTGAATGACTCCTTGTGCTCAGGTGTCCTGGTTAGTTTGCTCCTCCTTTCTGCAAGTCCCAATCTTATTTACACAGGTTGAACAAGTATCAATTATCAATGGTCATTGAGTACTCAAATAATAATTGTTACGTTCTCTACCACAAAATATCCCAAGTTTTACATCTTCTATTTCCCCACTCCTGCCATGAATACAATTGACTAGTACAGTAGGTCATATGTTTGCATTGGAAAGAAAAGAGAATAGTTTGTTAGAATGCTGTCGCACATTGCAATGTTGCATGTAACATTAAAATGAGTTGTTGGGAGTGGACTGGTGACATTGAGCAGTGGCACATCACAGCTAGGGCACAAGCCCTGGAGTTTGAATCACTTCAAGCTGGAAGAAGCAAAACTTGTGGAAATAACATCTTCCAAGGGACAGTCAAGAAAATCATTGTACACTCCCCCACCAAAGTTATTTTCTGATGTGATACCATTAATGGGAGCCTTGACTCCTTCATTACTGGAACAGGCTAACTAAAGGAAGAAGAAAATGCAACAATTAAAAATGTTTACCTGAATTCCAATAAAAATGTTTTTAGAACCTGATCTCGACCTATTGCTATAACTACCTGAGCCTTGGGATCGAATCAAATGGCTGATCTCAGTCATCTCAAACGGGTTTCTGTGATCACTCCAGCACACTCTAAATCCGATATGTATCCTTCATCTGGTGGAGAAGTTACCTGTTTGGCATGATTGTAAGCTTTGCTCGAATTTATTTTTCTTTTCCGAAGTCAGCCATACAGAGCTTGGCAGGAAAAGCCTAATTATCAGCTCGGCTCAGTCAGGCTATTGGGCGATTTCCTTTCGCGTTTCTAGGGCCTTATTGTTACATTCCTTCATTTTCTGCCTCTCCTTTCCTAAGACATTGCTAAAAGCTGGGATCAGTTATTATGGGTGTCATCTTATCATTGTTTGCACGGGAACACATTCGAGAAGCATCTGATTGTTGCACAGTATCTATCCATATTTTAGCAGGAGTCACTGTTGATTAGCAGGAAGTCTGTCTGATTTTTGCCTTCTCTCCTCTCTAGCCTCATGTTCAGAATTGAATCTTAACAAACCTGTTACTGAACTCTGATCTATTAACTCAGAACAGGCGAGGGATAAACCCAGAAGCTTCTTGCCTCTAAGTGGCTCAGTTCCATACTTGGTAAACATTTAACTATTTGTCCATTGGGCAGTGAAATAATTTTTCATCAAACATCTGTAATGGATAAACTGCATCCTTTTCTACCAAGGTTTAATTTTCCATGCTTAGATATAAATCAAAGCACAAGGCTACAGGTAAAAACAGCACTTTGCCACAAATGCCAAACAAAGAGTAATGCCTGAACTCTCGAATTTTAACACTTTCTCTTTGTCCCCTTTGTAGGACCCCCACCGACTCCAAATTCGGGAAAGGCAACGCAGTGAGTATATTTTTGTCGTACTGTTACCTGCTTCTAAAGAGCACAAAAGAGATAATATGGGTTTGTCAATAATCAGCTGAAGCATTACTTTAAAAAGTTTTTTACATTACACCTATGATGATTTAAGTCACTCCTACGGGTGCATTTCATATGACGTCCATGATTGTCACTAAAGAAATAGTGCAGCCTAAGGAATGATCACAGACAATGGAACCTAAAAGATAATCTTCACTGACTTCAGAATTGCTTTTTTTTTAAAAACATCGTACTGCAAAGTATGTACTTTCAACTGTCCTGTTTGTATGTTTTTTTCATTCATTCATGGGATATGGGCATCGCTGGCTGGCCAGCATTTATTGCCCATCCCTAGTTACCCTTGACAAGGTGATGGTGAGCTGACTGCTTAAACCACTGCACTCCACAACATGTGTGTTGAATCAGTTTGTTTTATAGTTTAATTTTTATCCTTTCCTGCTCCCCTGAATTCCTATCTTTCCCAAAGCTTCTCGCTCAAGGTAATTCTGTTGTTCTACTAAGACAAACAAACTCAAACATTGCTGGAGAAACTCAGCAGGTGTGGCAGCCTTTGTGGAGAACAGAATTTTGTGACCAGAGACCCATTTTCTGAACTTTTGAAGAAGAGTCACTGGACTGGAAATGTTAATTTAGTTTTTAGAGCTGCTGAGTTTGTCCAGAATATTCTGTTTTTGTTTGTTTCAGATCTCTCCAGCATCCACAGTTCTTTGTTTCATTGTACTGTTCTTTTAAGCTTCTACCTTCAGGGTTAATGGCCTATCTCATCATAGAGGTCATCACAGCAAAATAAACATAACTTGCATGCATCTTTTAACACATTAAAAAAACCCTAAAATGATCACAGGAGCATAATCAGACAGAAATTGATATCAAGATGAAGAAGGCAATATTGATTAGGTGAATAAAAGCACAGTGAAAGGGGTAAGTTTCCAGAAATGTTTTAAAGAAGGAGTGAGAGATACGCTGAGGTTTTTGAAGGGCTGTCCAAGGCTCAGTGCTACGATTCTGAAGGTACATCTCAGAATGATGGTGCAAAAGACTTTGCAGTAGAGGCCAGGTTTGAAGAATGTAGAGTTTTCCAAGAGCTGTACATAGAGCCATAGAGATGTACAGCATGGAAACAGACCCTTCGGTCCAACCTGTCCACGCCGATCAGATATCCCAACCCAATCTAGTCGCACCTGCCAGCACCCGGCCCATATCCCTCCAAACCCTTCCTATTCATATACCCATCCAAATGCCTCTTAAATGTTGCAATTGTACCAGCATCCACCACATCCTCTGGCACTCATTCCATAGATGTACCACCCTCTGTGTGAAAAAGTTGCCCCTTAGGTCTCTTTTATATCTTTCACGTCTCACCTTAAACCTATGCCCTCTAGTTCTGGACTCCCCGATCCCAAGGAAAAGACTTTGTCTACTTATCCTATCCATGCCCCTCATAATTTTGTAAACCTCTATAAGGTCACCGCTCAACCTCCAACGCTCAAGAGAAAACAGCCCGACCCTGTTCAGCCTCTCTCTATAGCTCAAATCCTCCAACTCTGGCAACATCCTTGTAAATCGTTTCTGAACCCTTTCAAGTTTCATAACATCTTTCTGATAGGAAGGAGACCAGAACTGCACGCAATATTCCAACAGTGGCCTAACAAATGTCCTGTACAGCCGCAACATGACATCCCAACTTCTGTACGCAGTCCTCTGACCAATAAAGGAAAGCTTACCAAACACCTTCTTCACTATCCTATCTACCTGCGACTCCACTTTCAAGGAGCTATGAACCTGCACTCCAAGGTCTTTTTGTTCAGCAACACTCCCTAGGACCTTACCATTAAGTGTATAAGTCCTGCTTAGATTTGCTTTCCCAAAATGCAGCACCTCTCATTTATCTGAATTAAACTCCATCTGCCACTTCTCAACCCATTGGCCCATCTGGTCCAGATCCTGTTGTAATCCGAGGTAACCCTCTTCGCTGACCAGTACACCTCCAATTTTGGTGTCATCTGCAAACTTACTAACTGTACCTCTTATGCTCACATCCAAATCATTTATGTAAATGACAAAAAATAAAGGACCCAGGACTGATCCTTGTGGCACTTCACTGGTCACAGGCCTCCAGTCTGAAAAGCAACCCTCCACTACCACCCTCTGTCTTCTACATTTGAGTCAGTTCTGTATCCAAATGGCTAGTTCTCCCTGTATTCCATGAGATCTAACCTTGCTAATCAGTCTCCCATGGGGAACTTTGTCGAACGCCTTACTGAAGTCCATATAGATCACTTCTATTGCTCTGCTCTCATCAATCTTCTTTGTTGCTTCTTCAAAAAACTCAATCAAGTTTGTGAGACATGATTTCCCACGCACAAAGCCATGTTGACTATCCCGAATCAGTCCTTGCCTTTCCAAATACATGTACATCCTGTCCCTCAGGATTCCCTCCAACAACTTGCCCACCACTGAGGTCAGGCTCACCGATCAATAGTTCCCTGGCTTGTCTTTACCGCCCTTTTTAAACAGTGACACCACGTTTGCCAACTTCCAGTCTTCCGGCACCTCACCTGTGACTATCGATGATACAAATATCTCAGCAAGAGGCCCAGCAATCACTTCTCTAGTTTCCCACAGAGTTCTCGGGTACACCTGATCAGGCCCTGGGGATTTATCCACCTTTAACCATTTCAAGACATCCAGCACTTCCTCCTCTGTAATCTGGACATTTTGCAAGATGTCACCATCTATTTTCCTACAGTCTATATCTTCCATATCCTTTTCCACAGTAAATACTGATGCAAAATATTCATTTAGTATCTTCCCCATTTTCTGTGGCTCCACACAAAGGCCGTCTTGCTGATCTTTGAGGGGCCCTATTCTCTCCCGAGTTACCCTATTGTCCTTTAATATATTTGTAAAAACCCTTTGGATTCTCCTTAATTCTATTTGCCAAAGCTATCTCATGTCCCCTTTTTGCCCTCCTGATTTCCCTCTTAAGTATACACCTACTTCCTTTATACTCTTCTAAGGATTCACTTGATCTATCCTGTCTATACCCAACAGATGCTTCCTTCTTTTTCTGAACGAAACCGTCAATTTCTTTAGTTATCCAGCATTCCCTATACCTACCAGCCTTCCCTTTCACCCTAATAGGAACGTATTTTCTCTGGATTCTTGTTATCTCATTTCTGAAGGCTTCCATTTTCCAGCCGTCCCTTTACCTGCGAACATCTGCCTCCAATCAGCTTTCGAAAGGTCTTGCCTAATACCGTCAAAATTGGCCTTTCTCCAATTTAGAACTTCAACTTTTAGATCTGGCCTACCCTTTTCCATCACGATTTTAAAACGAATAGAATTATGGTCGCTGGCCCCAAGTGCTTCCCCACTGATAGCTCAGTCACCTGCGCTGCCTTATTTCCTAAGAGTAGGTCAAGTTTTGCACCTTTCTCTAGTAGGTACATCCACATACTGAATCAGAAAATTGTCTTGTACGCACTTAAGAAATTCCTCTCCATCTAAACCTTTAACACTATGGCAGTCCCAGTCAATGTTTGGAAAGTTAAAATCCCTTACCATAACTACCCTATTATTCTCACAGATAGCTGAGATCTCCTTACAAGTTTGTTTCTCAATTTCCCTATGACTATTAGGGGATGTATAATACAATCCCAATAAGGTGATCATCCCTTTCTTATTTCTCAGTTCCACCCAAATAACTTCCCTGGATGTATTTCCGGGAATATCCTCCCTCAGCACAGCTGTAATGCTATCCCTTATCAAAAATGCCACTCCCACTCCCCCTCCCTTCTTGCCTCCCTTTCTATCCTTCCTGTAGCATTTGTATCCTGGAACATTAAGCTCCCAGTCCTGCCCATCCCTGAGCCATTTTTCTGTAATTGCAATGATATCCCAGTCCCATGTTCCTAACCATGCCCTGAGTTCATCTGCCTTTCCTGTTAGACTCCTTGCATTGAAATAAGTGCAGTTTAATTTATTAGTCCTACCTTGTCCCTGCCTGCCCTGACTGTTTGACTCACTTCTGTTCTCAACTATACATTGGGAGGAGATTACAGAGGTAGGGACGGAGATGTATGACTCCAACACCAAAATGTAAATTTTAAAATCAAAGTGCTGGAGAAGGAGGAACCACTATAGGCCATCAAAAATAGGAATAATAGCTAAAAGATGTAAGCTAACACCCCACCATAGAGTCAGTCATAGAGATATGGAAACAGACCATGCGGTCCAACTTGTCCGTGCTGCCCAGATATCCGAACCTAATCTAGTCCCATTTGCCAGCTATTTCCTTCTAAACCCTTCCTATTCATGTACCCATTCAGATGCCTTTTAAATGCTGTAATTGTACCAGCCTCCACCACTTCCTCTGGCAGTTCATTCCATACATGAAAAGGTTGCACCTTAGGTCCCTCTGTCTCTTTCCCCTCTCACTTTAAACCCATGCCCTCTAGCTTTGGACTCCCCCATCCACGGCAAAAGGCCTTGTCAATTTACCCCGTCCATGCCTCTCATTATTTTATAAATCTCTATACCGTCACCCCTCAGCCTCCGATGCTCCAGGGAAAGTAGCCCCAGCCTATTCAGCCTCTCCCTATAGCTCAAACCCTCCAACCCTGGCAACATCATTCTAGATATTTTCTGAATCCTTTCACGTTTCTCAACATTCTTCATATTGCTGAGAGACTAGAATTGCACACAATATTCCAAAAGTGCTTGAGTAATGCCCTGTACAGCTGTGATATAACCTTCCAACTTCTATACTCAATGCAGTGACCAATAAAGGCAAGCATACCAAATGTCTTCTTCACTGTCCTGTCTATGTATGAGTCCACTTGCATGGAAATGTGAACCTGCAGTCCAAGGTCTGTTCATTCACCAACGCTCCCCAGGACCCTAACATCACAGCATTTTGGGTGAACAGAGGTACATGGAAAATGAGAGGGCAGCTTTGTGTGAACAGTGCACAATTCCAGGAGGATGGAGTGATTCTGAGGAGGTCAGCCAGCTAGACATCATAGAATATGAGTTCCCTGATTGGTCTGTTAATTTGGTCCAATCAGGAAGCCCTGGGTGATATATAAAAAGGGTGAGTGTCAGAAATACTGAGACTCAGAATGAGGCAATATTATTGTCGAGAACTGTTCATGTGTAAATAAAGTCTGACTTGGTGACAGGATGCCAGCCTCTGTGGAGTTATTTCAGTGAGAGTTTCAGCAGCAGAGGGAATAAGGCAGGCTGAAGACAATGGTTTCAGTCATCTCAGTTTTCATTTGCAGAAACTTTGGCTTATCGAGCATTTGAAATCAGATAAGCAAAGAACTCCGATACCCAGGCAGTGGAGGATGAAACACTAAAATTTATGAACTTATAAATTTGCTTATCATTTAATCCAATACCCTCTTTTCACTCTGCTCCAATATTCATATGAGCAGAGGTGAATCCCCAGATCAAATTAATATAATTAACACCTTTCAGCAGAAATTGGTGAATTGCCCAGCCTGGAATACTGTCTTTTTGTAATATTCATATTGCTGCTCCAGTACAAGTCTAGAATCAAAGCTAGACTTCTTAGTTCGTATGGTAAAGGTAGATAGGAAAATATGTTGTGATGGGCACCTCAACGTTGTAGACAGGTATGAATAGATTGAGTGAATGTACAGAGATCTGGTAAACGGAATATCATGTGGGAAAATATAAAGTTATGCATCTTGGCAGATAAAATAAAAATGCAATGTATTATTTAAATGCTGAACGCAAGAATTCCAAGGGATTTAGGTGTTCCATTGTATGAGTCTCAGAAGTTAGTGTGCAAGTACAGCAAGTAATTGGGGAGCCTACTGGAATGCTATCCTTTATTATGAGAGGAATTTACCATAAAATAAGGATATCATATTCCAATTACACAGGGCATTGTGTACATTTCAAATACTATGTGCAGTTTTGGCCTCCTTATTTAAGGAAGGATATAAATGCTTTGGAAATGGTTCAGAAAGGATTTGCTAGTTTGATTCTTTCAATGAAGGGATTGTCTCATTCAGAAAAGCTGGACTGACTGGGCTTGTTTCCACTGAAGTTTAGTAGAGTGAGGGGTGATTTGATTGAAGTGCCTGAACAGTCATGAAGATGGACATAGAAAGGATGTCTCTTCTTGTGGATGTGTTCCAGAACTAAGGAGCACTATTTAAAAATGTGCTTTTCCCTTTGGGACAGAGATGAAGAGAATTTATTTTCTCTCAGGGCTCTGCAATTTTGGAACTCTGCCTCTGAATATTTTTCAGACAGTAGTAGATGAATGCTTTTAAGGCAATGGAATCAGTAGTTATTGGGGGTAGATGGAACTGTGGAATTCAGAACACTAATATATCAGATCTCATTGATAGTGAAGGGCACCTCAGAGGGGTGAATGGCTTATTTATGCTCCCAGTTCATATCGCCATACATACGTATGTTTCCCATAGCCCAGTGCATTTGTCACCTTCAACCATTCATACAATTCTCTTTAAGAAGTTACAATTGAAAATCTTTTCATGACTTTTCAGGCAGTGCATTCCAGATCAATAACACCTCACTGCATGGAGAAATTCTCATCATCCCTCTTGGTTTTTGGCTAATTAACTTTTGTCCTTCAGTTTACCAAACTGTCTGTCATTGGGAAGTGTTTCTGCTTTTTTATTCTACGAGACCTTCTTTTCAAGAGTTTGAATACCTTGATTAAATATGTCCTTAATCTTCTCCGCTGTAAAGACAATGGCCCCATCTTTTCATGTCTCTCCATGCAACTATAGCCCCACATTTCTGTTAACCAGTCTAATACAGTTTAAGGTTTCAGTATCATTCCTAATGTGTAATGAACAGAACTGAACAGAACAATCCAATTGTGGCCTAACCAGTGAATTAGAGGTTTAGCCAAACATCCTTACTCCTGTATTAAATCTCTTTATTTATGATGACATGGTCCTTGTATTCCTTGTAGCCTTCTCTCCTTATCCTCATATATTCTAACATTTGTGTACATAAGCCCTCAAATCTCTCTATTTATGCACCTGCTTTGTCATGATAGTCTTTAATTTGTATTGTTTCTCCTTAGTCTCCTCCAAAAATGGATTATTTAATATTATTCTAATTGTATTTTTCACATATCAGCCCAATCTCACCAGGCTATTTCCTTCTGAAGCCTGTTCTATTTTCACGTTTTTTATTTTCTGAGTCTGCAATCCTTTGTGATCATGCCATATATACCCAAAGTGGATGATTAACATAGGTCCAAGAGAGCAGTAGTCCTAATACGGATTCCCTTGGAAGCCACATTATGTACCTCCCTTTAGTCTGAAAACAATGATTCATTGCAACTCTCTTCTCTATCAATTCGCCCATTTTGTATCCATGCAGCCACTATTCCTTTAATGCCAAGGGTTTTAATTTTACTGACAAGTCTAATAGGTAGTACTTTATCAAATCCCTTTTGAAAACCCTCATGTACGACGTCAGACCGACTACTTCATAACCTTCTTGGTTACTTCATTAAAGGATTTAATCGACCAAATATAAAATTTGTGTAAATTGTTATTTACTAATCTAAGATTATTGCTTCTGTCCCATATTATTGTCAAATTATTTCCACATTTTCCTGGTTATAAATAGATATAAAATACTGTTAATACCTATGAGTTTGTCAGTCTTCATCACTGCAACAATGTTTTATTAAATGAATTCGTGAAGAACATAGGTCCAGATGAAAAATGCCAATGGTAAATCTAAAAAAATTGGGACCAAGTTTGTACAAATTAATAAATAGTGATTAGACAAAACCAAGCTTGGGTTTTAAAAATCTGTAGATTGTAATAGGAAGTTGAAGGCTATAAGAGTTACAACTTTTTGAGGTCTTGTAAGCAATAACTTACGCAAGAAATTATGTGGTGAATACTGATTTCCTAGTTTTGAAAATGCAGAGAAGAAAAATGAATGTTTGGGGTTTAGGAGGAGCAGGATAACATTATTCAGAGAAAATTTAATTCAAATGTTCTCAGGAATATAAAATACGAAGGAATGTGACAGAGAGCAAGGTTAGAAGCCCGATACAAGAGATGAAATTTTAGACACTTCCACCTGTCCTGAAAATGCAACTGAGTGCCTGCGGTTTAGTTATTCTAAGTACACTTTGCAGGTGACGGACTCAGTATAAACCAGGAATCAGTGACGTTCTAATGCCTCAGTTATATATTCATTAAATTTGTTGAACTAATTGGGGATACGATACTTAGAACCAGAATTCTCTTAAAGACTGTTTCTAATGTACAGATCAGTAAGGAAACAGCAGCTTTGTATCATGCTTCCATTAGCTTCTCAAAAACAGGATTTTGCCTATGCGTTCCATGAAGTTGATTCATTTTCATAATTAGTGACCACAGAATTCATTATCTGAATTATAGCAAAAGAATAATTTTTATGATTTGGAGATGCTGGTATTGGACTGGGGTGTACAAAGTTAAAAATCACACAACACCAGGTTATAGTTCAAGAGGTTTACTTGGAAGCACACTAGCTTTCGGAGCGCCACATCTTCATCAGGTGGTTGTCCACCTAATAGTTTTTAGTTGCCAATCAACCTCAGGCCCAGAAAGCGAACAATGGAAATGGTGGTTTCACTCCTTCAAGTTGTAAATCATTGCTGGAGATATTACAAATGCTGAAGTTTACTTAAACACGTGCCACTGCTATGCCATTATCAGATCTCACATCCCACAGCTTCGTAGAATTCGGGAAAATGTTTGACCGGTTATGCTGCATAATACCTCCTTCCAGCAACTTCAGTTTCACATCAAACTTTGACCATTCCGATGTTCTCTCAGATTTTTCTCCTAACTTGAAGGTGCTTATTTATGCTCCACAGATTGCAGGAGCTCCCCTGTCTTCTTGGTTTAGGCAACATGGTAATGGCCAGGAAATGATTCACCTGTGGATGAAAGGAAGGGAGATTCAGCCAAATGTAATCGTGACCCCACATCCACAAAAACGAGATGAACTTTCCAGGGCAGCCACACGGCAGCTAACAGCAGCGGGAATCCCCCATTCTCCATATTTCTTTTTCAATGGTGTTGAGGCCATTGCCAAAGAACCCAACCAAATTATCAACTGAGTTCTAATAACTACATTCAGACCACAACACAACCAGTCACCTTCCTTTCCTGATGATTTAATCATCCCCAGTGGCATACTGTGAAATTGCTCAGGTTTTGTTTCCTCATAGTAGCCTGCCAGGCATTTATCAATGAGTAAACACAAAGGTAGCATAAAGAACCCACACATGTAACACTTATATAACTTTGCAATCTCTCTCTGCACTTCCATTAATTTAATTAAAAATCTAACATCTTTAAGCAAGTCAACAGTTAAGTGGGTGTAATGTGTGTCATATATATGCCTGTGCACGCAAAGTCTTAAGAAATTTTCTCTTGTTTAACACAATGTCTGTACACTGATAAGAATTGCACTTCTATCCCACCCTTGTGTTCAACCCCAATCCCAATTCCAGCACCACACTCTCAACTCTGATCTCCAGCATCTGCAGCCCTCACTTTCACCCAGTCCCAAAGTGTTTGGCTGGCACCATCAGTGAGAATGCTGACTTGGTTCAGAATGCAGTACCAGGGAATATGGATGCACCGTGCACAGCCTATCCACATTTGGTTAGTTTTTACATGTATGCTGACAACACCCAGCTCTACCTTGCTATTTTCTTCATTGACTCAAAGATAGTTGCCGCACCTCAAATTGCCTGACTGTTTTCAAACCACGGGTGAGCCAAACTTCCTACAGCTAAGTATCAGCAAATTTGAGACCGTCTTCTTAAGGTTCTGTCAACACCTCTGAGATTCTGTCTTTATATTTCCCACTCTCATACCTCATTATCATCTGATCAGAAACTGAGTCAGAATAGGTGTGAGCTTTTAGAATTCTGTTGAACCACAATATTTTTAACTTGCTTCACCCCTGTCCAAAGTCTTCGTAAAACTGCTCCTTCAAAATGCCCATACACCCCACATTTGCCACCAATTTGTTCCTCTGTTGCTGAAACAATAGTTTCCTTTTGTCACTTCCAGCCTTGATTTCTATCATTTCCCACAGCCGGTTTGCTGTCTCAACCTTATACAAGAAGCAATTCATCCTTCACACCACAGTTCATGTCCCCACATGTACCAAGTCCCACATTCCAAGCTTAGTTTCTCCTATTCTGATGAACTGTTTCAAAATCCAAATGTCTTTAAACCCATTCTATTTTACAGTGCATTTGCTGCTCTATTTCAGAAATCTCTTCAACCCTACTCTGTATTTTTTCACCTGCCAATCACAACCTTTCCTGTTTTTCCCCACATATGGCATCCATCATATCCCTGTCCACCTCAGGTTAGAATACTCTGAGAATTCATTGTGAACAAAATGATTATTACGTATACACAAGTTATAGGTGTAAATCATTGTTTCACTGAGTTGGGGGAGCAGGCTGTCAAGTTTGATTGTAAGGTTCAAGCATTGGAAAAGGATATAACTGCGAATCTAAACTGTTTTGGCTGCCCTGACCTATACAATGCTGATAAGCCAATAGATCTTAGTGCATGAAGGTGGGTTATCAGTCAAAGAATAGAAAGGTTTCTGCATCATTGGTAATCCATGTATCTTAATTCTGCATTTTCCAAATTGAGGAAGGCTAGAATCATAGGCTGGAACCTTTTTTGAGTCAAAATGTGGAGGCAAACCCACAAAGTTCTGGGTGGCACAGTGGTTAGCACTGCTGCCTCACAGAACCAGGGACCCTACGGGTTCAATTCCACCCTTGGGCAACTGTCTGTGTGGAGTTTGCACATTTTCCCCATGTCTGTGTGGGATTCCTCCAAGTGCTGTGGTTTTCCCCCTCGCCCAAAGGTGTGCGGGTTAGGTGGATTAGGTATGCTAAATTGCCCATAGTCTTCAGGCATGTGCAGATTAGGTGGATTATCCATGGTAAATGCTGGATTAGAGGAATGAGGTGGGATGCTGATGGAGAGTTGGTCGATGGGTCGAATGATCTGTTTCCACACTTGCAGGGATTCTATCCTGTACTGAAAAGTTCGCAATAAGTTTCTTTTTTCACTTGTGGGACGTGGGCATCGCTGACTGGCCAGCATCAATTGCCCATCCTTAGTTGCCTTTGAGAAGATGGTGTTGAGTTGCCTTCTTGAACCGCTGCATCCATTTGCTACGGGTAGACCCACAATACTCATAGGGAGGGCATTCCGGGATTTTGACCAAGTGACAAAATCCAAGTCTGGACAGTGGGTATTTGGAGGGGAACTTGCACAATTACCTTTACCTCAGCTCATTTCATATGCACAGGAAGGTTTCCTCCCTATGTATTGGGGCATTACATATTGAAATGTGGTGGCTCCAATAGAGGCCATTCAGCCTGCTGTATCTGAGCATCTCATTGCGGGGAAAGAATCAGCTGCCTATTCTAATCTTACTTTCCAAAACCTGGACTGTGGGCTGTAACACTGCGGGTGCAGATGTCTTTTAAATGGGTTTACATTTGTAGGAAGCGTGTTGGGGATTTATAGAGTAGAGGGTTGGGTTTATTTATAAGGCACTTTACTCTCTGCAACCAGAAACATCACTCAACCTTTGCTCATCACCCCCAGCAACTCCTGGAGATATCAGAGACAAGGTAAAAAGTGGGGATGTTCCCCTGAAGAGTGAGCATTGAAGGTCTTTTCCAACACCAAGAGGCCATCGTGAATGGTATGCATGATGTGGAGGTGCCAGTGTTGGACTGGGGTGGGCAAAGTTAAAAATCGCACACCAGGTTATAGTGCAATATGTTTATTTGGAAGCACTAGCTTTCGAAGTGCTGCTCCTTCAGTGGTGAAGGCAGCCTGGACTGAGGTAACAGCAGAGGACAGCACCCATGGGTGCTGAGAATGAATAATCTGCTGTTGTTGCACCATGATATGTGGTAGTCTCTATTCAATGCTTTATTCCCTTATGAATGTAAAGTTGCGTTGTAAGTTAGTCACTGCACAGGACTGTCATACATAAGATCGGATGCCTCGTAAGCAATCCAAATCCCATCACCTCCATGCAGCTACCAATATTGCATTACTCATTCCACAGTGGTATTAACCCTCAGACATCTGCCAGAGTTCATACTTCAATACATATAGTGAGTCTGTGTACACAGCCTTCAATGGAAGTGCAGGCCACTGGGTTGCAGTGCTGACAGAGATCATATGCAGATTGGAGCAATGGGCAGAGGAGTCTGCTCAAGTCTGTCTGGTATTGTGGCTCCAGGATGTGAGTGCGTGGCTGCCTCCATGAAGCAGTGGTTTCTGTAAGCAGTGAATGCCTGTTACAAGACAAGATTTGAACCATAAACCCACAATCCCTGTTTACATCTGCAGAACTCCATTCTTTTGACCAGAAAACTGAACAGGAGGTTATCAATACCAAGGGATAAATTAATTTACATTTAATGGCAAACATAGTTTCTTTAGGTTTTGAAAGTATAAAGCAAGCATGCCCTTGTAGGCGGGAATACCTACGTGCCATAATTGGCTGGAGTTCTGATTGTCCACATACATTAATGCAAAATCACTTGCCCTTATATGCAGCCATTATCACGTTCTAACAGACTTGTCTGCCTCACATCTGGACAGCCCTGGTTTCCTCAGAATCCTCCTCATCATTCACTCCCTCAGTGTCTGTCAGACTGCAGCTTTCTTGTCTAAGGAGACTGATGACTGGTCCATCTATCCCCACCACCGAGTTCTCACTCTGTCATTGAGCTGGGCTGTGTAAGGTGCAGCAAACAATCGCTATTCTGGGGATCCTACCATAGAGTGCTCCTCCTGAGCAGTACAGACAGTGGAAGGTCATCTTCAGTGATGGCATTCTTGGATATGCTGTTTTGCCGTGCTGTTCTACATCACCCTGAGGGTTGGACACCTGGATCATTGGCCATGCTTTCTAGGGGTGTTCCTCATCACTCATAAGCCAACCCTGGAGACGTTTCCAGGAACTGAATATATGGCATATGGGAGTTGTGTAGGATGTAAGCATTGCCACTCTGGAACATGGGCACACACCTACAGGAATAGTTGTCTACAGTCAGAAATGAGCTGGACATTGAAGAAGTAAAATCCTTTCCTGTTCAGGGAGCTTTGAGTGCCACATGCAGTCAATGGCCTCCTGTACCTGATGGAACCCAGAAATAACTGCACATCTGACAACTTAGACACCTTGGCTTTCTAGGTCCAGTGCTGAATTGGACAAACCGTACTGCTTTCCTGTACATGGCTTGAGTGAGCTCTCAGATATGAGTGTGGACTGCAGATTCTAAGATGACACATATACCCCCCAATCGATGCATGAAATGCCACTGTGATCCTCAATGCCGTGGGTACAGCACTGCCTACCAAACTGAGCAGGTAAAGTTCTGCCTGGAGGAGGTGGCGGGTGTAAAATACACTGTTCTCTATTAATACACAAGCATCTCCAGCACTGCCTTTCACACATCTGCAGGCAGCTGTAATACCTTTGGTACATCTGTTCTCATCACAATGGAGCTGAAAACCTCATCTTCAGTCAGTGCAAGCTCATCCACTACTTCAGCAACCCTCAAGCCTCTTACATCTGGTTCTACTCATGTTGGCTATTCTTTATTCTTCTCCTCCTCCTCCTCCTCGTTCTTCAAATCAGCAATGCTGCTACAGCTTCCGGTTCTAGTTGGTCAAACTTGTGACACTGAAGTTCATAAGGAACATCAGGAATGAGATGTTTGTTTTCACTTTGAGATCTTGGCATCTTCACTCTATCCCTTGGGTTCTTAGCAGCTGCTGATGTCCTGGGTGAAAGCTTACCCTATAGCTGCCTCTACAGGGTGAGGTACCCCCTCCATCACCCAGGATTGGTTTTCCTCTTCTTCAATCTGCCATGTTCTATTTTTATTCATCCATTGGATGTAGATATCACTGGCCAAGCTGGTATTTATAGCCCATCCCTATCTGCCCAGGGCAGTTAAGAGTGAACTCCATTGCTGCGAATCTGGAGTCACATGCAAACCAGGCTAGATAAAGATGGCAGGTTTCCTTCCCTGAATGATATCAGTGAGCCAGATGGGTTTTTATGACAATCGACAGTAGTTGCATTATGCCATCACTTTTAATCTAGGTTTTTAATGAATTCAAATTTCCCCTGCTGCATGGTTGGTTTCAAGCCCATCTTCCCAGAACATTACCCTTAGGGGGTTCTGGATTGCTACTTCAGTGACATTACCACTACACCACTGCCTCCCTATGTGTGAGATCTATTGTAGTAATGATCTGTACTTTGCTTTCTATGCATTTGATAATGAGCTCAATCTTGCTCTTGCTGGCTTCATTAACCCCAATGATACAGCCCTACAACCTTGAAATCTACCACCTGCAAACCGGTATCAGTCCATGTCCTTGACTTTCAGATATATAGGCCTGTGAATATGCATGGCTGAATATTTAACAACCCACCACCACCACCACTCCCCCGCACCACCACCAACAACCTCCCCACCCACCCTCCAGCACCATCGCCATTGTTGGTGAGTCTCTGGTGCCTTCCTTCTCAGAGTAAACTGTACCCTGCCTGCCGTGTTCACACCTTCCCATGAGTTTGTGAAAACAAGAGTTTCCCATTTTTGCTAAACAAGATGGTCCTAGTGAACATAATTCCAGCAAGCCAGGGGAGCTAATGAGTATCCATGGCCTGACAATTAATGCAAAGAATGTCAGGAAAGCCAATTTAACTGAAAAGTTCTGAGGGTTTAATCCCAAAATGTTAACCTCTCAGGAAGCTGGGTTTGTGCCTCCCACCCAATTAAGTTCCCTCGCCCATCCTTCTAAAACTCCAGGCGGGTCTGGAAGATTCTGCCAATTGTATCTACTCATGGATCAATCAGTCAAAGTTGTTACTATTAAATTAGCAGACATGAGAGTTGCTTTACATAATCATTAGGAACCTGACAGAGAGAGACGTTCCAGAAGCAATCATGACACACCTTTAGACAGCGGCGCTATAGAATATACTGTGTATTCATTTGTCTGTTTGCTGCATCACAGGTTTGCTTTGGACCTCAGCATCAGAAGAAACTATTTGTCAGTTTGAAACAAACATTAATTAAGGGATTTGCAAGTGAACTATTCAGGTCTGACTTGCGTAACAGCAGAAAAAATTAATGGCTCAAATGAAACTGGGAATGCCTTTAGGTAAAAATTTGGAATAAATTATTTTCCAGACGCTGAACCAAATATGGTCAATGGGCAATGACTGGTTGCAAGCTGTCTAATTCTCATGTTGATAAATGCAATTTTCGACTTTCAAAACTGAAACTCTGTTTGAAGTAGTTTGAACTCCTGAGTACTTTTAACCTGTGAACAATAACATTTAACATTCTGATTTGAAGGTAATTGAAGATGCAAGTGTATGCAATTCACAACTGGTTTGGTAGCAATTGAACATGTAACAATCTGAAAGTGCAGAGGTTTGAAGCTAAATGTTTAATATGTACTACACATGATACCCAGAGTGTTAATTGGACACTCCAATCTCCCATTTATGAAGATATTCAACAAATAAGTTCTCAAAATAGACACTTGTTGGATGCCATAGGTAAGATTCTCCCAGGCTGATAGCAATCAGTGTACCACTGGTCTCCTGGTTTATCAGTCAACCAATAGTGTGGCCATTGTAAAATCTAAAATCTTACACTGGTTTCTCCTTTTCCTTTTTTTCAGTTCCAGCCTTTCCACAGGCATTATAAGGAACATCTAATGGAAATTCAACACTAGTATCCATTGTCTTGTCTTTATCAAACTCCTTTGTCATTCCCACAAACAAAATCAGTCAGAAATTAGTTTTCATTATTTTATTTATTTAAATGCTTCACAAATTTATTCCTGAAAGGGTTTTTTTATTTACTCAACCTGGCTGTCAATCACGAATTTCTAGTTTGGTGTGCCAATTTTGTTTCATTTTTGAATAATAAACTAAACTGTTAAGTACGAGGTAATCGCTTTGCTTATCAAGACCTCCTGTATTAATATGGCTGAAAGGTATGAAAATTGGTATCCTGTTTGAAACAGACTATCAGATATCTGTTGTGGCCAGTGCCTATCTTAGGAATGCATTGAAGGATGCCCATAGCAAACTCGTCAAATAACACAACAAAATACGAGTTCTCTCAAAGCTCCAAAGAAATGATTAACTGGTGTATGTGAGATAACAGTTTTTCATGGGCAGTTATGCTGCATACAGTGTAGACAGTTTGTAATTTTCAAGATTTCAAAGCCAAGTTCACATATTGCACAAAAAACAATTTGTCTTTTTGAATCGAAAGTCTATCACTTTGTATATTCAGCGAGAGTACAAAATGTGCAGAGCCAGCAATAACACAGTGCCAACTTCTCTACCCAATGTAAAACGTAGCACTTCCCATTTGTGTAAGGAATCTGTCATTCATTCGGCCATTGAGCAGTTGTACAAATTGTGGGGTTCTTTTAGTTCCCATATAAAAGACACATATTTTGTCCCATACGTTGGCCAAATTAACACCATTGCACAACTAAGTTATCTCTTGATGTGCAATAAACTAAAGCGGGTTGGAAATAGTCCTCTGCCCCGGTCATTAACACAGAGGAGGTGGTTTTTGACTGTAGTTTGGTTGAATATTTGTAGAGTCCCCAGTCTTGCATTCAAAGACAATGATAAATTTTTACAGTATTACGAAATCTTGGCATAAGCTTGTTGTTGGCTCCCTCCTGTTGTTCAGCTGCTGTCTTGCAAATAAATCAAAACTATTCTATTGTCACTCTTCCCTTTATCAGAAAGATAGAAAACAGCTTTTCTACAGATTTGGTGTATAAATAGTTTTTCTTTTATTAAGTCACATTACCTTTCTCAATAAATTACTGTATTTGGCTGCATGGTTGGAGGTGGAAGGATATGTCTTGTCATGATGTTCCAGGCATTATTAAGTGTGGGCAGACTTTCCTGCCTGTTCACATGTTATATGTAAGCTTTGAGAGTTAATACTAGTCTGGGGCAATGGTGCTGTAATAGGCTGAATCTTCTCCAGGTTAAGGAGGGTTGGTTCTCACCTGCCAGGTGAAAGTGAGGACCGCTGATGCTGGAAATTAGAGTTGAGAGTGTGGTGCTGGAAAAGCACAGCAGGTCAGGCAGCATCCGAGGAGCAGGAAAATCGATCTTTCGGGCAAAAGCCCTTCATCAGGAATGAAGCTGGGTGCCTCGGTGGGTGGAGAGATAAATGGGAGGGGGCTGGGGATGGAGGGAAGGTAGCTGAGAGTGTGGTAGGTGGATGGAGGTGGGGGGAATGGTGATAGGTAGGAAGGGTGGAGCGGATAGGTGGGAATTTTGCAATTCCTGCAGTGGCAGGGGAAGATGCCGGGAAGGAAGGGTGGGTTGTTGCGGGGAGTGGACCTGATGAGGTAGTCGCAGAGGGAATGGTCTTAGTGGGCGGCACGGTGGCACAGTGGTTAGCACTGCTGCCTCGCAGCGCCAGAGACCCGGGTTCAATTCCCGACTCAGGCGACTGACTGTGTGGAGTTTGTACGTTCTCCCCGTGTCTGCGTGGGTTTCCTCCGGGTGCTCCGGTTTCCTCCCACAGTCCAAAGATGTGCAGGTTAGGTGAATTGGCCATACTAAATTGCCCGTAGTGTTCGGCAAGGAGTAAATGTAGGGGTATGGGTGGGTTTCGCTTCGGCGGGTCGGTGTGGACTTGTTGGGCCGAAGGGCCTGTTTCCACACTGTAATCTAATCTAATCTAATCTACAGAAAGTGGATAGGGGTGGGGAGGGAAATATATCTCTGGTGGTGAGGTCTGTTTGTAGGTGGCAGACCATAAAGACTGTTCCCTCCGTGACTACCTCAGGAGGGGAGGGTGGGTTGTTGGGGGCGTGGACCTGACTCCACCTGCGCCCACACCTCCCACCTCACCTCCCTCCAAGGCCCCAAAGGAACCTTTCACATCCATCAAAGTTTCACCTGCACTTCCACACATGTCATTTATTGTATCCGTTGCTCCCAATGCAGTCTCCTCTACATTGGGGAGACAGGACGCCTACTCACAGAACACTTCAGAGAACATCTCCAGGGCACCCGCATGAACCAAGCCCACCACCCCATCACTGAACACTTTAACTCAGAGGTGTTGACATTCCTCCTAGTCCCACCCCCCCCCCCTCATTTATCTCTCCACCCCCAAGGCTCCCGGCCTCATTCCTGATGAAGGGCTCCGGCACTAAATGTTGATTTTCCCTGCTCTTTGGATGCTGCCTGACGTGCACACACTCAACTCTTACCTGCCAGGTCACTGTCTCCTGGGCTCACTATTATAGACAAATATGTGGACGGTAGATGAGACAGTAGATGATAGATTCCTTCATTCCCACTATCAATCCGCCTGGTAAGCACCAACAATCTAACTTTATTATTAAAGATGGATGCTTGGATGAGTTAATGGAAGAGTATCCATATCTGAGGAACTATATCCCAGTATGAATCAGTACCTTCCATGTGAGGAGGGGGAAATACTGGAGTACTCAAAAAGAGGGCATAAATTAATCAAATAACCCATACATTCACAATATCCTGGAAGAAATACCTAAACATCTTGCAGTTCCGGAGGCAATAACCTAGTGAATTATATTTTGCAGATTATAAACTTGAGGGAAGAAAATTGTTGAAAATCTTATTTTCTTTAAATGCTTACTGAAACTAATTTCAAAGCAGCTTGTGACTCAGTTCTGTGAACAGGTGGGTAAGTGATGTTTGTCTTGAAGATAAACTTTAATTAATTGTTTGTTGTCCTAAAGGCCTTTGCAGTCTAAACTGATTCCTTGCCATATCCTTCCTGGTGAGCAGATGAACCATTCTGTTTTCTTGTCAGTAAATATCTTTGATGTTAGCCTCCCTTGTGATGATTTCCTTCCCATTCCTTTGCCTGCGTGTTTGATAATGTGGTTGACCATAATTGTATGGCTGGGAGAGGCAGAATATTTGAAAGGACACTGATACCTAATGGGGGAAGGGAAATAGTATCAATATAAATGTCCCCTTCCTGTCTAAAAATGTTTTGATAATGGAACACTACTAAGCATCATCTCTTCAGGAGGTGAATGGTCACCTAAGGTTCCTGGTCCTAATCATGTGCCAACGGTTCTTGTTTAAAAGTGCATACAGATGCATACTTTGAGAAGAACATTTTTAAAATCAGCTGTGATGGCAACACCTTTGAATAGCCCAAGAGCGTTATGTACCACTCATGAAGAATGGCTTCTTAAGAGGTATTGGAAGGTCTGTCAGTGTTTTGCTAATCAAACCCAGCAACTGTCTTCATCTTAAAGAGGGGCATGAGAACAATTAGAGACGGATGGAAATTGTTGAGCATTTGTACACTTTAAGAATGAAAATGTCAACATCTCTTAATCTGTAGAAGACCATCCTATTTTTTTTAAATACTGGCGGGATAATTTATGTAGTGTCTGCCTCCAACTGATTCTCTACAAGTGGGCTCCTTTGCTCTCTCAGACAAGGATCCCATGATTAAAACACACAACTTTTAAAAATACAATATTGATTCATGAAATGCTTAAGGAAAAGCCTTAGCTTGAACTGCAAATTAACTTTTATTTACTAGAGGGCATTGCTTGCTGGCACATAGCTCTCCAGCTAATGATAATGCTTGATTTCTGGAGCTGCTCAGCTCGTCCTCTCAATGACTCGGTACTATGGGTCAGTATGTAAATTCACTGCTTCAGCCAAATCATTCATTTTTCTGAAATACTGCTGAGATTCAAATGTTGTTCCTTTGTGGAGAATGCATATTTTCAGAAAAAGAGAATTCGCTATGATATAAAATTTTCTCTGTCGCAAATCAGCCTGAAATATTAGACTTAATACACATGTCTCTTCAGATATACATCTTTGCAATGAATGAGTCTCATAAAATACCAATGCTTAAACTAGAGGGGAAGAAAATCTCCTTTGTGCCAATACAGAGTAATGCAGCCAACTTTCCACTAAGGATAAATAAAGTTTAAAAAACAGCATTCCAAACCAGCATTGGTTGCAGTTAGTATGGAAGCTTTAGGACTTTATATTCAAAACTCATTTATCACTATTTTTAGATTAAAACTGTTGGATCATCTCACACTTTAACTGTTCTTTTGCAGTTTCTGAAGACCATGCAAGTGTTTATTTCCTCTTCCCTTAATCCAGAGAACTTTGAGTTTTAAAGTTTAATGGAAATTAACCATTCTCAGTTATCTAAATTTTTTAGCCCGGTCTTTTCAAAGTTTGTGATATTTTCTACCAGGAGTTGTGGTCATGAACTTGTGGTACTTTTGAAATACTTTTGAAGTTCGCTGTAGTAGAATTTAAAGAATAGCCACATGGTTTACTCTCATTCTGAACGAAGAGTTGACTCTAATGTTACACTTGTGTTGAATCACACAGATTTGTGCCTCCTTCAGGCTTGTTGAGTGAATGTTTCAGAATCTGCTTAACTTGAGGATAACACATTGAGGGTATCCTGCCGATTGTATAGCTGTAGACTGTAGCTATTTATTCAGTCAGTAGTGGGTTCAGATTTGGCACCATGGTCAGGGACAATTTCCTGATTGTATTTGGCAGATTGCAAAATAGATTAATCTAGGAATTTGAATGTCTTTGGGTTTCCAGTTCCGGCCTCTTCATGTTGTACAATATTAAAACTAAATATAACTTCGACATCGCACTACAAACTGGAAAGAGTAGATTTACTACATGGTGTTTTTGGAAATAAACCTTGATTTTAATAGCTGCATGAAGACCTGTTAATTAGCAGGAAGGTAGATATTCAGACTAAATTTATAAAGTCAACCAAACTTTAATAGAAAAGATGAAGACATTTTTCAGTGCATCATATACAATTTATTGGAGCTTCTGCTAACCAAAAGTCAACATAGAGTTGAAATTCTTGACCCTAATTCTCTGGAGGTTGACTGACTGAAATTTGTCAAGACTTTCCACTGATGATAAACAAGCTGTAGGCTTTGCTGAACATATTTGTGCAGATTATGCAAGAAAGGACTGTATTTCTGGTGATTCTCTAGTACATTCCATTTAACAAATTTATAATTAGGAACATCAGACTTTTAGATTTGGGCTAAACATATCACCAGGAGGAATAGCATTAAATATATTCTATTTTGAAAGCAACAGGGACTATTAATTCCAATCTTCCTTTTGAGTTAGAGTAGATTGCGCATCATCCCAGGATGGAGCAGGATTGCTGGTGTTTAGTCAATTATCACTTACTATGCAATGAAGTAATGCTTCACCCTTTACCGTTTCCTTGGTCATCCTAGAATAATGGCTTCCTACAAGGTCAAACCGTTTTTTAATGAAGTTGAAGATTTAGTGGCATGCTTACTTCAGTGTCCCTGACTCCAATCTCCAGCTATGTACTTATAATAAACATTTCAAATATCTCATCCTGACAGTCTAAGTTCAAACTTGACTGGTCTTTCAGCACTGTTTGAATGGATGGTATTAACCATTCTCCATAATTATAAACAATAACAGAAGTTGCTGGAAAAGCTCAGCAGGCCTGGCAGCAGCTGTGCAGAGAAATCAAAGTTAACACTTCAGGTCCGGTGACCCGTCCAGACTCAAAACATTAACTCTGATTTCTCTTCACAGATGCTGCCAAACCTGCCAAGTTTTCTCAGCAACTTCTGCTTTTCTTTCTGATTGACAACATTCGTAGTTCTTTTGGTTTTTATTCTCCATAATTAAATTCTGATGTGTCCGTGCTGTTCATTTGCTAACGTGCAGCAATAGAAATAGGTTTTCCTGTTCATGCCCAATCAGAATATGACTCAAGAATGAGTAGCCAGCTGAATGGAGATTCAGCGAGCTGGTTGCCATAGGCTTCATTTCCATTCAGATGTACCCATTATGCATATCACAATATTGATTGTAATTGATATGAGGCAGGATTTGTCTCTCATTGTACAATGTGATTTAGGATAACCATAGATTCAGAACAAAAAGTGCCTGATGCAATATAGTGTAAACATTTGTGAAGTCCATGATTTCACAGAACGAATGGTTATTCTGAAATGCACTGCCTAGAACTGTGGTTGAGGCAGGTTCAATTGAGGCATCAAAGAAAAGTTAGATAATTGTTTTCATTTAAATTATTGTCAAGGATTAAGTGGAAGAGGTGGTGAATTAGCATTGAGTTAAAATACTCAGAATAATTGTAAACTTCATTGTAACTCTTCTGTAGTTTTGTGATTTGGATTTCAGTTGAATATAAGTCCACAATTTCTCAATATCCAGGTAGGTATTAATCTTCACATGTACACTTACAATACCCAAGACTACCTCACTGTCATCTCTCTTCGTTTCTCTGCCGTCTCTAAATTGTCAGACCGCTTGTCTAGTGCTCACATGACCTACATTGACTCCAGACTAATCAATGCCTCAAATTTAAAATAGTTGCCATTGTTTTCACATTTCCATTGCTGCACTCTTTACCTTCTTCATAATCTTGCCTAGCCCCACAGTCTTCCAAGATATCTCTTTTCATTCAGTTTTGGCTTCTTGGAGGAATTTTAATTCGAATCTCTCCAACATTAGTGACTTCTGTTTGTTGCTACACCCCCTAGTTCTTTACTTCCTCCCTAAAGCTCTCCATTGTCCTCACTGTCTGTTGTCTTCAGAGGTCTCGAACTAAAAATAAAGTGTTGCTCATTTCAGACAGAGACCAACACACATTTGTTTGAAACAGACCATATGCACTTTTACATGCCTTTTTGATTGGATTGCAAGATAAAGGGGCACTGTCATGCCCCTCAGTTTGATTACATTAATTGTGCCAGTTTTATAAACCTGACTCTTCCGTGTTATGGACCAAACCAACTCCTTTCAAATATATCAAGAAGATAGCCTAGACTCTAACCTTTTCTTATTTAGAGGCAACTGTAAGGTGCTGTGTTCCGGATGTAATTCAGTTGGTTACACTACTCAGTTTTATGCAAAACCCACATTATTCTTACCCTACTATTAAAATACAAACAATAGAAAGAAGAATTGGTCTAACTTTAACTCTGTTGGAAAGCTTAACAAAATAATAGATTGTTTAACTACTAAACAGCTGTTCCAACACAGTAACATCCGATTAAACACACCCTTGGCAAAGGGAAATACAGTAAAAGAGATTGCATGTGAGACAATGTTTCTCCAGGCCTGGAGGAAAGAACATCAAGAGAAAATTCTGACAGAGAGAAGTCTAGTTTTTAGTTGTAACAGAGAGCAAATAAGTTTCCACAAACAGCTTCAAAACCCCAGCAACTGCTGAAAGCTAACCTAAAGCCCTGGTTCTGTGGGAGCCTGACTCCACCCTTTCATGCTACTTCTATTGTTCTAACTAAAAAAAACCCAAGGCCCCACAAGTTCTTTACTTTATTGGCTTGGAACTGAACGCTGTTTATAAAATAAGGACAAAATACACTTCTTTAAGCCATAATATCATCACAGTTCCATTTGAACTGTGTGCCAATGTATTACAGGAGCTGAAATCACAAGTAGGAAGTATCATGAACTGAATTGACTCATTGCCATGGATGTTAAATCTAATCACTGCACTCTGAAACATTGCAAGTTTAGTCTATGCCTGGCCCTAAGGCAGTCATCAAAGCAAACATTCCAGACAAGTGTCCACTTCCTACAATCCAAGAACTGACAGCATTATTTCACAACCTCACACTTTCACAAAGTTTAACGTGTTAGAGCTATCTTTAGATAACTCCAGCAAAGTCAATATCACACAGCATTTGTTGCTCAAGATGGTATTTTTTGATACAGTAGAGTGCCCTCTGAACTAAATTCAACACAAAATACATTCCAGAAGATCTTTCTTCAGTTTAGGGGACAATGTTTCTACTAAATGGCATTGCTTCGCTTGGATGGGACAAAACAGAATTGTGTCAACAATTATCAGCATTTCTCATGATCCACTGTAATACAATTCAACATTCAACCAATCTGAGCGCTTTTTGTCAGAGGGGAAATTTTGAGAAACCCATTCACTTCCTGCTTTAACTGTATTAATCCAGCCCACACAAAACGCCAAGCCAAACTTAGAGTCATAAAGCCATAGAGATGTACAGCATGGAACAGACCCTTCGGTCCAACCAGTCCATGCCGACCAGATATCCCAACCCAATCTAGTCCCACCTGCTAGCACCCGGCCCAGATCCCTCCAAACCCTTCCTATTCATATACCCATCCAAATGCCTTGTAAATGTTGCAATTGTACCAGCCTCCACCACTTCCTCTGGCAGCTCATTCCATACACGTACCACCCTCTGCATGAAAAAGTTGCCCCTTAGGTTTCTTTTATATCTTTCCCCTCTCACCCTAAACCTATGCCCTCTAGTTCTGGACTCCCCCACCCCAGGGAAAAGACTTTGACTATTTGTCCTATCCATGCCCCTCATAATTTGTAAATCTTGATAAGGTCACCCCTCAGCCTCCGATGCTCCAGAGAAAACAGCCCTAGCCTGTTCAGTTTCTCCCCATAGCTCAAATTCTCCAACCCTGGTAACATCCTTGTAAATCTTTTCTGAACCCTTTCAAGTTTCACAACATCTTTCCGATAGGAAGGAGACCAGAATTGCACGCAATATTCCAACAGTGGCCTAACCAATGTCCTGTACAGTCGCAACATGACGTCCCAACTCCTATATTCAATGCTCTGACCAATAAAGGAAAGCATACTAAATGCCTTCTTCACTATCCTGTCTACCTCCGACTCCACTTTCAAGGAGCTATAAGCTTGCACTCCAAGGTCTTTTTGTTCAGCAACACTCTCTAGGACCTTACCATTAAGTGTATAAGTAGTGCTAAGATTTGCTTTCCCAAAATGCAGCACCTCGCATTTATCTGAATTAAACTCCATCTGCCACTTCCCGGCCCACTAGCCCATCTGGTCCAGATCCTGTTGTAATCTAAGGTAACGTTCTTCGCTGTCCACTACATCTCCAATTTTGCTGTCATCTGCAAACTTACTAACTATACCCCTTATGCTCACATCCAACTCATTTATATAAATGACAAAAAGTTATAAAATGTCATAACTTTCACACATCACTGACCATTCTTCAGCTGTCACCGCCAGTCAATGAGAATGTCAAAACAGAAGGAAATGAAATCCAAAAAAAATCAAAACAAAGCATTGCAAATTTGGCAAATGAAAAGTTGCAGGAGAACCATCATTTTCAGTTGGAGATTGAGGTTGCATCAAACAGCCAATAATAACCACAAACTTGCATCATCTCTATGAGATCCATATTAGATCAAGGGTTTGCTTAGTGCCGATGATTATCTGTTGGATAGTGATACAAAGCTCTGAAGTAACTAAAAAATGTAAAATATGCAAAAACCAGTGAATAGACAACACTCTCTTTCAATCTTTCAGACACTTCTTAAAATCTAATCTTGGACCAAACCATGGCCTGTTCTCCTTGGCTCAGAGTCTAATATTGCCCAATTACACTTCGGTGAATCACCAGTGCAAAAGACAAGGCTGAACATTTGTATCAATCTTCAGCTAGAAATGCAAAATGGATGATCCATTTTGGTCTACTCAAACAGCATGTCGGTTTTCACCCAGTTCAATTCATTCCATTAGATATTAAGAAGGAACTGAATACTGCAAAGGCTATGGAGCATGACAACATTCTTGCAATAGTACTAAAGACATGGCTATTCCTACAACAGTGCACCTACCTGACAATATGAAAAGTGTTCAGGTATGTACTGTACAGCAAATGTCACACATGTGATGGCATACTCTTCATTGGATGGTGCAGGTCCAACAATACCCAAGCTCAATTATATCCAGAGCAAAGCAGCCCATTTGATTGGTATCCCAACCATCAGTTTTAGCATTCATTCCGTTCACCCCAGCACACAGCTGCAGAAATGTATACCAACTATAAGATGCACAGCCGTTTCTTCACCAGCACCCATGACCTCTACAATCTAGGAGACAACAGCAGCAGATGCATGGAACATGACCAACGGCAAATTCTGCAACTCTCTCCTGAACAGCACTGAGGGTGTCCCAGTACCTTTAATGACTGAGGTTGGACGGGTGCTGTATTTCCTTATCTAATCCCATCCTCCTCTAGTCACAGCAAGTTCTATATTTCACCAGGTTGGCCAGTTACATGGGGATCAGATTGTGCCAGATTCAATGCTAAGAATAAGTTGACTAGGTTTCTTTCATCAACAATGAATACATGTTTCATTACCAAAACAAACTTACTCAAACAAAGAAGCAAAAATTATGACAATCAGTTCAGATTGCACAAATATATTTATCTAGTATTTTAGGATAAATAACGTACACATGCACACACAGCCTGAGGAGAAACAAGAAAAAATTGAAAACTGCAGAATATTGGCTTTAAAGTATTTTATCCAAATAACAGTTAAACTCATGAAAAAACAAGTCACAGATTGTCCCAAGTGGTGTTCTGATTCTGAAGTTATTCTGTGTACCCAAACTTCGGGCCCAGGATTTTTTTTTCTGGGACAGTTGTCGCTAGCTGAATTCCCTATCCTGGAGATGATGGGTCCAACATATCCCCTCCAGGAATCCTCCATGAATGGTAAAGATGACTTCTGGGTGATTTTCAGTTCTCACACTTTTCCAAGTGTTGCAAAAAAAGAGGGACAGTGCAGTGGTCATTTGCTATTTGATGGTGGAATTAGAGTCATAGAGATCTACGGCATTGGAATCAGACTCTTCAGTCCAATTTGTCCATGTCGACCAGATATCCTAAATTAATCTAGTCCCATTTGCCAGCACTTGGTCCATGTCCCTCTAAATCCTCCCTATTCATGTACCCATCCAGATGCCTTTTATATGCTGTAATTGTACCAGCCACCACCACTTCCTCTGGCAGCTCATTCCGTACACGCACCACCCTTGCGTGAAAAAGGTGCCCCTTAGATCCCTTTTAATCATTCCACTCTCACCCTAAACCTATGCCCTCTAGTTGTAGACTCTCCCAACCTAGGGAAAAGACATGATCAATTACCCTATCCATGCCCCTCATGATTTTATGAACCTTTATAAGGTCACCGCCCCCCCCCCAGCCTCCGATACTCCAGGGAAAACAGCCTATATCGCTGAGTTGAAAAGTGCAATAGCCTTGTTCACAAACGGAACCATGTGACCTCTCTTTGAAAGTTGTCCCAACCATATGAGTACATCTGAGCTCCTCTGTTCCTTGCATTTGCAATGTTCTTACTGTTATATGTGGTGATCTGTCTTTAAGAAAGTCCCCTTTGTTTAAAAGTTCAAGATATATTTACATGAGTCTGTACCACAATTTATGAAATGATATTTGGATCACATCTCTCCATAACAGCCCAAAGACTCAGTAGTTCAGGGAGTCTGCTCACTATCACTTTCTCAGGGGCTGTTAGGGCTGGGTAATATGTGCTGGCTTAACTAGCAATGTCCATATCCTCTGTGTGGAATGAAAAAATCTTTGGAACATTTGATTGCATTAAAGCTGCTATATAAAACTTGTTGTTTTGTCTCTCAATGAATCTGTGTTGCTGAACCTCAGTACTTTTGGATATGGTTATGTATTTCTTTAATAAATTACTGTACTGCCAATAAAGTGGTGTTTCCCTTGAATGGAATCACGTAGACCAGGAAGGGCACTGCCGTCGATCTAATGAATGCTTGGCTAGCTGGTCTAAGGTGATGGGAGAGCGCTGCAATTGTCTCGGCACCTCCTGAGCTAAGAGTAAATAATCAGCAAGGCTTCATACTCTTTATTGTCATCTAGTGACCCCTGCTCAAAAGTGTGGATTTTTGGATGTCTGTGGCAAAACCACATTCATTGTTGAATTAATAGCTGTCATTCACCCTTGTGGCCTATACATAATAAACAGCCACATGGGCAACGTATTGGCAGTGATGTATGAAACTATACTCCACTATAGGGAACATTGGGAACATAGGAAAAAATAAAAGCAAAGGATAATATTGAAAGAATAGGAAGTTAACAAGGCCCATTATGCCCATTCCCTTCACAGCCTGCGTTTGATGAATTACCAAACCTGGGATACAGTTGTGGAAAATGTCTGTATATGTATCTGTGCTTGTAACTCCATTATTCAGTCATCCATAAGACGATAGGAAATAGGAACAGCAGTAGGCCATTCAGCCCCTCGAGCCTGGTCTGCACGTGGTTGATCCAACATTCCTCATGTCTGCTTTCCTGCCCTTTCCCCTCACCCTTGATTCCCCAAATGTTCAAGAACCTATCTTCCTCAGTCTTAAATATACATAAGGACTCAGCGCCCACAGCTCTCTGTGGGAAGGAGTTCCAAAGACACTCAACTTTCTCAGAGAAGAAATTCCTCCTACTTTAGACTTAAGTTGTTGTCTTTTATCTTGGGACAGTGCCCTCTGTTCCAAAACTCTCCCATGAGGGGAATAATTTTCTCAACATTTACTCTGTCAAACCCTTAAGAATCCCATACATTTCAATGAGATCACCTCTCGTTCTTCTCAACTCCAGTGTGTACTGTTTAGCCTTTGCTCATAAGACAATCTCTCCATACCAGGGATCATCCTGGTTAACTTTCTCTGAGCTATCTCCAATGAAATATCTTTCCTTAAATAACCCTCGTTGGTTCCTTTCCATGGGCAGTGATTGTGTTGCATGTGCTGTTTGTTATATTTGTCTATTTCTGTGAATGTAGCCTGGGATATCAGACTGTGTACCCTGAAAGAGAACCCTGTATTATTTTGGCAGCACTGGAATAATTACTTATTTTTGAAAGAGGCTGTGTTTTTACTCTTTCTCCATTTTGAATTCAGTTCCAGACAATAGGCTGACCTTTCTGTCATAGTCCTCTGGCATTCTCTCAGAGCAATGGGGTACTGATTCTATCCCTCTAGATTTCCTATCCTTCCTGTTGAGAAGTCCTACAAATGCTCCTGCTGAGACCAAGAACTCCTGTTGTGTTGAGGTGAAGTCACATCTCACCACTCCACTGTACAATGCACGTAGCCTCCATTACATTGTACTTTGGCATGTTTGCAGATTTAAAAGATACCAACAAACATAAAATCAAACGTGACAGTGGACAAAACATGAAGCTCAGGTTTAACATAATGAAAATTCCAATACACCAACTCCTCGGATAAATCAGTGGGTCAATACAAAGTCAAATTTCAAAAGTCCCTCAAATGAGTAAGCAAAACAGTGCAGATGCTGGAAATCTGAAACAAAAACGTTAAGTGCTGGAAATACTCAGCACATTTGTCTGATTCTGTGCAGAAAATAGGCAAGACTCTACAAATATGTTAATTAAGATGTAAACAAGGAGCAGTATTTAAAAAAAAACAACAGTGATCTGCACAGGAGATAGAATGACGGGCTTAGTGTTTAAATAGAGAAGAGGAGATAGATAAATGGGACAAGTGATATTTGCCTGAGATCGTGAGGCATTTGAGAGAAATCAGAAAAAAAAATACATTGAGACACACACACTGGTATCTACCTGACAATGTGGGCACGTTATCTAGGTGTGTCTTGTACACAAAAAGCAGGATAAATCCAACCCGGCCAATTACTGCCCCATAGCCTACTCTTGATCATCAGTAAAGTGATGGAAGGTGTCATCAACAGTGCTATCAGGCAACACCTGCTCAGCAATAATCTGCTCAGTGACACCCAGTTTGGATTCCACCTGGGTCACCTGACCTCATTACAACCTTGGTTCAAACATGGACAAAGGAGCTGAATTCCAGAGGTAGGGTGAGAGTGACTGCCCTTGACATCCAGGCCAAACTTAACCAAGCATTGCATCAAGGAGGCCCAGCAAAACTGGATTAAATGGATATCATGGGGGCAAGCTCTCCACTGGAGCCATACCCATACAGCTATCCTGAAATTACATCTGATTCACTCCTTCCTCCTTCTCCACATTTAAAACTTGCCCTTTGATTCACTCCCATCAATTTCTTTAATTTAAACCTCTCGATCGTATCACCTCTTAACCTCTTCATCCCCAAGGTTGGGGTCCACATTTACACAGGTCATTAAACTGCTTTGTAATAATATCTCTTGATATCTTAAATATTTACACATTGATGGAGAATCCTTAATATAGCTTTGCAGAGTCCTGTTTCCTTCAAAGAAATCTAACATCGTATGTGTCGTGTTTCAGTTTACAAATTAACATTTTACAGCACACAGCAAGCCATCCCAGGCAGCTATGTATTTTACTGTCAATGAACAAAACTGGCTAATTATCACACCTACCCCTCTGGCAGCCCTGAAACAATGTGGGGACAATCTGGATTGCAGTAAACTGATGCAACAATTAAAAATAAGGAATTGTGTACAATCCTTGAGCTTTTTCCTATTTTAGTGAGTAATCTGCAGTGCATTTCAAATAATGTTTGGCCCTAAAGCGTGAAACTATGCAGATTTGGAATTTACACAGTTGTAATGGTGGATGAACACTTGGCATTTTATGACTGTCTGTTGTCTATTTAGCAGAGGCAATAATAAATACATTAATGTCTCCATTATAATCTAAGACAGAGGAATACCATTAAAAAGTGTTAAGCTTTTAACCTCTGTTCTTGCCAACCATAATTTTTTTAACTTTTATTGCTCTTTTATGCTGTCAAAAAAGGAAATTAAAATCACTGCAAACTGCAAACTGCAATCCTTCCTTTAAATAAAATTGCGAAACTGTGGTCTCTACAGTCAGACATTGCGAGATCAGTTTTGGTTACTCATGTGAGGCTGACAAGTGGCTTCTTACTTAGATTTAGCTATTACTGTGTACCCTTATTGGTATCAGTTTTCACATTTTCCTATGCATGTTATTATTGTAATGACTCTATGCCACATTGCAACAATTTACAGTACAAAAGGAGGCCTTTCAGTCCAATATCTGTGTTCTAGCTCTTTGGCAGTTTCCTCCTTTTCAAGTTTGTGCATGCATAAATATATTTCCTTTTGAAAGTTATTATTGAATCTGCTTCCATCAAACTTTCATGTAGTGCATTACAAGTCATCAGAACTCACTTCATTGACAAAATTCTTATTTCCCTCTGGATGTTGGCTTATTAGCTTAAATGCTTTGGTTGCTGATCACTCCTGCTGGGGGAATCCATTTGACCCTATCTTATTTACCAAAAAAATCATTAATTTTGAACATCTCAATTTGACTTTTTTTTATGACACATCCATAAACAAACTAACAATCTGCTTCACATAAAAGTTGGGTTTATCCCACGAGGTGTTTTGGGGGAACCAAAATGTCCTTATATGTCACATTTTAAACACAAAATTAACCTAATTGTAACTGCAGCTCTCAGAAGCTAGCAAGCCACCTTTTAAGTCTTAATTGTACCAGTCACTGTCAAGGTGAAGTGAGAGTGACTGTCCCTGACACCAGGCAACATTTGATTGGGTGTGGCACTAAGGAGCTACAGTCAATGGGAGTAGGATGCCGTGCACTGACACACCAAGGTTCCTTCCAAACACATGACTTCCTCCACCGAATGAAAGGCCAAGAACAGCATCAGCATGGCAACAGTGCCAATCATGTCCATCTTGTGTCAGGGTAGATTGCTGCCACCGCCCTTGTTCCTTGACTGGATTTAAGGGCTTACAGTGTCAGGGAAAACCACTGGTGAGCCTTAACAACGAGAGGCCCTTAAAATAGATGCAATTTATTGCATAATAACAATTGGGCAAACGATACATTAGTAAGGTGACACATTGTTTCTAAGATTATTGAGAGACCTATGGAAATAGATCTTCATTCTACAAGATCATCAGATGTTCTGCCTTTTCTCCTTCCAAAATCCTTTGACATCTGCAATCTTCAATGTTCACCCTTTCAGAAGTGTGACCTGAACCAACAAACGCCACTATCTGCAAGCTCCCCCAACCCACCAAACCCCCCCAAACCCTGTCCCAAACCCCGCCAAGCCATCCTGACTTAGAATAAAATGCTGTTCTTTCACTGTTGCTAGGTCGGAAATCTTGAAATTCCCTTCCTCACAGATTTGTGGTGTACCTACACCAGATGGTTTGTATCAGTTCAAGAAAGCAGTTCATTACCGCCTATTCAAGGGCAACTAGGGAGGGGGGAATAAATGCTCATCTTGCCAGTAGGCTGCCTAGAGAAAGGAAACAATGAGAAATAATAGTCTGTTAGTCCCAGTCCTTCTCAAACAGCTGTAAAACTCTTTCACATCATTCTTCCAAGGTAAAAGAACCAATAAACCACCTACTTTCTCAAGGGCTGTCTGTTATAGTTCCATCAGTTTGACAGTGATCTTCCTGCTTAGCCAGTCGCTCAGGATTGAAGATGACTTACTTCCATTCTGTACAGACAGTGTCTGTAGATCGAGCATTAGACTTGTCAGCTGTTTCAGAATGAAGCGATTCAGAGTGGTCAGCTCAGTGAGTTGCCTGGAGGTTTGTGCACTCCCTCCAACTCACTGACTTCATCCCTGAATGTTCCTGAATAAGCATCTCCGTGTGTTCAGTCCCTTTCCAATTGAGCCTTTTGCATTTTGGCCATTAAAGAGCTACGGTCACAGTGAATCAAGAGCTGTGTTTGAGTTCTTCAGGAAGGGTTTGAGAATATTCCTAAGGTGTTTCTTCTGTCCTCCTTGGAGTTGAGTTCAAGAGTCTGGTATCAGGCTAAAATGTCCCGTCCAATGAATGCAAAGTTCTTTCTCTTGTTGGAGATGGTCATTTCCTGTACTTGGCTGGCACATATATTACTTGCTACTATCAGCCCAAGCCTATCCTGATTAGTTCTTACTGCATCTGGGCACAGACTGCTTTATTATCTGAGGAGTTGTGAATGGAACTGGACCTTGTGATGGTGGGAAGACCAATATTGAAATAGCTGAAACAGTTTGAGCTGAGGACACAACCCTACAGAACTCCTGCAGTGATGTTCTGGAACTGCCACCTTTCAGAGCCATAACCCTGCTGTAAAAATCCCATTTATTTCAAACAAAATAACCTTTAATCAATTGCATTTGATACAGTGTATTGTGATTACATTTCAGGAAGATGTAATTTGCAAAATTGGGCCTGGGAGTAATTGTTAATTCCATGTTGGTTGGATATGAGTCAGTGGTTACCCAAATTGCAACTTTTTCAGTCAGAGGTTTTTCTGCGGTATTTTCATTTGTCTTTGAATTACTTGAGCTTTTAGAGTTTTTGTGTTATGCTTTTCCAAGATTTATAGCTATTATAATCATATTGCACAAATATATAGTTCATAAACATCTCTGCAGCTCTGCAGCAATGTGAATTGTATGTTTGAAGTAGTTCATTTAGATGTTGACACCTGGTACAACTAAATCTAGGGATGGACAGTTACTAATTACATTACATATTTTACATTGGAGTCATTCATGAGCTTACCCTTTTCCATTCCTTTTGGAACAGCAGTGTCAGCTTCTCACAGGAAACACAGAAAATCTTTTTGTTATGTTTAGAGTGGAGTCAGTGTGGAAGATAAAAACCACATGCATTTAAAAAAAACACAAATCTAAAGACATGCAGGAGCCCAGGATCTGTCGGTAGATTTCTTTGGGTTTTGGAGACGCCAGTTTGAAAATTTATACAGCACCACCCATTGTCGGGAGGGCTGAGTGACAATGAATGAGTGACTCACGCCTTTATTGTAATTAGAACTTGTTTGAAATCCAGCCACTGTGGTTTCCCAAATCCATTTGCCAGAAGTGATATTAATGTACTCCTCCAATGGCAGATTTTGTGAGGGGGTGGGATGAGTTGATCAGGTGGGAGAGCTGTGATACCATCATGTTCCCCCTTCTCCCAAGTTACGTCCATGGTGGAAAGGCCCATGGTCTGAACTTGTCCCGAGTTCCTGCCTCAGGCACTGTCTGAGTGGAGTTTGCACATTCTCCCCTTTGTCTTTGTGGGTTTCCTCTGGGTGCTCCAATTTCCTCCAATAATCCAAAGATGTGCAGGCCAGGTGAATTGGCCATGTTAAATTGCCCATAGTGTTAGGTGCATTAGTCAGGGGTAAATATAGGGTAGGAGAATGGGTATTGGTGGGTCATTCTTCGGAGGGTCAGTGTGGACTTATTGGGCCAAATGGCCTGTTTCTATACTATAGGGAATCTAATCTAATGTAATCTAGTTGAGGCCCTTAAGTGGGCCTTTAATCTGACCCCACCTCCACTGGTCTTGCAGCGCACAGAAGGAAGCTTGCTTCATTCAGAAGCATGAAGTGTCTGATTGAAGGAGCAGTCCCGCATCTGAACATCCCTCCTGCCATCCATTGATGTCACTCAGCCTGGGATCGGGGTGGTATTGGCAGGAACCACTGCCGCCGTGATAGTGTTGCTGTTCAAGAGCAACTCAGATTAACTGGCAGCTCGGGGTGGATGTGACTTCCACTTCCGGGGTCCTGAATTCCAGGGCAGGCCTGATTCACTCTGTAGTCTGTCCTTGACTGTAGCAATGTCACTGACATGAGCATTGGAGTAGAGGCTCAGGGAGGTTTTTAATGGAGGAAACAGTGCTCTCATTAACCAGCTTTCCATCTGTCAGAATGCCCACATTACTTCTTTTCGAAGTGTACTTGCCATGTTAAATGTCAGTCCCTGAATTAGACAGAAGCACATCTGACTGGGAGAAGGGAGCCCTGGCTGCCAAATGTTGCCAGCAGATCGGAGGCCTGGAGCTGTATTTATGGGTAGCACGGTGGCTCAGTGGTTAGCGCTGCTGCCTCACAGTGCCAGGGATCCAGGTTTGATTCTGGCCTCAGGCGACGGTCTGTGTGGAGTTTGCACATTCTCCCCGTGTCTGTGGGTTTCCTCTGTGTGGTCTGGCTTTCTCCCACAGTCCAAAGACGTGCAGGTCAGGTGAATTGGCCATGCTAAATTACCCATAGTGTTAGGTGCATTAGTCAGGGGTAAAGTCGGGGAATGGGTCTGGGTGGGTTACTCTTTGGAGGGTCAGTGTGGATTTGTTGGGTCGAAGGGCCTGTTTCCACACTGTAGGGAATCTAATCTAATCTAATAGCCGCGCCACCAGGGAGACAGTGACTACTGCTTGTCCTATACCCACTGGAGGTCCAGGCTGCCAAGACACAGATAGGTGATTGTGGAAGGCGTGGGCTCACAGGCTTGCAGAAGGTAGGCTGAGGGATGTCAGCAGTAAGAGAAGGGCCTCACTGTGGGTAGGCTTGTCCCTTTCCAATGCTGGGTCTCTCAAAAAGGCACAGAGTCCTTTTGAATGACAGAAACAAGCAGTTCAAAAGCAATAGAGGTAGCAAATTCCACAATAGAATTAGCTGCGTCAATTTATCTTCAGAATATGATGTGAGGTTAGACTGAACTTTTCTAATTTAAGTTGATAAAGACATTGTTTGATGGAGCAATAAACTATATAAGTAATGATGTCTTGATCTTCAAACTGTACTAAATTAGCTGATATCATCAAGCAAGTGATGGAAATATTGTATGTCGCCACATTGCACAATATTGCTTGGTCTGAATGTCAGTGTAATAAATACAAGCCACCTTTTTGTTTCTGCATCCTCAGTTCTTTGTTCTTTTTTAATAATAACTTGGTTGGGGTTCTTTCTCTATTTCCCTTGATGGCCAAATTAATCATTTACTGATCCTTCTGCCTACATTTGTGTATATTTAAGACTCACCACAATGATGGAATAGCAGGGAGAAACCACAGTCAGGATGCGAGTTGGTGATTGCCATCCAGTTGCCCCATAAAGAAGGAAAAAGCACCTTGGAGCTTTATGTAACTATTATTGTCTAAGAATTGACATAAGGTGTTTCACACCTAATACTTTCTTGTCCAGTTACTATTATTAATTCAAGAAATACGTCAATCAAATTGCACAAGGCAAAATCTTTCAAACCAAAATGCTGAGAATGGCCTGTTAATCAGTTTTTGCTGATGGTGTCCAAGATACTTAGATCTTTCATATTCAACAGGCAGATAGTTTAAGAAAAGATGATGTACTGATCAGGCAGCATATCGGTTTAAGTGATGTGCTCATGTCTTTGAGTGGTCCCTATGCTATATATACTTCAAACAGGATTGGGCTTAGCTATGAAAACCCCATTTCCATTCACTGTCTGGATGCACTACATCAAGAATCACAAGTATGACTCCCCCTAGCCAGTGCTGCGGCCTGTGCCTTAGAATTATTCACATCAAGAATGCTGTGAAAATCATTGGTAAGAAATAGATTAGCAATAATACAATGAGCGTAAAGCACTTCAGAAGTTTGGTTTCCCATCAGCTAAAAAAGCTAAAATTAGAAGTTCACTGAAGCGTTTTATGTGTTTTTTCAAATAATTTAATCTTTTCAAGATGTTCTCATTCAAGTTTTGAGGAGACAACTGTGTGAAATCGGTAAAGATGTTTATAACAGTGCCCTCTAGTGACTGTCAAATTATGATCTAAATGAACACCTCAGAATTAATCTCACGTTTGTCTCTCCTTCCACCCTGTAGAGTGACGTTTGAAGAAGATGGCTTTTGTCAGCCCTACAGGGGCATCGCCTGTGCAAGGTTCATTGCAAACAGCAGCATATATGTGGACTCTCTGCAGATGCAAGGGGAAATTGAAAACCAAATCACAGGTGTGGGAAGTATTGGATGACAATGATGAGCTCTTCCTGTACTGTACTTTGATCAAGGTGTTGGTTGCAAGCTGCGATCATGCTGAAAATGAAAAGCTTTTTCTGAAGTTAGTAAATTAAGCAATTAAGCATTCTGCCTCAGTGATTAGCCGGGTTGTAAAAAGTGCTGATTCATTAAGGCACATGGTTGTATGGACACTTGTCACCTGCCAATAGGCCTTTCTAACTGTTTGAATTAAGACAATATTCAATCACATAGAAGAGCAAATGCTGCCGACAAGTCCAAATTATTTTCTAATCTGATATCCGAAAATGCATATTGTCCAACAAGTTATATGAAACAAATTTGGAATGATATTGGGGCCTCCAGAGTGCTTGGGTATGGTTCCATCGCTGGCAGTGCAGTTACCCATTGAGCTATCAGGAGAACTTTGAAACAATCTAAAGGGCCAAGTTATTTACTGTGAACTAGAAAAGCTTTCATGGAAAAGCAGGGCCCCTTCTAAGTTTCTCAAGTAAATATACGTTGATGTATTTAGTAAAGATTCTGTGTAGCTTGTTTTAGTTGATATAGAAAATAAGAACAATTTAAAGTCGCAAGCAAGTTAATAATCTTGTTCGTTTATCCTGTAGCTGCTTTCACAATGATTGGAACCTCAAATCATCTAACTGATCGTTGTTCCCAGTTTGCCATCCCATCTTTGTGTCACTTTGCCTTCCCTTACTGTGACCAAACCTCGTCAGTGCCTAAACCCCGTGACCTTTGCAGAGATGAGTGTGAAATCCTGGAAAATGACCTTTGCAAGACGGAATATATTTTTGCCAGATCAAATCCTTTGATCCTAATGAGATTGAAGCTGCCAAACTGTGAAGATCTCCCCATGCCAGACAGTCCGGAGGCAGCAAATTGCATGCGTATTGGAATTCCCATGGCAGAGCCCATCAATAAAAGTAAGTCATGATGAGAACTTTGACTCTAGGAGGATATTGGTCAGTCCAACAGTTTGAGAGATTTCTGTGGAGCATTTTTTCACATTCCCAACTGAAGTTGGGGGATTTAGGGATCCTAGTGCAAGAATCACACAAAAAAACTAGCATCCAGGTTTAGCAGGGAATAGGGAAGGCAAATGGAATTTTGGCCTTTATTTCAAATGGAATGGAGTAAAAAATAGGGAAATCTTCCAAAAAGCTGTACAAGGTCCTAAATAAACCAGATTCTGAATACTGTGAACTGTTTTGGTCCCCTTATCTAAGGACAGATATATTGGCATCAGAGGCAATCCAGAGAAGATTCACTTGGTGGATTCTGGGTATTTTTTAAGAGGAGAGGTTGTTAGGTTTGACATAGATTCATTGTGTTTAAACAAATGAGAGAGGATCTTCATGAAACACATGCGATTTTTAGGGGGCTTGACAGGGTAGATGCAGAGATGATGTGGAGGTGCTGGTGTTGGACTAGGGTGGACAAAGTTGAAAATCACATGACACCAGGTTATAGTCCAACAGCTCTATTTGTAAATACAAGCTTTTGGGAACGCTTCTCCTTCATCAGATAGCTAGCTACCTGACAAAGGAGCAGGGCTCCTAAACCATGTATTCGCAAATAAACTTGTTGGACTATAACCTGGTATCATGTGATTTTCAACTAGATGCAGAAAGGTTGTTTCAATTTGTGACTGAGTCCAGGATCAGAGGACATAATCTCAGATTGAGGGGTTGCACATTTAAGACCAAGATAAGGAGGATTTTTTTTTTCATCTCTTGAAACATGGTGAATCTGCAGAATTCTTTATCACGGAGCATGGGTTGTTAAACATGTTCAATGCTGAGATAGACTTTTAATCAGTAGGGGGATCAAGGATTATAGGGAAAAGGCAGGAAAGTGGTGTTGAGGATTATCAAATCAACCATGACCTCATTGAATGGCACAGCCAACTCAATGGGCTCAATGACCTATTTCAGCTCCTACATCTAGTGGTCTTATCGTACTGAGTGTCAGCAATTAACCTTTTCAAGTGGCTATTCCCTCTGAATGATGAGTTCATGCTGTCATATGCATGAATGTCTGATATACTGCAACCAGGGGAATTTGCAATCAGCAGCTCAAAGCCTGATTCATTTCTTTCTCCTCATTGAACCAAGGTTCATTGAGGCAAATCTTCATACCAGTGCCCATGCTAAGGTCAGTTCACTGAGCAGAGAACTTGGGACACATCTAAACAACGGGGGAATCAGACTCAACTTTCACAGTCAAATAGCTTGCCAAGCAAAGATTAGACTAAAAACAAAAACATGGAGCAACGTTCAAGAATATAACTAGAAAAATATTGTTGCGTTATAACAATTTGTCATGGCTAATGGAACAGAGCCATAGAGATATACAACACAGAAACACACCCTTCGGTCCGACTCATCCATGCTGACCAGATATCCGAAACTAACCTAGTCCCATTTGCCAGCACTTGGCCCATATCCCTCTAAACCCTACCTATTTATATACCCATCCAGATGCCTTTTAAATATTGTAATTGTACCAGCCTCCACCACTTCCTCTGGCAGCTCATTCCATACACGCACCATCCGCTGCTTGAAAACGTAGCCACTTAGATCACTTTTAAATCTTTCCCCCCTCACCCTAAATCTATACCCTCTAGTACTGGACTCCCCCATCCCAGGGAAAAGACCTTGTCTATTTATCCTATCTATGCCCCTCATGATTTTATAAACCTCGATAAGGTCACCCCTCAGCCTCCAACACTCCAGGGAAAACAGCCCCAACTTATTCAACCTTTCCCTATAGCTCAAGCCCTCCAACCTGGCAACATCTTTGTAAATCTTTTCTGAACCCTTTCAAGTTTCATAACATACTTCAATAGGAAGGAGGCCAGAATTGCACACAGTATTCCAAAAGTTGCCTAACCAACGTCCTATATGGCTGCAACATGACATCCCAACTCCAATACTCAATACTCTGACCAATAAAGAAAAGCATACCAAATGTCTGCTTCACTATCCTATCTACCTGCGACTCCACTTTGAAGGAGCTATGGACCTACACTTCAACGTCTCTTTGTTCAGCAATACTCCCCAGGACCTTACCATTAAGGTTATAGATCCTGCCCTGATTTGTCTTTCTAAAATGCTGCACATTTATCTAAATTAAACTCTATCTGCTAATCCTTGGCCCATTGACCCATCTGATCAAGATCTTGTTGTACTCTGAGGTAACCTTCTTCACTGTCCACTATATCATCAATTTTGGTGTCACCTGCAGACTTACTAACTAGACTAGAATAGGATATCTTTTATTCTCACAGACCTGGCTACTGACAAGTTCACAATTACAAAAATTACATTTTTTTTCTGTTCCTTAAAACCTTTTATTCCTTGCTGGGATATGGTTTCACAGGCACTGATTGGCTGCTATTGGTAATGAGTGTAAATAAGCTGTTCGACCACAAAGGGCAAGACAGTTGAGTCAGATTCTTTGTTCACCCAATAGCTGGATACATTTCTCTCCAGCAGGGATGCTGGAATGATATGAACAGGATGAATTTCAGCTGATTTGCCTGTTGTTGACCGACAGTTGACATGTCCAATTTAGTTGGGCAAACCTCTGGAGGTTCCAACTGAGCTCAGGCTGCTCATTTATCAAAAATTAGGATCAAGACCTCAAAATTCATAGTTTATGACTTAGGTACTTGCCTCAAAAATTAATTCAGCCATTTTCAAAACCTATAACCTCTACCATCTCGAAGAACAAAGACTGCAGCTCCATGGGAACACCACAACCTGCAAAATCCCCTCTAAGTCACATTCTATTTATCTTACAGTCACTGACTTAGAATTCTATCATCATGGCAATCGTGAAGGATACTGAAACCTTTAATCTAGCTCATTTAAGCTTCCTAGAAGTGGCATACATTCACATGCAGGGACCCATTCTCTGCAAACAATTTTTTTTTAATCATCTGGGAGCAAGGGACAGGGGAGTCTATCCCCATTTCTTTCACCATAACAACGCCTCAGCCTATTAGAGTCAATTTTCAAACTGATCAACATCCCTTACCTCCCATTACGTAAGTTGTTGAGATTGTTTGAAATCTGGCATTCTTGTGTTTGTCCGGATGATCAAAGAGTATAGCGGCATGTCTCTTCGGCAATATTTGAGTTTTACTGTGTCAAGCAACTGTTTGTGTCCTGTGTTTTTTGTTTCTCCCCCACAGATCACAAATGTTTTAACATTAGCGGCATAGATTACCGGGGCACCGTGAGTGTAACTAAATCAGGCCGACAGTGTCAGCCATGGAATTCTCAGTATCCACACAGTCACTCTTACACTGCCGTTAAATATCCTGAACTCAATGGTGGTCACTCATATTGCCGGAACCCTGGGAATCACAAGGATGCTCCATGGTGTTTTACTCTGGATGAATCAGTGAAATTGGAGTTGTGTGAAATTCCATTGTGTGGTAAGGATCATCTATTGAACTTTCTGAAAGAGGGCCAAATATAATGCAATGAGTCAGTATATTGTACTTCCAGTGCTTTTCATATTGAGAAATATAGTGAGGGTCAAAGAACCTTAGTCCTGCACAATAACAAGACTACAAAAGCAAAGGTTAACTTAAATTAACAAGTAGTCATCAGGAAATACAAAATCTGAGTTCTTAGAAGTTGGACATAACAATAGAAAGAAAGGCCAAGGACAGATTGATGTTTCACAGACTGTGAAGGCTCTGAGAAAACTGAATCAGAGTGGCGGGTAATAAAGGAATATACCGTGAACAACACCAACCTGCAGGATATTATCCTTGAGTCATCGGCAGAATAATAAAGAAACGTTTGGAAGAGCAACTGCTAAAATAGAGTCAGGCTAGAAAAGATGAACAGAATGGAAGTGAGTGAAGGATCACCCATTCAGCTTTTTGTGAAAGTGAATCTTACAATGAGAGGTTTTACTGGATGATCAGCACAGGTAGTTCTTGAATAACGCATGATCCGGCAGCACGATTTGGGTATAATGTTGCTGAAGAATTAGGAAATGATATTTTCGAGGACACTTACCTGTGTTCGCAATCGTGAGATTCCAGCGGGGATCGGTTTGCACACTTCATTTCGTGCATGCGCCGATGTCAGCTGCTGACAAAACAGCTTTCTCTGTGGGAGGTACTGCACAGAGAGCAGCTTTCTTACAGTTTTAAAAGTACTTTGTTAAATTTGGAGAAAGTGAGGACTGCAGATGCTGGAGATCAGAGCTTAAAAATGTGTTGCTGGGTGGGGAAGGAAATATATCCTTAGTGGTGGGGTCTGTTTGGAGGTGGCGGAAATGATGGAGGATGATACGATGTAACTGGAGGTTGGTGGGGTGGTAGGTGAGGACCAGGGGGGTTCTGTCCTGGTGGCGATTGGAGGGGCGGGGTTCAAGGACGGCGGAGCGGGAAGTGGAGGAGATGCGGTGGAGAGCATCGTCGACCACGTCTGAGGGGAAATTGCGGTCTTTGAAGAAGGAGGCCATCTAGGTTAAATTTGCTTTTGTTTCATTACTAAATTTGATTTCAACCTTCATTCAGGCTGTACTGTACTTTATGTTGGACCTTTCGGTGATTTTTGAGTGTTCGTGAGTGATATTTTTTGCTGATCTGCCCCTAACCCCACTTTCCCCATAGGCCCTGTTATTTCTATAAATAATTTTCTATTAAGCAAGATTTCACTGGAACACAACAATGGCATTATACGAGAACTGCCTGTATTATTTCACATCTTACTGTCACTGAAATCGTATCACTGTCAAACACCAATATTTAACTCAGTAAAGAGAAAACAATTTTATATCTAAGATAGGCTGTATTTCTTTATTGAAATGCATTGTAATTCAAAAGTAAGTAAATTGCACTTGATTATTGAGGTGTGTGATGCTGTTATAAGGCACTATTGCATTTTGTGACTTTGGCGAAATGCTGAAATAGTTTTCATACTGAAACCTATTTTATTCTAACAGTTGATGCATGCTTTATTACTTGTGTTGTGATTTATTCCTGAAGGATGGAGGAGTCTTGTGTTGTTTTTCAATGCTGGAGTATTGAGCAGTGTTAGATTTTTAAGCTGAAGTACTTTAAAAATGTCATATTTTACCTTTGACGTACGCTGAAGTCAGATTACTTCTGTTAGTTGCAGTTTATTCATGACGTGTCAGCCTTTGCTTTGTGAGAGACCCCTCGCCTCTGAGGCAGAAGATTAGGGTGTCAGATACACTCCAGATATTCTCAACATGTCAACTAAACTGACTTCAAAACCATACAGCAGGATTGCTAGACTGTTTGATGTGGTGCCCTTTACATGAGATAAACTGTGGTTCTGGCTGTCCTGACAGATAAATATAAATGATCCCATTGGCACAATTTTGAAGTAAAACAAGAAAGTTCTTTTGCTTCCCTGGCCAACATAAACCACTTAAAGCAACACCACTAAAATAGTTACCTGGTAGTTTATCTGATAGTTGTTTGTGGGGCTATGGTATGCACAAATATTGGCAGTTATTTTTCCCGAATCCCAACAGTAGTTCAAAAGTACTCCATTGACTGTGCAAACTTTGAGATTTTCCAAAATCGTGAAAGATGTAATTCAAGTTTCATGCACTTCACTCTTGCAAAAGTGGACTGGATTGAAACTTGTTACACGGGGACTAAGACTTTTTTCTTTCTTCACAACCAGACTCGAAAGAAAACAGCAAGATGGAAATTCTTTACATCCTGGTCCCCAGTGTTACAATTCCCCTGGCAATTGCCCTGTTGTTCTTCTTCATCTGTATTTGTCGGAACAATCAAAAGTCGTCAACACCTGTTGTCCAACGCCAGCCGAAACCTGTGAGAGGGCAAAATGTCGAAATGTCCATGCTGAACGCGTACAAACCAAAGGTAAGAATGATTGTTCTGCTTTTAAGTATTATTCTATCATTCCATCTATTTTCTACACATTTCTTTATATGAATGTTATCGCTTCTCTCCGTTATTTTAAAAAACTTAGTAAAACTAAGTGACCTTAAGTCACTTTTCCGCATGTGTAAAAAAAAAACAAAAAAACTGTCAAGAAAATTCCTTAGAGCTGTTCCAGTTCCACTGTAGTTACTCCATCAGCAATGTAGTGAAAACCCTGGGCAGGAAATTATACTCCACCGGAACTGGAAGTGAGAGGGCAGCTCACTTCAGCTGGCAGCAGGCACACTCCTGGTGATGGCAGCAGCTCCACAACACCCCACATTAGAGATGGCCATTGTTGAGGCTGCTCTGACAGAATGGGAGAACACAGAAGGATGGAGGCTCTGCATGGTCACTGAGTTTGGGGGATGCCACAGACAGGCAGGCAATGATTGTTGGGGGTTGTGGTGGGCTGAGTGTCACGAGGCTTGGAGTTAGAGGGACCCCCTCTGTGAGCCACGGAGCACTGAGAAACAGGGGTTCCTGCCTGTATTATACACCCCCAACCCGAGCTTCCCCCACCCACACACACACCAATTGGGAAGTGGAGCCAGGATACCCGGAGTTTTCACATGGCCACAGCTGCACAGCCAAGAGGACAAAATGCCCACAGTGGCAGGAGGTGACCCTTGGTTAGCTACTGAAGAGGCTCTTGGTGGGTGGATGTCTGCCAACTTTCCCAGCCCTGGTGAAATGGCATGGTGGGGATAAGATGTCTTCAAGTCTTCCTGCATCTTTTTGCCAGCCTTCCCACCTCTCAGCCAATTCCCAAAGGCCTGATACAAGTTCATTCCTGTTTGTGTGTGTATGGAGGCTCTGTGCTGCATGTCAGATAAAACTACCCTGAGACATTTCCCATGTGGAGCATTGTAATAATCATCTATAATACATGCTACGTTTAACATGCATTCCCTCCTCTGCTTGTAAAAACTTTCCTATGTAAGCCACACATTCTTTCTGGGTCTATTTTCCCATTCAGAGTGCTTTGGGGCGATTCTGACCAAAGAATGAACACAAGTATGAAGGTGGAACAATGTTAGTAAGACTGGCCTGTTTAAAACTCCAAAATTTGCACATAATTCTGGTTGCAAATGCTGATTCTATTAATTGGAACCTGTCTGGAGGTGTTAACCAGAACCCTCAGATTTAGCACCGAGATGCTGATAGACCACAAGTCTTTGTGGAATGATACATGTAAGAGAGCACTGCCTGGAACACAGTGACATGTTTTAAAAAGAGGGACTGGACACACAGGCTGTTGGACATGAAATCGTGGAAAGAGGAATGTCCTGTACCCACAGGTGAGGGATGTTACCTCGACCTCCTCCTGCTCCTCTCCCTTTCTCATGCAGTGGCTGTTGCTGCTCTGACTAGCCCGTTCCTTACCCAGGTGATGAGGGGACCCCTAGCAAGATGCCAATGACCAAGCACTCCCTTTCTCCTGGTGACTCCTACAAGGTGTCCAACAAGGTGGAGTAGCACAGCACTTACTCTTTTTAGGTGAAGTCCTCAAAGAATTTCCGAAGTAAATCTTGCTCGAGTGTTGGTGAAGTCTTGATAAAGTGTCCCAGAAAGTCTCCTGATGTGTTTCAGACGTGCCCATCACAGCTTCAGCAGCAATGGTCATGAAATGGTGAGTATCCCTTTAAATGGTGAGTATCCCTTTAAGTAGCTCTTGAAATCAAAATCAGTGATGCGTTTACTCCCACATGTTTGGTTGGAGGTGAGATGAGGAATTAGCTGATTAAAATGCCACAGTGCATTTATTTCATTATTGAGTTCTAGTGGGCATTTTAGGTGAGAGGAATGTTGTTTGAAGAGATTCCAAAAAAAAATTATACTTGAAAGTAGCTAGCTTCGGCTCCTTTACCAAGATGGTCTCTTGCAGTAAAGACTTGTTAAACCTTAAGATTCTACATTGGCCACCTTTTAGCTTTTTAAAGCCTCAGTTAGTCAATAAAAATTACTCCATGTTTTGGTGCATAGTTACCAATGTATTACCTGACCACTAGAGGGCAATATCTACACTAACACTGTATATTGAAAGTTTTGATCAATGTGTTTGTCCAGTGGGATTTCACTGCTTACCAAACTTGTAATAATCCACTCGTCATTTCCCACATGACATTAACATATGCAATGTTAAAACAAATGTGTGATATTTGAAAATAGGTTTGAGGATTTTAAATCAACAGCAGTTAAGACTGTTATCGTCACTGGCTCATCTCGAAGAATAAATTGAAAAATATTTTGCATAACTCTGTTCCGTAAGCCAAACCTGTTATGAATATTCTCAAGGGGTGGTGACAATCTGTTGACTGAAACGGTTTGTTGCTGCAGTTCATGTGAAAACAAGAAATTTCTTCAAGCGTAAACTGTCTCTATTTCATCAGAATTGATATATTCCAAGAATCAGGAGGGGTAAAGAATCAACATATCTTTACTTGTTAGGCTCTGCCCTCTGACTCTTGCCTTGCTTACATTCTGATACCCTCCACTTCTGAACACAGTATCCAGACATTTAGTAGACGGTTGGGTTATGAACAATCTTTGACAATCTTTCTTTTTATTCCAACATACTCCATTTCTTTTGAGTGCTCATTTCAACAGGTTTAATGAGATAAAGGTGTAATGCATTTGACTTTTGCTGCACCACAGCCATTCGTCAAAGTTGCATATTTCAGCCCACATTGGTCGCAATACAGTGTTGTCCATTGCTCACATTCCTCAACTGTTTTGAAAACTGCCAACTGCCAGTAAACCAAAACCAGGTTTTCTTGTTTTGGTGAACAATTGGCCCTTCAGTTTCCAGGTCGCTAGAAACCTGACAACTGAACTAAATTCTGAAAATCAGTGTGAAATATTTGTGGGACTGGTAAGTGGTAGATCTCTATAAACAGTAAAGTGGGGTGCCTGTCATCCAATTATTAGTCGTGGTTATTTTAATCAACCTGTTCAGGTACGTTTTGACAGTGATGTGGGGCTGGTGGAATTTGAAACCAGACCTTCTGCGGGGTTGCAATATAGAAGTACCACCGATCAAAATAGACTTTGAGATAATGATTTTGCTATCCCATTCATATATGCTCATAAGCAACTTCTTCAAATTTTAAAATTACTGTGGAGTTTGCTTTACTAGTTAGTCCATTAATCCACCGGATCAAAGTTGTGGTGTTGATTTTTACATTGAATGAGAGCTAATTGCACTGTTGATCAAACAGGTGTCAGAAAGGTATGGACCAATGTAAACCGGCCAAATTGTCCACATGTGTAACAGCAAGATGAGGATTTTGCTGTAGCAGCAGTGGCCATGCTGTACAGTCCCAGATTGTTGTCACAGATATTCCTCCACCTTCTTAATCTTTCTCCGTGGCCATCTGGAAGAAGACATCTGAGTTCGCTTGCTTCAAATGTTGATTGAAAAGAGCCAAAACTTGGGAGAAACAAATGAGGCGCTCGACTCCCAGCTTCCTACATTTCCATTAATTTGAAATTCTTTTTAGCTCTCCTAAACCATTACTGTACTTAGCTATGTTCCAAGTGCTAATGCAATGTCACAAAATTGATGCAAAGAGAATACGATTTAATCAAGGGATTGTGGTGGCTACATTTTCATTGTTCTAATCATCGTAGGAACTCTGGTGATCAGTTTAGTGAGTATCACACTCCCCTTTGGTAAGCACCAGTAAAGCCCAGTACTCCTGTACCTAAATAGGTTTTGCAGTCCTTTTATTTGGAGCATTATGGTGGTTGAATTAGAATTAGCCTAATCAATGCAGGGAAGTCAAGATGATCATTTTGATGGATTACACTCCACATCAGAAAGCTCCAGCAGAGTTCCACAAAAAGAACATGCCTCTCACAAACAACTTGTCCATTTGTAATGGACGTTTGATTTTTCAGGTATAAGGATGTCTGCCTCGTAAGGATTCCATAGATTTTCTTTAAAATCACACCGTTCAGACATTTTTTTTGGATTAGATTATATTCTCTACAGTGTGGAAACAGGCCCTTCAGCCCAATAAGTCCACACCGACCCTCCGAAGAGTAACCCACCCAGACCCATTTCCCTTTGACTATTGCACCTAATTAGCATGGCCAATTCACCTAACCTGCACATCTTTGGACTGTGGGAGGAAAATCACATAGACAGAGGGAAAATGTGCAAACTCCACACAGATAGTCACCCAAGGCTGAAATCGAACCAAGGACCCCAGGGCTGTGAGGCAGCAGTGCTAACCACTAAGCCACCGTACTTCCCCACAGATATCTGGAAAAGTATCCAAAGTTGTTTTAATCAACCTGTTCAAATGAGCTGGAATACACCTTTGGAACAACTCAGGCCTCTTAGTCCTGAGATAGGGACACCTTCACTGCACAGATATTTTCTAATCAATCTCTTCAGGGATGTTATGATACACACTTGGAGGAGATGTGACTTTAACTCATGCCTCCTGGCTCAAAGGTAGGGACAGTGCCCTATTGATTAGGTGTAAGTACCTTCTACACAGCCTAATCAGAGATATCATCGTGCACCTCTGAAGCAGGTGAGACTTGATCCAGGGCACTCCTGGTTCAGAGGTAGGGACGCTATCACTGCACCACAAGTGCCCCAGTTATTGATTGTACGTTGTCTTAAATGAGGCTTGTTGCTAGAAACCAACATAAAACAAAGGGAAATAATTAAAAAGATAACACTGAGATTATCAATCAATTAGTAGTTTATCCAGCAGATCACTCTGAAATGTAAGTACTTGAGTGATGCAAGATTTGCAATGGATTAATTAGTTATCAGCTTCATTGGTTCAACTGATTGCATATAACTGTGATTGTGTGGATTTGATGAAATTATCATCTTGATTACTTTAAAACAAAGCTTCTAAATGGCATTCTGGCAGTTCCAGTCTGCAGTTGGACAGCTTTATGGGTTTTTTTTCAACTTTCTTGCCTCCTTTCATGAAGTCAATAGCCCCTGCTGGTGTATAGTTTCACCAGTGTTTCAGAGGGCAGGCTAGTGGCTATTTATCATATTCTGCACTTAACCTGCCCTTGATGGTAAGCACTTTGACTGAGGGGCCCAACAGGGCACACAGCCTGTACACTGCCAAATCCATACACATGTATTTTCTGAGGAGCTATCTGGAATACAAATGCTGGCTGATTTCATTTCCCTTCTCTTGAGTACCATGGCCGTATTGTACAGTTTCTATTCCCCCGCCTGAGTTAAATTAAGTTTAGGAGCTCATGTTTTCCAGTTCTATATGACTCAGTACCACACTGAGCTGTCGACCATGAAGAAAGTTGGTGAACTTCCTATTTAGCATATGCAGCAGTCCTTTGATATGGATGATCAGTTCTTAAATAAGCAGTTGGCTGCACGCTGTGCTGCCTCCAATTAGTGGCCCACAAGGGAAGGAGTTATTTGTTTTAATAAACAGCCACCCTAAGTGCTACATTCATTCCCAATGTCCTCTGCTGCCCTCCCCACATCATTTACTCGGAGCTGGAGCTGGTACATTTGTGAACAGCTTGCGCATGGTGGATCACAAGTTTCCAGGTGTGACAGTACCTCACTTGCCTCGTCTCTGAGGCGACACTGGGCCGTATCTGACAACAGGCTTTACAACTGTCGGGCCTGTGTTGTAATTGACAAGGAATGCTTGATGCTGACATGGGATGCTGGAGTTGAGAAGATGTCCTATTTCCCAGGCACTGTCATCCCTCACCTTGGTAAGCCCAAAATTAAAAAAAAGACCTTTTCACAGAAAGTGATGAAAATGGTGATGCAGTTTTCAGGAGAAAGCCTAAGTTTAAAAATCAAACGGCAACAGACTTTGCCTGACACAATTTGTCTTTAAAAAAATCACTGGCAGCATATCAGAGTACTATTAAGAGTTCAGACAATAGTGCAATTAGTTTGAAATGCAAACAAGATGGGGGAAGTATGCATTCCCAGGTACAGGGGGAGCCACTGTTTGTGTGTGGGCTTGCCGTCTATGCCCAGTTCTGTCTTGCTTGAGATGAAAATCATTCTCACTGTGTGGTCACTCACTCACATGCAAGTAGTTGAGTGTCAGATTAATATTGCTGTGGCATTTTTCCAACGTGAAATAGTCAGCAAGCAATCTTCTATAAGATGAATCTGATCCTAATGGTTAAGTATTATGTTTCAACAATAGTACATGGTTTTAAGTCTCTGTATGGTGAGATTTTGAATCAACTCTTGCTTTATTTTGGCTGCAACCAAATCAATTAATCTCTGCCAATATAAATTATCCTGGCATCCTTCATTTTTACATTTTTATATATGTCTACCTTGATGTGAAATTCAAGTATCCATAATGATTCTCTAATTGTGAAACTTTACAGGATGTTTGGAAAAATGCCTTTGTACACTGAGGACTGCAATAGTCATGTGATGTCTGTGTCATCATATGTAAACACAAGTCTCAGAGCAGAAGGCATTTTCCCACCACAAGGAACCTGGTCTCCCAAGTGTGCAGCTGGGATTGATTTGATTTTGACAGCTGTAGGAAAATCAATACTTTTTTTAAAACACAACGATTAATTAAAACCTTGATTTCCAAATTTGTATAGGACATCTGTATGAGTCATTATGGCTTTGAATTTTTTAGTATATGATCTGGTAAACATGAAGAGAAATTGAAGGTGAACTGGTAATAGTCCACATCTCAATGGCAGAATGATTAAGATTGCTATTGAGTTGAATGAGAAACTTGAAAAGGTGAGAGTAATAGCTCTATACGCAATGCTGGGACAAGAGTTCCTCAAGTTGTGTTCTTCATAGTCTTCACTTAAGAGCAGAAAAGCCAAACAGGAGAAAGTTTGGATGCTTTGAAAGTTCACTCTGAACCTTCTGATAATGTTATTTATGAATGTTAAGCATTAACATCAAGCTCAGGAGATAGAATCTTGATTAGTGACAGCAATGAGATGTCGCAAATATTGATTAGTGACAGCAGTGAGATGTCTAGCTGATTCCTGTAAGTTTGGGCAACTAAACGTTCACCTCATCAGAAGTAAGATTGTCTGAGGGATGAGAGATCCTGTTGTGAGAGCATGTGTGCCAAGGGAAGATAAACTAATTCTCAAGGGAACTATTGACATGTACAGAAGCTTTAAGGTGTTAAATCATTAACTGGACAGTATTAATGCAAGAACTGACACACATTTGCACTATGAGAGGCAATCAAGACTTCCAAGCATAAGCCAATGAAGATGATGGAAGCACAATTTACAGAAGGCACAGCAGAAAGACCAAGGCCAAAGTCTTGGATGTAAAACCTGTTGAGGATATAACGGGGTTGGCACAGTAGCCAGGGACCCAGGTTTGATTCCACCCTCAGGCGACATTTACCCTGTTTCCTCCGGATGCTCCGGTTTCCTTCCACAGTCCAAGAACGTGCAAGTTAGGTGGATTGGCAATGCTAAATTACTCTGTAGTGGCCAGGGAGGCATGAGTTAGGTGTGTTAGCCATGGGAAATGTAGGGTGATAGTGTAGGGGAATGGGCCTGGTTGGGAGGCTCTTCCGAGACTGCATGTGGAGTTGTTTGGCTAGATGACCTAATTTCACACTGTAGGGATTCTATTTTTAAAAAACCACCAAGGAAATGGAAGCATTTTAAAGGGTGGGGAAGTAGGGTTGTGGAAGCATTGCTGTAATTGCAAGGTGCTCAACAACTTTGTCCACAAATGTTTTCCTCAGAAAAATTAAAACAAACCCATAAAAACGATTGTTGGAAAGATGCTAAACAATGATTCTGATGACTCATTCCACACCCTAGAATGGTTGCTTGTTAAATAAATGGGTTGTTACTGTTGATATGATGAATGCAGAAGGATAGCATCAAGTTAATATCAAGTGTTAGATAGATACTGGTGCTACTTGCAACATCATAAACTCATAGACTTGAGTAAAGTTGCTCAAGTTTAAAATAACTCCAGAGAGGCCAGTATCGTGTCACTAAGTCACCCTTTATTTACACAGGAAGAGTACTTGTCATTGATCCAGCTCTGTCAGAGCCAGCTCTCCGAGTGAGCAGGATGTCTGACTCTCCTGTTTCCCTTTTTTTTCTCATTCCCCCACACTACCGCCTAACTGCAGTAGTGCTTATTTTTTCCCCAGCACCCATGGTGTGTGTGTGCAGGTGTGAGACACAGTGAGAGACACAAGGTACATGAATCTTTATTCAGTTTCCACCACCAGGAAGATAGGAAAACACCTGGGTGGCCAGTGACAAACAGTGCCCTTCACATCAAAGGGCAATGTTGTGTGATCAAAACAGTGAAGGGGAGGACAGGGACTAAATCAAAATAGAATTGGAGGGGGAAATAATGCACTCCACTCCCTGCTGCGCCCACCTCTCCCTGAACAACTCCAGGGTGTTGGTGGACACCGCGTGCTCCTTCTCCAAGGACACCCGGGCTCTAACGTAGACTCTCCTGTCTTTTTTTTTCTTTTTTTTCAGCGGTGGAGGTGGGCCTCCAGCAGTAGCAGTGGTGGAGGTTGTGGGGAGGGGCCCGAGGCGAGTCCCAGGCAGCGATGGTGGAGGCAGGCCTCAGGCAACAGCAGTGTTTGAGGCAGGCTTCAGGCAAGTGCTAGGCAGGCCCTTAGTCACAACAGTTGGGGCAGACCTGTTGTGGAGGGTCCCCAAGGCAAGTCCCATGCAGCCCCAAAATTTAGTCCCAGGCAGCAGCAGTGGAGGTGGGCTTCTAACAGCAGCAGCATTGGTGGAGGTCCTGGGAGTGGCCCCAAAGCGAGTCCCAGGCAGCAGCAGTGAGGCAGGCCCCAAGCAGTAGCAGCTGAGGCAGGTCCTGGCGGGGTCCCAGAGACCAGCGGTGGGAGTGGGCCCTAGGTCAGCAGCAACACTCCCTTGGCCTGAGTGAGGCCCAGGCTGCAGCTCCAAAAGCAGGCCCAGGACTCACAACTCCCACCTCCTTCTGCCTCTGCCTCATCCTTCTTCTTCTTCCTCCTCCTCCTCTTCCTTCCTTCCTCTCAGATTGTGGGGCAGCTGGTCCAAAGACAGTCCTCTCAGACACCTTCAAGGAGGAGAGTCCTTGAACATGCACACACTGATCCAGCTCCCTCAAGAGCCAGCTCTCAGAGTGAACAGGGTGTCTGGCACTCCATTTCTTTTTCTTTTTAGGATATCTGACACCCCTGTTTATCTTTTTTTCTTTAAATTTAACTCCCACACTACCGCCTAACTGTGGTCGTGCTTATTTTTTCCCCAGCACCCATGGTGTGTGTGTGCAGGTGTGAGACACAGAGAGACACAAAGTGCACAAATCTTTCTTCAATTTCCACCACCAGGAATATAGGAAAACACCCGAGTGGCCAGTGACAAACATTGCCCTTCACATCAAAGGGCAATGCTGTGTGATCAAAACAGTGAAGGGGAGGGGAGGGTAGGGACTAAATCAAAATAGAATTGGAGGGGGAAATAATGTACTCCACTCCCTGGGCGCCCACCTCTCCCTGAACAACTCCAGGGTGTTGGTGGAGACCACTTGCTCCTACTCCAAGGACACCCGGGCTCTAACGTAGACTCGCCTGTTTTTTTTTTTCTTTTTCAAAGGGCAGTGCTGTGTTAGATCCCCTGTTTCTTTTTTTTTCTCTTCTTTTTTTTTTTCTTTTTAACCCCCACACTACCACCTAAGTGCGGTAGTGCTTATTTTATCCCCAGAACCCATGGTGTGTGTGTGCAGGTGTGAGACACAGTGAAAGACAAAGTGCACGAATCTTTATTCAATTTCCACCACCAGGAAGATAGGAAAACACCCGGGTGGCCAGTGACAAGCACTGCCGTTCACATCAAAGGACAGTGCTGTGTGATCAAAACAGTGAAGGGGAGGGTAGGGACTAAATCAAAATAGAATTGGAGGGAGAAATGATGCACTCCACTCCCTGCGGCGCCCACCTCTCCCTGAACAACTCCAGGGTGTTGGTGGAGACCACTTGCTCCTACTCCAAGGACACCCGGGCTCTAACATAGACTCGCCTGTCTTATCTGTCAGTCAGGCTTCTTGATTGGACCAGATTAACAACCCCAATCAGGGAACCCGTATTCCATGAGGTCCACCCGGCTGACCTCAATACAAAGATGGTGACCCAAAGAGAAAGCTGTTGAAGTTAAAGTTGGGGTTCTTTAATGGAACAGTGCTCAACCATGAGGACAAACTAAGCTGAGAGCCCAAAACAATGGAAAGCAAAGAAATCAGCAGTTCAGAGCAAAATCCCTCACCTTGGCTGAAATAGGACAAAATCTTAAACTGGTCACCCTTCACAGACCATTGGTAGCTAAACAGAATCTGACAGACAAAAAGCAGATTAAACAACTTATACAACATGATGTAAATCTTCATATATCTCAGGCAGTTGCAATGAAAAGATGACCTGAAAGTTTGGCCATCAAGGACACTCTGATTGCTGGAAGAGAGTATTAGACATGTTGAGATAGTCTTACAGCATGAGAACAGACCCTGTTGTCCCACTAGTCCATGCTGACTATGTTTCCAAACTGAACTAATTCTACTTGCCTGTGTTTGGCCCATTTCCCTCCAACCTTCCCTCTTCATGTACTTACTCAAATGTCTGTTAAATGTTGTAACTGTACCTGAATCCACCACTTCCTCTGGCAGCTCATTTCACACATGAATCACTTTTGAGATGACGTGGTGGCTGAAGGTAGTATCTTGGATAAAGGGATTAGGGTCATTATCCCTAAAAGAAAAAATAATGCTAAAGTGCATTGATGCAAGCCTTTGAAGAATTTTGTCTCATCTAAAGAAAGCAAGAGAATTGCTCCACTGACTAAACCTGAGCGGTGAGATCAATGACCCCTTCAGTGATTGCAGTGTGTGTCATTAATATTAAACTACGGGCGGCACGGTGGCATAGTGGTTAACACTGCTGCCTCACAGCACCAGAGACCTGGGTTCAATTCCCACCTCAGGCAACTGTCTGTGTGGAGTTTGCACACTCTCCCCATGTCTGCGTGGGTTTCCTCCAGGTGCTCTAATTTCCTCCCACAGTCCAAAAATGTGCAGGTCAGGTGAATTGGCCCCGCTAAATTGCCCGTAGTGTTAGGTGTAGAGGAATGGGTCTGGGTGGGTTGCTCTTTGGAGGATCGGTGTGGTGGACTTGTTGGGCTGAAGGGCCTGTTTCCACACTGTAAGTAATCTAATCTAAAGAAAGCAAGAGAATTGCTCCATTGACTAAACCTGAGCAGTGAGATCAATGACCCCTTCAGTGATTGCAGTGTGTGTCATTAATATTAAATTAAGCAAGCAAAAAGAACCATCATGGATTATCATATCCCAAAAAGGCTGTAGATGAAGCTTGGAGCAGACCTCTTCACTCCCATGAGATTGATCTCCTTGTCACAGTTCACTACACTCAGACTCCTGGGATATTTACAAGCTGACATCCTCAACCACCAGTGAGACAGTAGAGTGACCAACAGCACATTCATTTGATGTGACTTTGCTGACATTGTGATAAATGACAATAGTCCTTGGTTTGTGAGTTAAGAGTTCAGGTGCCTTGCTGATTGAGCAATTCAGAATGACCCGTCACCTGTGCATTGCTCCTGTCAGATGCAGAGCTTAGGTCATGTTGCAAATTATCAAAGGGATCACAAAAAAAAATCAACCACATCCAGCACTGATGCATACAAGGTTATCCTGGAATGGAGAAACACATGTTCTGAAGGCAAGGCAAGTTATCTATTCTAGTGACTACTGTCAAGTCACAGCCAGACTACTCTTCGAATAGATTAAAAACTACTGAGGTCAGAAATCAGAACAGAAATGAATGACAAGATCAAAGTGAAAAAACAAACATCAACAAAAGCCAAATTTTACACTAATAGAGCTGTCAAAGCATTGCCAGATCTGTGAGTTGGAGATTGGATGAGTGCAGATATTTTGTGCACTCACGTGCATGTAGAGAAACTGTCACCTTGATCAGAAGCAGTGAAAGTTAGCAATTGTGCAATTGTAGTTATCTCCCTGGAACTGGATAAGCTCCTCCTTCACTGTACAGTTGGAGAGGTGGATCTGAATTCTGCAAAGATGATGGCTGCCACTGATAGCAAGCTTTGAGGCACAAAGGGCATTTCATGAGGTGGGATGGTGGCATATCTGAACCACATGACCTCCCTGCCTCTGTATGAAATATTTGTGGGTGAGAAGCCCCTAATTGATTTTCTAGCCCAACAGTCGGTTGAAGCCGCAATTAGCTAATTAACAACTACTTAATTAACGGCCTCATCCTTCAGCTGCCGGGATTAACCCAGCTCAGACAGCCCTGTTGCCCTGCTAAAAAAATGCAGTCACCTTGCTATCTTTGTATTTTGGTATGTTCAAAAGCCCTCAGTGTCTGATTGAAGTATGAGACATCAGGGTGAGGGAGCCTACTGACACCCAAATCCTATTCCCCTTCCATTATGATGCCCACTGTGAAACCCACCACCCCCTCCCACCCTCCAACATACTTCACCGGTGGCCTGGATTGCCCTTCAACCTAGACAGACAATGTAAAATAAAGCATACAATTCTAAACGGGGTGCAGGAGTAGAGAGACCTGGGTGTATATTTGCACAGATTATTGAAGGTGGCAGGACAGATTGAGAGAGCAGTTAATTTTAATAGATTCGAACAAAATACAACAAAAATGTTGATCTATGTTCCAGCAATTTTCATAATAAATGTAAAAATAGCTGTTTTACCACTACATTGTCACTGAGTGCTCCCATTAGTCTTTTCGCAAATATCCTGGTCTAGAAATGAATATAGTTGCTGAAAGAATGATGATCACCAGACTCCAGCCTTGTGCTCCAAGTGTATTATAGGATTGTAATTAACGAGCAGATATCAAAAACTTAATGCATGACTTTTTAACTAGGCCTTCTGTTGATTTATTACAATTAATGCTTCTGAAACAATGACGCCGTGATTCTGGGATTTGGGATAACATTTGGATGCTTCAGCAATCCAGACATCTCCTGCACACCTCTCAATCCACCTTCTTAACATCAGAAGCACAACCAAATGGTCATTCTGTTAATGTCATCATTGCTCAGTATTTAGGTTGAATCATCTTTTCCCTTTTGATTTCCATTGCACTTCACATTCCAATTCCCAATCCACAGAATCACAGAATTATTTTAGTATGCCTAAGCTATTATATGTCATAGACATATCAGCTATGCCCTTCACTACACTAAATTTATCAGCTGTCTCTATTATGTTTCTAATAATATCTGTCTAAATTTCAAAATCAAATTGAATATCTCTATTAGAAAGGATCCATCTGCTTTCCTAACTAGCGATAACAACGCAAATTTATTTCTCACAATTTTTGTGAATCCTCTTTCTCACGTGATTAATTCTTCAAAAGGAAATGATGATTATTTTAACCCATCTTTATTTTTCAACTCTAATCTTATTGATATTGACAAGAATTACTGTCCATAACTTCAGTATTTACAAACATTAAATATCAAGTGATTTTCCTGTCAAACCTATGTTTTTCTTTGCCAACTATACTCCTACAAGATATAGTAATTGATGTATCATTGTTCTCAAGATGCTTGCCTTGAAATGTATCCTGTAAATGTACACTTCTCTTCAATCATTTTCACTCTTTTTTTGGAAATTTGCTCTTGTTCAACACATCCTTAACCTTTGCCTAATTTCTCTGCTGCACTTAAAAAGCACTTTCTAATGTTCTATGGAATATATAATTTGAAAGTTCAGCCCTAATGACTATCACATGTATGGTTTTAAGGCATAGCCATTTCATTGATGAATTTGCAGACCATGTTATGCATGTTATGCAAACTCTTGCATAGTTTGGATTATTCATCATTTGCTTAAATTCCCAGAGTATATATAATTTTTCATACGATCTCACATCAAAGCTCTGCATTTATTAGTTGTCTAGTGTTGCCTCAGATCACTCTCTATGTATTGTTGACAGAATTTTTTTCTCATCGCCTTGGGCCTTCCTCAATGCTCAGTACTCCTTCCATTATTCCTTCATCATTCTGTCTTCACTCACTGCTTAACCTATCCACTCTTTTTCATATAATTAAACAAAATATTCATCAATTTATTTTTCGTTCTCAGTCCTCAGCCCTCAGTCCTCAAGACATCCAGATATTTGAAAGCGCAGTGCCTGAGTCTTGATCTCCTCTGAGGAGAAAGTGAGGTCTGCAGATGCTGGAGATCAGAGCTGGAAATGTGTTGCTGGAAAAGCGCAGCAGGTCAGGCAGCATCCAGGGAACAGGAGAATCGACGTTTCGGGCACAAGCCCTTCTTCAGGAATCCTGAAGAAGGGCTTGTGCCCGAAACGTCGATTCTCCTGTTCCCTGGATGCTGCCTGACCTGCTGCGCTTTTCCAGCAACACATTTCCAGCTCTTGATCTCCTCTGTCCCTGAAGTGGGAAGACTTTTAAATGATTCAAAAAGTATTTGTGTTGCTTGCTCATCTAACCAGCAGCTGTCACCTCTTACCCTTTGTGGGTCCACATTTCATCGTAGCACCATTATTGAATTCACTCTCTTGTGGTGTCAAACAGAATTCCTGTCTCCTCCATTGCTCAAGTTACCTGCAAGAAGTATGTGAGTTCACCTTCCTTTCAAAAGAAAGACATTTTGTTTTTCCAAAGCACCTTGTAATACTTTGTAAAGTTAAAGTCTGTCTCAAGACTACTTCCATTTTTGAGGTATTAGCACCTCACAAACATGGGCAAGATGTAAATGTAACGAAAACATTGTCATCTGATAGACAACCCTTCTCTCACCCACAGCCGTGTTTCTCTCCAACACAAATCTTTTGTTTATATAATCCTGGTCCACGGTCCCCAATCTTTATTGCTTTGTTTCTCCTAATTTGTATTGATGCTGTCCTAAACCACTTTCTGCTTTACTGTATATCTTCATTCTGTAAAAATTGAGACTCATTCTTTCTAGAACCTGAAAATTATATAAGTCATTAACTTCCAGCAATTTTCAGGTTTTTGAAATCCAAACTTGACATTGCTATTATAAAAGATAATGAATGGTTCTGATATGGTCAATGTTACAGACTGCATTGTGCTCCATTCAATCTAATGATTTCATTCAGTTTTGGATTGAGAATGAGGAGTCCAACTCTAGATTCTAATTGGCTACGCTAAGTCCTTTCTGGCTCCTGATCGTTTTAGTAATTCTGTTCAACATGGTTAATATGGCAAGAAGGATTTGTGGCAGCATTCCCCCTGACCTCCAGCTGCCAAATGGTTGCATACAGTCGAAAAATAAATTGCTCTCACTTAGCAGATACAGAATATTTATGAAGGATTTATAAGGACAGTACTAAATGGACATTTGGCTGGGAAACAATCATTTCAAAGCTCTAGGAATAAAGGGCTCTGTAGCATGGGGTAAACAAAAATTTAGATTAGTGGTGTAAAAGATCAGACTGGGAAGGATAAAGATATAAGGAGCACCTACTATTCACAGGGAAAATACTCAACAAGCCGTACAAGGACACAGTTTTCTAGTAATCTATTAGACAAGAATACAACATTGTTATAATACAAGTTTAAAAGCTTAAAAAGACAGTAAAACAAGAGAGTTAAAGCAGCTTTGAAATGCTACAAATTGAAACCATTCTATAGTATTAAGAATAAATAACCACACGAAGAAGAAAATGGCAAGTGAAATAATACTGCTTCAAAGACTTAATGCCAGAGTAAGTCAAACAGAATGCAGGATTAACTATTTGGAGAAAACTGTTCTTAAAATAAAGAACTGCTTCAAAATTAAATACTTGGTCTCAAGCTGAACAAGTAAATACACTGTTAGATTAGTAGAACCTACAGTATAAATTAGCAAAATCTAAAAGAATACATAGATACTTTTGAAGAAGTTCCACAAGCTTCTGACAATTACTTTAACCTTAGAACAAATAAAATTCTTAAAAGGTCAAAATTTAACAGAACACTTCAGCATGCAGGGGAATATGTATATAATTTCATTAATGACTTCTCTAAGTTTGGGAAAAACTGTGATTGTGGAAATTTGAAATCAAATTCATAAGTGTCATAACTGTTGCTGCCATTATTGATGAATCTTTATCGGATTTATTACAGAACAAAGATGATTTGACTTTGGAGAAAGTTGTTCACTTTGTACTGAAACAGAAATTAGGAAGACTTGCAGACAAATCTTGAAGGTGAGGGATAATATTACTACAGGAGAGCAACAGAACCTATTCACTTTATAATGTACTAATGCTATACACACAATGTGACAAGCTAATAAAGGAGTTGGACAAATAGCATTTATAATGAGTCAGTGTCACCACTATGGAACCAGAAAATTTGAAGGCACAGCAATGCTGAAATATTACTAACAAATTGCACATTATAGGAGACTTCTAGAAGGGGTGCAGAAGCACCACTGTTTCAGAGTAGCAGTAAGCCAAATACTTAATTGCATAAAAATGTTAATGCAAAAGAGCCACCATTGCTGGGACTAGTTTGGGAGCAACTTTTCAGTTCTTCACCTTTCAAAAAAGATTGTCAATATCAGTGACAAAGATGATGCTAAATAAGCAGCATCCTCTAGCACCATGATTGAGGTTGTGAAAATATTTCATTCACCAGGAAGGCATTTACAGAAGAGGAATGTTGATGTGCAAACAGCTCAAATGATTGAGGTGAAGAGCTTACATACTTCAACATGGGGTGTGTACCAGCAGATTGAGAATGGTGACTTGGCTGAAGAAAATCAAGATGAGCTGCATATGACTTTGTGATAGCTACACCAATGTGCTCAGGTTCACTACATGGTCTAACAGGAGAAATTCCCTGACCCGAAAATCCAAGATAATACAAAGAAAAAAGAGAGCAACCATCATCCCTGGTGGACTTTCATGAGATTAATGGTCCTGCAGATCATGTTTGGGGCATGAGTTAGCTGGGGAGTGTTTCTCTGCAAAGGGAATTCTGCAGATTAAGCACGCTGCAGATATGTAAATAGACAAATTACCAGGTTTAACAACATCCAAAAGATAAATGATCCTCCAATCGACAAAGAATCCCAGAAAATCAGAATATTCCTAGTTTACAGCACGTGCATTCCGGAAGAGTAGAGAAACCCCCACGTGTCTGAATTTGTGACATCAGATTTTAACGATGATAGGGTTGTAGTAAATGTTGAAGTAGTTATATACCTGAATGTAAGAATGTTCACTAGGGAGAGAAAAGCTTAGTGAGATTTAGGATTATGTGACCGTTTCAAAAGGGTTAATGTTTAAGACTTGTTTTAAGATGTAATTTGACAATTAATTCAGTCTGGAATGGAGATCCAGGAGTCCAGCTCTAGATGGGGATTGAATGCGTCATCTTTACCCCTAGTTAGTATTAGCAATTATGTCTAACTAGCCAATGTAAATTGTGCCTATTCCTATCATGCAATAAACTGCATCATGAGGTTAAGACCAGTGCCTGTACTTGTTAAGACTCTGAGTGTTTTATTCTCGACTATTGCTAACCAAATAGGCTTCTAGATACAATACAAAATAGATAATTGGTGGCAGCACTCCACTCCAACCACAAACTGTATATGGTTCATTCCTCAGGCATGTGACAAATCACTTCTTTCTGAATTCTTTGTTTTCTTTCCTGATCTTTTGAACTCTGTGGTTCTGTATTCTACATTCTCACCTTACACCAGTTTCCCAGTTTAACGATGAGTAAATAAAATTGTTCATGCTGAGTGAGCTGATTTTAGGCAGGCTCACTGAGGTCATTTAGTATAAAAGTTGTAATTGACTAACTTTTACCTTTGGTTGGAACTGAGCTTCAGATATTCCTAATCTGTATGACAAGGTGGACCTCTTTTATCACTGAACACCCAGAGATCTAAATAGCCACTTAGCTAGGTTCCACTGTATCATGTAGTTGAGAGAACAGAGGACTGGAGAAAGTGAGGTCTGCAGATGCTGGAGATCAAAGTTGAAACTTTATTGCTGGAACAGCACAGCAGGTCAGGCAGCATCCAGGGAACAGGAGATTCGACGTTTCGGGCACAGGCCCTTCTTCAGGAATGAGAAAGAAGGGCCTGTGCCCGAAACGTCGAATCTCCTGTTCCCTGGATGCTGCCTGACCTGCTGTGCTGTTCCAGCAATAAAGTCAGAACAGAGGACTGACCCTGTTCAGACATCTTTGAACAAGTCAATGAAGAGACAGCAAGATTATGCTGATTGGAGCTGCGTCATGTCTCCCCCCGCCTCTTCTGAGGAGGCCAGATACAGATCCACATCGGGCCGCTGTTGCACAACAGCTGGGTCTCTACTTTTAGTGGTTCCTACATCTAAAGACTGCCTCAGCAGGAATACAATGTTCCCTCATTGAAGACAGGCATTTGGAGGCTGAGATTGAATCCTGCAATGAGCACAATATGATGCTCAAGTCATTCCATCTTAAAATGCATTTCTCTCACTGTCTCATACCCGAAGCTCCTGGAAATGATATAAGAGATAAGGGTAGAATTTAATGCCCTCCTGTGAGGTGAGAATGGGGTTGGGGGGGACATTTACTTGGATGAAAGGCTGCTGTTTTAGGTGTGGACTGAACTACTTTGTCATTGCTATTCCGATTATATCCAAGAGAGGAAGACTAATCGGACAGTCTTCTTGCTGTGATGCCAATTGAGGTGCTTAAGTTGACACTAGAACCCACTTTAAGGGCCCAGTCTATTGCTGTTGGTGATTGCGGAACCCAAGCATCAAACTCTTACTGGATTTGTTTAAGGCTCATGAAGCAGTGGTAATCCTTTCTGCAAAGGTAATCATTGCCTGATCAAGGATCCTGCCATCAGAAAGGGGATGGGTGGGTTTGGGGAGGGATGTGCTGACAACCACCATTTCCTCCAAACTCCTGCCCTCTCCCCAGCCAGCAACCACATTCCCTGCTATGCCCTCATTCACCTTTGGCCTGGGGTCCTCAGCAATCCTGGACTTCTAGTTTGGCACATTGCCAGCTGTTGCTACCCTTTCAGGTGGCAATGGAGAGCTATCAGCTACTGACCAATGACTATCATGGGGCAGAATTTTATGCCCCATGCTCCTTGATTCTGGGAAAGACCTGCTGCTGGCCACGTAAGTTCCTGATTGGCACCTATTCTGGCCGGCCCTTCCCCCTCCAAAGAAAGCTTTCACTAGCTCTTCGGCCTCGTGAAGGCTGTCACTGCCTGGATTCATTTCTCACCAAATGACGAGATGCTGCCAGGAATTCAACCGACTGAATCTTGGCAAAAAGCATGAGAGCGAGGGATTGAACTGACTGTGGCCAGAGAAGGGAGGAATAAAACATCACCTGAACATTACGTTTAAAAAAAGGCATCATATTCCAACATTAGATACGTTTGGTATATGTATTATTGGTCTTGATCTTAAATTCATGGACTTTGCCTGTCAAGTTTGAGGGGTTATGTCCTTCTTACGGTAACTGCACCCTCAATAATTCCCAAAATGCTGAAATAAGATTCATCTGTACAATTTTTGGCAACTCTTTTTTTCACTCTGTTCCTACGGGCCTGATTCATGCTGGAATATAGTTCCATAGGCACCAACAGCTCTCTAGTACCTCATTCAAACCTCATGGCAAGAGTCAACAGAAAGTGTGGAACAGCCTATTTAGCTATTAAGGCATAAACCTGACCCTTTTCCTCCCATGACAAAATAGCATGCATTTTAGGGGGAGTAATTAAATAATAAAGCGTATTCTTGACAGCTTTTTTGTTTTCCCCCACTTGTCAAAATGCACAGAGGGTGATGGTAGCATCTCACAGTGACTTCAGCTGGAATGAGCTCACTCAGCAGACAATGAGTGATTCTGGATCAATGGTGCTGGAAGAGCACAGCAGTTCAGGCAGCATCGAGGAGCTTCAGCAAAATCGACGTATCGGGCAAAAGCCCTTCATCAGGAATAAAGGCAGAGAGCCTGAAGCGTGGAGAGATAAGCTAGGGGAGGGTGGGGGTGGGGAGAGAGTAGCATAGAGTACAATGGGTGAGTGGGGGAGGGGATGAAGGTGATAGGTCAGGGAGGAGAGGGTGGAGTGGATAGGTGGAAAAGGAGCTAGGCAGGTCGGACAAGTCCGGACAAGTCAAGGGGACTGGAAATTTGAAACTAGGATGAGGTGGGGGAAGGGGAAATGCGGAAGCTGTTGAAGTCCACGTTGATGCCCTGGGGTTGAAGTGTTCCGAGGCAGAAGATGAGGCGTTCTTCCTCCAAGCGTCTGGTGGTGAGAGAGCGGCGGTGAAGGAGGCCCAGGGCCTCCATGTCCTCGGCAGAGTGGGAGGGGGAGTTGAAATATTGGGCCACGGGGCGGTTTGGTTGATTGGTGCAGGTGTCTCGGAGATGTTCCCTAAAGCGCTCTGCTAGGAGGCGCCCAGTCTCCCCAATGTAGAGGAGACCGCATCGGGAGCAACGGATACAATAAATGATATTAGTGGATGTGCAGGTAAAATTTTGATGGATATGGAAGGTTCCTTTAGGGCCTTGGATAGAGGTGAGGGAGGAGGTGTGGGCACAGGTTTTACAGTTCCTGCGGTGGCAGGGGAAAGTGCCAGGATGTGAGGGTGGGTCGTAGGGGGGCGTGGACCTGACCAGGTAGTCACGGAGGGAACGGTCTTTGCGGAAGGCGGAAAGGGGTGGGAAGGGAAATATATCCCTGGTAGTGGGGTCTTTTTGGAGGTGGCGGAAATGTCGGCGGATGATTTGGTTTATGCGGAGGTTTGTAGGGTGGAAGGTGAGCACCGGGGCGTTCTGTCCTTGTTACGGTTGGATGGTTGGGGTCTGAGGGCGGAGGTGCGGGATGTGGACGAGATGCGTTGGAGGGCATCTTTAACCACGTGGGAAGGGAAATTGCGGTCTCTAAAGAAGGAGGCCATCTGGTGTGTTCTGTGGTGGAACTGGTCCTCCTGGGAGCAGATACGGAGGAGGCGGAGGAATTGGGAATACGGGATGGCATTTTTGCAAGAGGTAGGGTGGGAAGAGGTGTAATGCAGATGGCTGTGGGAGTCGGTGGGTTTGTAAAAAATGTCAGTGTCAAGTCGGTCGTCACTAATGGAGATGGAGAGGTCCAGGAAGGGGAGGGAGGTGTCAGAGATGGTCCAGGTAAATGTAAGGTCAGGGTGGAATGTGTTGGTGAAGTTGATGAATTGCTCAACCTCCTCGCGGGAGCACGAGGTGGCGCCAATGCAGTCATCAATGTAGCGGAGGAAGAGGTGGGGAGTGGTGCCAGTGTAATTACGGAAGATCAACTGTTCTACGTAGCCAACAAAGAGACAGGCATAGCTGGGGCCCACACCTCTTCCCACCCTATCTCTTGCAAAAATGCCATCCTGTATTCCCAATTCCTCCGCCTCCGCCGTATCTGCTCCCAGGAGGACCAGTTCCACCACAGAACACACCAGATGGCCTCCTTCTTTAGAGACCGCAATTTCCCTTCCCACGTGGTTAAAGATGCCCTCCAACGCATCTCGTTCACATCCCGCACCTCCGCCCTCAGACCCCACCCCTCCAACCGTTACGAGGACAGAACGCCCCGGTGCTCACCTTCCACCCTACAAACCTCCGCATAAACCAAATCATCCGCCGACATTTCCGCCACCTCCAAAAAGACCCCACCACCAGGGATATATTTCCCTCCCCACCCCTTTCCGCCTTCCGCAAAGACCGTTCCCTCCGTGACTACCTGGTCAGGTCCACGCCCCCCCCTACGACCCACCCTCACATCCTGGCACTTTCCCCTGCCACCGCAGGAACTGTAAACCTGTGCCCACACCTCCTCCCTCACCTCTATCCAAGGCCCTAAAGGAGCCTTCCATATCCATCAAAATTTTACCTGCACATCCACTAATATCATTTATTGTATCCGTTGCTCCCGATGCGGTCTCCTCTACATTGGGGAGACTGGGCGCCTCCTAGCAGAGCGCTTTAGGGAACATCTCCGAGACACCTGCACCAATCAACCAAACCGCCCCGTGGCCCAATATTTCAACTCCCCCTCCCACTCTGCCGAGGACATGGAGGCCCTGGGCCTCCTTCACCGCCGCTCTCTCACCACCAGACGCTTGGAGGAAGAACGCCTCATCTTCCGCCTCGGAACACTTCAACCCCAGGGCATCAACGTGGACTTCAACAGCTTCCGCATTTCCCCTTCCCCCACCTCATCCTAGTTTCAAATTTCCAGTCCCCTTGACTTGTCCGGACTTGTCCGACCTGCCTAGCTCCTTTTCCACCTATCCACTCCACCCTCTCCTCCCTGACCTATCACCTTCATCTCCTCCCCCACTCACCCATTGTACTCTATGCTACTCTCTCCCCACCCCCACTCTCCCCTAGCTTATCTCTCCACGCTTCAGGCTCTCTGCCTTTATTCCTGATGAAGGGCTTTTGCCCGAAACGTCGATTTAGCTGAAGCTCCTCGATGCTGCCTGAACTGCTGTGCTCTTCCAGCACCATTGATGCAGAATCTGGTTTCCAGCATCTGCAGTCATTGTTTTTACCTAGACAATGAGTGATGTCTAAGGTCCTTCCTGGACTGTAGGTCTCATCTTTACACCACTTACATACAGGGCTGACGATTAGCTCTCTACCACTTTATTTTGTCAGATAGATTAGAGAGGAGAAAAGTTTTTATGAATTAAAGGTATTAAAAGAAAATTTTAATTTCAGTAGTTGAAAAAAAAAATTTAGAAAATCTGGTGAATAGAACACAGAAGGAATATGGTCTCTTTAATTGTTTCTTTTTTGAAACATGGTAAATGAAACCCAGACTTGCCTGGTACTTAACATAAGTGGCTTTTTAAGAAAGAGGGAAAGAAAATGCGGAAATCTGGCATGTCTGGAGTTAGTTGTTTTTTTTCCATTGGGTTCAGTTTATCTTGGCTGAGAACCGAGCGTGTATCTTACATTTGCTGTACAGTTTGATCATCTCGCTACAAGACCAGCCTGTCAAACAAAAGCAAGCAGATTTACAACCTCCTGTCGTGTCGCAAGCTTCCCTGAAACTCCAAAGTTATGGCTCCTCTTTTCTCGTTTGATTGTCACCCAGTCTTGGTGCAAAGAGACAAAAATAAAATCCACTAGGAGTCATGCAGAGGTCAATTTTTTTTTATTACTCAGTGTATAATATAGTGTATGTCAGTTTAAAACAACCTTGCCCTTGAGGATTTGCTCTTAATACAGACCATCTGTGCGTTTATAATGAAACTTTATTTCCTGCCATTGCCATGCAATGCATGGGTTCGTGTTTCAAATCTATTGCAGCTTTAGAAGTATTTTAATGGTGTTTATTAAGTAGTAGAGTCTGCAGTGTATTCTAAAACAAGATCCTGAGTTATGAGGTGCTGTAAGAAGCACAGAATGTGTTTTTCATTTTTTTGAAAAAAAATCATATATTACAGATTAGTTTTATGCAGGCTATTTTGGAAAAACCTGCACAAAGTCAGAAGAGAGGTTGACATCTATGCTTTCTTTTCTCTTTTTCCTGATGGCACAGTTTTCTTTTCTCTATTTGCTGAATAAAACGTCAGCTTCATAAGGGTAAAATTTCCAACTGCACACTCCCAGCACAGTGCCTCAATCTACCAAGAATGCAGATCAAGAAAGTGTGTGCGTACTCCCAATTTTTCTCCTGTCCACTTAAACAATTGGAAAATTGTGTGCTATTAGTGTCCTTGTTCAGAGGTGTACCTCTGACAGATGAGGGTATGTGCAGTAAGAAAATATAACCTCCAACATTTTCAAGAGAAATCAAGTTTTTGTTTTAATTAGCATCGTAATTCCATTAACTGGTGCCATGAATGAAATGAAGATTTTTTTTTCCCCAAAATGCTTACTGGCTGTTTTTTGATCTTGTGTTTAAAATTTAGCATGGTCATTGCAGTCACCTAAGTTGGCTAGGTATGTTAAAAGCAATTTTGGAAGTTAAATTGCTTCATACAGACCAGCGTGGTCCTGGGAGACTTCAGCCTTGGCTGAGCCTGATGATCCTAATGGGACTAGTTGGAATTTTTTTAGCGACTCTGAAACTGAATCAAGTTTTCTCTCTCCAGATCCTGTCTGCAGATTTGATCATCGGCATCAAATAGGATTAGGCTCTAATGTTATGTAATATTTTGATGCGGCAAACAGTTTGGACTTACAGTGGGCCACTTGAGGGTAAAGTATCTTGGGACATGAGTGCAACAATTAGTGCAATGTAAATAGGAAAGAAGGAAATAAATTAGGGTAAATTGGGGATATACTTGTTGCAGACTTTCATATGACTATTTTAGGTCAAACATTTCGTATGCTGTATTTGTGATATGAAACAAACCACTCATTATATAATTAACCAAATTATCTTATTAAACTCATATTATCAATGAGTCGATTCATATATATTTTGTTTTACTTTATTGATCCCACAGCTTATAATCTGTTTTCTTTCATCCAGCAGTGTAAAGCTAAGGAGCTGCCTCTATCTGCTGTACGGTTTATGGAAGAATTAGGAGAGTGCGCCTTTGGAAAAATCTACAAAGGTCATCTTTACCTTCCAGGAATGGATCATGCCCAACTCGTTGCTATAAAGACACTGAAGGACTTCAGTAACCCCCAGCTTTGGGCTGAGTTCCAGCAGGAGGCATCCCTGATGTCAGAGCTGCACCATCCCAATGTTGTCTGCCTCCTTGGGGTGGTGACACAGGAGCAACCAGTGTGCATGCTCTTTGAATACATGAACCATGGTGACCTTCATGAATTTCTCATCATGCGATCACCCCATTCTGATGTTGGCTGCAGCAGTGATGAAGATGGAACTGTCAAATCTAGCCTGGACCACGCAGATTTTTTGCACATCTCCATACAGATAGCAGCTGGAATGGAATACCTATCTAGCCATTATTTTGTTCACAAAGACCTCGCAGCACGTAACATCATTATTGGAGAACAACTGCGAGTGAAGATATCCGATCTTGGCCTTTCAAGAGAGATATATGCAGCTGATTATTACAGAGTGCAAAATAAATCCCTCCTCCCAATTCGCTGGATGCCCCCTGAAGCTATACTGTTTGGAAAGTTTTCCAGTGATTCTGATATTTGGTCTTTTGGTGTGGTTCTATGGGAGATTTTTAGTTTTGGACTGCAGCCATATTACGGATTTTCTAATCAAGAGGTAATAGAAATGATACGGAAGAGGCAGTTACTCCCATGCCCAGAAGATTGTCCTCCTAGGATGTATGATTTAATGACGGAAACTTGGCATGAAATCCCAGCCAGAAGACCACGATTTAAGGATATTCATACCAGGCTGAGGTCCTGGGAAGGGCTATCAAGTCATACCAGTTCTACAACACCATCAGGAGGGAATGCCACAACCCAGACGACATCTCTGAGTGCAAGCCCAGTTAGTAATCTCAGTAACCCAAGGTATCCTATACACATATATCAAGCGCAAGGTCTACCCCAGACCCAAATTGGAGGCCTAATTGGTCCATCGATAGCACAGCATCAGAGATTCATCCAAGTTAACAGTTATCCTGTACCACCAGGGTTTGCTGCCTACACAGCGACCCATTACCAACAAGGGCCTCCAAGAATGATTCCACATGGTCCACCACCAAAGAGCCGATCGCCTAGCAGCGGGAGTGGATCAACAAGCACTGGTCATGTGACAAGCTTGCCTTCCTCAGGATCAAATCATGATGCAAACACTCCATTGCTATCTCATCATCTATCCATGTCAAGCCATCCCAGTGGAACCAGTGTGCCAATCTTTGCACATATGTCCCATAAAACAATGCAGATAGACCCAATACAGACAACATTACTGGGGGACAGTGATGGCCAACTGGGAAATGAATCTGTTATCAGGGCAGAATTGTAATATATATATATATATATATATATATATTCTTAGAACATGTTTCTACAGTTTTTATAATTGTGTATAATCTGATTTTAGAAAGAAAATAGGGAACAAAAAGAAGATTTATCTACATGACAACACATAAGTGAAGCTTTAGATGTCAGCCACCTACGATCATCTTCCTGACCAAACTGTGAATGAATATTTTTCTGCACCAGTGCAGCAAATACCTTTTTCCCCCTATTTCCTCCCTTCTTATCCTGAAGGATTTTTTTTTCTTAGTTGTGTGGTACAAAACACTGTCTGTTTTAAGTGACCATTCATCATGTGTAAACCTGCCCTCTGTGTCAGTGAACTGTTTGACAATGGAGGAGCTCATTACTGTGATCTACGTGCTCAAATGATGTCCACACACTTACTCGCTTTTCAGCAAATAACACTGAGTAGTCATTAGCAGCAATGATTTTGATTAATATTCTTTTCCTCTCTTGCATACTCTAGAATCAGTTGTTGTGTTCCAACTGTTGGCTGAGATCAGGATAGGGAAGGAAATTCAGGTCTGTAAGTCTCAGTTCTGTATTGAGAACAGTACCTTTTCCTGTTAAACCTTTCAGAGAGCTGTGGCAATTTTGTTTTGAATTAATGATTTTTTTTAAGTGTTTGTTGTTCCATGAAAATAATTAACTTCACCACACAAGTGATTAATATGTGAGAGTTTGATGAAAAAGTCACCTACCCAGTAACAAGTGTGATATTTCAGAGGAAAGCTTAATTTTATAACAAAGTACAAAAGCAAATTACATTCTGTGGACTTTGTTTAAAGTGAACGTGACTCCTTTTGTAAACAGATCTCTGAAATTTGCAGTTCTGTAAGCTTTCTCCCAAAAAAACTGAATTGGACTTCCATGAAATTCACAAGTACTGGTAAAATACGAATGGTGACATTGGTAAAAGAATATAACTGTAACATATATCTGGTTTAAGCCACATTTTAAATTAGAATTTTAAATTTATATAAATAGTAAGTAAATTTCACTTATATTTGTTGCTATGCAACTATTTAATATAAATTGGTTCAAAATGCAAGCTTTGAGATGACAATCAACTTTTTTCTTCGGGGAGATTTGAGTTTGGTAGTTCAGTTTGATGAATGAATTGAGGGAAGTGGGAGAGGTTGTAAGGACTAACCTTCTTTGAGATGTTACTGAAATTGATACTGAAGGAAGGGTATGTCAGAGAATATTATAGCTTGTCATAAAACACATTGAGGAAACTCTTTTCCTTAATTTCATGTATCTAAGCATCTGGGCTACAAAGATGATCCAGGTGAACTTCAACTTGCTCCATTACGAAGAACTGGACATTTGTTTTTGTGCTTGAGTAAGTGAGCTGCATTGTCCTGCAGTCACTAAGGATGTATAATTCTTTTAGAATGAAAACATAACAAAACTAGCAATACCAACTCTCAGTGTGATTTGTCCTTCTGGGAGATGTTTTCATTTTCAAAACCACTTCCTACAAATAACTTGTGATGAGGTGTGCTTTAATCTTGTTTTATTTTTGAATATTTGTTGTATGTATATTTTACTAGGACACAGCCTTGTTGATTTGTTTGTAACCAGAAGACAAGCATCAATGGAATGGCTAGTATTCAGTGTGGTTATATTGTAACAGGACTTATTTCTCCACAAATGTTTTTGCACAAAATGTTTTTAATTGTTTTGTATGAAGAACTTCAAATACATCCCTGCATTGTATCCATGGTGTATTTTACTGCTGCATTCACATGAGTGGCGTGATAGATTGGCACAATTAATACTTTGATTCTAGTATTTAGTACACAATTAGTCATTTTCATTGTAAATTGTGACCAGATTACTACTATGTTTATAATGGGAACTTCTTTGTAGCTTCAGGAACAAATGAACTACTTTTTGTGCTGCTGAATTATGGTTACTTGGGAAGCTGTGGGTCAACCCTAATTTAAACTGGAACCTACATGGTGGTTAGAATGAGGAATTCTCAACTATAAATCTTGTGGAATTATATAGCTGTATGCAAAATAGGAGGATTAAATAGTATAAGGAGTAAGCAGGGTAATAAAAGTGGGTCAGGTATCTCATAGAGAAAACCATTGCTTTCGATGTCCAAATAGCCAGTTCCTATCCTGTAAGATTGTACGACTATGATTTGCTACTATTGATCTTGGAGCTGTTGAGCTGAGAGAAAAGTTAGTCATGGTTTCTATTCCTGTACATTATCTAATATATGACAAGGTCCATACTTTCACTGTGATGAAATGTACTGTCTGAGACTCTCATATGAAGAACAATTACTCAAGACTCTTTACACATGGAACATTTTTACTGGTGTTAGCCTCAGACCAAACATTGGAGGGTAGAAAAAGTGTTTGCTGCAGCCAAATGTACTCCCTCTACCCCACTGCCTCATTAGAGGAATTCAAAATCCATAAGAAAGCTGAGTAAATGGAGACAGAAACCAACAGAGGCTAAAGTCCAACAAGAAGAATCTATAAAATAACTTTAAGAAAAGATTATAACAGGATGGAAAATAAATCATCAGAAGAACATCAGCCCTGAGCTAAGGAAAGGTATTTTAGAAGCGATTGTTAAAGCTTGGAGAGTTTCAAAAAGTAGATGTAGGGAAAGAGTTTTAGAGTTAGAACTGAGATGCCCAAAGGCATGGTCACTAATGATGTGAAAGGACGTGTGGATGGAGAAGAGGCCAAAGCTGGAGGAATACAGTAAGTAGTTTGTCAATTCCAGATTTTTATTCATTGACCTTAAATTTCACTGGTGGGGTGAGGGGGGGTAAGAAATGTGAACCTGTGCCCTCAAGCATTAGCTTGGAATACTTCAGTTACATTACACTGCTCCACCACACAACCAATCCATTAAACTATTTGGGTAGTACTTGACTGCAATAACAAGTGTAAATAAGGTTCAAGTTTACCTTCGCAAGCATTTTCTTCCTTTGGACCCATGGCGAGAAGTCACTGAAACAATTACACAGTGATGTCAACAAGTTTCATTCCACCATCAGAATCACCATGGACTACTCTCTACTATCTGTGTCATTCTTGGAGACATACATCTCCATCAAGGATGGGCACCTCAGCACCTCACTGTACTGCAAACTCATGGATAACCTCACAATGCTACATTTCTCTAACTACCACCCAAAATATATTAAAACAGCCATCCTCGATGGACAAACCCTCTGCATACACAGGATCTGTTTGGATGAGGAGGAACATGACGGAAACTTGAAAATGGTCAAGGATGCCCTCATAAAAACAGGGTACGATGCTCAACTCATTGACCACCAGTTCCAACATGCCATAGCGGGAAAACCTAATGACCTCCTCAGGAGACAGGCACGGGTTGCAACAAACTGGATACTCTTAGTTGACCAGTACTTCCCGGGAACTGAACAAATACGCCATGTTCTTTGCAGCCTTCAACACATTACCGATAAGGATGAGCACCTCGCCAAGACCTTGCCCGTGCCTCCACTTCATGCCATTAAACAACCACCAAACTTTAAATAGATCATTGTTCGCAGCAAACTGCCCAGCCTTCAGGACAATAACACTGTACAACCCTGTCACAGCAGTCGCTGCTAGACATGTCAGAATATCGACACAGATAACACCATTACACATGGGGACACCTCCCCCAATGTATGTGGTGAGTACTCATGTGACTCAGCCAACATTGTCTATCTCATAAGCTGTAGGCAAGGATGCCCCGAGGCATGGTACATTGGCAACACCGAGCAGACGCTGCAACAATGGATAAATGGACACCACACAACAATCAACAGACAGGATTTTTCCCTCCCACTTCAGTGGTTCTGGACACTCTGCCTCGGATCTTCACATGACTGTCCCCCAAGGTGGACTTTGGGACAAGCAGATGCTGATAGCAAAGTTTGGTACCCATGGGGATGGCCTTAACCGGAACCTTGGGTTCATATCACACTACAGGTGACTCCACTGCACGATACACTCTCTCATACACACATACACACGCTTCTATATACTCACACAAGCAGGCAAAACCCTATCTCCCACCCAAGCTCTCTCTCATGTGCACACATATACACTCCCTGCATTCACACCACACACGCACCCTCTCATACACACACCATCACACTCATACACACACTTAACCAAGCTTACACACACACTCTATCACATGCACTGACACTCTCATGCACACACACTCTGTCAGTTTATGGGATGAGCTTGTTTTTGCAGAATTACATTTTATTTTGCTCAAAAACTGCATGAATCCATGTAAAACTAAACAGAGAGCTTGTCAGTGTGACTCAACATTGGGACAAAGACAGACTTCACACCTATTGTTAGAAAAGCTGAGCTATCTTGAGAATGTAATTTAAAAGAAGTTCTAGGATTTACATATCAAAGGACAGAAACCAGCATTTCCCATTCTATAAGAGGAAAGATTTGATCTAAAATTGTTTACTGTATCACATCTCCATGATACTCTTCTCCTTTGGCTAAAAACTCTGTGATCATGATCTTATTCCCCACAACCACATGATAAAGGAGTGGCGCTGTGAAAGCTAGTGCTTCCAAATAAACCTGTTGGACTATAATCTGGTGTTGTGTGATTTTAATTTAGCAAGGGAAGGTTTGTAAAACAGAAAAATTTGTATTCCAGATTATGCCCAATGGTATTTGAATAACTGAATATCAACATCATCTGAAATACTGTTCTGATCACATTCCACAGGAAGATGGTAAGGGCAACAGAATACTAATTTCTACGGAAAAGTAAAAAAGTTTGCTTTGGCTTCTTTGAAAATCTTTTGAAATTTAATGAAAGTTGAAGTTTTTGAAATGATGAAAACAATTTTCTGATTCAGTATGTGGATGTACCGACTAGAGAAGGTACAAAACTTGACCTACTCTTGGGAAATAGGGCAGGGCAGGTGACTGAGGTGTCAGTGGGGGAGCACTTTGGGGCCAGCGACCATAATTCTATTCGTTTTAAAATAGTGATGGAAAAGGATAGACCAGATCTAAAACTTGAAGTTCTAAATTGGAGAAAGACCAATTTTGACGGATTGGAGGTAGATGTTCGCAGGTAAAGGGACGGCTGGAAAATGGGAAGCCTTCAGAAATGAGATAACGAAAATCCAGAGAAAGTATATTCCTGTCAGGGTGAAAGGAAAGGCTGGTAGGTATAGGGAATGCTGGATTACTAAAGAAATTGAGGGTTTGGTTCAGAAAAAGAAGGAAGCATATATCAGGTACAGACAGGATAGATCAAGTGAATCCTTAGAAGAGTATAAAGGCAGTAGGAGTATACTTAAGAGGGAAATCAGGAGGGCAAAAAGGGAACATGAGATAGTTTTGGCAAATAGAATTAAGGAGAATCCAAAGAGTTTTTATAAATACACTAAGGGCAAAAAGGATAACTAGGGAGAGAATAGGGCCCCTCAAAGATCAGCAAGGCGGCCTTTGTATGGAGCTGCAGAAAATGGGGGAGATACTAAATGGGTATTTTGCATCAGTATTTACTGTGGAAAAGGATATGGAAGATATAGACTGCAGGGAAATAGATGGTGACATCTTGCAAAATGTGCATATTACAGAGGCAGAAGTGCTGAATGTCTTGAAACAGGTAAAGGTGGATAAATTTCCAGGAACTGATCAGGTGTACCCTAGAACTCTGGGAAGCTAGAGAAGTGATTGCTGAGCCTCTTGCTAAGATATTTGTATCATCGATAGTCACAGGTGAGGTGCTGGAAGATTGGAGGTTGGATAACGTGGTGCCACTATTTAATAAGGGCAGTAAAGACAAGCCAGAGATCTATAGACCAGTGAGCCTGATGTCGGTGGTGTGCAAGTTGTTGGAGGGAATCATGAAGGACAGAATGTATATGTATTTGGAAAGGCAAGGACTGATTAGGAATAGTCAACATGGCTTTGTGCGTGGGACACCATGTCTCAGAAACTTGACTGAGTTTTTTGAAGAAGTAACAAAGAAGATTGATGAGGGCAGAGCAGTAGATGTGATCTATATGGACTTCAGTAAGGCGTTCGATAAGGTTCCCCATGGGAGACTGATTAGCAAGGTTAGATCTCATGGAATAAAGGGAGAACTAGCTATTTGGATACAGAACGGGCTCAAAGGTAGAAGACAGATGGTTGTGTTGGAGGGTTGTTTTTCAGACTGGAGGCCTGTGACCAGTGGAGTGCCACAGGATCAGTGTTGGGTCCTCTACTTTTTGTCATTTACATAAATGATTTGGATGCAAGAATAAGAGGTACAGTTAGTAAGTTTGCAGATGACACCAAAATTGGAGGTGTAATGGACAGCGAAGAGGGTTACCTCAGATTATAACAGGATCTTGACCAGATCTTAGCCAATGGGCTAAGAATTGGCAGATGGAGTTGAATTCAGATAAATGCGAGGTGAGACATTTTGGAGAAAGCAAATGAGAGCAGGACTTCTACACTTAATGGTAAGATCCTAGGGAGTGTTGCTGAACAAAGAGACCTTGGAGTGCAGGTTCATAGCTCCTTGAAAGTGGAGTCGCAGGTAGATAGGATAGTGAAGATAACGTTTGGTATGCTTTCCTTTATTGGTCAGAGTATTGAGTACAGGAGTTGGGAGGTGATGTTGCAGCTGTACAGGACATTGGTTAGACCACTGTTGGAATATTGCGTGCAATTCTAGTCTCCTTCCTATCGGAAAGATGTTGTGAAACTTGAAAGGGTTCAAAAACAATTTACAAGGATGTTGCCAGGGTTGGAAGATTTGAGATATAGGGAGAGGCTGAACAGGCTGGGGCTGTTTTCCCTGGAGCGTCGGAGGCTGAGGAGTGACCTTATAGAGGTTTACAAAATTATGAGGGGCATGGATAGGGTAAATAGACAAAGTCTTTTCCCTGGGGTGGGGGAGTCTTGAACTAGAGGGCATAGGGCAGAGGAGAAAGATATAATAGAGACCTAAGGGGCAACTTTTTCATACAGAGGGTGGTATGTGTATGGAATGAGCTGCCAGAGGAAGTGGTGGAGGCTGATACAATTGTGACATTTAAGAGGCATTTGGATGGGTATATGAATAGGAAGGGTTTGAAGGGATATGGGCCGGATGCTGGCAGGTGGGACTAGATTGGGTTGGGATGTCTGGTCGGCATGGACAGGTTGGACCGAAGGGTCTGTTTCCATGCTGTACGTCTCGATGACTCTATGACTCTATTTCAGAGGGTCACTGCAGAACTGTTACTCAATATGGTGAGCTGCTGTAACTACAGGGATCCCAAGTTAAAGTGTGTTGTTCAGACTAAGAACCATAATCACGCAAGTTAAAAAAATTTACTTAAGTGTTATTAGAGATGACCAATGACACTGACAAATTAGATGAATCGACAGAAGAGAGAAGAATTGTTGGATGGCAAGAAGTGACAACATGCACTTACACATTTATTTGTAGTCTGTGGCTATGATAGAAAGTCTAAATCTTTTTGATAACAAGGCTGATCAGGAATCTCACCTCTTTCCTCCTGCCACTGGCACATGTTGGAAAAATGTGGAGATTGATATTCAAGCCTATTGGTCAGATTATGAACACCTTCCCTGGTCATCAAGTCCTGTGGTGGAACTTGAAACTAAAGTTCCTGGTTATGAGGCAGGGATGTTGCTCATCGAGCCACAAAATTTCCATATAATGTATAGAGGAGAGTTATTAAAAAAAAGAGTGCTCCTGGCACATGGAGCTCTATTAGTCAGGAACGCAGATTAGGAATTGAGGCATGCAACCATATTATCTTCTATTCATTACAATTTGTGGAAGTTTTACACACAAAATGTTCCTTGGGGACTTGGGAGAATACCTTTCTTTATTTTTAATTTACTAACGTTACTATTTAGAAATCTTTCTCATAAACCTGAATTCACAAAGTGTTCCTCTTTGATTATTTTAGTTTTTATATCTGAACATGAAGTAAATCTGATTGGGGTATATTACCTCACTGCTACTATTCAACTCATCAGTAACTCATGGGATATAAAATACTATCTCTCTACTACCATTACCTTGTCTTCATTGAATCCTGAAGTATTAATAACCAGTTCTGAAACTAGATTCTCTGAACTTTCTCTGGAGATCCAGGCCTTGTTTCAGAATGCTCATGTTTGCTTTCTGCTGCATAAATTTAGAATTCACTTTTGTTCTTTATCTTCAATTTCCTGCAAAAATATTTTTTAATTCTCACTATTTCTATATTATCTGTACTGTAGTCTCTTCCTCCAAACCCGACCCTCATTGCCACTGTTTCCATATAATTTTGAATTAAGTACACCGTTCCTTTGCAAAACCTCTGTGAATATCTAACTTACCACCTTCTTTCACTTGTACATCAGACCACCTTAATGGCCCTTTATGGGTAGTTTGTTACCTTACATGACGTAAATGTAATTGTGATATGAATACAGTACAAACTCATAACATATTCCAATAGAAATTGTGAATTAAATTCCAAACAAATACATTGAAATAAGCAAAATTGGATTTCTTCATGGATGGTGAATAGGGAACTTGATGCAGTCTGTCAGAATATCCAATTGTTGGTGACCAATGACATACTAATAGAAGTTCAACCTGTGTGTGTGTCCCAAAGGTGCTCAGTACCTTGGATACACTGTCCTATTGGAAATTCATGCAGGAACATCTATTCCATTAAGGTCTAGTGATACATCTGATTGGTCAAATGTCAGGTACAAATGATGACTATAGGGGTCAGAAACATATCAAATATTAAATAAAAAGAAGAGACAAATTCTGCAAATTCTGAAGCCTATTAATCAAAAATTGCAAGTCAGCAAAAGCTACCAAAAACAAGACAGAAAGGAAACTAATGAAACTTCAAAGCTGTTGAAATTTTCTTCTGTCATCTTATTTTAATACAAAATAAAGGCAAAATACAAGTTGTCTGTCACCATGTTGCCTAATAAGCATTATAAACTGCAAAAGATACCTATCAGTAAAGCTCCATGAGCCAGCAGCATATAAAGAAAGCTTGAAATATGTTTGAGAGAATTACAGATATTCGGGATAGGGATGTTGAAAATGTAAAAGAAAGGCAAAAGTGATTTTAAAAATACCAAACACCTATATAGATAATTTCCTTATTAGGTTTAGTTTTCATAAAGGATAACACATGAGGAGGAAATACCCACATGAAATTCTATCTGCATTTAATTCATTGTAGTTAAATCTCAAAGGCTTGGGAGTTAGAGAAAGCCTTCCATCCAGTCCGAGAAACGTAAAATAAAATTCACAAGATAAAATAGAAAGCTTTAGAAAAGGTCAACAAAAGAGGAAAGAAAAGAAACATATAGTGAAGTACGATGTTCATTCACCATATTTTAATTTTTTACTGATGATTTCAGGCACCTAACCCTTGTGTTGGTTGGAGTGGGGGTTAGGCCTTAATTGATCATTGCCCAATATCTGATGGATATGTCAAAGGAAAATAGAATTGGATACAATCATGTTGTTCTCTACAATCAATGTGTCTGCCAAAGCTTGGTGCACAGGATCACAAATATGGAAAGCAAAACATGAACAAAATATTGGATGGCAGTTAGTACCTGTGGAACTATCGTCTGACAATACCTCCAGAAAAGCAAGTAAGGGTTTTGGTTATTTTTGCACTCCTGACCTGTAGTGCTGCATCTTTGAGGGCAAGACACTGCTGATTTAATCAGGCTTGTTAAAGAAAATGAAGTTGGCAGAACAGTGTTGTGGACACTACTCTTGTGCTCGTAATAGAAAGGCAGCAATTCGTGTTACACACTGATCCAATTTACCTCATACATTAATAGGAGTGCTGAAGGGGTCCTTTTGTGGGCAGAGATAGAGTTCCTCTCCCTGGACCAAGTCCCACCAGCTCCACAGGTGTGTAATAACATCTCTGAATAGGTTAAATTGGGAAAAAAAAGAGTGCTGAATGCTGCTAAAAGATTGAACTAAATTCATCAGACATGCTATGATAATCACAATGTAAGAAAATACAGTAATCGAATCAACTTCTTTCATCTAGAAATTGTTGTCATGATAAAAATGAAAAAAAAGCTTGAATTTATAAAATGAACTTCAAGTGTCCCAAATTACTTAACTGCCAAAAATACTTTCAAAGTGTAATCATTACTGTTACCCAGGAAATACTGTAGGCAATTGGCGCACACCAGCCCTGCAAATAACAACGTATTAATGAGCAGAGAATCTATTTTGTGACATTGATGGAAGGATACACTTTGTTCAGGACAATGGAGGTAATTCCTCTGCTCTACCCTCAAAATGGCACCACATTACATCTACTTCTGAGGGTAGACAGGGCGTTAGCTTAAAGTCTCATTTGAAAGAGTGGTAGAAGCCTATAGGAGTCTGAGCAACATGGACTATGACAAGATCAGTGGCAGAATCAGACAAAAAGTCTGGCGATGTCTATCTCAGCTACAGGAGCAATTCACTCAATATTTTATGCATTTGCCAGGCAGTGAGGAGTGTTTCTTGCTAGGCAGCAGAGAGTTGACAAGTAAAGGGTATTAGAGCTTGTTAAACATCATTTTATGGTTAGTAATTTTGCAGAAAATAGCAAAATTGGTGGTGCAATGGACAATGAAGAAGGTTACCTCAAGAGTACAACAAGACCTTGATCAGATGGGCAAGTAAGGAAAGGAGTGGCAGATTGATTTTAATTTAGATACATGTGAGATGCTGAATTTTGGAAAAGCAAATCAAGGCAGGTCCTATGCACTTAATGGTAGGGTCTTGGGGAGTGTTGCCAAACAAAGATACCTTGGTAAGCAGGTGCATAGTTATTTGAAACTGAAGTTGAAGATAAACAGGGTAGTGAGGAAGGCATTTGGTAAGCTTGTCTTTATTGGTCAGTGCATTGAGTAGAGGAGCTGGGAGGTCATGTTGTGGCTGTATAGGACATTGGCCACTTTTGGAATACTGCTTTCAACTCTGGTCTCCCTGCTGTAGGAAAGATGTTGTGAATCTTGAAAGGATTCAGAAAAGATTGACAAGGATGTTGCCAGAGTTAGAGGGTTTGAGCTGGAGGGAGAGGCTGAATAGACTGGGGTTATTTTTCCTGGAGTGTTGGAGGCTGAGTAGTGACCTTATAAAGCTTTATAAAATCATGAAGGGCACGGTTAGGCTGAATAGTCAAGGCCCTTTCCCCTGCGTAAGGGAGTCCAAAACCAGAGGGCATAGGTTTAGGGTGAGAGGGGAAAGATTTAAACGGAACCTAAGGAGTGATATTTTCAGGCAGAGGGTGGTGCATGTATGGAATGAGTTGCCAGAGAAGGTGGTGGAGGCTGGTACAATTACAGCACTTAAAAGGCCTCTGGTTGGGTATATGAATAGGAAGGGTTTAGAGGGATATAGGCCAAGTCCTGGCAAATGGGACTAGATTAATTTAAAATATCTGGTCAACATGGATGAATCAGACTGAAGGGTCTGTTTCTGTGCTGTACATCTCTATGACTCTAATGTTGTAATTTGCCTCATTAATATTCAGCTTCCCATTTCACCAATCTTGCCAAATAAATTAGACATAGAGAAAACTCAACATGGAAGTCACAGTGAGTATCCGGCAATGTCAGCTTACCACTGGCTACAATCAGTCTCCATGTTGGACGCCACGTGCCAACATCTCAGGCATGCTCCATGCGCAACACCCACATGCACACCATATCCATGGACATTGGCGTCTGATATGTAACAACTTCTAGCAACCTCCATGGCACATCTCTGATCCACTTACAGGATGGTTCTGCACTTCACTGCTGCAACTCAGGCTGCACCGATGTCTAGCATTGTAATTATGCTGGTTGGACACAGTGTACTCAGGGACACACAACTAGCTCATGGATTGTGCCAGATTGGATCTCCAGATGCTTCTTCACCCAGCCTGAGCATATCAGGATGCTCAGCATCCCTGCCTTGCCTTGCGTTTCAGTCAGAGATACAGAGCTTACAGGGTTCTTGCCATATCATGGAGAGCAGACACAAGGCAAAAAGATGGTTATGATTGCAACAGGCATCAGTCAAGTCAGGGATTCCCAGCAGAGCAAGTCAAGGGCAGCTTATGATATCAATCTAGGGGCTTGGGAACAGTCAGAGCTACTCAAGATGGCCTATGTCAGGATCCACTCCACATAAGGATTGAGGAGCTGAATATCAGGCAGCCCACCATCAGTCTTGACTCTTTCTGCCCTATTGAGGCAGTTTTCCTCCTGGAATGAGAGAGAGAGACAAGTATTAAGGCAAATGAAAGTGGGCAGCAACTGGGTCTAAGTGCTGAGGTGTCCTGACCAAGTGAGTAGGCAGTGCCGAGGGATTGCAGGGCTGCTGGTGTTGGAGTTTGGAGTGGGTGACAGTAAGTGAAGGTGGATGTAGCAGGCATCAGTGAGCATGGTCAAGCATGTGCCTTGGTGAGAGGTATGTACAGAAACAGAGACAGACTGTAAGATGTGAGATAGAAGATGGTGGCACTTATTCTGGCAGAGTGAAGAAAGACATTGACCATCTTCCTGCACAGCTGGATATTATTCCAGATGGCTGAAACTACACTGACCTGGATGGCAACTATGCACCAGGGTGGCATGGTCTGAGGGTGGTTCTGGGGAAAGAGGATATCTAACCTCCACACCATCCCAGCCAGCAGGATGTCTGGGTCACTGCCCGTTTAGTGGGGGACAATTTCCCCATCTTCTGTGTCCAGGGCAAATGTCAAGAATGGTGTCCAGACTGACCAGACTTGTCAAGGTGTATAATGGCTGCAAGGGATGCTGATTGCCAGATATCCACTGAGTGGAGAGTTGTTTGGGAAAAGCTCGTGGTAAGATGGGGGATAAAGTTAGATAAAAGGAATACCATTGGAGCAGAGTAGGTAGTTAATGAGGCACGTTTGCTGAGCCTCATTGTGAGAACCCCTCCGTATGACAATACAATTCAATGTGCTGTTTGCCAAAAAGATTGCAAGATCCAGCCCAGCATCTCCGACAGTACTGCATTCCCTCAGTACTGCACAGAAATATCTGCCTAGATTTTTTGCTAGACTTAAAAACAAAATTCTAACTTGACACTTTTGAGAAAGATTGAATCCTTCTTCTAAAAGATCCATCAATTGTTTTCAATTACCTCTCAGATGTAATTTAGCAGTCCTCAAATAACTGCTGCCTTTGTGACTGCTTTTTTCAATTTTACAAAGAAGAAGTCTTGTGTTCACCAAAGTAGATTGCAATTTTATACATGGAAATCAGTTTGGTGCGAGGTTGAGGTGAGGATTTATTATTTTTGACCTTAACTATAAATTCCTTTTGATTTTGTTTCTGAAAGCCAGGTAATGATTTTCTCCTACCTGAAGTTAGTTTCAACATAAGATGAACATGTTCTCTCATCATTATTTGATGTTGTTCTCTAACTGGTTTATTTGGTTACTGAGCCATATACACCAGAAGATCCCAGGCTCAGTTCCTCGTGTAAACAACATTAATTATACCACATTCAATTACAGTCTTCTTGAAAAGATAGGATAAATATCCATCAAGATTCTCCACTTTTGATCACTATCCATCAACTTTTGTTGGATTATGTCTTTGCTTGGCAAAGGCCAGATTAGCTGTGATCTCCCCTATCTCTGACACCTTCACAACTCACACGTAAAAGCATTACAACATTGCATTGCTCAGTGATGAAGAATGGTTCCTTTTGCACGTCCCACTGAGAAATGGAGTCAGCATTTTAATGATGTGAGAAAATGGGGTGGGAGGAGGACAGAGTAGAAGGCCACAAACGCAATTAAAATTAGTTTTGCTTTAAAGCTGCTGACAGCTTCATTGGTTAAAATGCAATCTAGTCTTATTATCTGCTTCCTGTTCCATTTAGTCATCAGTGACACTGAGCACCAGATGTATGTCATCACCCTGCAGTTCACTGGGGTTAGCAAAAATATTAAAGTATAATTAATGTTACTGTCAACAGGATTCAAGTTGGAATCCGTGCAATCAGGTTTTCTGAAAGTTACAGATGATCCAGTGATTAATGAGCAAGTGAGGAAGGACGAGAGAAGCTTAGTGAAACAGTGAGATGAAATTTCCTAGGGAACTGGGCATGGGTTTATGTATGAGAGAAAGTAATGTCTGCTGAAATTAATGACAGGTCAGTGTTATCCTGCCCTCGTCCCACTTTTTGTGGTTTGAAGGCAGATGGAGAATTCTCCTACTGCTCCCCTCCTACCTTTAAGATACCATTTTAAATGTATTTAAAAAGTCAATTTTAACCAGTTTAAAACTCTAATTGCTTGATTTCCCAAACAGGGGGCATGCTATCTTGTCTTTATAAGGAAGAAAACCCTAAAAAGTGTTCCATGTAAGAAAATACTTTGTGAGAATGAGATTATGCACTCTGGTCCAAGCTTCTCTACGAGGGAAAGCAACCTCTCTGCATCCACTCTATCAAGCCCCCCCCTTACAACCTTATATGTTTCAATAACGTCTCCTGTCATTCTTCTAAATTCCAATGGATATAAGCCCAACTTACTCAAGCTCGCCTCATAAGAAATTACTCTATACCCGGAATCGCTGACTGCTTCCGATAGCTGTATATCTTTCTTCGATAAGGGTACCAAGCAGAGCTAGTGATGGAAACGAGTACAATTCATCATTTAAGAAACATTTAGACAGGAACATGGATGGGATAGGTGTGGAGTGATATGGAAGAAACATAGGCAAATGGGACTAGTTTAAATTGTGAAAACTGGGCAGTATGGGCAATGTGGGCAGAAGGGCCTGCTTCCCTGCTGTAGACCTCTATGACAGTACGACTATTCCAGCTGTGGTCTACTAGTACCTTGTCAGGTATAATTCCAGAGGTGTAAATAACTTGAGTACTGTGCAAAAGTAAACATACTTCATGTTTAAACCGAGTAAGAGATTGAAGAATATGGAGGTCTTTAATATCAAAGGTGAACCCGACATCATCTGCGCCTACATTCAGGAAGATTTGTGGGAGTAAACTTGTGGAAGCAACAGGCCTATTGACTGTCAGCTGAAGAGGATGCAAGAAAGCCCTGCCATACCTTGTTCCACTCAAGCAGTTGCCAGCCCAGAGTTGGGCCTTCCCCTGAGATCAAGAATCCCAGGGCAAAGGTCCTATCTGCTGAGACGGTCTATTGAATGCCAATACCACTAGGGAGACAGTGGCTAGTGGGCAGCTTCCCTGGCCCAGGACCATCGCTGGATCCAGAATGATGATGGGACAGGGGTTTCTGAGGAGACCTTTGGCACCAGAGCATATTATTGCCCTCCTCTTTCTTGATGGTAAGTCCCTCAATCATAAACTGAGTGCTTTTGAATGAGGGACCTCACAGAAGCCAGTGCAGTTTGCTTACCATGCTCCCTATATGGGAAACCCCTCACTTACTCCAGAGTTAAAACTAGCAGATGTGAGATGAGCCCTTTAAATGGACATTAATTTCTATTAGAGGGACTAATGGCAATGGGGCAGAAAGCCTGTCCATGTGTCTTCCTGCCATGGACTTCATTGGATAGAGACATAAAGGTGACAGGTCCCCACCAAATACTCTCCTATCCCAGTAAATGCCTCTTCCATGGGGAAGGACATAGGATCCCATCCTGAACCAACAAACAGGCCTGGCTGATCAATGACTAGTAACATTTGGTCCAAACAACTGCTAGGCAATGACCGTTGCTAACAAAACAGAGTATAACTATCTCTCTTCAATATTCAACAACAGTTCAATCACTGAATCCCCACTGTCAACATCCTGGCAGTTACTATTGACCAGAAATTGGATGGAAAGAGCACATAAATACTATGCTATTGATCAGAGGCTGGGAATTCTGAAACATGAAAGTAACTCATGACTTTTCAAAGCGTGTATATCCTTTACAAGGAACAAGTCAGAGTTACGATGGAATACTCTTCACTTTCTTGAATGAGTGCAGCTCCAACAACACTTAGCACCAATCAGGATAAAGTACTCCAACCACAAATTGCACCATTCATTCCACCACTGCACAGTAGCAACAGTTCGTACCATCTATAAGATGCACTGCAGCAACCCATCAACCATCCTTCAACATCACCTTCTGAATTCATAACATTTACTATTTCAAAGGACCAGCACAACAAATACAGGGAAACACCACCATTTGCAAGATCTCCTCCAAGCCACACACCATCCTGACTTGGAATGTTTCCTCATTATTGCTGAGGTAAAGACATGGAACCAGCTTCCTGGTAGAACCTGGAATGCATCTGCAGCACAAGGACAGCACTAATTCAAGAAGGCAACTCACCATCACCTTCTTAAGAGTAATAAGCTACACTTCATCCCATGAATGATTAAAAAGGAAATGTTTCCTTCACAGGTTACTGGATAGCAATGAGGAACAAGACTTTTGATTCATATTTCCCTCTCTCTCCCATTATAAAATCTTGACCTATTACAACTCCGAGGAGAAAGTGAGGACTACAGATGCTGGAGTTCAGAGTCGAGAGTGTGGTGCTGGAAAAGCACAGCAGGTCAGGCAGCATCCCAGATGCAGGAGAACGATGTTTCTGGCATAAGCTCTCATTCCTGATGAAGGGCTTAAGCTTGAAACATCGATTCTCCTGCCCTTCAGATGCTGCCTGACCTGCTGTGCTTTTCCAGCACCACATTCTTCAACTATTACTAATCCTGCTGACATCAGCTAATTCAGCACAACCATGGATCAAAGTTGCAAACTTCCTGCTTTTTAAAAGGAGTTTCATGCTAGAAAGTGTGTTTATCCACCAAACTGAGAAGTGCTCATTGTCCATCATTTAAAACACTCTTCAATTTCTACTTAAGTAGAAAAAAAACCTCAGAGATCTAAATACTTTGAACTATTGACATTGGTCATTCTTCAGTAGTAATAATACTGTGTTACAAAAATGGGTTTAAATTAATATTGCAATCATGAAACAAAATTTAAAGATGCTTTAATATATAAATAGGCTGATTTACGTTGCAATTGCTACATGTTAATAATTTCATGTTGGAATTCATTCAAATGTAATGTGATATTTCTTTTTGTGTGCTCCTACTGGTCAGGCAACATTTAAATTGTTCTGGATTAGTGGTGCCTGAAGAGCACAGCAGTTCAGGCAGCATCCAAGGAGCAGCGAAATCGACGTTTCGGGCAAAAGCCCTTCATCAGAATCTGGTTTCCAGCATCTGGTTTCCAGCATCTGCAGTCATTGTTTTTACAACATTTAAATTGTTCCCTTGTCTTGACCTTCTGCAAGTATGACAGTGTATTGTTGTGTGTACCAGCTTTGACATACTTTTCAACCTCCTAAAAATGGTTTGTTAATTCGCTGTATATAGTGGATTTGGGTTATTGCTCATATTGATCAGACATTTCTACAATGAATGCCTTCAGTGTCGAAAGGCCAAATGCTGAAGTAATAACTGATTTGGACAAGACTCTTACAAAGAAACTTTGTATCAGTCAACAGAAGCTGCTAAAAGGCTACAGGTGAATGCAAGTGTTTGCCCCAGTATTTACAAGGTGAGCATCATTAGACAGACCATTTTAGAAAGTAACTTACGAATGCTCATTTATCTGTATTCCTCTATCGTCACTTAATCTCACCCACTGCATATATTCTCTTCCTCATTCAGCTTGATATCAACATCTCTCCATTTTCCAAACTTTTAAGTAATAACAAGACATCCTGTGGTTAATTCCTAAACTTTCACATATCATATATTTTTCAAACCATGAAAAAAATCTCATAAAGCCCAAAAATTACTTTTCCCTCAGCTCTCTTTTTAATCAAATCTGAAACGGTCAGGTAATTCCCTGGTCTCTGGGCTCCATCCAACATGTCAACTCTGCCACTGTGGACTTGCAAAATTTCTCCCACAACTATGCATTTAACACTCTCATTCCCGTAAGGTTATTCATTGCAGTGTCCCCCTCAGTTTCACCCTAAAAAAGTCTGAGAGTTGCAATCTTAAGTGGATCTGTTCAATGAATGGTCAGGCAGTTATTATCAGAAAAATAGAATAGTGCAGATGCTGGAAATAAGATGTAAAACAAAAAACACTGGAAATACTCAGCAGAACAGGTTGAATTTGTGGAGAAAGTAACAAATTTAGTGTTTCAGGCTATTAAACTACCAAGGAAATTAGGAAAAGGTCATTGGATTTGAGCAAGTAGTGGATGGGGAACAGGGACAAAGGAAGATTTGTGATAGGCTGGAAGGCAGGAGAAATTGAACACTCAGAGTTAATCATACAGGGCCAAAGGAAACAGCAATGGGGCAAGAGAAGGAATAAAGAAACAGAAGGTATGCCTGGAACAGATGTGCTGATGTCCGATATCAAAAATAAGACAAAAGTTGAATCGTGCACAGAAAATTAAAGGGATGGGGGGACCAGGGACAATCCTTGTTTGAGACAGAAGAAGACATCTTAGAAAAACTGGCTGGGAAAGTTAATGAATGAATGAATTTCTTGAGCTTCCCTTACCTTTACTCCTTTGGAGACTTTTCACATTTTACAGAGGATCCTTTTGTTTTAAACTCATTTTCAAAATTTTCATTCTACCAGGTCCCTACCCTCTGGCCTCTGATCCTTTCTAGGCCTTTTCATTGAGAATTGGCAGCATGACATTTTCTATCCCAACTCCTTTGCTCCCCTTCATGCACTTCCATACATCTCTTCCTTAAAGCAAAATATTCAGATACTGGAAATCTGAAGTAAAAGAAAACAGAAGGTGCTGGAAAAATACAACAGGTCTGACAGCATCTGTGGTGAGAGAAACAGAATTAACATTCTGAGTTGGGTATGACCTTCTTCAGAATTGAAAGGGAAGGGAATGCAAAATACAGCCTTTTGGACTCATTATTGATACCACAACTTCAGAGTTTGACCTTTGTCCTCCATTTTTCTGACATCCTTCATCCCCCACATAGCCTTGACTTCTGTGTCATTAAAAACAGCAGGTCTGACTGCATCTGATGATCTGCTGACAGACCCATGGATTTTCATCATCTATCCCTGCTTTTGTTTCTTTGTTTTATTTTCCTGTCTTTTCTTTGCCCTGTTGACTTTGTTCTCAGCAGGTTGGAGCCATTTTCTCTCGTTTATGCCTTAATTTACATCCATTTTAAACTCTGTTTCTCCTCCACCACCATTAGCACTCCCTTTGTTCTTTCCTTTGGCACCACCAGCATCTGATCTACCTGCTCCTCCTCTTGCTCTGTCAACAACATAAAAACTCTGGTTTTCCAAACACTTTGGTAGGATGCTGTATCATGTCTCTTTCTCCAGAATATCGATGACTGTATCAATACCAATTGCTGCTGTCCCCACCAAGCTGGAAAATTTCATCAACGCTTGTTTCCAATTTCATCAAAATATCCCTGGCAAGGGCCAGGCTAATGGACTGGGGACATTGCTTTGAACTCCTCATTACAACTGAAAAGAGCCCAGAAAGCCATTCAGGTTTTCTAGCAACAAAAACAGAAATTGCTGGAGAAACTCAGTAGGTCTGGCAGCATCTATGATTCCTGAAGAAGGGCTTATGCCCGAAACGTCGATTCTCCTGCTCCTTGGATGCTGCCTGACCTGCTGCGCTTTTCCAGCAACACATTTTCAGCTCTGATCTCCAGCATCTGCAGTCCTCACTTCCTCCTGGCAGCATCTATGGAGAGAAAGCAGAGTTAATGTTTCTGGTTCAGTGACCTTTCTTCAGAACTGATTGTAGCTAGGGAAGAGTTGATATGCATGGTGAAGAAGGGGTGGGGGTGGGGGGGAGTGGAGTAAACAATAGGTGGAGGTGCAGCCTGGAGATAGAAAAACTTTTGGACAGACAAATAAATGGGGAAAGATCAGCCTAGGAGAATGAATCGCTGCTAATGGGATTATTAGTAGTTGACAATGGGTTGTTTGTGGTAGCAACCCATGTGATGGCAAGGCTTGGTGTGTGGGGATTGGGTAAGGACATGGGAGAAGTTGTTTAGGCCCTAAGATTATTGAACTTGATATTGGGTCCCCAAGTGGAAAAGGAGGTGCTGTCCTTCCAGCTTGCACTGAGCTTCGCTGGAGAACTGCGGCAAGCCTAAGACAGAGATGTTGGCCAGGGAACAGGGTGGTGTGTTGATGTGGCAGGTGACAGAAAGCTCAATCTTTTGTTGCAAACAAAATGTAGGCGTTTTGCAAAGCAGTCACGCAGTCTACGTTTCATCTCCCCATGCAGAGGAGATCACAAATGCTGCCAAACCTACTGAATTTAACCAACATTTTCTTTTTTTTTCTGATCTTCAGCATCCATAATTCTTTGGCTGTTTTTTGTTCAGGTTTTCTAGCAGTTCAATGCAACTAAGCAAAGTGAGTAAATTAAGCAATCCACAAGGACTGCAACAGCAGAAGGCAGCTCATCACCATTTTCTTCAGGGGCAAGCAGGGTTATGCTATAAATACTGGCCTAGCCTTACAGTGCATCCTATGATTGAACAATATACAGTCTTTTGGATGCAATATTGATTATGAATAAGTAAATCAGCATTGCCTTAATATTATCTACTTTGGTTCAATGCATATTTCATATATACTTGACTTCAAAGCAGTAGGAAAGACCCTTCGCATCCAAGTCCAACCTAACTAAAACTTCTTACTTTGAATGATGACACAGTAACCAAATTTATAGTTCAGGGATGACATCATTAAATCAAAGTTGCAGATGCTGAAGATCTGAAACAACAACAGAAACTGCTGGAGAAATTCAGAGGTCTCAGAGAGTCAGATAGTCACAGAGCTATACAGCATGGAAACAGTCCCTTCAGTCCAACTTATCCTAAATAAATCTAGTCCCATTGGTCAGCATTTGGCCCATATCCCTCCAAACCCTTCCTATTCATATACCCATGTTATAAAAATGTTATAATTGTACCAGCCTCCACATTTCCTATAGCAGCTTATTCCATAAACACAGCACTCTCTGTGTGAAAAGGTTGCCCCCTAGGTCCCTTTTAAATCTTTCCTCTCTCACTTTAAACCTATGCCCTCTAGTTTTGGACTCCCCTACCCTGGGGCAATGACCTTGTCTATTCACCCTATCCATGCACCTCATGATTTTATAAACCTCTATAAGGCCACCACTCAGCCTCTGCTCCAGGGAAAACAGCCCCAGCCCATTCATCCTCTCCCTTTAGCTCAAACCCTCCAACATCCTTCTAAATCTTTTCTGAACCCTTTCAACTTTAACAACATCCATCCTATAGCAGTGAGACCAGAATTGAATGCAGTATTCCAAAAGTGACCTAACCAATGAACTGGATAGCCACAAGATGACCTCCCAACTCCTGTACTCAATGCACTGACCAATAAAAGCAAGCAATCCACAAATGCCTTCTTTATTATCTTGTCTACCTGTGATTTTACTTTCAAGGAGCTATGAACCTGCACTCTCAAGTCTCTTTGTTCAGCAACACTCCCGAGGACCTTGCCATTAAGTATATAAGTCCTGCCCTGATTTGTCTTTCCAAAATGCAGCAATTCACATTTATCTAAGTTAAACGCCATCTGCCACTTCTCAGCTCATAGGCCCGTCTGATCAAAATCACGTTGTACTCTGAGGTAACCTCCGCAGTCCACTACACTTCCAATTTTAGTGTCATCTGCAAACTTACTAACTATACCTCCTATGTTCACACCCAAATAATTTATATAAATGAGAAAAAGCAGTGGACCCAGCACTGATCCTTATGGCACATTGCTGGTCACAGGCCTCCAGACTGAAAAGCATCCCTCTACCACCCTCTTCCGTCTTCTACCTTTGAGCCAGTTCTGTATTTAAATGGCTGGTCCTTCCTATATTCCATGTGATCTAATCTTGCTAACCAGTCTACCATGAGGAACCTTGTCGAACGCCTTATTGAAGACCATATAGATAACATCCACCGCTCTGCCCTCATCAATCCTCTTCACTACCTCTTCAAAAAACCCAATCAAGTTTGTGAGACATGATTTCTATCCCTATCCCATGCTGACTATCCCTAATCAGTCCTTGCTTTTCCAAATACATGTAAATCCTGTCCCTCAGGATTCCCTCTAACAACTTGCCACCACCGATGTCAGGCTCACCGGTCTATAGTTCCTTGGCTTTTCCTTACTTAAACAGTGGCACCACGTTAACCAACCTCCGGTCTTCCAGTACCTCACTTCTGACTGCCAATGATACAAATATGTCAGCAAGGAGCCCAGCAATCACATCTCTAGCTTTCCACAGAATACTAGGGTACATCTGATCAGATCCCAGAAATTTTATCCATTTCTATGTATTTTAAGATATTCAGCACCTCCTCCTTCGTGGACATTTTTCAAGATGTTGCTATTTACTTTCCTAAGTTCTCTATCTTCCATGTCCTCTCCACAGTAAACAGTGACGCACAATAATAGTATTGTATCTCTCCCATCTATTGAGGTTCCACACAAAAGTGGCGTTGCCAATCTTTGAAGGGCCCCATTGTCTCCCTCATTACCCTTTGTCCCCAGTGTATTTGCAGAATTCCTTTGGATTCTCCTTAACCCTATTTTCCAAAGCTATCTCTTGTCCTCTTTTTGCCCTCCTGATTTCCCTCTAAAGTATACTCCTACTGCCTTTATATACTTCCAGGGATTAACTTGATCGCTGCTGTCTATACCTGACATACGCTTCCTTGTTATTCTTGACCAAAACCTCAATTTCTCTAGTCATCCACCATTTCCTACACTTACCAGCCTTGCCCTTCAGCCTAAAAGGAACATACTGTCTCTGGATTATTGTAGTCTAATTTTTGAAGGTTTCCCATTTTCCAGCCATCCCCAATCAACATTTGCAAGTTCTTGCCTATTACTGTCAAAATTTGTCTTTCTCCAATTTAGAACTTTAACTTTTTAGATCCGGTCAATCCTTCCTCTACCACTATTTCAAAACTATTGAAATAATGGTCGCTGGCCCCAAAATGCTTCTCCACTGACACCGCAGTCACCTGCCCTGGTTCATTTCCCACGAGTAGGTCATGTTTTACACCTTCCTTAGTAGGTACATCTACATACTGAATCAGAAAATTTTCTGGTACACACTTAACAAATTACTCTCTATTCAAGCCCTTAACACTATGGCAGTCCCTGTATATGTTTGGAAAGTTAAAATCCCCTACCATAATTACTATTATTCTTACAGATAGCTGGGATTTCCTTACAAATTTGTTTCTCAATTTCTTGCTGACTGCTGGGGAGTCTATAGTAAAATCCCAACAAGGTGATCATCCTTTACTTATTTCTCAGTTCCACCCATATAACTTCCTGAATATATTCCCAGGAATATCCTCCCTAAGTATAGCTGTAATGTTATCCCTTATCAAAATCACTACACCCCCTCCTCTTTTGCCCCTTTTCTATCCCTCTGATAGCATCTATACCTTGGAACATTAAGTTGCCAGTTGTGTCCATCCCTGAGCCACATCTCTGAAATAATCACTATGCTATCCCAGTCCCATGTTCCTAACCATGTCCTGAGTTCATCTGCCTTACCTGTTAGGCTTCTTGTATTGAAATAAATGCCGTTTAATCTATCAGTCGTGCCTTGTTCTCTGCTTTGTCCAGCCTGCCCTGACTGTTTGACTTGCTCCTTTCCCCAACTGCACCAGTCTGGCAATATCGGTGGAGAGAGAAACAAAGATGGTGTTTTGAGCCCAGTGACCCTTCTTCCTCACTGGAATTGAAATGTTAACTGTTTTCTCTCTCTCACTCTCCACAGAAGCTACCAGACCTGCTGAGGTCTCCAGCAATTTTTGTTTCTATTGAGACAATGTTGTGTTTGCTATATGAACCCTTGGGTTATGGCAGCTGGATTGAAAATGGGATTGGTAGGAAGTTTTTTTAAATCATGTTAACAATTTTTTTTAGAGGAACTGAGAGCAAGGTTTGAATGAGTTGCTGTCAGGCAGATGGACTGAGAGACTTTGCCCTGTTTGAATTTCTGTTGCAATGACAACGAGAGACCAGCAGGGGGCGCGGGGAGCACCGTTACCAAGCAACCAGCAACACTTCCGGTCGCAGGTCAGCTGCTGGACATGAAGGAGTGGGAATCCCTGTCAGTTTCCCAATGTGAAACTTTACAGCCTCATGTTTATCAATCACTCTCCGAAAGAAGTGGATCTCTTTCAATATTGTCTTTTGTAAAGTTGTATTAAGTGTTGATGAATCTCTGTGAAGATCCAGAAGCTTGGGAACAGACTGGACTGGAACCAGGAGAAGAACAATTCACCAGAAAATCAGACACTGGGAACAGCAGCAGCTCAGGTCAGATTGATCCTCAACAGCCCCTTCATCATCCTGCAATAATACTCTGTAACTGCCTTCAGTATCCCCAAACCACCACCACTGTTTCCCCCTCACCCATCGCTCCCTTACATCTCATCACCCCTTACCCCTACATCACCCCCTTAACCTCCACATCACCCCCTTAACCTCCACATCACCCCCTTAACCCCCACCATCACCCCTTACCCCTACATCACCCCCTTAACACCCACCATCACCCCCTTAACCTCCACATCACCCCCTTAACCTCCACATCACCCCCTTAACCTCCACATCACCCCCTTAACCTCCACATCACCCCCTTAACCCCCACCATCACCCTCTTAACCTCCACATCACCCCCTTAACCTCCACATCACCCCCTTAACCTCCACATCACCCCTTGACCCCTACCATCACCCCCTTAACCTCCACATCACCCTTTAACCCCCACATCATCGCCTTAACCCCCACATCACCCCTTGACCCCTACCATCACCCCCTTAACCTCCAGAAACTCCCTTAATCCCCCACATTGCCCCCTTAACCTCATCACACTCTTAATCCAGATCACCCCCCAACCCCCACAGCACCCTTAAACCCCACATCACGCCCAACCCCTACAGCACCCTTTAACCCCCACCATCACCCCCTTAACCCCCACATCACCTCCTTAACCCCCACATCACCTCCTTAACCCCCACCATCACCCCCTTAACTCCCACATCACCCCCTTAACCCCCACCATCACCCCCTTAAACCCCACATCATCCCCTTAACCCCATATCACTCCTTTAACCTCCAAATCAATCCCTTTACCCCATCACCCCAATAAACCCCCACATCATCCCTTAAACTCCACATTACCCCCTTAACGTCCACCTCACTTCTTTAACCCCATACATAATCCCTTTACTCCCAACATCACTCCCTTAACCCTCCACATCACTCCCTTAACCCTAACCACCCCTTTACTTCCACATCACCCCCTTATCACCCCACATCACTCCCTTATCCTCCACATCACCCCCCCCAATCTCCCCATCACCCCATTAATCTGTCCCATCATTATAGTAACCCAACATTTATCCTTCATGACCCTCCAACTGATTTCAGTTCAATGTCTCTTTGACATCTCCTGTCAGCTGAAAACCCCATTTACCATCTCCCAGCTTAGGTCTCCCCAAAGCACTCCAGAACCAATCAATTACATTTTGAAGTTGAGAGTATGGTGCTAAAAAAGCACAGCAGCTCAGGTAGCCTCCAAGGACCATGAGAATCGATGTTTCGGGCATAAGCCCTTCATTCCGAAATATTGATTCTCCTGCTCCTCAGATGCTACCTGACCTGCTGTACTTTTCCAGCACTGCACTCTCGATTCTGAACTCCAGCCTCTGCACTCCTCACTTTCTCCTAATTACATTTTGAAGTATGGTTGTTTTGTAACGTTATGGAACAGGCCAGACCCCCTCAAAACATTCCAAGAAAGTAGCCCGGAACCTGACTTTGCGAGATGTTTTAAGCAGGTGTCAAGTGGATATTCCAGGAGGGATGCAGCTGGCCCAACCATTTAGTTTTGAATGAAACAGAATTTATTTGCAAGATTACCGAATGAAACACAAACAAAAGAGAACAGAGTATAGAGTAACTTAAAGTATCCGAAAACCCAACAGATTATCCCAATTTAATGATGCTGTTCCAAATTCCTGCGGCAATCCCTACAAACACCCCTTTCCAAAAAAAGGAAAAATCCAACACAGGTTCTTACAGGAGAGATGTCAGAGAGAGGGAGGATCAGCATGGACCTGCTTCTTTGGGTCCAGCAGCTTCATCACTGACTGCCTGCTCAAACCCAAACCAAACCAGAGAAAAACTGAGCTGGGAGAACTGGCCACTCCCCTTTCATTATACAAGTTTTTTTTTAAACTTGAAAGCCTTTTGCTGGAGGCAGTATTTGTTAGTCATAATTAAATTGGCCCCAAAACCCTTCAAACCTTGACCTCCCGGAATCTCTGAATAGAAGACCAAGGACAACACAACCTTATGAAAGGAGCAGCATCACAGTAATATAAACATTCTGTTGGAATGTGAGTGAATTACTTGTGTCATATAAAACCTTGGACATAATGTTGAAGTTGCCTTTTAAATGTAATTAATAGAGACCTCAAAGGTCTGAAGTGAGTGGGGTGACTGACAAAACTCTGTAGGTTTGGTTTTATTTATTCATGGGATGTGGGCTTTACTAGATTAGATTAGATTCCTTACAGTGTGAAAACAGACCCTTCGACCCAACAAGTCCACACCAACCCTTCAAAGAGTAAACCACCCAGACCCATTTCCCTCTGACTAACGCACCTAACACTATGGGCAATTTAGCATGGCCAATTCACCTGACCTGCACATCTTTGGATTGTGGGAGGAAACCGGAGCACCCGGAGGAAACCCACGCAGACACGGGGAGAATGTGCAAATTCCACACAGACAGTTGCCTGAGGCCGGAATCGAACCTGGGACCCTGGTGCTTGAGGCAGCAGTGCTAACCACTGAGCCACCGTGTTGCCCCTGGGCCATTATTTAATACCTATGCCTAATTGCTCTGGAGAAGGTCGTGGTGAGCTGCTTTTTTGAACCATTACAGCCCTCAGCACATAGTGACATCCATAGTACTGTCAAGAAGGAGTTTTGACCTCATGACATTAAAGGAATGACAACATGGTTCCAAGTCAGGATGGTGTGTGACTTCAAGCAGATCTTGTAGGTGGGGTTCCCATGGATCTGCTGCTTCTGCCCTTCAAGGTAATAGAGGAATAGGTTTGAGACATGCAATCAGGGGAACCTTGGTGGTTTACAGCAGTGCAGCTTGTATTATGCATCCATTATGCATCAGTGGTTAAAAGTGAAATGTTGAAGGTGGTGGGTAGGGATATCAGTCTCTAGATTAGAGTGTTGCTGGAAAAGCACAGCAAGTCAGGCAGCATCCGAGGAGCAGGAAAATTGACATTTCGGGCAAAAGCCCTTCATCAGTTTCCAGCACCACTCTAATCTAGACTCTGATCTCCAGCATCTGCAGTCCTCACTTTTGCCTGGTCGGGATACCAATCAACTGGGATGCTTTGTTCTCAATGGTGTGAAATTCCTTGAGTGTTATTGGAGGTGTACACATCCAAACAATTGTGGAGTAGTCTATCACACTCCTGAAGTGTGGTGGACAAGCTATGGCATGTCAGGAGGTATGTTACTCGCTGTAGAACCCCTAGCCTCTAAACTGCTTTTTATAGCCCAGTTTTCATGGCTGGCCTAGTTCAGTTTCTGTTTAGTGGTAACCCCTAAGATTTTGGGGTATTTATTTATTTACGTATTCACAAGATGAGGGCATTGTTGGCTAGGCCAGCATTTATTGCCCATCCCTAATTGCCCAGAGAGCAGTTAAAAGTCAACCAATTTGCTATGAGCCTGAAGTCACATGTAGGCCAGACCAGGTAATGACAGCAGTTTCCTTCCCTTAAGGACATTAGTGAGCCAGATGGGTTTTTCATGGTATCATTAGACTCTTAATTCCAGATTTGATTAACTTCAGACGGTGGGGAGTTCAGTGATGGTAATGCTGTTGAATGTCAAAGGGTGACGGTTAAATTCTCTTTTGCTGGACACTTGTGCAGCACAAAGTTACTTACCAACTGTCAGCTTAAGCCTGGATATATTCCATGTATTGCTTCACATGGACATGAACTGCTTCAATATCAGAGGTATAACAAATAATACTGAATGTTGTGTAACACTGGAATCGTGAATCGATGTCAGCTATTTTAATTGCCAGATCAGAAGAATTATCTAGGGAAATTTTAGGTGCTGAATGTTTGCAGAACATAGAAGCATCAAGAGTATGGTGCCAGCTCTGGCCCATTTATTTCCTCATTAAAACATTTACTGTGAGGATGTATGATGAACAAAGCCCATAAACTGTTAAGTCAGGTGCAAAATACAGAAAAAGAATTAATTTCTTGGCCTTAGAAGTATATTGGCAGTCAGCTTTCTGGGTACAGGTCTGTGAAATTAGCCATGTATACCATATCACGACAGAGGGTGGGCAGAGAAAGGGGACAAATATATAATGATTTTAAAAAATCTTACCCCAGAATATCCTTCAAAGTAAGAAATAAAAATAATCAAGTGTTCACGTCATACAGTATAATAGCATGTTAAATTTGATGACATAACTGCTGTCAAATTTCACTGTAAAACACAATGAGCACTCAGTGTAAAATATTAAGCAGAATAACTTCTTATCATTAGATAACCCAAGTTTCCACAACAGTCCAAATGGCCTCCTTGCCACTTTATACAGAATCACTTTTCTATCTATTCTTTTCCAATAATAACTGACTGATGATATTGTTTCATTTACATATTAATTGCATTTAGTTCATTTGTTGTAAATATTGTATAATATTAAACTGCACTTTCTGGTTTGTTTGACATTACAAAGATAGAGGACATATACAATGCCTTATTTTATACTGAAATGATTAAGAAGATTATTCATCTGATGAGCCAATTTCCTGCAAGGCCATGCAATCCAAGGCATACTTATTACTGGAAAGAGAATACGCTAAACTTCAAGAAACTAGACTTTTTGTAAGTAAGTCTGAATGGTTTACTATATTAGTTGACCTTGTATGACCGGAAATGCTGCACTTTCACACAGCCTGCTTTGCCTCAGTTTCTCCCTCATTTGACACAAAATCTAGGGTCAGAGCAAAGTGATTTGACCTCTTTTTGATTGATCTCATCTGTCATTTTCCTGCTTTGGGTTTCCATATTTGGTCACCTTGAACTTTTGAAGCACTGATCACAGACAAACATGCTTTCTTTTTCTCTCACAATAACTTTCTGTTTAATTTTCAGTCTCAAATTATTTTTGCTCTGTCTTCTAATTTCACTGATGTTATATCATGTTATTTCACTGTTGCCTCTATATTCCTGTTTGTCTTGTTCTTTTTCTCTCTCCTGCCTGATTTCTGAAATATTCCGTTCCCTCTGCCATCCTATAATTAGGCCTCATATACTTTGTATCCCCTGAGACTGGCTTCGCCACAGTGTTTCATGGTTAGATGATGAATGAGTTGAGGGAGTTATTTAGTTTTGTGGTGGTTAGTATTTTTGAATTGTTTGTATTTAAGTGAATATAAAACTGTTGAGCCAATCTCTGCAATATGAAAATAATTGTTTGACCATCTCACTGAAATGTAAACCAGTGAGTGTTCCATATGTGAAATTTAAGTAATCAGATATTTGCTGCCATGCAGTTCTTTTCTCTGTGTTTTATGGATAGGGACTGGAGACAAAATGTGTAAAATGTAGATGTGGTAATGAATAAATTTATCCGGTAAGCAGGAATTTAAATGTAACTGATAAATAGGAATTCCAAGGTTTACAAGACACTTTCTTTCTTCCTGTTTAACTTTGTTTTCCTGAAGAGAATTGTTCATGCTCTGGCACAGTGGTGTGGGTAACATCTATTCAAGTGAGCCAGGGAAGAATCGAGAGTCCCTTCTACGCGGCAAGGGGTCATTTAACCCATTGAGTCTGCACTATTCCTCCGAGAGCATCCCACCCAAACCCAGCACTCCATCCTATCCCCTTAGGCTAATCCACCTAGCCTGCACATCCCTGGATACTGCAGGGAAATTTAGCATGGCCAATCCACTTAACCTGCACATCTTCGGACTGTGGGAAGAAATTGGAGCACACAGCGGAAACCCACATTGACACAGGGAGAACATGCAAACTCCATATAGACAATGACTACAGGCTGGAATTGAACCTGGGCCCCTGCCACTGTGAGGCAGCACTGCTGACCACTGAGCGACCTTGCCACACAATTCGCAGATTATTTTACTGTGGAAGACGAAAATCCTCGCCCGCTGCTAAACTAGCTCATTGATTGTAGAGTGGAAACCGGAGGTGGGAGGAGGACTTCTAAATGAATATGCACTTTTAAAGTCATACACTTTAATAACACACTATACTTTTATGCAACTGTAGGGCATTACTGTGTCCCCCGTCAAAGACGATCTGTTAGAATGGGTGGCCACAGTTCAGGGATTGAAGGATTCACTCTGGGAAGGTAAGTGTGAAGTAAAAGGCAATTTTTAAAAGTTTATTTCTGAAAAGTCATGTATGTTAGAGAGCAATAATTGTATTTTTTTACATCAGATGTTGTCAATTATTAATTTAAACAAAAAGTCTGGAATAAAAGCCTGGACGTCTGTTTCAGATCTTCGGCTGGTTCATAATTTCTTGGTATTTCTTCCTGTCTGTGCAGAGTTTTCAGTTCTAATAAATCTGAGCTTTTTCACATCCTCTGCTTTCTTTCTTGTTTCATAATTGATAAATGAGATGGTAAATTCAAAAAGCATCTTTTTGTAGCTTAATAAGTGACAGATGGGCTTGAAATTGTAAAGGAAATTCTTTTCTGAAGGAAACAAAGTTGACAATGGATTTTTAGTTTTTATTGTTTTCTATACAAAGGATTCATTTTTTTATTCCTTGTTTCTCTGACAGTTTTCTCCCAACTGAAGTTCTCAAGAATGGTCACTGGACTCGAAACATTAACTGATTTTTCTCCACAGATGCTGCCAGACGTGCAGAGATTTTCCAGCAATTTCTGTTTTTGTTTCCGATTTCCAGTTCTTTCAGTTATATTGTCTAGTTGCAACAATGATTTGCATTCTGTGTTTTGTAATTCTTATTGAAAAACTGTTGAATCGTTTACTGTGCACATTAGAAATTAGAAGAACCTCTTTTTACTGTATTCACTGAATTAAAAATGAACTCAATGTCTATTAATTTTTGTTTTGTAAGTTTAATTGACTTTAAATATTCCCGGATGATTCAGCTAGCAGGGGGACTGGTTAGTTTGGGAAATCCTAATGTGCACTGTTTATTAGTCTTAGCTGGATTAGTTCCATTGTTCTTGATTTCTGTGATCCCCATGGAGAGTGAGCACTCTGTGTTCAGCTGTGATGCCTTCCCTGCTAAATAGCCTACTCAGGGAATTCTGCTAAAGGTGCCCTTTGCTACACTTTATCTGTAAAGAGTTGATCAGTGTGTGACACTTTCAGCAGACGGCAGGTTTCCCTGTAGGACATGATGGTGAAAATGGAGCCTGGTTTCCTTTATGTTAATTCTATGGGCCAACATGAACAGAAAAGTTTGCGTTTTGGTAGTATCTGACATGGCCCTGCAATCCTATTCTTCAAAACTCTGCTCTTGACCTCCTCTGTGCCAGAATTTCTGCGTTGATTAAAATCTGTGTTTTTTTTTACCTTATTAAGGTGCTGTCCTTCAGGTTTCCCTGAAGTATACAGAAGATTACAACTCAATCCCTCCAACTGTTACTTTCAATACAATTCCATTTCATCCCAATGGTGAGTAACTGCAAACCTTCTCTGGGAATAATGTTGTTTTGCTGAGATTATTTTCATTAACTGTCTTAAGAAAAACTGGGTAGTTGACCTGTTTTGTAATTAGGATTGAAAGTCATAGAGCTAGGTGAAGTGATTCAACACTCCATGAGACACAATGGATCCTGTGTTGCTGTGAGGAATGGAGAGCATTATCCACGGAGAACAGTAAAATATTGTGGAGATGCAAGAATAGATGCCCATTCTGGAGTTTTTGCCTCCTTTAGGGATCAAGAAGTATTTGTTCAGAACATCCTTGGAGATTAAATGGTGCAGTAGAGGGCATAAGTAAATAATTTGTTTAAGATTAGGTGGATCAAAATGGATATAATTGCCACTTGGGCTTTGTTTTTTGCTACTTTTTCATGTCCTCCTTATTTAAATAAATGTAATCAGTTGCTTGACAATTTAACCTGCTTATTGTTTTGTGTATCCTCCACTTACAGTGGACTCAGTCACAGGAAAGCCATGTATAGACTTTCTTGATAATCCCAGGAAATGGAGAGAAGATTTTTCCTTGACAACCATCCTGCTTACCATTCAGGTGAGAGGACATTTTTGCAGAACTGGTTTGATTGCTGCCTGACAACTCAGTTGGTTAACACTCAGCGTGGAATTGAGCCGTGTAGACCAGAGAGGCTTCTATTTTCATTCCTCCTCAATGCTAGTTGAAGCCTGGCTGAAGTCAGACAATTCATCTCAGTTTCTTGTGTGAGAGAGGGGAGATTTATTGGGGTCCAAAATCTAACATCTAAAAGGCCTGTATGTGGTGTCTGATGAGGTGCATGATTGGGTGAACCTGTGATGCTCTCATTGTTAAATAGCCAGCAGATGTTGACCACTTTGACCCTGCATGAGCTTTTGGAAGCTAAATATTTTCTTTTTCCTTTTGCTATTTCTTGCTCATTCTAACAGAACACATTGGCATCTTTCTGGATGACGGTCTTTGGTGTCATTGGTCTCCATGTTGACTGGAGGGTGGATAATGTTGTGCATTTCCTTAAGAAAGTTTGTAAGGAGAAGCCTAGGAACTACAGACCTGTAAGTCTGATGTTGGTGGTGGGTAAGTTGTTGGAGGTGATCCAGAAAGTTAGGATTTACATCCAAATGGAGAGACAAGGAATGATTTGGGATAGTCAGTGTGAGGGAAACCGTGTCTCCAAAGCTTGATTGATTTTTTTGAGGAAGTAACCAAAAAAATTGATGAGGGCAAAGTGATAAATATTGTTTACTTGGACTTTAGTAAAACCTTTGATAAGGTTCCGCATGGTAGACTAATTAGTAAAGTCAGATCACATAGGATTCAGGGTGAGCTTGCAATTAGAGTCATAGAGTTGTAGAGGTGTACAGAATGGAAACAGACCCTTCGGTCCAACCCGTTCATGCCGACCAGATATCCCAACCCAACCTAGTCCCACCTGCCAACATCCAGCCCATATCCCTCCAAACCCTTCCTATTCATATACCCATTCAAGTGCCTCTTAAATGTTGAAACTTTATTGCTGGAACAGCACAGCAGGTCAGGCAGCATCTAGGGAACAGAAGATTCGACGTTTCGGGCACATGCCCTTCTTCAGGAATGAGCAGAGAGTGTTCAGCAGGAGAAGATAAAAGGTAGGGAGGAGGGACTTGGAGGAGGGGCGTTGGAAATGTGATAGGTGGAAAGAGGTCAAGGTGAAGGTGATAGGTCGGAGTAGGGTAGAGGCGGAGAGGTCAAGAAGAAGATTGCAGGTCAGGAAGGCGGTGCCGGGCTGGAGGGATTCGGCTGAGACAAGGTGGGGGGAGGGGGGATGAAGAAACTGGTGAAGTCCAAGTTCATCCCATGTGGTTGGAGGGTTCCCAGTCGGAAGATAAGACGCTCCTCCTCCGACCGTCGCGTTGTTGTGGTTTGGCGGTGGATGAGTCCAATGACCTGCATATCCTCGGTGGAGTGGGAGGGGGAGTTGAAATGCTGTGCTACAGGGTGATTGGGTTGGTTCGTCCGGATGGCCCAGAGGTGCTCTCTGAATCGCTCCGCAAGTAGGCGGCCTGTCTCGCCAATATAGAGGAGGCCACACCGGCTGCAGCGGATGCAGTAGATAATGTGGGTGGAGGTGCAGGTGAATCTGTGGCGGATATGGAAGTTTCCTTTGGGGCCTTGGAGAGAAGTGAGGGGGGAGGTGTGGGCACAAGTGTTGCACCTCCTGCGGTTGCAAGGGAAGGTGCCGGGAGTGGAGGTTGGGTTGGTGGGGGGTATGGATCTGACAAGGGAGTCGCGGAGGGAGTGGTCTCTACGGAAAGCTGATAGAGGAGGGGAGGGAAATATATCCTTGGTGGTGGGGTCCGTTTGGAGGTGGCGGAAGTGACGGCGGATGATGCGCTGTACATGGAGATTGGTGGGGTGGTAGGTGAGGACCAGTGGGGTTCTGTCCTGGTGGCGGTTGGAGGGGCGGGGCTCAAGGGCGGAGGAGCGGGAAGTGGAGGAGATGCGGTGGAGGGCATCGTCGATCACGTCGGGGGGGAAATTGCGGTCCTTGAAGAAGGAGGCCGTCTGTGTTGTTCTCTTAAATGTTGCAATTGTACTAGCCTCCACCACTTCCTCTGGCAGCTCATTCCATACACGTACCACCCTCTGCGTGAAAAAGTTGCCCCGTAGGTTTCTTTTATATCTTTCCCCTCACACCCTAAACCTATGCCCTCTAGTTCTGGACTCCCAGACCCAGGGAAAAGACTTTGCCTATTTACCCTATCCATGCCCCTCATAATTTTGTAAACCTCTATAAGGTCACCCGTCAGCCTCCAACGCTCCAGGGAAAACAGCCCCAGCCTGTTCAGCCTCTCCCTATAGCTCAAATTCTCCAACCCTGGCAACATCCTTGTAAATCTTTTCTGAACCCTTTCAAATTTCACAACATCTTTCTGATAGGAAGGAGTCCAGAATTGCACGCAATATTCCAACCGTGGCCTAACCAATGTCCAGTACATCCGCAACATGACCTCCCAACTCCTGTACTCAATGCTCTGACCAATAAAGGAAAGCATACTGAGCGCCTTCTTCACTATCCTATCTATCTGCAACTCCAAGGTCTCTTTGTTCAGCAACACTCCCTAGGACCTTACCATTAAGTGTATAAATCCTGCTAAGATTTGCTTTCCCAAAATGCCGCAACTCGCATTTATCTGAATTAAACTCCATCGGCCACTTCTCAGCTCATTGGCCCATCTGATCAAGAGCCTGTTATAATCTGAGGTAGCCCTCTTCGCTGTGCACTACACTTCCAATTTTGGTGTCATCTGCAAACTTACTTACTGTACCTCTTATGCTCGCATCCAAATCATTTATGTAAATGACAAAAAGTAGAGGATTCAGCACCGATCCTTGTGGCACTCCACTGGTCACAGGCCTCCAGTCTGAAAAACAACCCTCCACCACCACCCTCTGTCTTCTTCCTTTGAGCAAGTTCTGTATCCAAATGGCTAGTTCTCCCTTTATTCCATGCGATCCAACCTTGCTAATCAGTCTCCCATGGGGAACCTTGTCAAACACCTTACTGAAGTCCATATAGATCACATCTACTGCTCTGCCCTCATCAATCCTCTTTGTTACTTCCTCAAAAAACTCAATCAAGTTTGTGAGACATGATCTCCCACGCACAAAGCCATGTTGACTATCCCTAATCAGCCCTTGCCTTTCCAAATACATGTACATCCTGTCCCTCAGAATTCCCTCCAACAACTTGCCCACCACCGAGGTCAGGATCACTGGTCTATAGTTCCCTGGCTTGTCTTTACTACCCTTCTTAAACAGTGGCACCACGTTGTCCAACCTCCAGTCTTCCGGCACCTCACCTGTGACTATCGATGATACAAATATCTCATCAAGATGCCCAGCAATCTCAGGTACACCTGATCAGGTCCTGGGGATTTATCCACCTTTAACCGTGTCAAGACATCCAGCACTTCCTCCTCTGTAATCTGGACAGTTTGCAAGATGTCACCATCAATTTCCCTGCAGTCTATATCTTCCATATCCTTTTCCACAGTAAATACTGATGCAAAATATTCATTTAGTATCTCCCCAATTTTCTGCGGCTCCACATAAAGGCCGCCTTGCTGATCTTTGAGGAGCCCTATTCTCTCCCTAGTTACCCTTTTGTTCTTAATGTATTTGTAAAAACCTTTTGGATTCTCCTTAATTCTATTTGCCAAAGTTATCTCATATTCCCTTTTTGCCCTCCTGATTTCCCTCTTAAGTATACTCCTACTTCCCTTATACTCTTCTAAGGATTCACTCGATCTATCCTGTCTATACCTGATATATGCTTCCTTCTTTTCCTGAACCAAACCCTCAATTTCTTTAGTCATCCAGCATCCCCTATACCTACCAGCCTTTCCTTTCACCCTTTTTTTGGATTCTCGTTATCTCATTTCTGAAGGCTTCCCATTTTCCAGCCATCCCTTTACCTGCGAACATCTGCCTCCAATCAACTTTCGAAAGTTCTTGCCTAATGCCGTCAAAATTGGCCTTTCTCCAATTTAGAACTTCAACTTTTTCATCTGGTCTATCCTTTCCATCACTATTTTAAAACTAATAGAATTATGGTCACTGGCCCCAAAGTGCTCCCCCAGTGACACCTCAGTCACCTGCCCTGCCTTATTTCCCAAGAGTAGGTCAAGTTTTGCACCTTTTCTAGTAGGTATATCCACGTACTGAATCAGAAAATTGTCTTATACGCACTTAACAAATTCCTCTCCATCTAAACCTTTAACACTATGGCAGTGGAACAAAATTGGTTTAAAAGAGGGTAGTTGTAGAGGGTTGTTTTTGGACTGGAGGCCTGTGACCAGCGGTGTTCCACAGGGTTTGGCACTGGGTCAACTTTTGTTTGTCATTTATATAAATGATTTGGATGAGAATATAGGAAGCATGGTTCATCAGTTTGTGTATGACAACAAAATTGGTAGCAAAGTGGACAGTGCAGGAGGTTATCCAAGTTTAAAAGAGTTCTTGATCAATTGGGAGAGGCAGATGGAGTTTAATTTGGATAAGTGCGAGGGGTTGCATTTTGGTAAAACAAATAAGGGCAGGACTTATACAATTCATGTTAGGGTTCTGGGTGGTATTGCAGAACAGTGAGACCTAGGGGTTCAAGTATATAATTCTTTGAAATTTGCGTCACAGGTAGATAGGGTGCTTAAGAATGCATTTAACATGTTTATCTTTATTGTTCAGACCTTTGAGTATAGGAGTTGAGACATTGTGTTGAGGTTGAACAGGACATTGGTAAATCCTCTTCTGGAGTACTGTGTGCAGTTCTGGTCACCCTGTTGTAGGAAGGGGGTATTATTAAACAGGACGGGGTTCAGAAAAGACTTACCAGGATGTTGCTGGGAATAGAAGGTTTGAGTCATAAAAATAGGCTGGAAACACTGGGAGTTTTCACTAGAGTGTAAGCGGTTGAGGCGTGACCTTGCAGAGGTTTATAAAATTTTGAGGGGAATAGATAAGACGAATAGCAAAGATGAATGGCACATATCTTTTCCCTAAGGTTGAGAAGTTCAAAACCTGGGAGCATATTTTTCGGATGGGAGGAGAAGGATTTTAAAAAGGACATGAGTGGTACCTTTTTACATAGTGTGTTTGGAATAAAAAGCCAGAAGAAGTAGTGGAGGCAGGTACAGTTACAATGTTTAAAATGTTTAGATATTGCTTGGATATGTACATGAAAAGTATGGAGGAATATGGGCCAAACGCAGGGTTTGGGAGGTGTTATTGAAGGAGCCTTGATGAGTTAATGCAATGCATTGAGCAGATACTGTACAGTACATTGTGGTCACTGTTTGCCAGTGATGGGGGCGGGGTGGTGGTGCGGGGGAAGCATGAATGTTATAAATGGCTGATAGGAAGCCAGTCTAGCAGGCTGCTTTGCCCTGGAAGATGTCGAGCTTCTTAAATGCTGTTGGAGCTGCACTCTCCCAGGTAATGGAGAGTATTCCATCACATTCTTGACTTGTATCTTGTAGATGACAGAGAAGTACTGGGAGACTGAAGATGAGTTATTTGTTGCAGATTTCGAAGTATTTTACCTGCTCTTGCAGCTACAATGTTTATATGGCTCGTCCAGTCCGGTTTCAGGTCAATAGTAAACACCTGCCCCCAGATTTCAAGGGGAGATGAGAAGTCTCTGTTGTTTGAGAAGTACTGTGGGGTGACAGTTGTTATATTGCGAGTTATCCATTTCATGAAGCAAGAAGCAGGATTCAGTCTGTCATCCTCAACTGGTTATTTATAGTTCATTGTTCAATGTCAATTCTAGTCTGTTCCCACACCGACCCAACCACCCTCCTGACCTGTGGGACAAAATACAACTGTTTCTCATGTTTTCTAATCAACCTGTTCAGTGATGTTATTACATACTGCTGGAGTAGATATGTCTTGAATCAAAGTAAAAATCATACTATAGATCAACAAACCAGCTCTGCTTTGTTTTGAATATTTTCTAATCTGTTCAGATGTTATGACACATCTCTGGATAGGTAGGACCTGAAGCCAGGCCTCCTAACTCAGAGGGACACTGCCACTGCACCACAAAAGCCCTTTAAAAAAAGAAACCTTTTGTTATATCCAGAAGTGCTGTTACTCGATTAAATGTCTTTTACCCCCAACACTAAATCACCCATGATTTTTTTTTCTTATCTATTAACCTAGTAAGTCATTGATGTTTCCAATTGAACAATTTACATGCAAGTCCTGTGAAAGGCAATGCAAACTATCAAAGGTTAGATAGAGGGGGAGAGGTCTAAATCAAAATGGAGTTGAAAGAGGGACAAATGTCCCTTAAGTATATGCTCCAATGAGCATCAGCTGCTCTAACTCTGGAGCACTTCCTGGTTCATTCTTAAAACTTAACAAACACATGCTACAGATACAAAAATAAATTTCCCCTTCTTATAGTTTGTACTGTATTGGGGTTCCTGGAAGAAGGATTCCATAACAATCTTTTATTCAAGGCATTCCTTTTTGTAAGGCAGTACAATAATTGATTACTTGTATTTACTTACCTCCGTTTAGATACTTCTTTTCTCTCTAACATTTGCTTTGGACTTCTTATTGTCAGTTCTTAGTCTTTTTTCATTTACATACATCATAGGATGTACATTATTCCAAACAGATCCATTATCTGTTTGACATTCTATGGGTATTATCCTTTCAGTCCTCTTTCCATTTGACATTTCTTCCAAGGTGTTCGATAAATAGAGAGCCATATTTACTGCTTCAATGAGGGATTAGCATCTGATGTGCTGTTCACAATGCTCTTGCTTTTTTTTTTAACTTCCAAAACCAAAAGGAAACTGTTCTCATTTTCTCCCATGAGAAATATTATGACTGCATCATCAAAGTTGGCATATGTAGGCAACACTGGAGTAATCAATTTCATATTCTTTGGGTTACCCAAATCTTGGAAGTTCATTCGGCACTTCACTCTCTCTCATTCTCTTTTTTTTAATAAATATTTTTATTGAAAAAGAAAAAAGTTTTGGGTTTTTTTTAAACAAAATTACAAAACTAGTACAAAATAGTGTAACCACTTTACAATATAACAGCAATATCAATATAAATAAAGACAACAAACTACTAATCTGCTCTACAGACTACCAAAACACAAAGTAAGATATAAGGAAAAAACACTCTATTAAAAAAACTACAATACAGTACGTAACTAACAAAAAAAAAATAAACATTCAAAATAAAATTATATCAAGTCATAACAAAACCCGTATTTATACGGGATTCTTCCTCCCAGGGTCCCCCGAACTGATAGACATCATCCTAGACAAATGCCCTAGACAGTATGGTTGATACATCTGCATGGGTGTAGCTCAAGAAGGGCTGCCATGTTCTATTGAACAATTCCATTTTCTGGTGCAACATATTCGGAAGGAAGTCTAAAGGATATGTTCCATAACTATCCTATGCCAATTCAGAAGTCCTGGGGGACTTTCCAATACCAGCTTGCTAAAGTGTTTTTCCTCGCACAAAAGGAGAGGATAGTAAACAGTTTCTTCCTGTATGCATCTAGAGAAGGAAGATTTGGAAAGCCCAAAAGGAGAGACACCAGGTCCAGCCCAATCTCAATTCCCAAAATCTTTGTCAAGGCACTCGCTACACTGTCCCAGTGTCTACGGATCTTTCTCACACTCTTTTCATGTCTTGCTACCGTCAAAATGTCCTCAACCTTCAGATTCCATATCACTAGACTAAATACTTCCACGTGAACGGTTACATTCAATCAAATGGTACATACAATTTACCTGGCCCACAAGGCTCCACAGGTGCTCTAATTCATCTTCCCATGCAGCCACACTTTTTTGTACAGACTTGGCATGACCGATAATAATGGGATTGACGCAATTCAAGTAAGATTGTTGCTGTAAAATTCCATCCAACTCAACCTGCTCTATTATCAAACTAACATATTTAAAAAGTGGCAGAAGCCTAATTAACAGGATGCGAATTTGGTTATATTTTAAGTTTTACAGTCAGAAACAGCGAACATTGAAAGGCATTAGCTCACTCTGAGTATAGAAGAACCAAGAATTGATTCAAGAAAAAGCTTTTAATTCACTTTGCAGAACACCTGGGCAGGGTTAGATGTAAGAACAGTTTCTCCTGGAGAAAGGAGGTAGTTTGGAATAGTTAGGAAATAAGTGAAAGAATTTTAGCTTGAAAATTCCAGACCAGAAATGTTTGGATAGGATGCTAAATGGGTTATTTGAAGCTAAAAATGTTTAGGCTTGGTTGTGCAAATAATGGAGGATAAAAATCTCAAGCACTCAAAACAGGGAATTTTTAAAAATTTAGTCAAACCTACAGATATGGTAGAAAAAGCACCTAAATCCCTCATATTTGGTTATTGTAAAGTGATGGTGTTGGGAATAGATGGGACTTTGTTTTGCCATGCATTTTAAAATCTACTAAATTGTTTTATATATTTAATGGCTTATTTGGATTGTTTGATGTCATTTTTATTTGTTTTGCATAACAAACTTCTGTTTTATTGTTAAAGCCAAATTTGCAGCATTGTGTACTTATCTGCAGCGTTGTGTTTCAGTGATAGGCAGCCACATAAAATTTTTAAAAGAAGATCTAATAAGCCAGATTTCAGTCTGGGATCTGAACTGTCCAGTAGCAATATCAGCTGGGATCATAACACATTGCAAAATCTGACTTAGTTTAGTACATAGGAGAAAGTGACGACTGCAGATGCTGGAGATCAGAGTTGAGAATGTGGTGCTGGAAAAGAACAGTAGGTCAGGCAGCATCCAATGAGCAGGAGAATCAATGTTTTGGGCATAAGCCCTTCATCAGGAGTCAGGCTTGTGGGCCGTGGGAGCTGAGAGATAAACGGAAGGGAGGTGGGGCTGGGGGGAAGGCAGCTGAGAATATGATAGGTAGATGAAGGTGAGGGGGAAGGTGATAGGTCAGAGAGGAAGGTGGAGCGGAGAGATGGGAAAGGCGATGGACTGGTCAAGAGGGTGGTACCAAGTTGGAGGCTTGGGACTGAGATAATGTGGGAGGAGGGGATATGTGGAAACTGGTGACTTCCACATTAATCTCGTGTGGTTACAGGGACCCAAGGCGGAAGATGAGGCGTTCTTCCCCCAGATGTTGGGTGGTTAGGGTTTGTCAATGAAGGTGGCCCAGGATCTGCATGTGCTTGGCGGAGTGGGAGGGGAAGTTGAAGTGTTCAGCCACAGGGCTGGTTGGTGCTGGTGTACCGGAGATGTTCTTTGAAATGATCCACAAGTTGGCATCCTGTCTCCCTGACGTAGAGAAGACCTCACCGGGTGCAATGGATGCCACATTGTTGGGTAGATGCCAGTGTTGTAGCTGTACTGGAACAGCTTGGCTAGGGGCACAGCAAGTTGGCGGCACGGTGGCACAGTGGTTAGCACTGCTGCCTCACAGCGCCAGAGACCCGGGTTCAATTCCTGCCTCAGGCGACTGACTGTGTGGAGTTTGCACGTTCTCCCCGTGTCTGCGTGGGTTTCCTCCGGGTGCTCCGGTTTCCTCCCACACTCCAAAAGATGTGCAGGTCAGGTGAATTGGCTATGCTAAAATTGCCCGTAGTGTTAGGTAAGGGGTAAATGTAGGGGTATGGGTGGGTTTCGCTTCGGCGGGTCGGTGTGTACTTGCTGGGCCGAAGGGCCTATTTCCACACTGTAAGTAATCTAATCTAATCTAATCTAATCTAATCTAATCTAATCTAATATAAGTTCTGGAGCATAAGTCTTCAGTATTGTTACCAGTATGTTGTCAGGGTCCACAGTATTTGCAGTACCTCTAGCTGTTTCTTGACATCACGTGGGATGAATCAAATCGGCTGAAGACTTCCATCTGTGATGCTGATGACCTCTGGAGGAGGCCAAGATGGATTATCCAGTCACAGTTCTGACTGAAGGTGGATGCAAGTGCATCGACTTTGTCTTTTGCACTACCCTGGATTAGTGGTGCTAGAAGAGCATAGCAGTTCAGGCAGCATCCAAGGAGCAGCGAAATCGACGTTTCGGGCAAAAGCCCTACCCTGCCCCATCATTGATGATACAAATATTTGTGGAACGTCTTAGTTCAGTGGGTTCAGTTTGTCATCCATCTCCCTTCATGACTAGGTTTGGCGGGACTACAGTGCTTAGATCTGATCAATTGTTTATGGAATCGCTTAGTTTTGTCTGTTGCATGCTGCTCCCGTTGCTTGCTGAATATTTCTTGTCCACGTTTGACCTGAGGCCAAGACATGTCATGTATCCAGAGTCAATATTGTGAGCAGTGGGATACTGAGATAAATTATGATAGCTAGATGAATGTTTGAGATCAGTATGTATACACTAGAGATCAAAGTACAATGTGGCTGGTTTCAGACCTCACTGTTAACACATTAGGCTGTTTTTTTCCCACCAATCAAGCAGAACTCAGAGGTTGGAACTATTCCTGGCTCCTGGAACCTCTTTTGGGCAAAGGGAACACTCACTAATTGGAACTTAGTGTAATTAAGGACTGTGTGGGTATGCTTTTGACTCTAGAAGGTTGATCAGAGGTCTGTGGCTGCTTTTAAACCCAGAGAGGCAGGGAGACCTTCTGGATCTCTCGTGGGGTCCATTTATACATTGGCTCAAATTTTAGCTTCGATGGTTTGCTCCATGTGAGGGCTGTTTTGAGGTCACAAAACCTGGAAGTCTAGGTTTCCTGAATAAAACTACAGCATACCTTTCATTCAGTTTTTGCAGTTTTCCCAACTACAACAGTCTCTGGGTGGGTTGGGTTCCTGTTTCTGATATTTCAATTTTTAACCTCCGATCTAATTTTAACCCACCCACTTTTGGAGTTTCAACCTGTAGTACAACTAGAGGGCTGTGTGGAGCGGGGCAAGGTTCACACAGGCCAGTGATGAGGAAAGCACTTTGTAAGATTGTTAGTGGATTGACACCTCAGGCCATGTTTGGCCAGACCCTAACATAACGCACCCAGGTGGTGCCAGTATATAAGACCATAAGACATAGGAGCGGAAGTAAGGCCATTCGGCCCATCGAGTCCACTCCGCCATTCAATCATGGCTGATGAGCATTTCAACTCCACTTACCCGCATTCTCCCCGTAGCCCTTAATTCCTTGTGACATCAAGAATTTATCAATTTCTGCCTTGAAGACATTTAGCGTCCCAGCCTCCACTGCACTCTGTGGCAATGAATTCCACAGGTCCACTACTCTCTGGCTGAAGAAATGTCTCCGCATTTCTGTTCTGAATTTACCCCCTCTAATTCTAAGGCTGTGTCCACGGGTCCTAGTCTCCTCACCTAACGGAAACAATTTCCTAGCGTCCACCCTCTCCAAGCCATGTATTATCATGTAAGTTTCTATTAGATCTCCCCTTAATCTTCTAAACTCCAATGAATACAATCCCAGGATCCTCAGCCGTTCCTCATATGTTAGACCTACCATTCCAGGGATCATCCATGTGAATCTCCGCTGGACATGCTTCAGTGCCAGTATGTCCTTCCTGAGGTGTGGGGACCAAAACTGGACACAGTACTCCAAATGGGGCCTAACCAGAGCTTTATAAAGTCTCAGTAGCACAACAGTGCTTTTATATTCCAACCCTCTTGAGATAATTGACAACATTGCATTCGTTTTCTTAATCACGGACTCAACCTGCATGTTTACCTTTCGAGAATCCACAGCTAGCACTCCCAGATCCCTCTGTACTTTGGCTTTACGAATTTTCTCACCGTTTACAAAGTAGTCCATGCTTCTATTCTTTTTTCCAAAGTGCAAGACCTCGCATTTGCTCACATTGAATTCCATCAGCCATTTCCTGGACCACTCTTCCAAACTGTCTAGATCCTTCTGCAGCCTCCCCACTTCCTCAGTACTATCTGCCTGTCCACCTAACTTTGTATCATCAGCAAACTTCGCTATAATGCCCCCAGTCCCTTCATCCAGATCATTAATATATAACGTGAACAGCTGTGGCCCCAACACTGAACCCTGCGGGACACCGCTTGTCACCGGCTGCCATTCCGAAAAAGAACCTTTTATCCCAACTCTCTGCCTTCTGTCAGACAGCCAATCCTCAATCCATACTAGTAGCTCACCTTGAACACCCTGGGCCCTCACCTTGCTCAGCAGCCTCCTGTGTGGCACCTTATCAAAGGCTTTTTGGAAGTCTAGGTAGACCACATCCACTGGGTTTCCCCGGTCTAACCTACTTGTCACTTCTTCAAAGAACTCCAACAGGTTTGTCAGGCACGACCTCCCCTTACTAAATCCATGTTGACTTGTTCTAATCCGACCCTGCTCTTCCAAGAATTTAGAAACCTCATCCTTAATGATGGATTCTAGAATTTAACCAACAACCGAGGTTAGGCTAATTGGCCTATAATTTTCCATCTTTTGTCTTGATCCTTTCTTGATCAAGGGGGTTACAACAGTGATCTTCCAATCATCCGGGACTTTCCCTGACTCCAGTGACTTTTGAAAGATCTCAACCAACGCCTCCGCTATTTCTTCAGCCACCTCCCTCAGACCTCTAGGATGTAACCCATCAGGGCCAGGAGATTTATCAATTTTAAGACCTTTTAGCTTTTCTAGCACTTTCTCTTTTGTAATGGCAACCATACTCAACTCAGCCCCCGACTCCCTTTAATTGTTGGGATATTACTCATGTCTTCCACTGTGAAGACTGACGCAAAGTACTTATTAAGTTCTCCTGCTATTTCCTTATCTCCCATCACTAGGCTTCCAGCATCAGTTTGAAGTGGCCCAATGTCTACGCTTGCCTGTCATTTGTTTCTTATGTATTGAAAGAAACTTTTACTATCATTTCTAATATTACTGGGTAGCCTACCTTCATATTTGATCCTCTCCTTCCTTATTTCTCTCTTTGTTATCCTCTGTTTGTTTTTGTAGCCTTCCCAATCTTCTGATTTCCCAGTGCTCTTGGCCACTTTATAGGCTCTCTCTTTTTCTTTCATAGATTTCCTGACTTCCTTTGTCAGCCATGGCTGTCTAATCCCTCCCCGGATAATCTTTCTCTTCTTGGGGATGAACCTCTGTACAGTGTCCTCAATTTTACCCACAAACTCCTGCCATTTTTGCTCTACTGTCTTCCCTGCTAGGCTCTGCTTCCAGTCTATTTTCATCAGTCTATATCCAGTCTATATCCTGTTAGTTTTGCCAGTATCTGCACTTTCAGAGAATAAACCTCATTCCTGGGAGCCCTTCACTGTGTGCAATGGGTTAAAGTTGGACCTTTAACAGAGGTGTGTCATAATATTGCTGAACAAGTTGATTAATTGCATTTTGTCATTACATCAGCAGTGTTGTCAACAGACCACTATGTCACATGAAGATACCATTTGAGGGATGTTATGCTGAGCTAGCTTTGCAAAGGTTGGTGATTCTGCCACTGATGAGCAAGCTCAATTTAACAGGATATGTGCCGTGAGCCACTGTTAAGGACAGAAGGGAACGGGCGAATGAGAATAGCCTGGGAGAAATGTGCCATTGAGAAAATAAGATGAGATTGGTGGTGAAAGATAGTTTTGATTTTTTTCTGATAAATCAACGCTTCCCCTTCCTTACTTTCTCCAACAGAAGGATAATCTGTATGTGTTGTGCTTCAAAAACAATTAATTAATTTAAAACATCCAACTATGTATTTAGTATGTCATGCACTCTTTAAGTTATGATCTAAAAATGATCAGTTTATATTTGATGCATTTCTTTTAGATTTTGCTGCTAGACTATTTCAGAAAAGCTAACCCTTTGTCATCCCTTCTGTCATTATCATCCTGACTACTTGGATGTGATGGGCCACAGTGCCTTTATCTGTGCTGTAGATCTCTGTGACTCTATTTACTTTCATAATTTTCTCGTCCCTAGGCTAATTAGCACATGGCTCAGGCAATAATCCAGAGATTCTAACCCTCGAGGACCTTTTCTTCCATTTCCTTCCTAGTACTTGATACTCCCCAAACATGTCCTCCTTCCTAGCCTTGCCTATGTTGTTTGTGCCAACGTGGACCACAACAACTGGAGCCTCTTCCTCACGCTCCAATATCCTTTCTAGCCAGTCGGAGATGACTAGCACTCAGGCACCAGGCAGGCAACACACTGTGTGGGACTCCCAATCCGGCTCACAAAGGATACTATCTGTCCCCCTAATTATAGAATCCCCTATAACAACTCCTTGTCTTTTTGCTCCCCCCCTCTTTAATGGCCTTCTGCACCATGGTGCCATGGTCAGCTGGCTCATCCTGTCCACAGCCCTTTTCCTCATCCATACAGTGACCAAAAATCTCATACGTGTTGGACAAGGTCAAGAGCTGAGGCTCCTCCACTCCTGAACTCAGAATCCTCCTACCTGCCTCACTTACAGTCACACCCTGTTGTTCCTGATCACTGACTGAATTTGAATGACTTGATCTGCTGGGTGTGACTGCCTCCTGAAACGAAGCATTCAGGTAACTCTCCCCCTCCCAAAACACATCATAGATGCAGAAGTATGAAGCATTATGAAAAATTATGTAAAATAATTGAAATCTATTCCATCCCATAACCCACTGATTAGTGAACATGATATGAATGCAAGGCTGAGTAAGAAATAGTTCACTGCTCCATTTGTGATGCCATTGGAGATTTACGTCTCGATTGCACCATGAAGACCAACCTCTGAGCTGCAAATAATAACATGAAAAGAACAGGGAGAGGTTTTGGAGATATAAATCCCAAAATATAAGAAATCCTAGCTGGATTACATCTTGGTCTGAGAAAAAGGGAAGAAAAACAGGGTCAGGAATGCTGAAGCTTGCAAGTCACTTCATGCAATTTGGATGAGATCATAGAATTAGGACAGCAGGCATGGTCTTAGCTCAAAGGCTCCAAGAACAAGTAGATGGGTTCCAGGAAGAAATACATGCCTGAATAATTTGAATAAGGATAGATTATTAACATGAGGAACTAGCTTATAATCAAAATCCGAAGCAGATATACAAACCTTTGTGATAAAAATGACAAAGCATCCTCAGAGGAATCTCCACTTCTGGTAAAATAATTCCAAACTTAATTCAAGAAACCACATCTGTTGAAAAAAAAGCCTGATATCAAAACTCATCGACTTGCTCAAGAAACAGTGAAACAGTCACCTGACAAAGTTCATTTTACACCAGAAAAGGCAAAATCATATCTCCAAAAGGTCCATGGCCGAGCTAAAGCTGCTGACAATATAGCAAGCTTGGTATTTATAAAGATGAAGATCAAAAGCACTGGAAATGTATTTATGCTAACCCATCATGCAGCTGGATGCATGAAGACAGTAAAATAAAGCAAAAATATATAGCGAGGAAGAAACAATCATGGAAAAGGTCAATTTGTAAAGTTGTGGGTCAAGAACAAACTGTATTGGATGAAAACGTACCATTGAATGTCAGAAAAAGAATGTGACATTATTATCAAACCATTAATCATGACAATCTTGTCAACCCAATTGTACATGACAGATAAGAAAATCACCTGGACTGGGTATAGAAAGTGTTTTCTGTAGCTGTGTCGCCATGCTTTCATCCACAAGAAGAAGTCAAAAATAAAACCTTGAAACGTTATTATTCTGATTCCACTGCCTGAGAGTACATATTGGAACCTCACTATCAAACACAGGCTCAAACACTTACCCCAAAAGCAGCAAAAATGTACAACTTTCCAATCAATACTCAACTTGTCTGGGATTCTGATAGGAAAAAATAATGTTCGCAACAAGTAATGTGAGGAATTTTGATATTCAATTGGAAATAATAAATGCAAATGGTTACTCACTGCAAGTGATCTATTCCCTTTAGCAATGTGAACAATGCAGGCACTCTCCTGTACCTCCTCCTTGTGTAGATTAGAGGGAAAGGAGGCAGTCAGGTGGGGCATTGCAGTAAAGACCTGATGGTGGTGGAACAGGGGTGTTTCCCCTACAGACAATTTCCTATGCTTTGGGATTTTAGAAACCAGCAGGCCCCCAAGTCCATTTGATCAGGGTTGGTCACAGTTTGGCAACACTGGAGGATTTAAGTTGGATCAAAGCTCATTAATTAGGGAGTTGAATAATCATTTGAGCTTCCCTTTCTGATTCACTGAGCAATAGGCTTTGACTGCGCAAAGAATTGGATGGCACGGTGGCACAGTGGTTAGCACTGCTGCCTCACAGCTCCAAGGAGCTGGGTTCGATTCTAGTCTTGGGTGACAGCCAGTGTAGCGTTTGCACTTTGTTCCTGTGTCTACATTAGTTTTCTTCCCTTCTCCAGTTTCCTCCCACAGTCCAAATTTGTGCAGGTTAGGTGGATTGGCCATGGTAAATTTCCCCATAGAGTCCAGGGTGTGTGGATTAGGTGGATTGCCCATGGTAAATTGCACCATAGAGTTCGGGGTGTGTATGTTAGGTGAATTGGCCATGGTAAATTGTCCCATAGAGTCCGGGTGTGTAGATTAGGTGGATAGGCCATGGATAATTGTCGCATAGAGTTCGGGGTGTGTAGGTTAGGTGGATTGGCCATGGTAGATTTGCCCGTAGAATCCGGGGTGTGTAGGTTAGGTGGATTGGCCATGGTAAATTGCCCCATAGAGTCTGGGTGTGTAGGTTAGGTGGATTGGCCATGGTAAATTGCCCCATAGAGTCCGGGTGTGTAGGTTAGGTGGATTGGCCATGGTAAATTTCCCCATAGAGTCCGGGTGTGTAGGTTAGGTGGATTGGCCATGGTAGATTTGCCCGTAGAATCCGGGGTGTGTAGGTTAGGTGGATTGGCCATTTTGGGCGGCACGGTGGCACAGTGGTTAGCACTGCTGCCTCACAGCGCCTGAGACCCGGGTTCAATTCCCGCCTCAGGCGACTGACTGTGTGGAGTTTGCACGTTCTCCCCGTGTCTGCGTGGGTTTCCTCCGGGTGCTCCGGTTTCCTCCCACAGTCCAAAAGATGTGCAGGGTCAGGTGAATTGGCCATGCTAAATTGCCCGTAGTGTTAGGTAAGGGGTAAATGTAGGGGTATGGGTGGGTTTCGCTTCGGCGGGTCGGTGTGGACTTGTTGGGCCGAAGGGCCTGTTTCCACACTGTAATGTAATCTGTAATCTGTAATCTGTAAATTGCCCCATAGAGTTTGGGAGTGTAGGTTAGGTGGATTGGCCATGGTAAATTGCCCCGTAGAGTCCGGGGTGTGTAGGTTAGGTGGATTGGCCATGGTAAATTGCCCCGTAGAGTCCGGGGTGTGTAGGTTAGGTGGATTGGCCATGGTAAATTGCCCCGTAGAGTCCGGGGTGTGTTGGTTAGGTGGATTGGCCATGGTAAATTGCCCCATAGAGTCCGGGGTGTGTAGATTAGGTGTATTGGCCATGGTAATCTCCTCGACAACATTGTCGGGGAGATTACTGAGATACAGGCTACTAGACTAGGTGTGATTGAGGTTCACAAGGAAGAGGTATTAGAAATCCTGCAGAGTGTGAAAATAGATAAGTCCCCTGGGCTGGATGGGATTTATCCTAGGATCCTCTGGGAAGCTAAGGAGGAGATTGCCGAGCCTTTGGCATTGATCTTTAAATTGTCATTGTCTACAGGAATAGTGCCAGAAGACTGGTGGATAGCAAATGTGGTTCCCCTGTTCAAGAAGGGGAGTAGAGACAATCCTGGTAATTATAGTCCAGTGAGCCATTGTTGGTAAAGTGTTGGAAAAGGTTATAAGAGATAGGATTTATAATCATCTAGAAAAGAATAATTTGATTAGGGATAGTCAGCACGGTTTTGTGAAGGGTAGTTGTGCCTCACAAACCTATTGAGTTCTTTGAGAAGGTGACCAAATAGATAGATGAGAGTAAACTGGTTGATGTGGTGCATATGGATTTCAGTAAGGCGTTTGATAAGGTTCCCCACAGTAAGCTATCGTACAAAATGCAGAGGAATGGGATTGTGGGAGATAGAGCAGTTTGGATCAGTAATTGGCTTGCTGAAAGAAGACAGAGGGTGGTGGTTGATGGGAAATGTTCATCCTGGGAGTCCAGTTACCAGTGGTGTGCCGCAAGGGTCGGTGTTGGGTCCACTGCTGTTCGTCATTTTTATAAACGACCTGGATGAGGGCGTAGAAGGTTGGGTTAGTAAATTTGCAGACGACACTAAGGTCGGTGGAGTTGTGGATAGTGACGAAGGATGTTGTAGGTTACAGAGAGACATCGATAAGCTGCAGAGCTGGACTGAGAGGTGGCAAATGGAGTTTAGTGTGGACAAGTGTGAGTTGATTCACTTTGGTCGGAGTAACCGGAATGCAAAGTACTGGGCTAATGGTAAGATTCTTGGTAGTGTAGATGAGCAGAGAGATCTCGGTGTCCAGGTACACAGATTCTTGAAAGTTGCCACCCAGGTTGACAGGGTTGTTAAGAAAGCATACAGTGTTTTAGCTTTTATTAATAGAGGGATCGAGTTCCAGAACCATGAGGTTATGCTACAGCTGTACAAAACTCTAGTGCGGCCGCACTTGGAGTACTGTGTACAGTTCTGGTCACTGCATTATAAGAAAGATGTGGAAGCTTTGGAAAGGGTGCAGAGGAGATTTACTAAGATGTTGCCTGGTATGGAGGGAAGGTCTTACGAGGAAAGGCTGAGGGACTTGAGGCTGTTTTCGTGAGAGAGAAGAAGGTTGAGAGGTGACTTAATAGAGACATACAAGATAATCAGAGGGTTAGATAGGGTGGACAGGGAGAGCCTTTTTCCAAGAATGGTGACGGCGAGCACGAGGGGGCATAGCTTTAAATTGAGGGGTGATAGATATAGGACAGATGTCAGAGGTCGTTTCTTTACTCAGAGAGTAGTAAGGGTATGGAATGTTTTGCCTGCAACGGTAGTAGGTTCACCAACTTTAAGTACATTTAAGTCGTCATTGGACAAGCATATGGACGTACATGGAATAGTGTAGGTTAGATGGGCTTCAGATTGGTATGACAGGTCGGCACAACATCGAGGCCGAAGGGCCTGTACTGCACTGTAATGTTCTATGTTCTATATAAATTGGCCCATAGAGTCCGGGTGTGTAGGTTAGGTAGATTGGCCATGATAAATTGCCCCATAGAGTCCAGGATACATTGGTTAAGTGGATTAGCCGTGGGAAATGCAGGGATAGGGTAAGGGGATGGATCTGGGTGGGATACTTTTTGGAGGGTTGGTGTGGATTCGTTGGCTGAAAGGCCTCCTCCACACTGCAGGGAGTCTATGATTGTATAGCCTGTGTTACATTGCTTTGCACAGACAGTCTCTGGATTACTCATCCAGTGACATGATCCACTACTCTACCAGCTTCAACATCTATTTGTCAGTTAGCCAAGAGTAACTGATTCCTGTTGAAATACATATTGCACATAATGTTACATAGTAACATCAGAGAATAGTAACATTTTGCTGAATATTGTGACCTGGTCTACAGGTTTTCAAATCACAACCTCTAGAAAGCAATGAACAGAGTTACTCCTAATGTCTCAGTGAGAGAGACACAACCAGATACAATTCCCAGATCTGTATTAATTCAATGATGGTGAAAGGGGGTGGTGTAGTTTGCCTCAGTCTGCCAGGGATTTAACATTCACAGTTCTGATAGCTATCCTGTGACACTCGGCAGGGCTGCGGAAACCAAGAAAATCAGGGAGAAAGTATTGAAGGCTCAATCAGGGTTGTATGTGAATGTATGGAGTATCGTTAACAGTGGAGAGTTACAGGCACAGTTTGCAGATGATAAGCTACTCAGGAAAGGAAGGAACGGAGAAGAGGATAGCAGAACTGGTTAAGGAATTAATTGCAGGGCTGGAGAAACAAGATGTCTCAGAAGGTCCAAGCACAGAATCAATTTGACTAGAACTAGGGAACAGAAAGTGTACAATTATGTTGCTGGATGTAGTCTTTAGAACAACCAGTAGAAAGGATGTAGAAGAACAAATCTGCAGGGAAATTACAAAGAGATGCCAACATATTGGAGTAGTTATAATGGAGGACTTCAATTACTCAAACATGAACAGGGTACTCATAGTGTTCAGGGCAGCAAGGGACAAATGTTCCTGGATTGCATGCAGGAGAGCTTCCTATAACTGTATGTTTCCAGTTCAACAAGTCAGGATGCACTGTTAGACCTGGTGCTCAGAAATGAGCTGGCAAAGTGGACCAAGTCTCAGTTAGGGAGCATTTAAGAGACAGTGATCATTGTATTATAAGGTTCGGATGATGGGACAGAATGATTTGCAACAATCCAGAGTGAGAAACATCAACTGGTGGAGAATAGATTTCAATGGGAGCAAGAATAGAACTGGGCAGCATTGACTGGAACAAGAAGTTTGCAAGAAAAACATGAACTGAACAAAAGGCTACAATCAAAGAGGAGATGGCTTGGGTCCAATCATGGTATATTCGCTCAAATGGGAAAAGGTAGAACAAACCAATCCAGGACATCATCGATGACAGAGGAAGTAGAAATTAAGATAAAAAAGAAGAAAAATGTGCTTAGAACAAGTGTCAGGTCGAAAATAAACAGCATGGGTGGCATGGTGGCACAGTGGTTAGCACTGCTGCCTCACAGTGCCAGAGCCAAGGGTTCAATTCCTGCCTCAGGCGACTCTCTGTGTGGAGTTTGCACATTCTCCCCATGTCTGCGTGGGATTCCTCTGGGTGCTCCGGTTTCCTCCCACAATCCAAAAATGTGCAGGTTAGGTGAATTGGCCATGTTAAATTGCCTGTAGTGTTAGGTGAAGGGGTTGGGTTGCACTTCGGCGGGTCAGTGTGGACTTGTTGGGCCGAAGGACCTGTTTCCACACTGTAAGTAATCTAATCTAAAAAAAAATTTTCAGAGGGAGGTGAGAAAGCAAAGAAGAGAAGCAAAGAGTAATTATGAGAAAAGGTTGGCAGCCAACAGAAAGAGGTGTCCCAGAGTTTTCCAAGGCTGTACAAATTGTAAATGAGTAGTAAAAGGAGGCGTAGGGATTGATTAGGGATCAATGGGGGATGGGATGTGGGGGTGTGCAAAGGGAGACGTTATATGTTGAGGCTGGGAGCATGGCTGAGGTGATATATGAATATTTTGCATCATGGTGACAGAGAGGGAACTCAGTCAAATGGTTAGCACCGAAGTGATAGATAGACTGTGGGTACTTAACGTTGACAAGGAACCGGGACCAGATGTGAGCCACTCAATGATTTTGAAGGAATTGAGAGTGAAAATTATACTGGACACAATCTTTCAGTCTTTCCTAGGTGCCAGAAGAGTGGAAAATTGCAAACACTCTGGCCCTGTTAAGAAAGCTCGTAAGGATAATCTCACCAATTCTGGACCTGTCAGTTTAACTTCATAGATGGGGAAGCTCCTAGAGACAACTATTTGGAGTAGAATTGGTTACATGGATAAAGGTGAGTTGATTAGGAAAAACTTGCTGGAGTTATATGAAAACGTAACAGGCTCAATGAGAGTAGAGCTGTTGGCGTGGTAGACTTTCAGAAGACACTTAAAACAGGGCCATACAACAGATTTGTGAGGAACATTTTAGGTTATGATATTAAAAGAACAGAAGTAACATGGATGTGAAATTGGCTGGTTGATGGGTAACAGAGATTAATCAATGGAAAGTGTTTGGGCTGGAGCAAGGTTTTGTAGTGGAATTAGACTCTGGTTTTCCCTGATATATAATAATGATTAGGATCTTGGTGTGCAGAGGGCAATTTCGAAGTTCACATATGACACAAAGCTTCAAAGATTTGTAAACAGGGAGGAGGACAGTGCAGAAGTCCAGAAGGATGTAGACAAGATGATAAAGTGGGCAGATGCTTCAGATATGAAAAAGTGTGAAGTGATGGATTTTGGTCAGAAGAACAATCTAAAATAGGGGATGCAATTTGAAGTGGGATGCAGGAGCAGTGGAATCTATATATGTGCATTGAAATTGGCAGGACAGGTAGAGGGAATAGTAAGTAAAGCACACAGTAACCTCAGCTTTATTAATAGAAACATAGTACATAGAAGCCAGGAGGTGATGTTGAACCTGTGTAAGACACTTGGTAGACCTCAGCTGAAGTATTGAGTACAATTCTGGGTGTCACCATATAGAAAGGATGTGAACACATTGGAGAGAGTGCAGAGACATGTTATAAGAAAGATTCCAGGATGAGGAACTTCAGAAATGAGGAACGACTGAAGAAGTTGGGACTGTTTTCCTTGGGGAGAAGAAGACTTAAGTGGAGATCTCTTAAAGGTTTTCAAGATCCTGAATGGGCTGGATGGAGTAGGTAGGGAGAAACTGTTCCCATTTGGAAAAGGAACAAGAGCAGGATGGGACAGAGTTAAAGTGATCTGCAGAGGGTGAAGTGGGGAAAAGCTTCTCACTTGGCCAATTGTGTGGATGTTTAGTTGGATAAAAATAACATTCAAAGGTATGGGGAAAACAGCAGGACACAGCACCAGATAATGATACTCATATAACAAGCCAGTACAGCACAATGGGCCAAATGGCCTCTTCCTGTGCTGTAACACTTCTGCATTTCTGAAACTATGTGGAGGAAAGAAAACAAAACAATATCTTCACACAAAATAGGAAAAGGGTCAATTCAAATTTAAGATTAAACAGAAATAAAGTTTAAAGTAAAATCAAACCATCTTTTAAGTTATTTAATGACATTCTACACATTCATAATTTGCCTAGTATTTGTATTTAGGATGTGAGGGAAGATTGGATAAATACATTGAGGATACAGTGGTGATTGTCTGTTTTTCATATCCAAATTGAAAGGCATGGTGGCGGACTGCTGCACTTTTTAATCTACTTTATGAATTAAGATAATATAGAATATCCTCATTATTAGAATGCATCCAGAGCTGGAGTTTTACCTTTATCATTTTCTGAAATTTCAAGTTTACTGCCTGTCCAGGATGTATTTTACTTTGTTTGCCATTTATTTAGAATGTAATAGGTAGTCATTCCAGCAGAGGGAGGCATTGTCTGCAAATTAAAGTTTACAAGACAAACCATGCCTATGCCAGCTCCCTGAAATGTTAAAAATCACACAGCACCAATACATAACACAATACCTGTTGGACTATAACCTGGTGTCGTGTGATTTTTAACTTTGTACACCCCAGTCCAACACCGCCACCTCCGAATCATGATTCCCTTAAATTAGATTACTAGATTAGATTACTTACAGTGTGGAAACAGGCCCTTCGGCCCAACAAGTCCACACTGACCCGCCGAAGTGCAACCCACCCATACCCATTCCCCTACATTTACCCCTGCACCTAACACTACGGGCAATTTAGCATGGCCAATTCACCTAACCTGCACATTTGTGGACTGTGGGAGGAAACCAGAGCACCCAGAGGAAACCCACGCAGACACGGGGAGAATGTGCAAACTCCACACAGTCAGTTACCTGAGGCGGGAAATGAACCCAGGTCTCTGGCACTGTGAGGCAGCAGTGCTAACCACTGTGCCACCGTGCCGCCCAAGAAATGTATATCCATTTTGTCCGTTTCCTCATTCCTTCCTCACAGTTTTTTACAATATAGGAGAATTTCATAACCAGATCCTATTTGGTTAGTGCAATGAATTATTTTGATCTTGAGATATGGCAAATAATTGCATGAATTTTTTTCAGACCTGTTTTCTATATTCAATTCTCTCGCAGTTTCTGCACGTTCCCCTGACAATAATAATCAATCCCTTACTTTAATTTTTTATAGAATATGGACATCAAGGACTAGGCCAGCATTTACTGCCTATACCTAATAGCACTAGAGAAGATAGTGTTAATCAACCAGCACAGCACTCAGGGTATAAGCACACACAGTGTTGTTTTACCCCCGTGTCTGTGAAGGAATGGTGAGACCGGTCCAAATCCGAATGGTGTGTGACTTTGAGGGGAATTGCAGGCTATGGTGTTCCCAGGCGTCTGCTGCCCTCGTCATACCAGGTCGTTAGTCTTAGTCTGTCATTAGAGAAACGACTGGTGGTGGTTTAACCTGAGGGTCACCTCACCCGAAATGTTAACTCCATTTTCTCTCCATAGATACTGTCAAGTTTCTCCAGCAATTTCTGTTTTTGTTTCAGATTTCCAATATCGGCAATATTTTGTTTTACTATAATAGGGATCACAATTTTGGAAGATTAAAGACACACATACACAAACACACATAGACTCTCTTTCTGTCTCTCGATCTCACGCACACATTCTTTCTCTCTGTAGCTCTGTCACCCACACTCTCTAACACACATACACACATATTTTCTGCCTCTCGCACACACACTCTCTCTCTCTCACCCACATTCTCTCTCTACCTCTCTGATACATACTTTCTCTCTCTCTGATGTGCACATGCACTCTTTTCTCTCTCTCTCTCTCTGTCACTCTCACAGACACACTCTCTCTCTGACACCCACAGTCTCTCTCTCACTCACACACGCACACACTCCCTATTGCTAGTTTGTTCTCTCGCTGATTCTCATGCACATTTCCATTTTCTTACTTTCTCCTCTGCTGTATTTCATATCTGTTAGATTGAGGTCTCTATTTCCTTTATTTGTACTTTCAAAATCTATCGCTGCACGTTTCTTAACTTTGAGCGGTATGAGCAAATCTCTGACCCTTTCTACATCCCACTAGCCAATGTCCTATCATGTTCCTACACAACTGGCACTAACTCATTCACTCCCCTGTCCTGGAATGTTTGGGAACTAGTGAGAAGGAGTTTGGTGAATGGTGTGAAGGTAATGAGCCTTCAGCTATCGTAAGACTTGCTGTAGCTGCATCTGCTGCTTGGCTCCTAGATTGCCTGTGATCATGATGTGGGGACAACTCTCAGAAGTTAAAATTATATTTTGAGGGATCTTCTTGAGATTTTCTCAAAAAGCCTCTTTTTCTTTTTAATCACTTGTCACATAGAAAGAGATGAAGATAAACTAGAATCACAGAATGCCTTCAGTACAGGTAGAGGCCATTTGACCCATTAAGAGTGCACCAACCCTCTGAAAAGCATCCCACCCAGACTCAGAATCTATCCCTGCAACTCACCCTTTCCCATGGCGAATCCACCTAACCTGAACATCCCTGCACACTACAAGGTAATTTAGCTCGGCCAATCCACCTAACCTGCACATCTTTGGATTGTGGGAGGAAACCAGAGCACCCAGAGGAAGCCCGAGCAGACACGGGGAGAATGAGCAAACTCCACACAGACAGTCACCTGAGGGTGGAATTGGTGCTGTGAGACAGCAGTGCCAAAGTGATACAGACATGTATCTTCTGCATTGTGTTGACATTTGATATTTCTGGAGGAGAATGGGAAGAAGTCAGCAATATTCTCAATAATAATGAACCACGTCTCTTGCAGCGACCACCTTGTTTCCCCACCTCGAGCACCCTCCTCCTCTCCCAAACACTTCTGCAGCCTCTACTACATTGCATCCAGTTCTTTCCTTCCTCACTTCCTTGTTAAATTGGCCATGCTAAATTGCCCGTAGTGTTAGGTGCATTAGTCAGGGGTGAATGTCGGGGAATGGGTCTGGGTGGGTTGCTCTTTGGAGGGTCGATGTGGACTTGTTGGGACGAAGGGCCTGTTTTCACACTGTGGGGAATCTAATCTAATCTAAACAGCCAGAAATGAAGGGTGAATTTTATCCTTCAGTTCAGTTTGGGTTGAAAGTTGAAATGCAGAGGAGGGAAGATGATATCAGATCAGTTAATTCACCTCTTGGTCCTGTCTTTCTTTAATCATGGAAAGTTTGATTTGGAATCTCCACCTAGGTGATGTTGTCCAATCCCGTGCTGGAAGATGCAGTCAACGTGGACGCTGCGGAGATGCTGAGGGAAAACCCAGTGTGTTATCGAGAAATGATTTTGGAATGTGTCAGAAGCAGCAGGCAGCTGAATGAAAGTAAGACCTTGATTGTCATAAACCTCCGAAATATTTATTTAGTGAAAATATAACCCATGGAACTGTCCAGCAGCCAGGTTGTGAAGGAGCAAAGAACCAAATCAAGGGAGGGACAGTCATTTCGGAACTTCAAATTAGGGGCCCCTTTTAAAAGTGCCAAGGGGTAGCTCACAGCTCAGTTGAAGTGTGAAGCTAATCAGTATTGACCAACAAGATCCCAGCATTGATCCTGAGTTCACTTATGTTAGTGGGCTCAAGCTGCTGCAGGTTAGGCAGGGGGAAACTAACCAGCACTGATACTGAATATCATTATTAAATGTTCCTGACTGAAACATGTTTATCTCTCTGCTGGGAACAGTTTATAGAGTTCAGCGCAGAAACAGACCCTTAGGCTCAACTCGTCCATGCAGATGAGATATCCTACATTAATCTACTGCCATTTGCCAGCACGGGGCCCATATCCCTCCAAACCCTTCCTATTCATATACCCATCCAGATGCCTTTTAAATATTGCAATTGTACCAGCCTCTTCCACTGGCAGCTCATTCCATACACGTACCACCCTCTGTGTGAAACAGTTGCCCCTTAGGTCCCTTTTATATCTTTCCCCTCTCACCTTAAACCTATGCCCTCTAGTTCTGGACTCCCTTACCCCAGGGAAAAAACCTTGTGTATTTACCCTATCCATGCCCCTTGTGACTTTATATACACAAGGTGACTTCCTCAGCTTCCAACGATCCAGGGAAAACAGCCCCAGCTTATTCAGCCTCACCCTATAGTTTAGTTTTGGATATGGTGTCTAAAAAAATAAATATCATTAATATTCATTCTCAGGAGTTACACTTGGAAGAGTTCATTGAATGACGGTCATGTTGGGCTGTACAGGACATTGGTTAGGCCACTGTTGGAATATTGCGTGCAATTCTGGTCTCCTTCCTATCAGAAAGATGTTGTGAAACTTGAAAGCGTTCAGAAAAGATTTACAAGGATGTTGCCAGGGTTGGAGGGTCTGAGCAACAGGGAAGGCTCAACAGGCTGGGGCTGTTTTCCCTGGAGCGTCGGAGGCTGAGGGGTGACCTTATAGAGGTTTACAAAATTATGAGGGGCATGGATAGGATAAATAGGCAAAGTCTTTTCCCTGGGGTCTGGGATTCCAGAACTAGAGGGCATAGGTTTAGGGTGAGAGGAGCAAGATATAAAAGAGACATAAGGGGCAATCCTTTCACGCAGAGGGTGGTACGTGTATGGAATGAGCTGCCAGAGGATGTGGTGGAGGCTGGTACAATTGCAACATTTAAGAGGCATTTGGATGGGTATATGAATAGGAGGGATATGGGCCGGGTGCTGGCAGGTGGGACGAGATTGGTTTGGGATATCTGGTCGGCATGGACAGGTTGGACCGAAGGGTCTGTTTCCATGCTGTACATCTGACAGAGACATGTTAGCTTTTTATCACCTCCATGTGATCCCTTTCAGAAACATTGTCCTTGAGGAAGAGTCAGTCTTGCAGTGAGATATGTTTGAAGAGGGGAAAGGGGTGATTGGGAAGAAACTAGGAAGCGTTAGGCTTTCAGTGGGACGAGAATTGGAAGGTTTGGTTTAGTGGACAAGGTAGTGGGGTAAACTTGCACAAGCAGCTGAATGGATTCAGGTTCTTTAAACTTGTTAGACAGTCACAGTAGTGGCGGAGGGCTTAAAGAATGGGTTGGTGTCAAAGGCAGACCTGGTCATGGGTGGCTGTGCGAGGCAGGTTGAAGCTTCTGATTTTTGGACTTAAGGCCCCATTGTTTTCTCTCTTCTGAGGGTGGAATGGAATGAATGGAAGGCACTAAACATCCTTGGTCTGATCCAAGTGGAATTAGCTGCTGTCAGCTCAGAGTAGATGTTTCAGCAACATTGGGATAGAGAAGAAGGAAAATCAGCCCCCATTCACCCTGGATCCTTATCCAGTGAGAACAGAAAGTAGATACACATCAAAGAGAATTTAATCAGTTGAGATCATAGTAAAATTGGAGGTTGGAGTTGTAAGGAGAGGCTGGATAGGTTGGGACTTTTTTTTTGGATTGTAGGAGGTTGAGGGGATGACCTTATAGAGGTTTGTAACGTCATGAGAGGTATAGACAATGTGAATGGCAAGTGTATTTTCCCTAGGGTGGGGGTTTCAAGACTAGGGGGCATATTTTTAAGGTGAGAGGAGAAAGATTTTAAAAGGGACAACTTTTTTACACAGAGAATAGTTTGGGTGTGGAATGAATTTCCAGAAGAAATGGTGGATGCGGGTGGAATTACAACATTTAAAGACATTCGGATAAGTATATGAATAGGAAAGGTTTGGCGGGATATGGGCCAAGTGCAGGCAGATGGGAATAGCTTAGTTTGGGAACATGGTCGGTATGGAATGGTTGGACTATGTGACTGTAAAACAGGAAACAAATACCGAGATGGTAGTAGTGGGGGAGAACTGCAAAAGGCTGTAAATGATACAGAAGGAATGCAATTATGACAGGAGGAATTTGCATGCTGGGGTTAACATTCAGATATAAAATATATACATATTGCATCTGGCTATTATAGACCAGCTCCTCAGTATTGTTACAGGCTTCACTATTGACATGCTGAAAGTGGGAATGGCGTGTTTTCAAGATTTTCATCTGGCAGCTCAATTCAGTAATATAAGGTGGAGATTTTGGGGAACAGGAAAAACAGTGTGACATAGTTGGTTCCTTGTATTAATACTGGCGTCTCTCAAGTTTACCTTTGCCCCTCAACAGCTGGAATTAAGTTAGAAGTTGAGAGTTTTCCTGTGACCCGTTTTGAAGACCACATTTCCACACTACCTTGCGGGAAGCCATTAACGTGAGTAGATCAATAGAACCCAGATGTCAGTAATCAACATTTGGATATTCTAGACCCACACAACTTGGTTCACCTCATAGAAATATAATAAAGTTAGTGAAATAAGAGTACTGGTGGATCGTATATTTTCTGGTAACCACTAAGAACCTCTGAATTTTAAATTCCCATTTTTGCAGGAAGCTTTTTGTCCTGATTTTCATCATTTTTGTCTTCTGCCTTTAAGCAAATGCATTGTGAACATTATTGGATTTATGTTTTATGCTAAAACAAAGGAACTGCTAACTCAGTGAGTAGCTGAGTGTAATTGAAGTACTTGCAAGATGTCAGCAAAGAAGAAAGAACTAAAGAAGATAACAAATAAGAATATAGCAATTATAAACGCACAGATTCAGCCTACTCAGCCATTTGATAAAATCACGGCTGATCTAATTTTGCCCTCAAAATCACATTCCTGCCTATCCGGATAATCTTTTACTCCCTTGTTAGTCAAGAATGTATTCCACCTCTGCTTTAAAAGTATGTAATGACCCTGTCTCCAGTGCTCTGTGGGAAAGTGAGTTATAGTGTTTCTGACACTGAGAGGAAAAAAAAGGTCTTCCTCTTCATCCTCTTGAATGGGACACCCCCCCATCTTTTTTTTTAATTAAACTGTGTCTCTTGAATCTAAACATTCCCACAAGAGAAAACATTCTCTCAGCTTCTACCTTGTCAAGTGCCTTCTGCATCATAGATGTTTCAGGTGAAACCATGTCTCATTCCTTTAAAATCCAAACCGTACACACCGAGCCTATCCAATGTTCCCTCATAAGGTAACTTCCCCATCGTAGGTATCAGTCAAGTGAATCTTCACCTTATTGTGCCCAATACATTTTAATTCTTTTTTTAAAATAAGTAGGTCAAACTGTACGCAATAATCTAGGTGTGGTCTCACCAGCATTCTACACATCTGTAGCAAGACAACCTTACAATCTATTTCCCTTGTAATAAATGACAAATTCCACTTGCCTTCCAAATCACGTATATACTAACATTTTGTATATCAGATTTCTCTCTGTCTCAGAGTTCTGCAATTTCAGTTTTGCAATAAATAACACACTGCTTTTTGTGCTTCCTACCAAAGTAGACAAGTTCACATTTTCTCAAATTTCCTCAGTCAATTTTTCGCCCACTCTCTTCACCTATCTATACGTTTACAGGCTCTTATGTCTTCTTCACCACTTGGTTTCTTACCTGTGTTTGTGTCATCAACTAATTTAGCAAGCATACATTCAGACTCTATCTGAGTCGCTTACGTCGAGGATAAACTATCGAGGTCCCACAGGGCATTGTGTCACATTACTCACCACATCCTGCAGGATCTGAAAACATTTCCTTTATGCCCTCCCATTTTGCCAGCCATCTTCGCTCCATGGTAGTATGTCACCCCATATATCATGAGCTCTTATTTTGTGCCATACCTTGTCAAATGCCTTCTGGAAATCCAAATACAGTGCAGTGCACCTGCAGGTGAGAAAGTAGGGAAAATAGAGTAGGATCAGCAGTGAGGAGATTCTTGATGTTAAGAGCAAGAAATTCCACTTTGTAATCGAGTGTTGAATGGCCAAGACCTGGATCTGGCTAAGAGGTCTAATTGCTTGTATTAGCATTCATTAAAATCTCATTAGCTCATCTTATCGCATTGATATGCACCAAATGCTCCTTTTCTTCTTTTATATTTTCATAATATCATGTTTTCTTTCTATCCCAGCACATTTCATTGTTGTTTGTATGTTAGCCTATCCTGTCCCTCAAGTACTTCTGATCCATACCAATTACCAGGAACACAGGGTGATGTTGTGCCATACTGGTCAGTTTGGCCAATTCTCTCACCCATTGGATAAAGGCAACAAGATGGCAATAATTCTTCATTCCAAAGTCAAAACTGTTACTTTACTTCTCTGACCCTCCAGCAGTTGGAAACATCTCTGGGCACAGTCTATGGGCATGCACCCTGTCTACAGACATTGGCATAGACCATATGCCAGCCTCATGTACCCTTATGGCACATTGTTAATCCACAAGCAAGACAGTATTCCACTTTAACGCTGCCTTTTGAATCCAGCTGGCACCTTTCATTAGAGTGCTGCTGCTGCTAGGCCATTTTGCACACCGGAACAAGCATCGATCGCATCAATTGGGCCAGGGTGCTTTTGAGGGCTCCTCACTTGCTGTCTTAGTGGGCACTCACATTTTGTCTATTTGAATGCCCTGACATTCCTCCTCCTCAGCCAGAGCTTAAAGGCTCACAGTACGTCTGTCTTGCCTTGCCTTTCAGCAAAGACACAAATTCAGGAAGCTTGTCCTGGTTGCCAGCAGTCATCAGTCAAGATGGTGGACATGTTGCTGCAGCACACCACGCTATGTCAGTCTCATATTACACTTGTGCCAGTAGCAAACACACTGTATGTGCATCATCCAAATGGCTATGTCTTCAAGTCTAAGGGCAGTAGTCCTCTATCAAGGTAAGGGAGATAATGTCATTTGGGGGATACTGGCACAGTAAATCAAAAGCACCTCTGCTATCAGTCCATGAGCTTGGGACACAGTCAGTTAAGGTGGCCAGGGTCATTGGGTTCATACCTCTATAATCTAGGCAGTAGGTCGTGTCCAACTGTCTGGCTCCAGTGCAACCAGTTCCAGGAAGTTACGGGAAGACCGAGGAATGACACAGATATCAGTGTGGGATCTGTTCACTCGTCACCATGAGGAACTGAATGTCAGGCACTCCACTGCCCATTGTGGCTCTCTCCACCTCTTCCCTGAAATGAGAGGAAGGGAGGGAATGACTGAGTTAGAAGGGGGTTAGTGCCAGTGGAGGTGAGGAAAAGATTTTCTGAGTCAGTGGGGTGGAAGCACAGAGGCCATGCAGGGTAAGTAGGGTGGGGGGATAGGATGGGTGGGAGCAAACAACAGTGAGAGGGGTAGACCATGAGCCTAGCTGGGCTATGGGCCTCGTAGCTGAGACAGGGAGTGTGAGGTAGCAGCGATAGTGTGTGAGAGGAAGCACAGATAGTGTATGAGAGGAAGCACAGATAGTGTGCGAGAGGTAGCAGAGATAGTGTGTGAGGTAGCAGAGATAGTGTGTGTGAGGTAGCAACGATAGTGTGCGAGACGTGGCAGAGATAGCGTGTGTGAGGTACCAGCAATAATGTGTGAGAGGTAGCAGCAATAGAGTGTGTGAGGTAGCAGAGATAGCATGTCTGAGGTGGCTGAGATAGCGTGTGTGAGGTGGCAGAGACAGCTTGTGTCAGGTAGTAGACATAGCGTGTGAGACGTAGCAGAGGTAGCATGTGTGTGAGGTAGCAGAGATAGCATGTGTGTCAGGTAGCAGAGATAGCATATGTTAGGTCATAGAGATAGCGTGTGTGAGGTAGTAGAGTTAGCGTGTGAGACGTAGCAGAGATAGCGTGTGTGAAGTAGCAGAGATAGCGTGTGTGAGGTAGTAGAGATAGCGTGTGTGAGGTAGCAGAGATAGCATGTGTGAGGTAGTAGAGATATCACGTGTGAGGTAGCAGAGATAGTGTGTGTGACTTAGTAGAGATAGTGCGTGTGAGGTAGCAGAGAGAGTGCGTGTGAGGTAGCAGAGAGAGCGCGTGTGAGGTAGCAGAGAGAGCGCGTGTGAGGTAGCAGAGAGAGCGCGTGTGAGGTAGCAGAGAGAGCGCGTGTGAGGTAGCAGAGAGAGCGCGTGTGAGGTAGCAGAGAGAGCGCGTGTGAGGTAGCAGAGATAGCGCGTGTGAGGTAGTAGAGATAGCGTGTGTGAGGTAGTAGAGATAGCGAGTGTGAGAGGTAGCAGAGATAGTGAGTGTGAGAGGTAGCAGAGATAGCGAGTGTGAGAGGTAGCAGAGATAGCGAGTGTGAGAGGTAGCAGAGATAGCGTGTGTGAGGTAGTAGAGATAGCGTGTGTGAGGCAGCAGAGATAGCGAGTGTGAGAGGTAGCAGAGATAGCGTGTGTGAGGTAGTAGAGTTAGCGTGTGAGACGTAGCAGAGATAGCGTGTGTGAAGTAGCAGAGATAGCGTGTGTGAGGTAGTAGAGATAGCGTGTGTGAGGTAGCAGAGATAGCATGTGTGAGGTAGTAGAGATATCACGTGTGAGGTAGCAGAGATAGTGTGTGTGACTTAGTAGAGATAGTGCGTGTGAGGTAGCAGAGAGAGCGCGTGTGAGGTAGCAGAGAGAGCGCGTGTGAGGTAGCAGAGAGAGCGCGTGTGAGGTAGCAGAGAGAGCGCGTGTGAGGTAGCAGAGATAGCGCGTGTGAGGTAGTAGAGATAGCGTGTGTGAGGTAGTAGAGATAGCGAGTGTGAGAGGTAGCAGAGATAGCGAGTGTGAGAGGTAGCAGAGATAGCGAGTGTGAGAGGTAGCAGAGATAGCGAGTGTGAGAGGTAGCAGAGATAGCGAGTGTGAGAGGTAGCAGAGATAGCGTGTGTGAGGTAATAGAGATAGCGTGTGTGAGGTAGTAGAGATAGCGTGTGTGAGGTAGTAGAGATAGCGTGTGTGAGGTAGCAGAGATAGCGTGTGTGTGAGGTAGCAGAGATAGCGTGTGTGTGAGGTAGCAGAGAGAGTCTGTGTGAGGTAGTAGAGATAGCGTGTATGAGGTATTTGAGATAGCGTGTGTGAGGCAGCAGAGATAGCGAGTGTGAGAGGTAGCAGAGATAGCGTGTGTGAGGTAGCAGAGGTAGCGTGTGTAAAGTAGCAGATATAGCCTGTGCGAGAGGTAGCAGAGATGGTGTGTGTGAGGTAGCAGAGATAACGTGTGTGAGGTAGCAGAGACAGCGTGTGTGAGGTAGCAGAGATAGTGTGTGTGAGGTAGCAGAGATAGTGTGTGTGAGGTAGCAGAGATAGTGTGTGAGGGAGTAGAGATAGCTTGTGTGAGGGAGTAGAGATAGTGTGAGGGAGTAGAGATAGTGTGAGGGAGTAGAGATAGTGTGAGGGAGTAGAGATAGCGTGTATGTGAGGTAATAGAGACAGCGTCTGTGAGGTAGGAGAGATAGCTTGTGTGAGGTAGGAGAGATAGCTTGTGTGAGGTAGCAGATATAGCCTGTGTGAGGTAGCAGATATAGCCTGTGTGAGGTAGCAGATATAGCTTGTGTGAGGTAGCAGATATAGCCTGCGTGAGCTAGCAGATGTAGCCTGCGTGAGGTAACAGATATAGCCTGCGTGAGGTAGCAGATATAGCCTGCGTGAGGTAACAGATATAGCCTGCGTGAGGTAGCAGATATAGCCTGCGTGAGGTAGCAGATATAGCCTGCGTGAGGTAACAGATATAGCCTGCGTGAGGTAGCAGATATAGCCTGCGTGAGGTAACAGATATAGCCTGCGTGAGGTAGCAGCGATAGCCTGTCTGACGTAGTAGAGATACTGTGTGTGTGTGAAGTAGCAGAAAGAGCGTTTGTGAGGTAGCAGAGATAGCGTGTGTGAGGTAGCAGAGATAGTGTGTGTGAGGTAGTAGAGATAGTGTGTGTGAAGTAACATAGATAGCATGTATGAGGTCGTAGAGATCGCGTGTGTGAGGTAGCAGAGATAGCATGTGTGTAAGGTAGCAGAAATAGTGTGTGTGACTTAGTAGAGATAGCACGTGTGAGGTCGTAGAGATCGAGTGTGTGAGGTAGCAGAGATAGCATGTGTGAAAGGTAGCAGAGATAGTGTGTGTGACATAGTAGAGATAGCATGTGTGAGGTAGCAGAGATAGCATGAGTGAGGTAGCAGAGATAGCATGAGTGAGGTAGCAGAGATAGCGTGTGTGAGGTAGTAGAGATAGCGTGTGTGAGGTAGTAGAGATAGCGTGTGTGAGGTAGTAGAGATAGCGTGTGTGAGGTAGTAGACATAGCGTGTGTGAGGTAGTAGAGATAGCGTGTGTGAGGTAGCAGAGATAGTGTTTGTGAAGTAGCACACATAGCGTGTGTGAGGTAGCAGAGATAGTGTGTGGGACTTAGTAGAGATAACGTGTATGACGTAGTAGTGATAGCGTGTGTGAGGGAGTAGAGATAGCGTGTGTGAGGTAGTAGAGATAGCGTGTGTGAGGTAGTAGAGATACGGATGTGAGGTAGCAGAGATAGCGTGTGTGAGGTAGCAGAGATAGCGTGTGTGAGGTAGCAGAGATAGTGTGTGTGAGGTAGCAGAGATAGCTTGTGTGAGGTAGGAGAGATAGCTTGTGTGAGGTAGGAGAGATAGCTTGTGTGAGGTAGGAGAGATAGCTTGTGTGAGGTAGGAGAGATAGCTTGTGTGAGGTAGGAGAGATAGCTTGTGTGAGGGAGTAGAGATAGCTTGTGTGAGGGAGTAGAGATAGCGTGTGTGAGGTAGCAGAGGTAGCGTGTGTGGGAGGAAGTAAATATAGTGTGTGTGAGGTAGTAGAGATAGCGTGTGAGGTAGTAGAGATAGCGTGTGTGAGGTAGCAGAGATAGCGTGTGTGAGGTAGCAGAGATAGTGCGTGTGAGGTCGTAGATATAGCATGTGTGAGGTAGCAGAGGTAGCGTGTGTGGGAGGAAGTAAATATAGTGTGTGTGAGGTAGTAGAGATAGCGTGTGTGGTAGCAGAGATAGCGTGTGTGAGGTAGTAGAGATAGCACTGTGAGGTAGCAGAGATAGCGTGCGTGAGAGGTAGCAGACATAGCGTGTGTGAGGTAGCAGAGATAGCGTGTATGAGGTAGCAGAGATAGCGTGTGTGAGGTAGCAGAGATAGAGTGTGTGAGGTAGTAGAGATAGCGTGTTTGTGAGGTGGCAGATATAGCGTGTGAGGTAGCAGAGATACCGTGTGATAGGTAGCAGAGATAGCGTGTGTGAGGTAGCAGAGATAGTGCGTGTGAGGTCGTAGATATAGCATGTGTGAGGTAGCAGAGATAGCGTGTGTGAGGTAGTAGAGATAGCACTGTGAGGTAGCAGAGATAGCGTGCGTGAGAGGTAGCAGACATAGCGTGTGTGAGGTAGCAGAGATAGCGTGTATGAGGTAGCAGAGATAGCGTGTGTGAGGTAGCAGAGATAGCGTGTGTGAGGTAGTAGAGATAGCGTGTTTGTGAGGTGGCAGAGATAGCGTGCGTGAGGTAGCAGAGGTAGCGTGTGAGGTAGCAGAGATACCGTGTGATAGGTAGCAGAGATAGCGTGTGTGAGGTAGCAGAGATAGTGCGTGTGAGGTCGTAGATATAGCATGTGTGAGGTAGCAGAGATAGCGTGTGTGAGGTAGTAGAGATAGCACTGTGAGGTAGCAGAGATAGTGTGCGCGAGAGGTAGCAGAGATAGTATGTGAGAGGTAGCAGAGATAGTGTGTGAGCGGTAGCAGAGATAGTGTGCGTGAGAGGTAGCAGAGATAGTATGTGAGAGGTAGCAGAGATAGTATGTGAGAGGTAGCAGAGATAGTATGTGAGAGGTAGCAGAGATAGTGTGTGAGCGGTAGCAGAGATAGCGTGTATGAGGTAGCAGAGATAGCGTGTGTGAGGTAGCAGAGATAGCGTGTGTGAGGGAGCAGAGATAGCTTGTGTGAGGGAGCAGAGATAGCTTGTGTGAGGGAGTAGAGATAGCTTGTGTGAGGGAGCAGAGATAGCTTGTGTGAGGGAGTAGAGATAGCTTGTGTGAGGGAGTAGAGATAGTTTGTGTGAGGGAGTAGAGATAGCTTGTGTGAGGGAGTAGAGATAGCTTGTGTGAGGGAGTAGAGATAGCTTGTGTGAGGTAGCAGAGGTAGCGTGTGTGGGAGGAAGTAAATATAGTGTGTGTGAGGTAGTAGAGATAGCGTGTGAGGTAGTAGAGATAGCGTGTGAGGTAGTAGAGATAGCGTGTGAGGTAGTAGAGATAGCGTGTGTGGTAGCAGAGATAGCGTGTGTGAGGTAGCAGAGATAGCGTGTGTGAGGTAGTAGAGATAGCACTGTGAGGTAGCAGAGATGGCGTGCGTGAGAGGTAGCAGACATAGCGTGTGTGAGGTAGCAGAGATAGCGTGTATGAGGTAGCAGAGATAGCGTGTGTGAGGTAGCAGAGATAGCGTGTGTGAGGTAGTAGAGATAGCGTGTTTGTGAGGTGGCAGAGATAGCGTGCGTGAGGTAGCAGAGGTAGCGTGTGAGGTAGCAGAGATACCGTGTGATAGGTAGCAGAGATAGCGTGTGTGAGGTAGCAGAGATAGTGCGTGTGAGGTCGTAGATATAGCATGTGTGAGGTAGCAGAGATAGCGTGTGTGAGGTAGTAGAGATAGCACTGTGAGGTAGCAGAGATAGTGTGCGTGAGAGGTAGCAGAGATAGTATGTGAGAGGTAGCAGAGATAGTGTGTGAGCGGTAGCAGAGATAGTGTGCGTGAGAGGTAGCAGAGATAGTATGTGAGAGGTAGCAGAGATAGTATGTGAGAGGTAGCAGAGATAGTATGTGAGAGGTAGCAGAGATAGTGTGTGAGCGGTAGCAGAGATAGCGTGTATGAGGTAGCAGAGATAGCGTGTGTGAGGTAGCAGAGATAGCGTGTGTGAGGGAGCAGAGATAGCTTGTGTGAGGGAGCAGAGATAGCTTGTGTGAGGGAGTAGAGATAGCTTGTGTGAGGGAGCAGAGATAGCTTGTGTGAGGGAGCAGAGATAGCTTGTGTGAGGGAGTAGAGATAGCTTGTGTGAGGGAGTAGAGATAGCTTGTGTGAGGGAGTAGAGATAGCTTGTGTGAGGGAGTAGAGATAACTTGTGTGAGGGAGTAGAGATAGCGTGTGTGAGGTAGCAGAGGTAGCGTGTGTGGGAGGAAGTAAATATAGTGTGTGTGAGGTAGTAGAGATAGCGTGTGAGGTAGTAGAGATAGCGTGTGAGGTAGTAGAGATAGCGTGTGTGGTAGCAGAGATAGCGTGTGTGAGGTAGCAGAGATAGCGTGTGTGAGGTAGCAGAGATAGCGTGTGTGAGGTAGTAGAGATAGCATGTGTGAGGTAGTAGAGATAGCATGTGTGAGAGGTAGCAGAGAGAGTGTGTGAGGTAGTAGAGACAGCGTGTGTGAGGTAGCAGAGATAGCGTGTGTGAGGTAGCAGAGATAGCGTGTGTGAGAGGTAGCAGAGATAGCGTGTGTGAGAGGTAGCAGAGATAGTGTGTGTGAGGTAGTAGAGATAGTGTGTGTGAGGTAGTAGAGATAGCGTGTGTGAGGTAGCAGAGATAGCATGTGTGAGGTAGGAGAGATAGTGTGTGTGTGAGGTAGTAGAGATAGCGTGTGTGAGGTAGTGGAGAGAGCGTATGTGAGGTAGCGGAGATAGCTTGTCTGAGAGGTAGCAGAGATAGCGTGTTTTCGAGGTAGCAGACACTGTGTGTGTGAGGTAGCAGAGATAGGGTGTGTGTGAGGTAGCAGAGATAGTGTGTGTGATGTAGCAGACACTGTGTGTGTGAGGTAGCAGAGATAGTGTGTGTGAGGTAGCAGAGATAGTGTGTGTGAGGTAGCAGAGATAGCGTGTGTGAGGTAGCAGAGATTGCGTGTGTGAGGTAGCAGAGATAGCATGTGTGAGGTAGTAGAGATAGCATGTGTGAGGTAGCAGAGATCGTGTTTGTGTGAGGTAGTAGAGATAGCATGTGTGAGGTAGCAGTGATAGTGTGTGTGAGGTAGCAGACATAGTGTGTGTGAGGTAGTAGAGATAGCGTGTGTGAGGTAGCAGTGATAGTGTGTGTGAGGTAGCAGACATAGTGTGTGTGAGGTAGCAGAGATAGCGTGTGAAGTAGCAGAGATAGCTTGTGTGAGAGGTACCAGAGATCGTGTTTGTGTGAGGTAGCAGAGATAGCGTGTGTGAGGTATCAGAGATAGCATGTGTGAGGTAGCAAAGATAGTGTGTGTGAGGTAGCAGAGATAGTGTGTGAGAGGTAGCAGAGATGGTGTGTGAGTGGTCGCAGAGATGGTGTGTGAGTGGTCGCAGAGATGGTGTGTGAGTGGTCGCAGAGATGGTGTGTGAGTGGTCGCAGAGATGGTGTGTGAGTGGTCGCAGAGATGGTGTGTGAGTGGTCGCAGAGATGGTGTGTGAGTGGTAGCAGAGATAGTGTGTGTGTGAGGTAGCAGAGATAGTGTGTGAGAGGTTGCAGAGATAGTGTGTGTGAGGTAGCAGAGAGAATATGGTGATACTTACCCTCGTGGAGCCGAGATGGTCATTGACCTTTTTTCTGCATTGTTGGGCATTCCTCCAAACTGTGTGTACTGCCCTGATCCGGATGGCAAGCACAGACCCAGCCGGAGAGTCTGTGTTACAGTGTCCTCTGGGGGAAACGGACAGTCCGTCCTCTGCACCAACTCATCCACAAAGACCTCGAGGTTCCTTTCAGCACAGTTTCCCTCCATTGAATATGTCTACAGCAACTCACATGAACAGTGTGGGGCAACTGCAGGCCTGCTTGTGCTTGACCTGGTTCACAATGGGGAATGTTGCCGTCTGTGCCGAGAGACATGGCATAAGGATATGGTACATAGTTAATGAGGTGAGTTTAGTAGAGTGAGAAACCTCATGGGGCCTCACATAGAGAAACCCTCCATGAAATTTGACAATATTGACCCTTGAACTACTTCAGATCAAATTCAGCCCAATTTCTATTAAGGCACAAAAAACAAAATGAACAAAGTGAAGGATTATGTATTCAAGAGAGAGATAAAAAGGGACCAGAAGAATTATAGGAAAAAAAGTTTCCATTCTCCAACAATAATTCAAATCTGAGATAAAGAGATGCATATTAATATAAGTTAATTTTCAGTGCCAGAGTGGTGGTTTAGGGAAGATTTAGACATACCATTATAAATGTTTTCCAGTGAAGAAGGCCATATTTTCAGTTGTATCTGGTGGGTATTTTATCATGTAAGTATCAACATCTCATGTTCATGTCAACCTTATGTCCCTCAGCAAGTTGTGAAGTGGCAAATTTACATTTCAACAATAGCAAGCTCTGTAAACCTACAGTATTTCTACAGAGAAAAATGATCCATTTTTAATCTAATATTCATCTACTCCCCTTTTTGAAGGATGGGTACAATTATTTGGAAATTTACTCACTTGAATGTCAGGAAAACTGACTAAATCATGACTGGTATTTATTGAAATTTTGTTTGTTTTCAGTATCAATTCCACAATAATCTTTTCAGTACTGCACACCTGTGAGATCTGAACATATGATTTAATTTTTCAAAAACTCCTGAAGATTATCTCCATATGTTTGTTATAAGTAATGCTCAATGGCTTTTCCTTAAATATCTCAAATTTTAACATACCCTGAGGTTAAACAGGGGCCTTCAGACTCCTGTATTCTCCTGTCTAAATTGTTGCTTGGGGATAGTTGTGATTTGCAGGAAAGAGAATAATCATTGAAATGTGTGTTGACCCTTTGAGCTCCATCATTTCAGTGATGTAGCACTCATTCAACACCTGAGGGACATGGAACCTTTCTTATGGTTTAATACTACATTAAGTGGAAAAGTCTATCTTTTTTCAAAAGAAGATGAATTTTTTTTAAAAATTTCCCGTGGGCAAATTTATGGTTTTGTGATTGTTGCTTATCCCAACGAAGGAGCCATTTCCTCTCCTTTTGTAAATCCTGCCCTAAACAAGCCATCAAAAAGCTACAAGAGAACTATCTGCACTAATCCTTCTGATTTCCATTTCCTTCCTCTTATTGAGGCTTTGCCAGACTACCATCTGAAATTGAGAAGCCAGTTGGGTGCCGGATCACTTGCCTAACAACGTATTACTATAAGATTTAGTTAATCCATGTTGGTAAAGCAACAATTGAAAACAATTTCGTTCATGCTCTGCATTTTCTGTTTTTAGTTAAAAATCTTAATAAAAGCTCCTCTGCATGATTAGAATATACTTTGGAGCTTATACATACACAACAGGAAGTTCAAACCACGTTTGTTACAATTTTACGTGATCTCAGACTTGGTAGAGGTAAATTGTTCTTTGTCCAAAATATTCTCTCATATTCCATCTTTTTCTGCAAAGTTCAAAGTTCTCTGTATTTATTAGCTCTGCCAATCTCCTGTGTCTCTGCAACTCAATTTGAATATTTTGATTCTCACTTTCAGATCTTTGCATCATCATCTTTTCCGGATCTTTCCACTACTCTGCTCTGACTGTCCCTCTGTTTCTTTGCTACAAGGCTAGTCATTCATTGACTATCTATATCCTGTGGAATTCCATCCCAAAGTACTGCTATGTTCCCTTCCTTGAATTGAAATTCAATAGAAGTCTAGAATTAGAAGTCGAGTGGTGGTCATGAAACTTTCTGGGTCGCTAATGCTCTCTAGGGAGATAAAACTGCCATCCTGACTTGATCTGTCTGGGATGTGACCCCCGACCCAGAATGTGGCCTTAATTGCCCACTGAAATGGCCCAGTAAGGCACTCACTTGGATCAACTGTGAAAATGTCTCAAGAGAAGGATGGTCAACTTGGCATTGACCTCGGCAATGAAAACTCAGCCCTGTCAACCCTACAACATACTACCCTTTACTGGCATTTTGAGGGCTAGTACCAAAATTGGGAGATTGTCTCACAGACTAGTCAAGCAAAGGCCTGATATAGTCACACTCACAGAATGATAGCGTAACCACGTTAGTGAGAGAAGTCCGATGAGGCTTGTATTAACCTCTAGAGCAATTTACTGCACTTTTTATCTAAGTTCCAGGCCTCGAGGTGAGATTCTCATGAGGGAACACTGAGTTGCCTATTAAGATCTCATCTCATTAATATGCAGTTTGCTATGCTATCACCAGTCGCTAGCAAACTGGATGCCCAGAATTATCGATGTAGAGGGTGGAGTGGGTACCTGACAACTTCAGCTGACTACTTCCTCTAAACGACCTCAATCTCGGGCCACATTCCATAGGCACTGGCCACATGCACCATATATCTGTGGACATCGGCAACCTACATGTGCCCGCCTTGAAGAACCCCTCTTGGTACATCTCCAATCCATTCACAGTATGTTTCTGCACTTTGATACTGCACTGACACCAGCAGCACTGATGCAGCAAGGACACTTTGTGTTCAAAGGTATGCACCCACTCATGGACCGGACCAGGCTACTTCTCCAGGCAGGGGGCTAACACCTTTAACATCTCAACATCTTATCTGCGCTGGCACCAATTGTTACAGTTAACCTGAAAATGTAACTTTTAAAAAAGGTTTTGTGATTTACATATGAAAGAAGTGAAACTATCATGGCCATTCTAATAGATGAGAGATTTAACAAACAATCAAGGTATTTTTCAATGTATAATTTCAGTTACATCACACTGTAAACTTTTGCTATAAATTCTGTGTCTTACAATTGTGTAATCCACAACCACCTGATGAAGGAGCAGCGCTCCGAAAGCTAGTGCTTCCAATTAAACCTGTTGGACCATAACCTGGTGTTGTGTGATTTGTAACTTGGTACACCCCAGTCCAACACCGGAATCTCCAAATCATCTCTGTAAACTGCTTGCATCCCACTAGCAATCTGCCTTTCTGCCTATTTTTGTGTTGGCTGCAACTTTGACGACAGTACATTTGCTTCCTTCCTCCAATCATAATGAAGTTGCAGATCTAGCACTGATCCCCGTGGAACTCCACTGATTACAGTTGCCGAAAAAGAGCCCCTTATCTCCATTTGCTGTTTGCTGCCAATGAGCGAATTCTCTACCCATACCAATATACTACTCCAATACTTTGGGCTCTTATCTTATGCTAGGAAAAAGTGATGACTGCAGATGCTGGAGATTAGAGTCGAGAGTGTGGTGCTGGAAAAGCACAGCATGTCAGGCAGCATCCAAAGAGCGGGAGAATCAATGTTTTGGGCATAGGAATGAGGAATTAATCAGGAATGAGGCTTATGGACCGGGAGGGACTGAGGGATAAATGGAAGTGGGGTGGGGTTGGGGGGAAGGTAGCTGAGAATGGAATAGGTAGATGAAGGTGAGGGAGAAGGTGATAGGTCGGAGAGGAGGGTGGAGCGGATAGATGGGACAGGTCAAGAGGATGGTGCCAAGTTGGACACTTGGGACTGTGATAATGTGGGGGGGAAGGGAAATGAAGAAACTATTGAAATCCACATGGATCTCGTGTGGTTTCAGAGTCCCAGGTTTCAGAGGCGTTCTTCCTCCAGGTGTCAGATGGCGAGAATCCCAGATCACCTTCTTCTTCAAAGATTACAATTTCCCCTTCCACCTAGTCGATGATGCCCTCCAGCATATCTCCTTCTCTTCCCACAGCTACGCCCTTGAACCCAACCCCTCCCAACACTACAAAGACAGAACCCCTCAGTCCTCACCTTCCACCCCACCAACTTCCGTATACACCGCATCATCCTCTGCCACTTCTGTCACCTACAAACGGACCCCACCAAAGATATATTTACCTCCCCATTCCTACCAGCATTCCGTTCCCTCCACGACTCCCTCATCAGATCCACGCCACCCCCTACCAGCCCAAAACCCACTCCTGGCACCTTCCCCTGCCACCCCAGGAAGTGCAAAACCTGTGCCCACACCTTCCCCCTCTCCTCCGTCCAAGACCCACAAGCATCCTTCCCCATCTAACAGAATTTTACCCATATCTCCACCAATATCATTTACTGTATCCGTTGCACCCGAAGTGGAATGCCACCTTGCAGACCATTTCAGAGAACATCCCTGGGGCACCCATACCAACCAACCCCACCATCCCGTGGCTGAACACTTGAACTCCCCCTCCCACTCTGCCAAAGACATGCAGGTCCTGGGCCTCCTCCATCGCCAAACCCTTACCATCCGATGCCTTTTATTTCACCTTGGGACCCTACAACAACACGGGATGAATGTGGATTTCAACAGTTTCCTCATTTCCCCTCCTCCCACATTATCCCAGTCCCAAGCCTCCAACACGGCACCACCCTCTTGACAATAGACAATAGGTGCAGGAGTAGGCCATTCTGCCCTTTGAGCCTGCACCACATTCAATATGATCATGGCTGATCATCCTTAATCAGTATCCTATTCCTGCCTTATCTCCATAACCCTTGATTCCACTATCCTTGAGAGCTCTATCCAACTCTTTCTTAAATGAATCCAGAGACTGGGCCTCCACTGCCCTCTGGAGCAGAGCATTCCACACAGCCACCACTTTCTGGGTGAAGAAGTTTCTCCTCATCTCTGTCCTAAATGGTCTACCCCGTATTTTTAAGCTGTGTCCTCTGGTTCGGCACTCACCCATCAGTGGAAACATATTTCCTGCCTCCAGAGTGTCCAATCCTTTAATAATCTTATATATCTCAATCAGATCCCCTCTCAGTCTTCTAAACTCAAGGGTATACAAGCCCAGTCGCTCCAGTCTTTCAGCATAAGGTAGTCCCGCCATTCCAGGAATTGACCTCGTGAACCTACGCTGCACTCCCTCAATAGCCAGAATGTTGTTCCTCAAATTTGGAGACCAGAACTGCACACAATATTCCAGGTGTGGTCTCACCAGGGTCCTGTACAGCTGCAGAAGAACCTCTTTGCTTCTATACTCAATCCCTCTTGTTATGAAGGCCAGCATGGTATTAGCCTTCTTCACTACCTGCTGTACCTGCATGCTTACCTTCATTGACTGGTGTACAAGAACACCCAGATCTCTTTGTACTGCTCCTTTACCTAAATTGATTCCATTTAGGTAGTAATCTGCCTGTCCATTACCTTTCCCATCTATCCGCTCTACCCTCCTCTTCAACTTATCACCTTCTCCCCCACCTTTACCTACGTATCACACTCTCAGCTACCTTACCCTCCACCCCACCCCCTCCCATTTATCTCTTAGCCCTCTGGTCCACAAGCCTCATTCCTGATGAAGGGCTTATGCCCAGAAAGTTGATTCTTCTACTCTTCAGATGCTGCCTGACCTGCTGTGCTTTTCCAGCACCATACTCTCGACTCTTATGCTGAGTGGATGATCCATCTGGACTGCTGCAGTGGTTCCCGACATCACAGATGCTAGTCTCAAGCTAATTCGATTCACTCTTCATGATTCCAAGAAATGGTTGCAAACACTGGATACAGCAAAGGCTATCAGTCCTGACAGCTTTTGGCAATAATGCTGAAGGCATGATCAACTTGCCACACCACTAGTTAAGCTATTCCAGTTCAGGTACAAGACTGTCTTTTACCTGACAATGTGGACAATTGCCCAGGTACATCCTATATATAAAAAGCAGGACAAATCCAACTACTGTCCTATCATTCTACTCTCAATCAGCAGCAAAATAATGGAAGGTTTCATCAGCAGTAGTATCACACATCACACAAGTTCCAGGCAATCATCATCTGAAACAAGAAAGAATTTAACTATCACCTCTCAACTCTAAATGGTACTACCAGCACTAAATCCCCCACTACCAACATCCTAGTGTTTATTAGAAACCATGATTGGTCACATAAATATTGTGACTACAGGAGCTAAAGCTCCAAACACCTGTCTACCATCTGCAATGTACAAGTCAGGAGTGGGATGAAATGCTTGCCATTTGCCTGGATGAGTGCAACTCCAGCAACACTCGAGAAGGTTGGCATAATCCAGGATAAAGCAGCCCTCTTAATTCGCACCAAATCCACAAACATTCATATCCTCCACCAACAACATTCAGTAACAGCAGTGTGTACCATCTACAAGATGCACTGCAGAAATTCACCAACGCTTTAACACAACAAACCCGTGACCACCATCATCTTAAAAGATGAGGGCAGCAGATTCATGGGAATATCACAACATCCAAGCCATTCACCATACTGACTCAGATATTTATACTCCAAAATATAACTTTATTTAAACAGAACTCAAGTTCACACTTTTCATTTAGCCACATTTCATAAAATTCATACCCACTAAATACTGGCTCCCCATATTTATACATCCAATTCCAACCCAATTAATTATTAGTTAATATAGTTATCACCTGTTCCCTCATTTCAGTAAAAGTCTCTAGCATGGCTTCAGACCATATTAGGTGATATGATTGGGAACATATTACAGTTACTTCAGTGACACTGTCTAAATCCTGGAGCTTCCTCCCTGATGACATTGTGGATGTAGCTACTGCGATGCATGAAATGGACTGCAGTGATTCAAGAAAGCAACTCCCTACAACTTTCTCCATGGCAGTTAGACATGGACGATAAATGCTGGAGCAGCCAGTGATACCCACATCCCATGATGAAATTTTGAAAAAAAAGTGCCTTGAAGTCCTCCTCTTTAAGACAGTAAGACTGTAAGAAATAGGAACAGGACTAGGCCACACAGCCCCTCGAGCCTGCTCCGCCATTCAATAGGATCATGGCTGATCTGACATTCCTCATATCCACTTTCTGCCTATTCATCATTACACTTCATTCCCCTGTTGATCAAGAATTTATCTATGAGTTATCTTTAACTGTGTCTTCGCATCTTCTTCCGCACAGCAACTCCTCCAGTCCCACTTGTTCACTTGCCGTTCACTTGTCAAGAACCGTACTTGAAAAATGCCTATTTGGCTAGGTTACTGATATGCTATTGGTGAATATGTGATCAATGTATTTGAAGCAATCTGTTCAGAAGAGAAGGGGCAAACATAGAAGGTTTACTGAAAACAAGATATTTGTGTCGTTCTGTCTTTCCGTGTTTGTCAGATTCCAGTTTTTTCATAATTAATTCTTTTGTATCTTCCTCTTTATAACATGAGGATTTCTGTGAGCATTGGTTACGTTTTGATCATTACGTAAAAGAGATGCCAAGCTAGAGTTTTTGGTTCTACATGTATCATTTAAACAGCATTTAACTGGGTAAACTCTTTACTCAATTAACTTAAATAATTATGCTGTCTTTTAGAATAAAAAGGATTGCTTTTGATGACTATCATAAGACCTGGTGCGAAATCGCCACGACAAAAGCAACTGAGAGCCACAAAGATCCAAGTACGGTAATATACCAATTCAGGTGCTTCTTACTACTTGCTCTAAAAATAATATGACAGATTTGGATGATACACTGGGTTAGGATGCTTACTTTATACATTCAGGGCCTGCATTTCAAATCAGCCTAGACTACTACTTATAAGGGTTCAAATTTAGTGAGTTTCTTTTCTTAATTTTCTCATGGGATGTGGGCCTCATTAACAAGCATTTGTTGCTTATCCCTCATTTCCCTTATGCTGAGTGACCTGTTGGGCCTTTGAAGAGGGCAGTTAAGAGCCAAGCACATTGGAGTCACATATAGGCCAGTCCAGGTAAGGATGGCCAGTTTTCTTCCCGAAAACATAAGTGAAACAGATGGACTTTTACAGCAATTCCACAGTAGTTTCATGGTCACTACAATTGAAACTGGCTTTATTTTCCAAACTTATTCATTGTACTTCACTTCTATCAGTTGCTGTGGTGGGATGTGAACCTTTATCGTCAGAGCATTGGCCTGGCCCTCTGCAGTCCTCATCATTACCATTAATACAGCATTACCATTATGCCACTCTGTTGTCCATTTTGGACAAGTTCAACAAAGTTTCCATTAAATGTTAACATGCAATGCAAAATTGAAATCTAGTTAAGTTCTGAAAGGGCAATTTGGAATGAGCTATGTATGAAGTATAAAACAATGTACATTTAATTTAGTATGGTCTACAGTTACAATCTATAGCAATGACTTGGATGAAGAGATTAGATTAGATTACTTACAGTGTGGAAACAGGCCCTTCGGCCCAACAAGTCCACACCGACCCACCGAAGCGCAACCCACACATTCCCCTACATTTACCCCCCTACCTAACACTACAGGCAATTTAGCATGGCCAATTCACCTGACCTGCACATCTTTGGACTGTGGGAGGAAACTGGAGCACCCGGAGGAAACCCACGCAGACACAGGGAGAATGTGCAAACTCCACACAGTCAGTCGCCTAAGTTGGGAATTGAACCCGGGTCTCTGGCGCTGTGAGGCAGCAGTGCTAACCACTGTGCCACCGCGCCGCCCACGGTGCTTGATTTGCTGATAACACAAAGATTGATAGGAGAGTAAGTTATCGTGGGAACACAAGGACCCTACAAAAGGATGTCGGTTAAGTGATTGGGCACAAATTCAATAGATGTCGTATCAGGTGGGAAGTTGTGAACTTATCCATTTTGGCAGGCAGAATCGAAGAGCAGTTTATTTTTAAATGTGAGAGATTACAAAATGTTGCAGTACAGTGTACTGTACATGACTCTCAAAAATGTTAGTGTGCAGATGTAAGTTAGGAAGGCAAGTGGAATACTGTTATTTATTGAAAGGGCAAGTTTTACTAAAGTTGTAGAGGCTATTAGTGAGACCACATCCAGAGTATTTTACAGTTTAGGTTACTTTATAAGGAAGGATTGGACAGATTGCTTCTGTATCCTTTGGAGATTTACAAGAATGAGAAGTGATCTTAATGAAGCATGTGAGATCCTGAGAAGATTTGAGAGGATGGATGTTGAGAGGAGAGTTCCCCTTGTTGGAGAGTTTAGGAACTACACAGTTTAAAAATAAGGGATCTCCCATTTAAGATTAGGAAAATTCTTTTTATCTGGATGCATTGCTAGTCTGTGGAATTATCTTGCTAGAAAGCAGAGCAGAGCAGTGTCATTGAATACTTTTTAAAGCTGAGTTGGTAGATTCTTAATATGGGAGTCAAAGAGTATAAGCATTGATAGAAAATTAGAGTTAAGGCCATAGTTAAATCAGCTGTGAAGTAAGCTCAAGAGACAATGAATGGTTTACTCTTCCTAATTCCTATTCACTGCTTGCAAAATGGTCTACTCTGTACGGATCAAAGATTTTGAATGCAAGTTGAGTGATTGCTTCGCAAATGCCTTCATTGAGTCCGCAAGCATTCCCTAAGTGTCCAGTCACCTGCTATATTACTTCTCCACTTTTGCAATCCTACCAACATCACATCCGCAGTCTTCTGCAGTTTGCCAATGAAAATCAAAGTAAGCTCAAGGAACATCTTTCTATGAGGCACTTTTGCACCCTTCAGAGCTCAATATTAAGTTAATTTTCAGACCATAATTTCAGCGATTCTTCTGACAGACCTTGACCACCAGACCGTATTCCCACCCCCCCACCACCTCACCAATTTCACTTGCTTAAAGCCAGTTCATTTGTCAGAATTTGTAACAATCTAGTTGAAAGTTAACCAAAACTTTTAGCTGCTTTTCTTTCCACAGATGCAAGCTGACCTGTTCCATATTTCCAGCAATTACTGTCTATGCAACAGAGTTTTGCACTGGAAAGTGAATACAGCAAAGTAGTTAAGCCTTAGAGTTTTAATTTATCAAACATTGAAAGATTATACCAACTTTCCACAATGCCTACTTTACTCTAGTGTACCATTTGGGAAAGCAGCATTTCAAGGAAAATAGCTGCATAGTTATGATTCTCCAATGTGTTCAACCATTAAAATGAAACCTGTTCTCAAGAAACAAATAGGTGATTTTATTTGTAGTTGAAACTTTATTGCTGGAACAGCACAGCAGGTCAGGCAGCATCCAGGGAACAGGAGATTCGACGTTTCAGGCACAGGCCCTTCTTCAGGAATGGGCCTGAAGAAGGGCCTGTGCCCGAAACGTCGAATCTCCTGTTCCCTGGATGCTGCCTGACCTGCTGTGCTGTTCCAGCAATAAAGTTTCAACTTTGATCTCCAGCATCTGCAGACCTCACTTTCTCCTCGAAGATTTTATTTGTACCTTTGTTTCAGTGCCAGTGCCCTATCCTCATCTCAAAGCATTGTATGATGGACTGGAAAAGGAGGATTTACGGGAAGAGATTGAAGAACAGAATAAAGAGTGCGTATTCATCTGAATTCAATGAGTTAACACCTAACAGTACAGGTACCCACTTATAGGAGGTTATATAGATTGCAAGTATTATATAATAAAATCAGGGCTAGTCTTATATAGCAAAGCCATGGCCACTATTATAAAGTCAGGGTATTGTGGGATTCATGATACCACCTGAACCACGTTTGTAGTTTAGCTGCAAAGGACCCCCGCCATTGTGAACACCAGTCTGAAGACTACTTCACATCCAATGTTTGAGTAAAGGGGCAAAGAAAGCAGAAAGCACCAGAAATCTATGTGACAACTGTCTGAAATCTCTGAAAAGACCAAATCAGCTGTTAATTGGGCCTGTAAACAGTACAGTTCAAATTATTTAACAATGTTAAAAGTCACACAACACCACAATATAGTCCAATAGGTTTAATTGGAAGCACACTAGCTTTTGGAGTGAAACCACCTGATGAAGGAGCGACGCTCCAAAAGCCAGTGTGCTTCCAATTAAACCTGTTGGACTATAACCTGGTGTTGTGTGATTTTTAACTTTGTACACCCCAGTCCAACACCGGCATCTCTAAATCATGATTTAACAATGTTCGCGTTGCACAGCATCTAGTTGAAATGGATCCTTCAAAGAGGCCTAAGTGAAAAGGCTACAAAAATGCTACTAAACAGTTCTTAGCTTGACACATTGCCATATTTCCTTGCCGTTTCTGTGAAAAGGTTTTTGGTTGCCAATAGCCAAACCCTGAGCTCTCCGTCACCTTCAAGGACAAACATTGCTGCTACGGGCATCTAGCAACCATTCATTTGATTTCTCACAGTTATTTTGACCCTGACTTACCTCATACACTCAATGTGTCATGCATGTGGTAGGAGTATGACAAACATATTAAAATAATCTAGTCTCATAATATTGTGTGAAATCAGTTCATTTGGATGAAAGGGAACACAAAGTTTCACAAGCTTTTAAATCAGTACCTGCCATCAAGAACACAGTATATGTCCTTGTTCACATATATTTATATGAAGTTTTGTTTATCGTAACTGATTAAATAATTGAAATAATTACTTCAACTTGTTTTCGGCTATCATTTTCCTTCCTCATTTAAGACAGTATATACGGCCAAAGATAACACAGAAAACAAGGGAGGCGTTGCATTTATGTGACACCTAATCTTTTTTACTTTCCATACCAAATGGCACCTCCAATTGTCATCTATTCCTTAAAGGACTGATTAAAAAGAATTCAGAATTAATGGAATCTCATTATAGTTGATTCCCTGCAGTCATCTGGTAAAGTCCTCTGGGATTATGGTACATTTCTAGCAAGACCTCTAAGCAAATTCAGATTCTTCATGTCTCATATAAATCCAGTGAAGAACGACAATCTGTTAGTCTTGATGGCTCTAATCTGAGTCAATTCTTGCATTCACTATCTGTTCTAATCTTAAAAGAACTCCACTCATGCTGCCTCCAAAAGTTCAATGTCTTGTTTTGTACCCAACATTTTCTTTCACTGTTCACATTATTGAACAGGGTAGAAGAAAAAAGCATACTGTCTGATTGATGATGAGACAGTGAGGTCTGCAGATGCTGGAGATCAGAGTTGAGGGTGTGTTGCTGGAAAAACACAGCAGATCAGGCAGCAACTGAGGAGCAAGAAAATCAACTTTTCGGGCTGGAGCCCTTCATCAGGAATGACTGCAGTTTCTGTTTGTATCACAACCTTTCTTGTGCCTGATACTCTAATCCTCTCTCTATGACTTCTGTCATGGTTGGTGCCACTATACACTTTCCCGATTTGTCTGTCCCCAAGTAGTAATTATCCCCACGCTTCCCAAACTATACTTTGAGATCCCTATTGGGGCTGCAGGATGAGACTTTGTTATAAACTGGCAAATAGAAGATGCGGAGAGTGAAAACATAACCGTATAAGTATCAGGTTGCAATGAGGAATAGGTGAAAAAGGTAACTTAGACACTTACTTTAGATAAATTGGCAAGAATGCTTTCCTTTCCATTGTGGAGCAAAAATAAAAATGAAAAACTTTGAGAAGGAAATTGGTAGGAGACTCCCCAGCATTAGAATATTTTTCTTTATTTCTCAGTCATGGGATGTGGACATCACTAGTTGACCAGCATTTATTGTCCATGCCTAATTGTCCTTGACAAGGTTGCTACAACACACTGTGCTTTACATTTTTTAACATTTTTTTAACCTGATTTTGTAATCAACCAGTTCAGAGAGTTCCAGAATATTCATTCAGTGATAGAGAAGGAGCAGCAATATAGTTCCAAGTCAGAATGTGGCTTGGGGGGATCTTACAACTGTTAGTTATTGAGAAATTGAGATAAAGCAAAACTAACTGATCTTATTGACTTGCACTCACTCCCAGTCCACTAATGCCATGATTTTAAAATTCTCATTTTTCTTTGAAGCCCCTCTATGATCTCTATCTCTGTAATCTCCTGGAGCACTGCAAACTGCTGGGACCTCTGCCACATTTGTCTTTGCTTTTACACCCACATTGATAGCTATGCTTTCAGATGGTTGGGCCTTAAGCTCTGATTGCTTCTGTAAATTTACCCACCCTCTTTCCTGCTTTAAGGCTGTTCTTAAAAATCTACCTCGTTACAGTGATTCTTCAGCCTCAGTTCTAATGATACCTTCCTGAGGTTGCTTTCAGTTTCAGTTCACCTTGGGAGATTTGACTATGTTAAATATGCTACAGAAGTGCAAAATATTATTGAGGTAGGAAAGAATAGAATGCAAGTAATCAGAGATATCCTTAGTAAGAGAAATAAACATGATCTTTGAACAGGACCATGGGAGATGGACTGATTGGATCATTGCTAGTATGTATAAGCAATGCATTCAATAATGATGTGATTTGGAGGTACTGGGGTGGACAAAGTTAAAAATCACATAACACCAGGTTATAGTCCAACAGGTTTATTTGGAAGCACTAGCTTTCGGAGCACTGCTTCTTCATCAGGTAGTTAGTGGGGCAGATCATAGGACACAGAATTTATAGTAAAAGGTCAAAGTGTCATAGAACTGATGTGATGGATTGGACAAACCTAGATTGCTGTTAAGTCTTTAATCACTTCAAATGAGGTTGCTGGTTTCGATTCATTAATATGTAAATCCCCACTGGCCCTGCTGTACAGAGGGAGGGGCAAAGCATAGACCAATAGTAATTGGAGACTTGATAGTCAGTGGCACGGATAGGCGCTTCTCTGATCACGAGAGAAACTCCAGGATGGTACGTTGCCTCCCTAGTGCCAGGATCATGGATGTTTCTATGCAGGTGCAGGGAGGGTAAACAGACAGAAGCCATTGTTCATATTGGCACAAATAACGTAGGTGGGAAGAGTGACAGAGTCCTGCAATGACCATTCACGGAGTTAGGTAGTAAACTAAAAAGCACGACATCTGGATTACTCAGGATTACTCCCATGTGCCACTGACGACAGGAACAGAGATTTTGTACAATTTAACTGGTGTAGGGGAGAAGGATTCAGATATGTGGATCATTGGGATGTCTTCCACGGTAGGTGGGACTTGTACATGATGGAGGAGTTGCACTTAAACTGCAAAGACACCAATATTGTGGCAGGGAGGTTTGATAATGCCACTTGGGAGGATTAAAACTAGTGTGGCAGCTGGTGGGAACTGAAGCAGCAGGTCAATACCTATAGAGACTGGGCAATAGCTTGAGACTAAGGCAAAAATAGCTAAGAGGAAGATCAGTCAGGGAGAGGTTGCTGAGCTCAGTGGAACTTGAGGCTTGGACTGTATTTGCTTCAATGCAAAAGTATAACAGGTAAAATGGATAAACTTAGAGCCTGGATTAATGCATTCAATTACAATGTTGTTGCTATCACAGAGACATGGGACAGGATTGACAGTTTAACATTCCAGAATATTGACGAGACAGAAAAGGAAGCAAAGGAGTTGCATTATTGGTTAGGGAGCATATCACAGACTGGGTTGAGGGAGGAAAGCCTGGAGGGCTCTTTCAGCGAGGCATTATGAATAGAACTCAGGAATAGAAAGGGTGCAATCACAGTGCTTGGATTGTACCACAGACCTCCCAGCTGCCAGCGGGACAGATACATAGGCAAATTCTGGAAAGATGCAGAAATAACAGGGTCGTTGTGGTATGTGATTTTTAACTTCCCTCATATTGACTGGGACTCCCTTAGTGCTGGGAATTGGATGGGGAGCAATTTGTTAGGTGTGTCCATGAGGAATTGAAACATTATGTGGATAGTCCAATGAAGGAGGGTGTCATACTGGACCTGTATTGGGAAATGAGCCCAGCAGATGATCAATGTTTCGGTTGGGGTGCATTTTGGTAGTAGTGATCATAATTCCGTAACTTTTCAGATACTTATGGGTAAGCACAAGAGTGGACTTCAGATGAAGATGTTAAATTGCAGTAAGGTCAACTATAACCAAATTAAGCATGAATTGGAGAATGTGAATCAGGAGCAGCTGTAAATCCACATCTGAAATGTGGGAGTCTTTTCAAGCCCAGTTGATTAAAATACAGGACAGGCTTGTTCCCGTAAAAATTAGGACAGGAATGAATCTAGAGGAAGTAGGAAGGGTATTAAGGGAGCTAAAAGTAGCCATGAAATATCCTTGGCCAGCAGGGTTAAGGAAAATTCCAAGGCATTTTATAATGGAGGGTGGTTATGTGTGGAGCTGGAGGAAATGGATGAGATTCTTAATGAATACTTTACCAAAGAAAAGGACTTGAGGAATGTTGAGATTAGGGAAAGGTGTATGAATATTCTCGGGTAGATCAACATAATGAAGGAGAAAGTGTTGGGTGTCTTGAAATGCATGAAGGTAGACAAATCCTCAGGGCCAAATGAGCTCTATCCCAGAATACTGTGGGAGGCAAGGGAAGAAATAGCAAGGGGATTAATACATATCTTTGCATCCTCTTTGGCCTTTGGCAATGTTCCAGAGGACTGAAGACGAGGTGCCACTGTTTAAGAAGGGTAGTAAGGACAAGCCAGGGAACTATAGATCAGTGAGCTTGACGTTGGTGATGGGCAGGTTGTTGGAGGGAATCCTGAGGGACAGGATGTACATGTACTTGGAAAGCCAAGGACTGATTAGGGATAGTCAACATGGCTTTGTGCATGGGAAATCATGTCTCACAAACTTGATTGAGGTTTTTGAAGAAGTAACAAAGAAGATTGATGAGGGCAGATCAGTAGATGTGATCTATATGGACTTCAGTAAGGCGTTCGACAAGGTTCCCCTGGGAGACGGATTAGCAAGGTTAGATCTCATGGAATACAGGAAGAACTAGCCATTTGGATACAGAACTGGCTCAAAGATAGAAGACAGTGGGTGGTGGTGGGGGGTTGTTTTTCAGACTGGAGGCCTGTGACCAGTGGAGTGTCACAAGGATCGGTGCTGGGTCCTCTACGTTTTGTCATTTACATAAATGATTTGGATGCGAGCATAAGAGGTACAGTTAGTAAATTTTCAGATGACACCAAAATTGGAGGTGTAGTGGACAGCGAAGATGATTACCTCAGATTACAACAGGATCTGGACCAGATGGGCCAATGGGCTGAGAAGTGGCAGATGGAGTTTAATTCAGATAAATGCGAGGTGCTGCATTTTGGGAAAGCAAATCTTAGCAGGACTTCCACACTTAATGGTAAGGTCCTAGGGAGTGTTGCTGAACAAAGCGACCTTGGAGTGCAGGTTCATAGCTCCTTGAAAGTGGAATCGCAGGTAGATAGGATAGTGAAGAAGGCGTTTGGTATGCTTTCCTTTATTGGTCAGAGTATTGAGTACAGGAGTTGGGAGGTCATGTTGCGGCTGTACAGGACATTGGTTAGGCCACTGTTGGAATATTGCGTGCAATTCTGGTCTCCGTCTTATCGGAAAGATGTTCTGGAACTTGAAAGGGTTCAGGTATACTTAAGAGGGAAATCAGGAGGACAAAAAGGGGACATGAGATAGCTTTGGCAGAATTAAGGAGAATCCAAAGGGTTGTTACAAATATATTAAGGACAAAAGGGTAACTAGGGAGACAATAGGGCCCCTCAAAGATCAGCAAGGCGGCCTTTGTGTGGAGCCACAGAAAATGGGGGAGATACTAAATGAATATTTTGCATCAGTATTTACTGTGGAAAAGGATATGGAAGATATAGACTGTAGTGAAGTAGATGGTGACATCTTGCAAAATGTCCAGATTACAGAGAAGGAAGTGCTGGATGTCTTGAAAAGGGTAAAGGTGGATAATCTCCAGGACCTGATCAGGTGTACCTGAGAACTCTGTGGGAAGCTAGAGAAGTGATTGTGGGTCTCTTGCTGAGATATTTCTTTCATCAATAGTCACAGGGGAGGTGCAGGAAGACTGGAGGTTGGCAAAAATGGTGCCACTGTTTAAGAAGTGCTGTAAAGACAAGCCAGGGAACTATAGACTGGTGAGCCTGACCTCAGTTGTGGGCAAGCTGTTGGAGGGAATCCTGAGGGACAGGATGTACATGTATTTGGAAAGGCAAGGACTGATTAGGGATAGTCAACATGGCTTTGTGCGTGGGAAATCATGTCTTACAAACTTGATTGAGTTTTTTGAAGAAGTAACAAAGAAGATTGATGAGGGCAGAGCAGTAGATGTGATCTATATGGACTTCAGTAAGGCGTTCGACAAGGTTCCCCTTGGGAGACTGATTAGCAAGGTTGGATCTCATGGAATACAGGGAGAACTAGCCATTTGGATACAGAACTGGCTCAAAGGTAGAAGACAGATGGTGGTGGTGGAGGGTTGTTTTCCAGACTGGAGGCCTGTGACCAGTAGAGTGCCACAAGGATCAGTGCTGGGTCCTCTACTTTTTGTCATTTACATAAATGATTTGGATGCGAGCATAAGAGGTACAGTTAGTAAGTTTGCAGATGACACCAAAATTGGACGTGTGGTGGACAGCGAAGAGGGTTACCTCAGATTACAACAGGATCTGAACCAGATGGGCCAATGGGCTGAGAAGTGGCCGATGGAATTTAATTCAGATAAATGCGAGGTGCTGTATTTTGGGAAAGCAAATCTTAGCAGGATTTATACACTTAATGGTAAGGTCCTAGGGAGTGTTGCTGAACAAAGAGACCTTGGAGTGCACGTTCATAGCTCCTTGAAAGTGGAGTTGCAGGTAGATAGAATAGTACAGAAGGCGTTTGGTATGCTTTCCTTTATTGGTCAGAGTATTGAGTACAGGAGTTGGGAGGTCATGTTGCGGCTGTACTGGACATTGGTTAGGCCACTGTTGGAATATTGTGTGCAATTCTGGTCTCCTTCCTATCAGAAAGATGTTGTGAAACTTGAAAGGGTTCAGAAAAGATTTACAAGGATGTTGCCAGGATTGGAGGATTTGAGCTATGGGGAGAGGCTGAACAGGCTGGGGCTGTTTTCCCTGGAGCGTCGGAGACTGAAGGGTGACCTTATAGAGGTTTACAAAATTATGAGGGGCATGGATAGGATAAATAGACAAAGTCGTTTCTCTGGGGTCGGGGAGTCCAGAACTAGAGGGCATAGGTTTAGGGTAAGAGGAGAAAGATATAAAAGAGACCTAAGGGGCAACGTTTTCACACAGAGGGTGGTACGTGTATAGAATGAGCTGCCAGAGGATGTGGTGGAGGCTGGTACAATTGCAACATTTAAGAGGCATTTGGATGGGTATATGAATAGGAAGGGTTTGGAGGGATATGGGCTGGGTGCTGGCAGGTGGGACTAGATTGGGTTGGGATATCTGGTCGGCATGGACAGGTTGGACCGAAGGGTCTGTTTTCATGCTGTACATCTCTATGACTCTATGACTCTGTGACTGAAGAGTAGTCAATGTTGTCCCTTTGTTTAAGAAGGAAAACAGAGATAATCCTGGCCAGTGAGCCTGACATCAGTGGTGAGGACGCTGTTGGAGAAGCTACTGAGAGGTAGGATTTATTCACATTTGTATCCGTTGCACCTGATGTGGTCTCCTCTACATCGAGGAGACAGGACACCTACTTGTGGATTGTTTTGGAGAACTCAGGCTTTGGAGTTCCCGACTCAGGCGACTGACTGTGTGGAGTTTGCACGTTCTCCCCGTGTCTGCGTGGGTTTCCTCCGGGGGCTCCGGTTTCCTCCCACAGTCCAAAGATGTGCAAGTCAGGTGAATTGGCCATGCTAAATTGCCCGTAGTGTTAGGTAAAGGGGTAAATGTAGCAGTATGGGTGGGTTACGCTTCGGCGGGTCGGTGTGGACTTGTTGGGCCGAAGGGCCTGTTTCCACACTGTAAGTAATCTAATCTAATCTAATCTAATCTCTGTACACCTGCACCCACCAACCCCACTGCCCCATGGCTGAACACTTCAACTCCCCCTCCCACTCCGTCAAGGACATGCAGGCCCGGGGCCTCTTCCATCGCCAAGCCCTTACCACCCGATGCCTGGAGGAAGAACACCTCATATTCTGCCTTGGGACCCTGCAACCACACAGGATCAGTGTGGATTTCAACAGTTTCTTCATGTCCCCATCCCCCACATTATCCCAGTCTCAAGCATCCAACTCGGCACTGTCCTCCTGACCTGTCCATCACCTTTCCCATCTATCTGCTCCACCCTCCTCTCCGACCTATCACCTTCCCCCTCACCTTCATCTACCTATCGTATTCTCAGCTACCTTCCCCCCAACCCCATTCCCCTCCCATTTATCTCTCAGTCCCCGGCCCACAAGCCTCATTCTTGACGAAGGGCTGATGCCCGAAACGTCGATTTGCTCCTCGGATGCTGTCTCACCTGCTGTGCTTTTCCAGCACCGCACTCTCAACAAATTATACAAGAAATGGCAGAACCCTTAGGAGCACTGACATACAGAGAGATCTGGACATACAAGGCCATGAATCCCTGAAAGTGGGAACACAGGTGGCTAAAGTTGTCAAGAAGGCAGACAATGTGCTTGCCTTCATCAGTCGGGACATTGAATATAAAAATTGCCATGTTACAGCTGTATAAAACTTTAATTAGGCTACCTTTGGAATATCATGTGCAGTTCTGGTCACCGTACTTCCAGAAGGATGTGGATGCTTTGAAGAGGGTGTACAGAAGGTTTACTAGAATGTTGCCTGGTCTGGAGGGTTTCAGGTATGAGGAGAAGTTGGATAAACTCAGATTGTTTTCACTGGAACATCGGAGGCTGAGTGGCGACCTGACAGAAGTCTACAAAGTTATGAGAGCATAGATAGGTGGATGGTCGGTGGCTGAATCCCAGGGCGGAAAAGGGCACAAGAGGGCACAGGTTCAAGGTGAGAGGGGAAAGTTTAGGGCAGAAGTGCAGGAAAGATTTTCACAGCGAAGGTGGTGGGTGCGTGAATTACACTGCTAGTGGAGGAGGTAGAAGCAGGCACATTAGCAACGTTTAAGGTGCATCTTGATAGATACATGAGCAGGAGGCGAACAGAGTTTGAATCCATGAATGGGCAATAAATAGCGGGTCTAAATAAGGACCAGGAATTGGTGCAGGCTTGCTGGGCTAAAGAACCTGTTCCTGTGCTATTTTATTCTTTGTTTGAGTCAGTTATTTTTACTTAGCATTGTCTAAAAATGAGAGAATATTTCCTCTGAAAATAAACTGCCACTTAGATGTCAGCAATTTAAAATCAAATTGTGCAATTTGATTTATGTTCTAACTGCGAGATAACATACTGTGTGCTTTTGTATCATGTTGTGCGCAGGTTCAATTATATAATGTATGGAGCGTTTAAGAAAGAAAGGAAAGCTCGAGTGACATTGGACGAGAAACTTGCACGAATCAACCGCATGAAGAATTGCTACATTATGGATAAACCCTTAGGTGATTTTTTTAAAAAATACTATTTCATGGAACGTTGGCATAGCTGACAAGACCAGCATTTGTTGCCAACCCCTAACTGCCCCATAGAAGTTAAAAAAAGTAAAAAGTACTTGGATAGGCACTTGAAATGTCATTACTTTCAAGAGTATAGATTGAGTGTTGCAAAGTAGGACTATTGTAGGAGTTATTGTCAGTGTAGACTCAATAGGCTCATGGCATTTTCTGGACTATACAATTCTATAAATCTAAAGTGGTGGTCTGTCACTGGTTTGAACCACTACAATTAATCTCCTGTAAATTCCTCCTTGTCTTCTTTGGCTGTCCCTCAGGGTTGAGGGTGACTTGCTCGAAGTGGTTCGCCCCTGTGCAGATGCTTCTTCTCCAGGTTGTGTGTCTTAGAGGGGATGTTGCATTTGTTTAAGAAAGCTTTCAGGGAATCCTCAGCCCTCCTACTGATCACTGTCCGTTGCAGAGCTCGGAGTAGAGCGTTTGTTTAGGGAGTCTTCTGTCAGGTATATAGACAATGTGGCCTACCTGTTGTAACTGATCGAGTATGACCAATGCCTCAATACTGGTGAAAGAATGCTCAGGTTGGTATACCTATCCTGCCAGTGGATTTGTAGAATTTTGTGAAGGCAGTAACTGGTGATAACTCTCCAGGGATTTGAGGACCATGGCTGTTCATGGTCAATGTTTCGGGTGCACACAGGAGGATGGGGACCATGAGCTTGCTGTTAGGTTTGAGGTATCGGATTTTGAATACTCTGTTCCTCAGGCATCTGAAGGCTGCACTGGCACATCAGAATTGATGTTGAATCTCTTTGTCACTGTCTGCTTGCACTAAGAGGAGGCTCCTGAGGTATGGCAAATGATTCACAATGTTCATGGGCTTGCCATAGATTTGTTGGTCGGGGAGCAGTGTTATGTGGCAGGAGCATGCTGGTAGAGCATTTTGGATTTCCAGATGTTTAGTCTGAGTACCATTTTCTCATTCATTATGGTGAATGGAACAATGTTGGTTTGTAGCTCAGTCTCCAAGCTTGTGTCCCAACAGGTATCTTCTGTGTACTGGAGCTTGGGGAGAGAAGGTGGTCTTGGTTCTGGCCTGGAGACATTGAAAGGTGAACAGTTTGCCGCTCGCTCTGTAGGTTAGCTCCACTCCAGTGGGGAGCTTCATGGACACAGGATGGAGCATTACACCAAGGAAGAAGGCAGACGGTGTTTGTACGATGACACAGCCCTGCTTGACCCCAGTTTGCACTTTGGGTCTGAGTAGATCCATGGCTGAGAATCACAGCTTGCAAGTCAAGTGGAGAATGGTGATGAATTTCTGCAGGCAGTTGATTTTGAGGAAGATATACCACATTACTCATGTGAGTTTCGAAAAGCCATGTACAGAGATTGGTGCTAATGCCTGCCGTTTTCTTGGATTTGTCATGCACTAAAAACCATGTCCCTTGTGCCTCTTGACAAGCAGAAATCATTTTGAAACTCATGGAGGAACTCTATAGTCACTATGGGGAGTCAGTTGAGGAAGATTCTCCTGATGACCTTTCCTGTGGCAGACAGTAGGCAAATCCCTCTGTAATTTCCCCTGTCAGACCTGTCTCCTTTCTTAAGATGGTAACAATTACGGGCATCTCTGAGATCTCCTGGTATGCTGTCTTCTTTCCAGACAAGAGTGATGAAATTGTGGATTCGTGTCAAGACTGCTTCTTAGCCATATTTCCAACCTCAGTGGCAATTCCATCTGTGCTGAATATGTTGTTGTTTCTCAGCTGTAAAATGTTTTTTCCAACCTCGTGGCAAGTTGGAGGTGTGCTGAAATGACGATGGGTAGTGTGTTGCTGGATGATCTTGAGAGCACTTACATCGAAGGCTGTGCCTAGGCCGAGGAGGTACTCAAAGTGCAGTCTCCAGTAGGTTCTGACTGCCTCTCAGTCTCGATGAGCGACTGTGTTTTTGATTCTCAGTGGAGTAGCTACCTGTGTACTCAGACTGGAGACAATTTTGATTGCGCTGAAGAAGCTGCACACATAGTGGTGAGCTGCTAAGTCTTCTGCGCTCTTTCCACTCACCATCTAACCTTTGGATCATGGGTTCTTTGTTACATTTCAGCCTTCAGTTGCCTGTCACCTTGTTTCCTGTCACTCGGGTTTTGGTGGAGCTGCCAATTCAGGAATGCCTTGTTGTTGTGTTCTAGGAGATTCTGAATCTTTTGATCATTCTCATTGACTCAGTCTCAGTTCCCCATTGAAAGGCCGAGTTCACAAGTGCTGACTATGGTGTCTTTTAGTATGGACCAGCTGTTGTGGGCAGTCTGTGGCTTTGGCACATTGGTCATTACCAGGTTGTCTGTGAGGCACTGCTGGAGTAGTCTTTCTTCTCAGGGTCTTTGAGTCTAGCAACATTCAGCAGAATGTTTCTGCCTCTGCCAATTTGGGGCCAGGTTGATGGAGATGTGAGAGTGGATTAATCAGTGATTGGTCCAGTGGTTGCCAGCTCACCATGGTGAGGATGATGCAGACATCTCTGTGGTCCCTCCATCAAATGCTAATGTAATCTGTTCCATGCCTATGCTTGGAATGGGGTAATGCCCTCAGGTCTTGTCCTTGTCCCTCTGGGGGAGCAGCATGTTTGTTATGATGAGGTCATGTTCTTGACACTTGGTCAGGAGGAGGACTCCATTGGAGTTTGTTTCCCCTTCACCTTCCTTGCTTAACATATCTTTCCAAAGGTTTATATCCCTCTTGACTCTGGCATTGAAGTTGCTGAGGAGAATCAACTTGTTTCCTATGGGGATGCGGGACAGCAGTTCACAAAGGCTGGGGTAGAATGCCTCTTTCATCTCATCCGTTGCGACTAGGGTCGGGGTGTAAATATTGACAACTGTGATGCGCTGCTTCTGGGCCAGGCTCAGCTGTAGGGCCATGAGGTGCTCACTTAGGAGGATTCATTGGGATGTCCAACCAGTTATGGTGAAGCTGACCCTATTGAGGTGATATTCTTCTGATTTGCCTTTCCAGAGGAAGTGTAATCATCATTTTGTTCTTTGAGCTGCCCTTCTCCTGTTGGTTGTGTCTCACTCAGGGCAGCGATCTCAGTGTTATAGCACCAGAGTTCCTGGGCAATAATGGCACTGTGATACCGAAATCTGTCATTGTTGAATTCATTTGACTGGGGGTGGAGGAGGTGGTGAAATATAGGCAGACTCCATTGAGGGCTGTGATTGAGAAATCAGGGCGTGGGGGTTCAAGCAGACGTTACACTTTCATTTTGGGCTGAAGATTATCTAACTGGAGGCTGATCCCCAAGCTGCTGTCAGGGTTTACCTGCCTATCTTGCAATGTGGCCTGGCCAACACTGTGCTCATAATACATCAGCGAAAGCAGGGAGAGTTCAGTTAGCCCAAAGACCAATGGGTTACTCAATACTCACCCATTAATGGATTAAAAGAAGTAGATTAACTGAGTCAGTGATGGGCATACCATCTTCTGCCAGTTCATCCAATTTTAACTGAATCCCATCCCTGCAGCTGTCACCCCATTCCAATGTGTGATTTAACATTCCAGCCGATATAAGATTCCAGAGATGTCTTGTAGAGAGTGCACATTCCTGGAGATCAGGTGAAGGTGAGGTGTTCTTCCATTGTAATAGATGTGACATTATACTATCACCATCCATCTTGAGAGCAGTGTTAATCAGGCAGGAAGGTCTGGACTACAGGCCCTGTTGCCTTCTTCATTACTCCCCAACAACAAAAGGATATGCCTGGCAGTTTACCTGCCTGTGGGCTTTTGGGGCTAGATCTTTTTATTTGGGCACCTTTAGCAAGGACAGCCCCACCCTGGGAAGATCTTCTTACCCTCTAATACCATGAGATGAGCTTTATGTTTTTACACAATATACTTTGCTGATTCGTCAGTCATTTTTTAAAGCATAGTAATGCTTCTTGAATTTTATGAAGAAAATTGGTCAGGTTTAACATAGTAAAGGGCTGGCCAACAATTTCCTAGTGTAGTGCTGATCAGACCAGAATCTGTCCCTCTTTTGATTCTCCATTCTTGTTGAATCAATTGCTATCAGTCAGAGGAGCAGCATGCAGCATGGATACCACAATTAAACTCAGTATTCCTATATCAGTATTTATGTAGTGAGGATGAAATCAGATTTGATCCTGATGCTCTCCAGGCAGGCAACATTTCCTGGTTCAGTTCAGATATGAAGATCAGGAGAAAGTGAGGACTGCAGATGCTGGAGATCAGAGTCAAGAGTGTGGTGCTGGAAAAGCACAGCAGGTCAGGCAGCATCCAAGAAGCAGGCGAATCAACTTTTCGGGCATAAGCCCTTCATCAACACCTCCTGATGAAGGGCTTATGCCTGAAACGTCGATTCTCCTACTCCTCAGATGCTGCCTGACCTGCTGTGCTTTTCCAGATATGAAGATCAGCCTGACTCACTGGCTCATATATAGCATTGCCCAGTGACAGCTGGACCTTTCCAGAAAGGAGGGAAGAATTGTTTTTTAAAAATTTTCAAAATTTGTGCACACTTTCAAAGATAATAAATGTGAAATCTTTTCACTGTCAGATTAATCAACTGTGGATGTTGATATATTTCATATTAACATTATTACATCATGTTATTTGCTTTACTTTAGAAGCTTCAACTTCAGTAACCCAGGATCTGCCAACAGGAACCAAGCCAGTGCAATCCAACAGCAATACAAAAGATGAGGAAATGTGGGACAAGGAAGTAGACAGTTTAGTTGGTTGGACAGCTCAGCTCAATTTAGATGAGTTGGAAGGGTGATTAAGGAAAAGCATGTCAATATTCAACTCTTTCATGGCCTGCAAGCCTGTCACTAAATTAATTTGGAAGATTTGATGTTCCCTTCAATACTGCAAAAACTGGTTGTTCCTAAAATAATATTCAAAGGTCTCTATCCTGAAACATATCTTTATTATTTCCAGACTGTGAAATAAATGTTATTGATGTGATTAAAAACTTTGAAGGAAACGGTTCTTGGATTGCAACTTTGGTTTCTACTTTTTTTTTCATTGATGATGACACCTCCCATCTAATATTGCTCAAAGGAACTCTAGATCTCACAATACCCGTTAAAATTGATGACGTGAGAGGGACTTGGATTCCATACTTTCTCAATCTTCACTTTCTCCAGTGAAAATATTTCAGTTCACATCTTCTGTCCTCAATTTGTAGAGTTAATATCTAAATGAATCATAAAGACCATAGAGTAAAGACAAAATACTGGAATGCTGGAATATTATTTATAATTACTGTATTTATTACAAAGTCCAGAAGGTACAATTTCTGTGCCCAGATATTTACCATAGAGATTTCTTTTGCCTGCCATCTTAAATTTCAGACATTTAATCTTGTATCTTGGCTTCTTGTTCTTGAAACCTCAACTGCTGGAAACAATGTATTTCTGTCGATCTGTCCACTCCTTTCACCATAAATGTGAAAATTTATTCATACTCACTTTTCAATCTGGATTATACTTAATTAAGCCATCTATTTTTGAATCCAGTGAAGGTGATCTAGCAAGGAGAATGAAGCAGGGACATTCTCTCAAGCTGTCAGAAAATGGTTACCAACGTTTTCCTCCACTGCATTCAGTTGTTTTGGGATACCAAACCTCAGGGATGATCTGTTAGTTTAGAAGTGCACATCACAGATTCACCAGCATGATATTAAAACGTGAAAGATTATTTCATTAATTCAGGTTGTTTAAATTTGGGTGATATTCCCTCGAGTAATGAGAGCTAACTAACCTCATCGTAGTGTTTCATCAAAGGGATTCAGTAGAGTAGGTACAAAGAAACTGGTTCTTCTGGAGGAGATTCCAAACCAAGAGGACGTATCTTATAATTAGATGCAGACAATTTAGGTGTGAAAGCAGGACGTATGTTCTGACACAAGTGGAAGTCTCAATCTCTTGCCTCAAAAAGGCTTTTGAAGCTGAATCAATTATGATTTTTAGAAATAAGTTTTTTTTTATTAGGAGTATTAAGGGATGTAGAACAAGTATGAGTAAATGGAATGGAGCTCTGATTGAATTGAATGGAACCAATGAAACCGAACATGCCCACCTTTTCATGGTTAATCAGCTTAATGCTACCAATGCAGTTGATATTGCCTTTTTACAATAACATCAATATTCAGCATCACTCTTTCTCTCTCTTTGTAGATGCCACCTAACCTACTAAGTACTTCCAGCCACTTCAATTTATATTTCAGATTTCCAATACGTGCAATATTTTGCTTTTGACTTGCCAAAATAAATTTACAGTAATCTACAATATGTTGTTGCAAGAACCACCAAGGGAAAAATAATGCAGGAAAATGTAAGTTAATGTGGAGAAACCAAAAGCATGTCATCAGGATCCTCCGTCTACCTGTCATTCCTGGAGCTGGGTTTTAATAAACTCAACATATTTTGAAATCTGTTATGCACCTGTTAGGAAACACATGCCTATTTTCAGTGCTCTCAGAACACAAAACACTAACCTCAAATCACACACTCTTTACTTTCTATGATGTCAATTAACTTTCTGGAAACCTAAACCTTTGTTAAGGAACAGAAGTTATTATTTTAACTTTCATTTTCAGTAGTGCATAAACAATCACTGAGATGCATGGCTCAAAATGACTTTTCCACTGTCATAAGGTCAGAAATGGGTATGTTTGTTAATGATTGCACAATGTTCAATAGCAATTGTGACTCTTCAGATACTGAAGCAGTCTGTGTCCAAATGCAGGTTTGGGCTGACAAATGACAAATAACATTCATGCCACGCAAATGCCAGGATATTGCCATTTACATCAAGAGAATCTAAGCATAACCCTTTCACTTTCAAAAGCATCACTATTGCTGAATCGTTCATAATCAATATCCTGGGGTTACCATTGACCAGAAACAGAACTGGACTACGCATATAAGTATATTAGCTACAAGAACATATTAGAGGTTGGGAATACTGCAGCAGGTAACTCAGCTCGTGATTCCCCAAAGCCTGTCCACTATCACAAATCAGGAATGTGATAGAATACTCAAAGTTTGTGAGAAGATCTGTAGCTCGGGTGCTCATTGTTGTGGTTCTGTTCGCCGAGCTGGGAATTTGTGTTGCAGATGTTTCGTCCCCTGTCTAGGTGACATCCTCAGTGCTTGGGAGCCTCCTGTGAAGCGCCTCTGTGTTATTTCCTCCGGCATTTATAGTGGTAGAATACTTTTCATTTACCTGAATGAGTGCAACTCCAACAACACTTGAACCTTAACACCTTCCAGGCCAATGCAGTTCACTTGATTGGCACCACATCCACAAACATTCACTCTCTCCACCACCAATGCTCATTACCATCCAAGTTTATCATTGATAAAATGCACTGCACAAATTCACCAAGGCTCCTTGGACAGGACTTTCCAAATCCATGCCATCTACCATCTAGAAGGGCAGCAGGTATAGGGGAACTACATCCACCTCAAGAGCTGCATTGCCTACTCCTGCTCTGATTTCTTGTATTCTGATAATACCACTGTAGCATTTGTCAAAGCTACCTCTTGCATGTCAGACTCATTTTACCTGTGACACTAATATTCCTTTATCATGCCAACTCAATACAGGGTATTTTACTGGTGGAGCCCTGAAGAGTTAGGATGTCAATTGTTTCAGTCCTTTTGGAGCCTTGGCAGGATTTCCTTTTATTGGGTATGTCCTTTATATGTCTATGGGCCTGATATTCACACTTGTGCAGTGGGAATGTAGTTCGAATTAATGAAATTTGCTGTAGGATTGTGTTATTATGAAGAATCTGTTATATCCTTGAAATTGAACTATTTGATGGATCAAACAAGAGAGGGTTTCATTTTAAGTGTAAATGTAATCATATTGGTGAGGTGGGGGGGGGGAGCGGGGTGGGGGGGAGCGGTTGCCTTATGGTAATAATGTGGACCTGTAATCTAACAGGTCATTGCATTCATGAGAGATACAGAACAGACTTGAAGTGAAAGAGTAACTAACAAAATACTAATCAACTACTTGATTAAAACCATCCTCAGAATACAAAGTAGCAGTGCTGAATAATAATTAGAGGCATTAACTCACAGAGCATGATATCTAATTACTTTATTGTGAGTGACTGGGGATGGTGCAAGAAACTTTCATCAGTCTAGAGAGGACTAAAGTTCTGTCATAGCCTAGAGCATGCTGCTTCTGCTATAACACTGTCACTTGGCTTTCTGACAGGTTTTATGAATTCTGTAATGATATCAACTTGTTGATGGATATAGATGCATTTCAAAATAAAACTCCAGGCAGTCAGATAAGTGGGAAATAGTGCTTTGGTGTGTTAGGTATTCCAGATATGTAGGTACAAAATTGAATAAATAATGGGCAATAAATTTGTTGTGACAGTCCTCTTGTAATCCAAATATTTTGTATTTGATATAAAAAAGAAAGACTTGCATTATTACAAAAATGTCTGTTACATGAATTAGTACAAGGTAGTTGAAATCCAGTAAGTGTGGTCACTGTTGTTGTGTTGCATCATAAGAACATATGAATTTGGACCAAAAGTAGGGCACATGGTCCTCGAGTGTGCTCTATCATGCAATAACATCACAGCTGATCATTTACTACACATTTTTGTCACCTCTAATAACCTTCCACCCTCTTCATTCTCAAGAGTCTATCTACTTTATCTCTGCCTTAAAAATATTTAAACCTTTTACTCCATTGCCTTATGAGAATAAGAGTTCCAAAGACTCTCAACTCTGTGAGAAAGAAAGTTCTCATAATCTCGGTCTTAAATGAACAACCCTTTTTTTTAAAACAGTGACCCTTATTTCTCGATTTTCCCACAACAGAAAAGATCTTCCATATCTACCCTGTCAAGATCCCTCAAGATTTTATATGTTTCTATCAAGTTAACTCTTACACTTCTGAATTCCAACAGATACAAGCCTAGCCTGTTATAAAACAATCACCTATTGTTTAACTTGACACACTACCAGAAGAGCAGAAATGGGTGCTGGAGATTAGAGTCAAGATTAGAGTGGTACTGGAAAAGCACAGCAGGTCAGGCAGCATCTGAGGAGCAGGAAAACCAATGTTTCGGGCAAAAGCCCTCCTCCCACCTTACCCCAGTTCCAACCTTTCAGCTCAGCACCTCCCTCATGACCTATCCCACCTGTCAATCTTCCTTCTCACCTATCTGCTCCATCTTCCTCTCTGACCTATCACCTTTACCCCACTTCCATCCACCTATTGCATTCTCAGCTATCTTCTCCCTAGCCCCACCCCCCTCCCATTTATCTCTACACCCCTCTGAGTCTCCCATCCTCATTCCTGATGAAAGCTTTTGCCCGAAACATCGATTTTCCTGCTCCTTGAATGCTGCCTGACCTGCTGTGCTTTTCCAGCACCACTCTAATCTTGACACTACCAGAAGACTCAGATGCAGGTTACAATCACATATTTATGTGTATTCAAGGACAGTCAGCCTTGAACTTAGTATTACTAAATTCTCGTAAAGAAAATGAGTTAACTTCTGTTATACACCTTAAATCATGTATTCAATTTATAATCTAATCAATTCACAGCCAAACATCAACTAGATGTCACTTATTTCCCACAGTACATACATCAGGCTTTGTTCATGTCCACCCAAGGCCACACTTTTCTTGCTGATTGTATAACTTGGACTGCATATTTTTTTCTATCACTCAGTCCCTGGCCTGGCTCTTTACCATTTTGTCTACAATACACCTGCTGGTGTACTGTTCTATATACTATTATTTCTAGAAACACTTCTAGCTGAAGCTGTATTCAACTCTTTCAGCATTAATCTGTTCATGCCCTTTAAAGGTATTAATTTGGTAAACCATCTCCAAAATGCTTCCAACTCACATATTCCTTGTTTTATTAGGGAGTGCAATAAATTACATAGTATTGCAGATGTGGTGTGCTGTGTTTAACTGAAGTGTTTTTGTATTTAATTACCCTCCCAATGAACTACAACAACCTATTAACCATCCAAAATACTTCCTGTATCTGCATACTAAACTTTTGTGTTTCATGCACATGGATACCCAAGTCTCTCTGTAGCTTGGGGCTCTACAATCTTAGGTAAGATGTTGAGTGAGGGTGTCCTCAATGTCAAGACCAACAAATCATATTTTCAGCCAAGTTCTGCACCTCAGGACGAGATCTTCAGTAGTTAGTAAGAGACCTATTAGCAACGACTCAATGTTACTCAATATCATCTTCATTACTACTTAATCTCACCTCATTAATATCCACTCCCTGATTCTGACACTCATCATACAGAACGTAAAGCCTGAGAAAACTGACATGAAATTCAGGGCTGACACCTGGCAATTTGCTCACTACTTTATGGGCAGCACGGTGGCTCAGTGGTTAGCACTATTGCCTCACAGCGCCAGAGACCTGGGTTCAATTCCCGCCTTGGGCAACTGTCTGTGTGGAGTTTGCATATTCTCCCAGTGTCTGCATGGGTTTACTCCGGGTGTTCCGGTTTCCTCCCACAGTCCAAAGATGTGCAGGTTAGGTGAATTGGCCATGCTAGATTGCCCATAGTGTTAGGTGAAGGGGTAAATGTAGGGGAATGGGTCTAGGTGGGGTGCTCTTCGGAAGGTCGGTGTGGACTTGTTGGGCTGAAGGGCCTGTTTCCAGACTGTAAGTAATCTAATCTAATCTACTTCCTCAACTATACCTTCACCTTGGACACCCAACACCAACATCTGAGGGTATGCTCCTTGGGTAGCGGGCATATGCACCCCATGTCTAAGAAAGTCGGCATCTGACATATGCCAGCCTCTCTTCACTATTATGGCTGATCCACTTCAATGCAGCACTATGGAGTGCTCTGATACCTCTCATTGCAATGCTGCTGCAAGAACACTTGGTGAGCAGGGACAGACATCCAGCTCACAGATTGAACCAGGCTGCAACTCTGAGCTTACTTGTTCTCTTAGTGCTCACTTACTTTGTGTCAACTTGGATGCTCACAGCATCTCTGCCTTGCCTTCCAATTCAGTGCTTTGCCCCCTCAGAACACTTTATGTGCTTACAGTAATTATGTCTTGCCTTGCTGTTCAGCAGGGACCCAAAGCCACACAGTTTGTCATGCTTGTCAGCAGTAATCAGACAAGGTGGTGACATTGTTTACTGTACGGCCCATTGCCACATCAATATGCACCATGTGCCAGCCACAGATATGGCAAACACATCTCAGGTGCTGCAGCAAATTCACATCTTAGTGTCAAAGGGAAGTAGTCCTCAGTCAACTCAAGGGAGACTGTTGTTAGTCAGAGGATAGGAGCACTGTAACTCAAGAGCATCATCTCATATCACTCCAGGGGCTTGGACATGGTCTTTCAGTTGTTTGGGAAGGTGAGGGTCCATAGGGGGTGCACCCTACCATCCATCCTGCCTACTTCTGCTTGTGGGCTGTTTCCCCCTATAATGAGACAAGGGAAGGATTGAGTGAGCTGAAAGTGGCTGTAAGTATTAGTGCGGTGGGGGAAAGGTAGTAAGGAATCCTGAGTGAGTAAGTTGGAGGCACTGAGACCAGGCAGGGTTAATGGTGTAGAAGGTTGGCTGGGTGACAGTAAGTGAGAAGAGATGCTGCAGACAGGAGTGAGCATGGTGGAGCATGAGCCTTGGTGGGAAGTGGGTGCAGTAGCAGAGAGAAAGTGAGCGTGGTTAGCAGAGAGAAGAAGCTGATACTTACCATGTCAAGCAGAGAAGGTCATCGACCCTCTTCCTGCATTGCTGGGCGTTCCTCCAGATTGCTGAAACTGCAGTGACCTGGGTAGAAACCTCGGGTCAGGCTGACAGCATCTGGTGTTCTGGCCTCATCTGCTGGTCCTGGGAATAGACATCCTTTCTCTGTAACACCCTGCCCACCAGATCCCTGTGCAGAAAGCAGGGCACCATCTTCTTCTTCCCCAGCATACCTGAGGCAAATTTCAACAACTGTGCATGGGGATCTCTGAACTGCCAGCACTTGAATGGCTGCATTCAGTCTGGGATGTATTTTACCATTGACCAGTGACGTTGGTGTTTCCCAGCAGTGGTGAGTTCCTTCACCTTCAGTGAGTGAGAGAACTGGACTAGCATCAGACGAGAAGGGCATCAATAGGGACACGTTAGATAGTGTTTGAGACAATATCGCAAAAAAACTCTTTAGGCTTTACAGAGAGAAACCATCCATGAAACTCACTTTTCAGCTCAATCCTGTTGGAAGGAAGGGAACCTGTAGGTTTGAGGTAGAGGGGCCTGAACAACCAGGCTGAGCCTGTGACTCAATGTACCAAGTGTGAACTGCATTAACCTCCACTATCAAACTTGTATGAGCACTGCAAATGGAAAATGGCTGCAACTACCCTACAGTGCTTATTTTTCTCTCTAAGCACACATGAGTAACTTGTGAGTGACATCAATCAGGCACTCTCACTTTATCGGTTGAAGACATCTGTAACGGTAGCATCCTGTCTGTGAAATGCATGCAGTGTCCAACTGTGTAGGACACAAATCCTGGTCACAATCAATCTTGACCAAGTCATTTCAGATTAAAGATAATTTCTGTATGAAGCAGAAATAATCACAGATGACCTTAAAAGTCTCACCTACAAGTCACAATTTACAAATACAATCCAAGATCTCAAAGGTTGCACAAGGGCACAGAGGTGATTTCCTCTCACTTCAAATGGGGGTAAATATTTGCCAACATGCTCTTATATGCAATTCTTGGGGAATGTGGTGGATGGAAGAACAAGGTGTCAGTAACCATATAGCTATTATAATCTCCTCCTGTATCTCTGTTCATGGATTGTGCTGCATTCATTCTTTTGTTTCTATCTGTACTATACACACACACTACACTTCTTTGAGTCTGTTGTCTGAGTGTTTGACCAACATCGTGCCAAGAATTTCAGATGGGAAAGAGTTTGATCATACTGTGTTAAGAAGACTGATGGCTTGGGGCAAAAAAACTGTTACACAGTCTGGCCGTGAGAGACTGAATGCTCCGGTATCTTCTGCCTGATGGCCGGAGCGAGAAGAGGTTGAGTGAAGGGTGTGTGGGGTCTTCCACAATGCTGTTAGCCTTTCCGATGCAGCGTGTGGTTTAAATGTCTGTAATGGAGGGAAGAGAGATCCCGATGATCTTCTCAGATGTCCTCACTAAGCATTGTAGGGTCTTATGATTCAAGATGGTCCAATTCCCAAACCAGGCAGTGAAGCAGCAGCTCAGGGTACTCTCAATGAACCCTCTGTCAAATATGGTGAGGATCTTCAAAACATCAAAACTATCATCTTTAGAGAAACCAATTTGTTCTCTTCACTTCCCACAACCCAAATAAAAATGTTATGACCAAGTGAGGAGGGGTGATTGGCATTTCTCTTTTTGACCCCCTCCCACTTATGTAACCAAATATTTGTGATTCTTTTCTAGTACGCAGCTATGACACTTAGTTCACCAGGTCAACATGAAGAAGCCAATTTCAATGTTTTCTTGACGGAAAAAGGGAATTTTCAAACCAACAGCCTTGTGTGAACTCTTCACACAATTAAACATTTCTTTTCCCATTATCAAATGATCCATGGTGTTTTTTTAATCTTTTAACCACCATTGTAGCACCTCTTGGTTAAAGTGGTAAACCCAATGCAGCAGGCTTTGTGTACAGTATGCCGTGCTGGTTGCTTAAGCTTGTAAAGCAATTGCAACAGTCATCTTAGCCCAATAATGTCCTTTATAAAAACTATTTTCTGTCCATGCAAATCTTCACTATTAAAGTTAAATTATGACAGTTAAATATCATTAGTCCACTTCACTATGATTGTAGTAACATTCACAGAAATTAATTATGTTCCTTCGAGGGTGTAGAAATTTTGCAGAACTGTTTAAGAAGTGAGTTTACAGCAGGCTCATATACATTCAGAGGTCCCTGATTTGCAAATGCAATCCCATACGTTGTTGTCATTTTAAAGACCTGACTTAAGAACATTTCCTGTACTTACAAACAGCTGCTTTCCAATGTCGTGCATTGTAATCGGACTTGTGTGTAATTTGTCTCGTGGACAGACTCCAGAATGGAACCCCATTCACAATCTGGAATTGCCTACTTCAGTTTGAGGGTGTTACACTGACACCCGCTCTCGTGAATTGAAAATCAGAGTAGCACTCAGTTGCTTTAATGGACACACCCATAATTCAGAAAGCACCAAAGAAAATTGAGTATTTGCTCATGATGATGGCCTGGTGGTTGAAGTATTAATCCAGAGACTGGGTAATGTCCCTGGTTCCAACCCTGTCAGGGCAGATGATGAAATTAGAATTTAACAAAAATTTGGAATTAAGAGTCTAATGAGTCTATTGCTGATCGTCACAAAAATTCCGTCTGGTTCATTAAAGTCCTTTAAGGAAGGAATCTGCAATCCTTACCTAGTTTGGCCTCCATGACCCACAGCAATGTGTTTGAGTCTTAAATACCCACTGGGCAACTAGGGCAATGAAGTGCTGGCCCAGCCAATGAAGCTCACATGCTGTGAATCAATAAAACTATTACCATCCTCTTTCTCAATATTAGGATATTCATCACTCTAGAATCCCCATTTGCATTTGAGTATACAGGATGGGCAGGGTGTGCCCACTTTGGTTTCCCACTACTCAAGCAGAACAGGCCAAAAAGACTGAGACTTGTGGCCAAAATTCAGATGGAAGGGCAGTGTCTGGTACTTGATTTGATCTGATAATGTCAGTAACATTAAAATGTTACTCACTTTGTCTTAGATTGCACCTGCTAGTGGGGTCCAGATGTGCCTATTGATAAGCCAAAGGCTTCATCTCACTGGATGTACAGGGTTTGAAAGTTACATGGTTCACAGTTTCTAAGCACATGAAGTTCTTACCTTTGGCTTCATTCCGAACGCATCAGTGGCTTTATTTAGGATGGGTGTGGGTTCCAAAGCAAAGGCACTGGAATCTCAATGACAGTCCGGGGACTAATATTACTGGGTTTGAGTGGTGTTTGGTTGTTTCATTTGTAAGATTTTCACAAGAATTATGGCAGCAGTTCACTATAGCAGCTGATCAATCTCGGGTCCTAATAAAGTACAATTAATGACTGCAATATAAAGAACTTGGAAATCCTAGACAGACTGAAAGAACTCAAAATAAATAAATCTTAAGTACCAATATCAATAGAGACTGAGATTGTGAGGCATTGACAGTTTTACGAGGGAGTCAGTGAACAATAAGGACCTCCCAGTAGTCTGGGTAAAGGCCAACATTATGACATTTTTAGAAATATTACTAAACAGATCCAGGCAACTGTAGACCCTTAATTATTTCTCCATACCAAGTGAAGTTGTGGTGTTTGATATTGGAACTAAAGTACAGAATTATTAGTTGTTAATAGTATCTAATATGGGTATCTGGACGGGAAAGATCCATCCTGATCAATCTTCTTGACTCTTATTCAGAAATATATCCCGAGTGGACAATAGGAAGTTCTGTAATGTGATTTACTTGGATTTCTTCAAAGTATGTATTAAAATTTCACACTGAAAATAACTAGTTGTTAGAAATGGGAGAGATTCAAGATACAACTTGGAATTTGGTAAGAAACAGCTGAAGACCAAGAAGCAACTGCCAGCAGCCTCTGGCAGGAATTATGTCATATGTCATATGTGTATAGAGTAGGAGTATCCCAGGACATGATGCGGGCACTCTCTTCCTCTCTTTGGCACTTTTGATTTGGAACCATTGATTCTTGGCCTTCTGATTTTTGAAAATGAAGTAATTGATGGGCATCATTTTCCAGGATCATTGTTTGCAGGATTGACGACAACTGGAGAATACAATGGCGTCCTTACAAAAAGCAGCACATTCCTAAATAGTTTACCAAGGCATTCAATCCATTTCACACACATGCTCTCATTGCTTCCGCTCCCTCCCAGAACCATTATAGCATCCCCCTTAAACGCACCTTCCCCCACCATCCTCCGCACTCAACAATTCATCCTCTGCCAGCTCAAATGTGATGCAGCCATTGAACACAACTTCCCTGCCCACCCATTTCAGCATTCCCTTTATGATGTCCTAGTCTACTCCAAGTCACTCCCTCACATCCAATTCCTTCCCCATGGCACTTCCTTTCCAAAGACACCTAACCTTTCACATTTTCCCTTTCACTGTCGAAGGTCCCAAATGCTCCTTCTAAGCTGAAGCAGTGGTTTAATTGTACTTCTTTCAATTTGCGTTCACTGCTCACAATGTGGTCTCCTCAGGCCTGAGAAGACCAAATACAGACAGGAAGACTGTTTTGTGAAACACCATTGTTCAGTCCACAAGTCAATCCACAAGCTCCCATGGTGTCCATGAGTTATTAGGGTTCTGCTGAAGTTCAACTCCAGCTTGAGGAATAGTTCCTTATCTCTCAATGTGATACTTTATGGCCTTCTGGACTCAGCACTGGTTTCCATAGCTCTTCTTCAGGAAGGGCTTATGCCCGAAACGTCGATTCTCCTGCACCTCGGATGCTCCCTGGCCTGCTGCGCTTTTCCAGCACCACACTTTTCAACTCTGGTCTCCAGCATCTGCAGTCCTCACTTTTTCCATAGCTCTAGACCACAGCTTCTGTCTCTATTGTTTTGTAAGATTTATTTTCCTTATTTTTGTGGTTTGCCGTGACAGCCTTTGTCTTGTTTCTTTCCTTATCCCTTCAGTGCATTTTGTTTTTCTATGTAGAATTCCTGTCTCTTTTGAACAAAATCTTTGTTTCTTCACAATATTCAATTTTATTTGGCAGTTATATCATTAAATCTTTTATTATTTTATTTTCTCTGGCATTTGTCCTATCACAGATCTTCGTCTCTGCTCTTCCTGCCTTCTAACCCTCCCACTAGCTTAAAACCTCATTTTTCTGATGAAAGATCATCAACCTTAAATGTTAATTCTGTTGCTGTTGAGTTTCTCTAACATTTTTTAAAAATCTTTTTCTCCAATGATTTTCTTGCTGCATTGATTTTAACTGTAGTGATTACCTTTTTGCTGTAAATGTTACCTTCTTCCTTCCTTTAAAGTGCTCCTTAATAAAAGATTTACAAGGATGTTGCCGGGGTTGGAGAGTTTGAGCTATAGGGAGAGGCTGAACAGGCTGGGACTGTTTTTCCTGGAGCATCAGAGGCTGAGGGAATGTGCTGCCAGAGGAAGTGGTGGAGGCTAGTACAATTGCAGCATTTAAAAGGTATATGAATAGAAGGGTTTAGAGGAATATGGGCCAAGTGCTGGCAAATAGGACTAGATTAATTTAGGATATCTGGTCAGCATGGACAAGTTGGACCGAAGGGTCTGTTTCCATGCTGTACATCTCTATGACTCTCTGACCTTTTGACCAATCTGTGCATAGATGTCACTGGTTAGACAGACATAGCTAATAGCACTTGAGAAAGTGATATCAGGCTATTTTTGAATCTGTGCAGTTGTAGTGAAGTTGTTCTCACAATGCAGTTAAGTATGAGACAACAATAAACATACAATGCTAAAGAAGCTAAGTTGGTGTAGCCATTGATGGTACAATCTATAACCATGGTATACTGATGTTGGAAAGAACAGATGTTTAAGCTGGTGGATGACATACAGATTCAGGACTGTTTTGTCTTCCGTGGTAGACAGGCAGGTGGCTGGAAGAATACAGCAAGCCAGACAAGCATCAGGAGGTGAAGAACTCAACATTTCGGGTGTAACCCCTTCTTCAGGGCTGGGGTGGTTGGGGGTTGTAGATAAAGTGGGTGGAGGGGGCAGGCTGGTGAAGTGGGGATAAATGAAGTCAGGAAGAGGGTACTGATACAGAGTCCTCTGCTACCTTTGTAAAATCTAGAATTAGCTTTAAATTTTCAGTATCTGTTGATCTGAACAAGATGGATGTAAGAATATTTTGGGCAGTGCTGCTTAGAGTCTCTTTAAAGTCACAACCAACTAAACCATGCACCGATTTTTCCTAGTTCCTTACCAGATTGAATGCTTGCAGAATTAAAATCTTTTCATTGTAAACATTACTTCATTGAAATGTTTTTCCATGAACAATGGGCACAGTTGAATCACGGGGATAACAATCATATTTTGGATTAACATCACAAATTTAAATTTTAGTTTGAGGGGGCCATTTGTATTTATGTCACCAAAGAAGAACTTATGTTGTTCATTTGGTTTTAATGGCATTGTTACTTTAATAGGCCCATTCAAACCAAAATTATTTGTGCCCATCAAAATTGACCTGAGACGGGTACCAAGTGACTAATGAACCCAAATAGCTGCAACTGTGGTTAGAAACTAAAACAGAGGTTCATTTACTGACTGAAACTGATTAAGATAAGTTATTGTTGAATTAGTCTTTCTGTGACTATGGTTTATTTTTCTGCTATTGCTGATTATCCTCTGTTAGTGCAGCTATACCGCCGTCTTGCTTTCCTTGGGGATATTCAATGACAAGTCTTTCCTGCAGGGCATAATTTGAAGAATTCAGCAAGCTACAATTATTTATGAGAGTCTGCCGGGAGGATACAGCTTCCTTCCAGAATGATCCAGACAGTAGAATTAACACTTTAACATACCATTAGTTTGCTGGAATAGTGTTCTTATTTACTTCTCTCCTACTTTGGGAGACATAAAGGTATGGTGAACGAAGGAGAAGGGTCGTTAGAAGCCAACTTAATACGTTGCTATCCAGTGTAACAAAGCTGGAATGCAGGTGTCCCTTGAATCTTGGGGTATCGGCAATATACTGGGACTAATTGAAAGACCACTGCACAGGTCTCAAACAAAACAAAAGTTAGAATTATTTTATAATGGTCGCAATAGTGTCAGATGTATAGTGTCAGAATAATAAGCTTTAGTATAAATCTCTGTCTGAAAGCATTAATGCTTGGAAATACATGCAGAGGGAGAAATCGTGACATGATATTGCATGTTATTCACAAGCAATTGTCAAGAATTTCAGGGCTTATATTTGCACTATCATTATATGCTCTACAAATGGGGTTGCAGGCTGCTAGTAGCTGGCAGGCTTGCCAACAATTCTAGGTTAAGTAACTGCCACCTGTACAGGCATCAAGGTCCCACACATAAAACACAACTGGTCCTGTGCACAATTAGGCTTGTCAGACAATGTTCAGCTGAAGACTTGCCACAGAAGAATCTGTTCCATGATGCTGTCATTATGCAATGTCAGAAATATTTGAAGACCCACAGAGAATGACAGGTAATTGCCAGAAAAACTGGGCTATCATCTGCAACCCTGGATCAATATAACACGAAGAAAACCCCACATAGCTGTGGAAGGTGAATAAAATGCAACATCTTCCTTAGTCAAAATTAAATTACAACATCTGTCGAAATGTTAAAGCAGCTGTTTGCATCCAGCCATAATACTTGTCTATAGCCCTTCAAAAATGTTGCAAAATTATCATAGAATGTAATATTCTCCATATTCTTAAAAACAATAAATTTGCAGCAACAAATTTACATTATTATAGTGAGTTTACTTTAAGAAATAAATGAATCACAGAGGCATAAAGAAAAAATATTTTGAACAAAAGCAGATGTCAACTTGGTTAAAGAGGTAATTTTAAAAATGTAATGCTTAGAATATGGAATATATGAATTTATTGTCCATATCTAGTTACCCCTTTTAAGGAGGGTCTTAAAGGGTGGAGAAGAAGAAGAGATTCTGCAGAACATGTGTTGAAGGCAAGGCCTTATGTAGCAAAGTGAGAGAGCAAGATGCTTGAGACAGAAAACGCAAGGGCATGGAAAAATGGCTATACCACTGGAGAGTCTGCCACAGAGATGGGTAAAGCCAAGGAATAATTTAAACACAAAACTTAGAATTCTGTATTTGAGGCATTGGGAGACCCAAAGCCAATGCATTCAAAGAAAAACATTCAAACTCATTTTATTCTTCTCCTTCTACAGACCTATCAAGAGCCAGCTCTTCAAATCCTGTTTGTTTTCTATTAGAAATGCACATCAGCTATCCAGATGTTCAAAATTGGCAGGAGACCCAGTGACTAATCCACATTTTCCTTGTGTTGGTGAATGCTTGTGCGTAACGCACATAGTTTCTGGGCACCGTTGATTCAAAGCAACTGTGAAAGCCACATCACCCAAACAGACTGGCAGCATATCCACTGACACACTTCTGTCTTGTGGGACGAACCAGTCCATACCTGGAGACAGCAGCATCTCTCTGGAAAGGCACAGATAAATCACCATGCCAACTTGGCACAGTGCTCTACACTAAGAGAAAGCACTGCTGGAGATCAGAGTCGAGAGTGTGGCACTGGAAAAGTACAGCCAGTCAGGCAGTACCCGAGGAGCAGGAGAATCGGTGTTTTGGGCATAAGTCCTTCATCAGGAATGAGGCTTGTGGGCTGGGGGCTAAGAGAAACCCTTCGTCATCGCCAAACCCTTTCCACTTGATGCCAGGAGGAAGAACGCCTCTTATTCCACCTTGGGACCCTGCAACCACACGGGGTCAATGTGAATTTCATCAATCTCCTCATTTCCTTTCCCCCAACCATATCCTAGTCCCAAGCCTCCAAGTCAGTATCGCCCTCTTGACCTGTCCATCACCTTTCCCATTTATCCGCTTGACCCTCCTCTCCGACCTATCACCTTCACCCCAACTTCATCTACCTATCGTATTCTCAGCTACCTTCCCCCCAGCCCCACCCCCCTCCCATTCATCTCTCAGTCCCCCGGCAGCTAGTAGAGCGGAGGACTGTAGTGTGTCGCAAATCTGTCATCCTTTGGTCGCCGGTTCAATTCCAGCTCGAAGAAGCCTCAGCTGCTTATGGCTTTGTGCATGGGAAATCATGTCTCACAAGCTTGATTGAGTTTTTTGAAGAAGTAACAAAGAAGATTGATGAGGGCAGAGCAGTAAATGTGATCTATATGGACTTCAGTAAGGCATTCGACAAGGTTCCCCATGGGAGACTGATTAGCAAGTTTAGATCTCGTGGAACACAGGGAGAACTAGCCATTTGGATACAGAACTGGCTCAAAGATAGAAGACAGATGGTGGTGGTGGAGGGTTGTTTTTCAGACTGGAGGCCTGTGACCATTGGAGTGCCACAAGGATCGGTGCTGGGCCCTCTACTTTTTGTCATTTACATAAATGATTTGGATGCGAGCATAAGAGGTACAGTTAGTAAGTTTGCAGATGACACCAAAATTGGTCAAGATCCTGTTGTAATCTGAGGTAACCCTCTTCGCTGTCCACTACACCTCCAGATGGGCCAATGGGCTGAGAAGTGGCAGAGTGAGATTAATTCAGATAAATGCGAGGTGCTGCATTTTGGGAAAGCAAATCTTAGCAGGACTTATACACTTAATGGTAAGGTCCTAGGGACTGTTGCTGAACAAAGAGACCTTGGAGTGCAGGTTCATAGCTCCTTGAAAGTGGAGTCACAGGTAGATAGAATAGTGAAGCAGGAGTTTGGTATGCTTTCCTTTATTGGTCAGAGTATTGAGTACAGGGGTTGGGAGGTCATGTTGCGGCTGTACAGGACATTGGTTAGGCCACTGTTGGAATATTGCATGCAATTCTGGTCTCCTTCCTATCAGAAAGATGTTGTGAAACTTGAAAGGGTTCAGAAAAGATTTACAAGGATGTTGCCAGGGTTGGAGGATCTGAGCTACAGGGAGAGGATGAACAGGCTTGGGCTGTTTTCCCTGGAGCGTCGGAGGCTGAGGGGTGACCTTATAGAGGTTTACAAAATTATGAGGGACATGGATAGGATAAATAGGCAAAGTCTTTTCCCTGGGGTGGGGGAGTCCAGAACTAGAGGGAATAGATTTAGGGTGAGAGGGGAAAGATAAATAAGAGACCTAAGGGGCAACTTTTTCACACAGAGGGTGGTACATGTATGGAATGAGCTGCCAGAGGAAGTGGTGGAGGCTGGTACAATTGCAACATTTAAGAGGCATTTGGATGGGTATATGAACAGGAAGGGTTTGGAAGGATATGGGCCGGGTGCTGGCAGGTGGGACTAAATTGGGTTGGGGTACCTGGTCGGCATGGACGGTTGGACCGAAGGGTCTGTTTCCATGCTTTACATCTCTATGACTCTATGATGAAGGGCTTATGCCTGTAACGTCGATTCTCCTCTCCTCAGATGCTGCCTGACCTGTTGTGCTTTTGCAGCAACACACTCTCGACTCAGTGATTTACACAGAGACTGGTAACTTTCCTTTCAAGTATTAACTCCATTAGGACATCTATGGATCCAATGATCCAGTGTCCAGTGTTTGTTAGGTCCCTTTGCAACACAATTAGAATATGCCCAACATCTGGATGCCATAGTGAAATCTCAGACTGAAGTCATCCATGCCCAGCTTGCTCCCATACCTATGCAGAATGCTTCTCTCAGGCTGAAAACTCATATCCTCCCACCACTACCATTCCAAAAGTGCCCTTGAACATGCAGACAAAACAATTTGAAGTAGGCTTGACTTGCTCCATAAATAACTAAGTTATGGTTAGTCTTATAGAGTCATAGAGTCCTACAGGATGGAAACAGACACTTTGGTCTGACTAATCCATGCCTACCATGTTCTCAAACTAAACTAATCCCACTTCCTGCATTTGGCCCATATCCCTTCAAGCCTTTCTTATTCATGTACTTATCCAAATGTCTTTTACATGTTGTAACTGTTCTTGCAACTCCCTCTTCCTCTGGCAGTTCATGCTACACTCTATATAAAAATGTTGCCCCTCATGTCCTTTTTAAAACATGCTTCTCTCACCTGAAACATATGCTCCCTAGTTTTGAACTCTCCCATCCTAGGAAAGGACTGCTGCTATTCATCTTATCTATGCCCCTCATGATTTTATATACCTTCAGGATGTCACCCCCAACCTCCTGTCCTTCAGTGAAAAAAGCTCCAGCTTACTTTTATAACTCAAACTCTTCATTCCCAGCACACAGTACTCCAGAAGAGACCTCACCAATGCCCTGTTCAACCTTAACATGACATCGCAACTCCTATACTTAAAGGTCTGAACAATGAAGGCAAGCACGTTAAATGCCTTCTTAACCACCCTTTCTACCTGTAACACAAATTTAAAAGAATTATGTACCTGAACCCCTAGGTCTCTGTTCCATAACACTACTCAGGGCCCTACCATTAATTATATAAGTTCTGTCCTTATTTGATTTACCAAAATACAGTATCTTGCATTTATCAAAAGTAAATTTCATCTGCCACTCTATAGCCTATTGACCCAAATGATCAAGATCTCTTTGCGGAGTGAACTCGATGGGCCGAATGGCCTTACTTCCGCTCCTATGTCTTATGATCTATGTCTTATGGTAATCTTAGATAGCCTTCTTCATTATCTACTATACCACCAAGTTTGGTGTCATCCGCAAACTTACTAACCATGCCTCCTATGTTCTCATCCAAATCACAAACAATAGTGGACCAAGTACTGATCCCTGTGGAACACTGCTGGTCACAGACCTCCAATCGGAAAAGCAACCACTCTCTGTCTCTTGCCATTGAGCCAATTTTATATCCAATTGGTAAGCCCACCCTGAATCCCAGGTGATCTAACTTTCCAATTAATCTAGCATGTGGAACCTTGTAAAATGGTTTACTAAAGTCGAAATAACCAATATCTACCATACTGCCCACATTGAATCCTTTGGTTACATCCTCGAAAAGCTCCATCAAGTTTGTGAGACATGATTTCCCTCACTTAAAACCATGCTGACTACCCCTAATCATTCCCTGCCTCTCCAAATGCATGTAAAACCTATATTTCAAAATCACCTCCTATAACGTACCTCCCATCAATGTCAGGATCACAGGTCTGTACTTCCCAGGCTTCTCCTTACAGCCTTTCTTAAATAAAGGCACAGCATTAGCCATGATCCACTCCTCTGGCACCTCACCCATGGTGGTAGATGAAATGAATATTTCTGCTAGGGGCGCCACAATTTCTTGCCTAATTTCCCACAACATCCTGGAATACACTTGATCAGGTCCTGGAGATTTATCCACGTTTATGTTTTCTAAGCTCTCCACTACTTCCTCTTCTGCAATGTGAAATGTTTTCAAATCATCAATATTTATTTCCCAAGTTCTCTCACCTCCATTTCTTTCTCCACAGTAAAAACAGGTACAAAATATACATTTAGTACTTCTCCCATCACCTGAGGTTGAAGACATAGATGACCTTGTTGCTCTTTAAGGGGCCCTATTCTCTCTCTAGTTGCGCTTTTGCTCTTCATGTATCTCTGGATTATCCTTAACCTTATCTGCCAAGGTTATCTCATATTCCCCCTTCACCCTCCTGATTTTCCTCTTAAGAAGCCCCTACGCTCTTTCTACTGTTCAAGAGATTCCTTTGATCCCAGTTTTCTATATCTAATATATGATTCTTTCATATTCTTGACAAGAATCTCAATATCTTTATTAATCTATTGCTCCCTACTCTTAGCAGCCTTACCCTTCACTTTAATGGGAACACAGTCTCTGAACTCTCATTATCACACTTGTAAAAGCCTCCCACTTGTCACTGTCCCTTTACCTGTAAACAATATACTCCGAAGAACTTTTGAAAGTTTTTGTCTCATACCAATAAAATTTGGCTTACTCCAATTAAAGACTTTAACTTTTATTGAAAGCTTATCCTTTTCCATAACTATTTTAAAATTAATAGAATTACGCCTGCTAGTTCCAAAGTGTTTCCCGATAATATTTCAGTCACATACCCTGCCTAATTTCCCAAGAGATAGTCATGTTTTGCTCCTTCTCTAGTAGGTACATTTACATATTGATAAAGAAAATTTTCTTGAATGCATTTAACAAATTCCTCACCATCAAACTCTTTAACATTATGGCAGTCCCAATCAATGTTTGGAATTTAAAATCCTCTATTATTACTACCCTATTATTCCTATATATATCTGAGATTTCGCTTCATATTTGCTCTCAATTTCCCTCTGACTATCGAGAGGCCTATAATACAATCCCATCAAGGTGATCATTCCTTTCTTATTTCTAATTTATACCCATGCAGTTTCACTGGATGATCCCTTAGAAATATCCACTCTAATTACTGAGGTCATGTGGTAAAAACAATGACTGCAGATGCTGGAAACCAGATTCTGGATTAGTGGTGCTGGAAGAGCACAGCAGTTCAGGCAGCATCTGAGGAGCTTCGAAATCGACGTTTCGGGCAAAAGCCCTTCATCAGAAATAAAGGCAGTGAACCTGAAGCGTGAAGAGATAAGCTAGAGGAGGGTGGGGGTGGGGAGAGAGTAGCATAGAGTACAATGGGTGAGTGGGGGAGGGGATGAAGGTGATAGGTCAGGGAGGAGAGGGTGGAGTGAATAGGTGGAAAAGGAGATAGGCAGGTAGGACAAATCCAGACAAGTCATGGGGACAGTGCTGAGCTGGAAGTTTGGAATTAGGGTGAGGTGGGGGTAGGGGAAATGAGGAAACTGTTGAAGTCCACATTGATGCCCTGGGGTTGAAGTGTTCCGAGGCGGAAGATGAGGCATTCTTCCTCCAGGCGTCTGGTGGTGAGGGAGAGGTGGTGAAGGAGGCCAGGACCTCCACGTCCTCGGCAGAGTGGGAGGGGGAGTTGAAATGTTGGGCCACTGGATGGTGTGGTTGATTGGTGCGGGTGTCCCAGAAATGTTCCCTAAAGCGCTCTGCTAGGAGGCGCCCAGTCTCCCCAATGTAGAGGAGACAGCATCGGGAGCAATGGATACAATAAATGACATTAGTGGATGTGCAAGTAAAACTTTGATGGATGTGGAAGGCTCCTTTAGGGCCTTGGATAGAGGTGAGGGAGGAGGTGTGGGCGCAAGTTTTACAGTTCCTGCGGTGGTAATGTCTTGACTCTACTTGTCCTCCAGTACTTGTGAGTCCCCTGTTGTTCAACAATCTGTCTATCTCAGTCCTGAATACACTCACTGATAGCATTCATAGCTCTCTGGGGTATAGAATTCCAAAGATTCATGAACATCTGAGAGTCAAAATTCCTCCTCATCTCCAATTTAAACAGACAATGCTTTGTTCAGAAATTGTACTCTTAATCAAAAATATGAGTCGTAAAGTGTGGTGCTGGAAAAGCACAGCCAGTCAAGGCAGCATTCGAGAAGCAGGAGAGTCGAAGTTTTGAGCATAAGCTCTTCATCAGGAGCTGATGAAGAGCTCATGTTTGAAACGTCGACTCTCCTGCTCCTCAGATGCTGCCTGACTGGCTGTGTTTTTCCAGCACCACACTTTTCAATTCTGATCTCCAGCATCTGCAGCCCTCACTTTCTCCTAGTTCTAAATACCTCCTGAAGGAGAAATATTCTGGATGTTTCTACCCTGTCAAGCCTCCTCAGAATCTTATAGGTTTCATCTTCTAAACGCCAATGAGTACAAGCCCAATCTGCTCAACCTAGCTGCTAAAACAATCCCTTTACCCTAGATATCCAGCTATCTATTCTCTGAACTCCTTTGAAGCAATTAACTCAGTTGACTGGGTTGGCTGGTTTGTGATGCAATGCAATGCTCGCAGTTTGGATTCAATTCCTGCACAAGCTGAGGTTACCATGAAGGACTCTGATTCTCAGCTTCTCCTCCTGCCTGAGATATGGTGACCTTTAGGTTAAATGTCCATCAGTTGTCTCTCCAATGAGAGGGCACAGCCAGTCAGGCAGCACCTGAGGAGCAGGAGGATCAACATTTTGGGCATAAGCCCTTCATCAGGAATTATGCCCGAAACATCGATATTCCTGCTCCTCAGAAGCTGCCTGACCGGCTGTGCTTTTCCAGCACCACAATCTCGATTCTGATTTCCAGCATCTGCAGTCTTCATTTTCTACTCTCTAATGAGAAAGTAGGACAATGTTAACTCCTTATATCCCTCCTTCACTAAGGACACCAAAACTGTACACTAAACCTTGTGTGGATTCACCAATGCCCTCTACAGCAGTAACAAAACTTCCCTATATTTATACACCATTCTGCTTCTAACAAAGGGTGACATTGCATTTACCTTTCTAATTATTCACTACACTTACACTGTAACCTTTTGTGTTTCTTGTACAGGGACACCCAGATCCCTCTGTACTGCAGCATTGTGGTAGTATCTCATCTAAATTTTTTTTATTATTCTTCCTACCAAAATAGATAACTTCACATCTTCTCACACTATACTTCACCTGCCAAGTTTCTGCCCACTGATTTAACCTATCTACATTCTTGAGACGCCCTTACAATTTGCTTAGCCCTCACCCTTGTATCATCATCAAATTGGCTACAGTACAATCAGTCTCTTCAAGCAAGTCATTCATACAAATTATAAATAGTTGAGTCATTCATATAAATTATAAATAGTTGAGGCACCAATGATAATCCCTGTAACACCACACTGGTTATAGCTTGCCAACCCAAAAATTGCCCATTTATATTTGTTCTCTGTTTCCTGTTGGTTAGCCAATCCTCCACCAATGCTGATATTTTAGCCTCCACACTATGAGTGCTTGTCTTGTAAGAAAGCTTTCTTGTGGCATTTTATTAAACGTCTTTTGAAAATCCAAATGCTGTGTATCCACTGGTTTCCACTTGCCTCCTATAATTACCTTTTCATAATACCACAATGACACTGCTTGATTGGGGTTATGATTTTCTGAACATCCTGCCACCAATGTCAGTCAGGCAGGCCAATCTGTTGCTGCTCATATTGAGGTGATGTAGTTTAAAACTGTACTTTCTAAACTCAGAGCTGCTCGAGGCAGTCTGGTCTACAGAGTGGCACAAGCTTTCCACTAGCTACAGTCATAGAATCATAGAATCCCTACAGTATGGAAGCAGGCCATTTGGCCCTTCGAGTCCGCACCCACCCCCCGAAGTGCACCCAACCCAGACCCATTGCTTACCCTATTCTTATAACTCTGCATTTCCCATGGCTAATCCACCGAGCCTGTGTATTCCTGGACACTATGGGTAATTTAGCATGGCCAACCCACCTAATCTTTGGACTGTTAGGAAGGTGATAGTTTTTGAGCAAGTGGAACAGGGAAAGGGGAAAAGAACAAAAAGGAAGGTCTCTTATTGAGTGAACGGCAAGACAATGTTAGGTTTCATGCTGCAAAAGCCAAACGGAGTGATAATAGGTAAAGAAACAAAAGAACTTTCCTACTCCTCCAATGTTGTCTGGCCTGCTGTGCCTTTCCAGCTCCACATTTTATCGACTTTGACTTGCAGCATCTCCAGTCCTCACGAACTCCAACTGTTTGGGTGAGTTGTGTTCAGCTGAATAGCAAAGTGTAGGGATTAAGAAAGAAAGATATGAACCAGCAATAAAAAGCAGAAAATAAAATGGAGGCAGAGGTTATGATCTAAAATTGTTGAACTCAAAGCTCAAAAAGATTCAGAGTGCTGAGTTGAAAGATTTTCCTTGAACTTGTGTTGAGCTTGGTGGAGCGCTATAGGAGGCCCAGGAGACAGAAACATCATAGAGAAAGGAGGCTGAGAATTAAAATGAAAAGCAACTGGATGCTCAGGTTTAGCCTGTTGCACTGAACAGAAGTGTTCCACAAAGTGGGCAGCAGCCTGTGTTTGGTAGAGGAGGCTGCATCATGAGCAGCCTGTACATTACAAAGAATTACAAAGTAGTAGCACTCTCAGCAGGAAGATTTCCAGGCTATTCTACCATGAAACCTAATATAATTTAATCTGTCATGTCTTGCAGCCTATCATTTTGTTGTTCTCCCTCTACCCACCTTTAATTGATCAAAACCTAGATTAATTTGGGATATCTGGTCAGCATGGACGTGCTGTACTCTATGACTCTCTGAATCATTCTTGCCAGCTGATGATAGACTCACAGAGATCCACAGCATAGAAAAAGGCTCTTCAGCCCATCGAGTCAAAATCAACTACTGAACTATCCAAATCCCACATTTAGCATTGCAAAGTAGGCAAGTGAAAGTCAAAAGGGCACAGCCCAGGAGGCAGGGGAAGGTGTAATTGAATGGGACAGGAGAAAGATGATGCTGCAGGAAGTGGCTGAAATACAGAGGTCAACAACTGGCAGTGGAGAAACCTCCCACAATCCAGACCCTCAGTCTAAAAGATGAGTCCTGCTCTGATAAAGCTCTCACCTTGGCATCGAGGTTCAGTAGAGATGGATGGAGCTAACTCCAGACCAACTGGCAATAAAAATTACCATGCATACATCAGAAGAACTGAAGACTTTAGAGATAACTCATGAAAGGCATGTGTAGAGACTGATGAAAGTGGGACTGACTGAAATGAACAGAATTTGGTATGTGAAAAAATGTTGGCATTAGAGATAATGTGTGTTCGATATATGACAGTCTTTTTCTAGGATGATGACATCTGCTTGTATGAGGGGGCATAGTTGCCAATTGAGAGGTGATAGATTTAAGATAGATGTTAGAGGCAGTTTCTTTACTCAGAGAGTGGTAAGGGCGTGGAATGTCCTGCCTGCCAATATGTAGGGGGATGGACTTAGATTAATTCACAGGTCGGCACAACATCGAGGGCCAAAGGACCTGATCTGCGCTGTATTCTTCTATGGTCTATATTCTATGTTCTAAAACCTAATGCATTATGGAATTTCCTCAGTTCTGATGAAAGGTCACAGACCTGAAACATTTGCATTTTTTTCTCCACCGATGCTTGACCTGAGTTGAATTTCCAATATTTTCTGTTTCGCTTCCAGATTTCCAGGAAGGATGTGCAGTATTTGATTTTGTCATTGCAGAAAGAGCTGGTTGCCTCCTGTCATTCTCCTGCTGAACTGATTCACGTAAAGCTGGTGGCAGGAGATGCCCCTTCATGACAATGAGATGGAGCTGCATGCAGCAGATCCTGTCATGTGCACACTACCATGTTCTGCAGGGTCATTCCGGAGCAAGGCAGGCAGCAGATGCATTGTTTAAACACCTCCGTGGTCTGCTCTCTCATATTTCAGCTGGGATTGTGATTCTCAGTTGTTAATGTTTGGCCACAGGGTACTGTTATGCATCAATGCAGTTAGTGATTCACTGCCACTGGCTAACATAATGCGAAGAGGGGATAGAGTGTGTAGGTCTCCCTGACACTAAATCACCTCTGTATCACCAAGACCCCTCCAGGTGATAACAAATTCCCCTACAGCATGAGGCTCGGTGGAAACTTGGCCCCAGAGTCATGTTATGAAGACCCACATGTGTGTGATCACACTCTTGAAATCCATCACCCAGGCTCCAGCTATTGGTCCAGTTGCGTCCACTTACTTATAGTTTTGGCTTGGGAGAGTCAGAGGCACTGGAATTAAGTCCTTTATGTAGCTGGTGATCCCTTTAAACAAACACCTTCTGATACCTCCTGGAAGCAAGTGAGTGTTAAATTTTGAGGTGCACTTTAATCTTATTTATAAGACCTAGGTCCATGATGTCATGATTCACAGAGTCACAGGCACTGGAATTCAAGCCCTACCATTTCTAGAGTCATCACAAAAGCTAAAGGTTTTTAAAAGTATGCAAACATTCCCCAATTTATTTGTTTTTCAGGACCAGGTTGCCAGAAAACATGGACCATGTTTCTGTATTTAACAAGAATTATTATTTATTACAGGTAATTAGATTCTAGCTACATGTAAACAGTCATGAACCACTGGAAAACACTCTGCTGGAGACAGGAGAAAGAAATGAGTTATGAACAGAGAGAAGATGCCAAAACAGTTCTCAGTGGTTATTGTTCGCAAAATTTACTGAGATGGTGCTTGTGTTGATCAGGATATGGCTGCTCGGTCTTCTTTTTCCAATGGTTTGCAAGAGACACAGGGTGGCTGGCTCACAGATAATTACTCTCTAATTTACAGGCTAGAAGGTACACTTGACAGCAACTGCTGAAGTAAAAGTAAAAATAAATTTCCTTCAGGTTTAAAGTGCATTTTTACTGCAGAGTGAGGAAGAAGAGAACCAGGGTGAACCTTATTGACTACGAGGTCATTGATTGTGGTTGCTAACCTGGGCCAATCAGGAAAGCCCTGGCTGACTAACATAACCAGGAGATTGCACTTAGGTGGTAGTGTGGGGGTTAAATTTAAAAAAAATATATAAACAGGTTAAAAAAAAAATAAAACAAAAATAACCAGGAGATTGACTCTGAGATGGCTGGCTACAGCCAGTGTACAAGTAAAAGAATATGTAACCCAGAGGCTAGAATCTCCTCAGTTCAGGAGGACCACAGCCAGTGATCTGGCTGACCACAGCCTGTGTATTGTGCACAAGTAAATAAAGGGTGACTTGGAAACAGGATACTGGCTTCAGTGCAGTTATTTCAGTTCCTAAAGTTTGATAGTAGTCTGAAGGCTTCTCTGTATTTTGTTCATAGCCCCATGCTGTCAGCTACCTGAAAACCAACCACATAGTTGTTGACCGGCAGAAAAGCATTGTCATCAATAACTGGTCACTAGTCCGCAAATCAATTTTCTACTTGTTGATAAATAAACCTCTATTTGTACACATCTCTTCACTTCCAGTTTATCTGAAACCATTGCTGTCACCCATAGCTATGTAAAAGGTAAAAACAATGACTGCAGATGCTGGAAACCAGATTCTGGATTGGTGGTGCTGGAAGTTCAGGCAGCATCCGAGGAGCAGTAAAATCGATGTTTCGGGCAAAAGGAATAAAGGCAGAGAGCCTGAAGGGTGGAGCGATAAGCTAGAGGAGGGTGGGGGTGGGGAGAAAGTAGCATAGAGTACAATAGGTGAGTGGGGGAGGGGATGAAGGTGATAGGTCAGGGAGGAGGGTGGAGTGGATAGGTGGAAAAGAAGATAGGCAGGTAGGACAACTCAGGGGACAGTGGTGAGCTGGAAGTTTGGAACTGGGGTGAGGTGGGGGAAGGGGAAATGAGGAAACTGTTGAAGTCCACATTGATGCCCTGGGGTTGAAGTGTTCCGAGGCGGAAGATGAGGCATTCTTCCTCCAGGCTTCTGGTGGTGAGGGAGTGGCGGTGAAGGAGGCACAGGACCTCATGTCCTCAGCAGAGTGGGAGGGGGAGTTGAAATGTTGGGCCACGGGGCGGTGTGGTTGATTGGTGTGGGTGTCCCAGTGATGTTCCCTAAAGCGCTTTGCTAGGAGACAGCATCGGGACAGCATCGGGAGCAACGGATACAATAAATGATATTGGTGGATGTGCAGGTAAAACTTTGATGGATGTGGAAGACTCCTTTAGGGCCTTGGATAGAGGTGAGGGAGGAGGTGTGGGTGCAGGTGGGGTGGGGAGGGAAATATATCCCTGGTGGTGGGGTCTTTTTGGAGGTGGCGGAAATGTAAGCGGATGATTTGGTTTATGCAGAGGTTGGTAGGGTGGAAGATGAGCACCAGGGGAGTTCTGTCCTTGTTACAGGTGGGGTCTGCCCGGTTCTACCTCCTTCCCAAGATCCACAAGCCTGACCACCTTGGCCGATCCATTGTCTCAGCATGCTCCTGCCCCATTGAACTCATCTCTACCTACCTCGACACTGTCCTATTCCCCCCTAGTCCAGGAACTCCCCACATACGTTCGAGACACCACCCATGCCCTCCACCTCCTTCAAGACTTCCGTTTCCGCGGCCCCCTACGCCTCATCTTCACCATGGATATCCAATCCCTCTACACCTCCATCCGCTATGACCAGGGCCTCCAAGCCCTCCGTTTCTTTCTCTCCCGACGTCCCCAACAGTATCCTTCCACTGACACTCTCATTCGTTTGGCCGAACTGGTCCTCACCCTTAACACTTTCTCCTTCGAATCCTCCCACTTCCTCCAGACCAAAGGGGCAGCCATGGGCACCCGTATGGGCCCCAGCTATGCCTGTCTCTTTTTTGGCTATGTAGAACAGTCGATCTTCCGTAATTATAACGGCACCACTCCCCACCTCTTCCTCCGCTACATTGATGACTGCATCAGCGCCACCTCGTGCTCCCGCGAGGTGGATGTGCAATTCATCAACTTCACCAACACATTCCACCCTGACCTTAAATTTACCTGGACCATCTCTGACACCTCCCTCCCCTTCCTGGATCTCTCCATCTCCATTAATGATGACCGATTTGACACTGACATTTTTTACAAACCCACCGACTCCCACAGCTACCTGGATTACACCTCTTCCCACCCTATCTCTTGCAAAAATGCCATCCCGTATTCCCAATTCCTCCGCTTCCGCCGTATCTGCTCCCAGGAGGACCAGTTCCACCACAGAACACACCAGATGGCCTCCTTCTTTAGAGACCGCAATTTTCCTTCCTACGTGGTTAAAGATGCCCTCCAACGCATCTCGTCCACATCCTGCACCTCCGCCCTCAGACCCCACCCCTCCAACTGTAACAAGGACAGAACACCCCGGTGCTCACCTCCCACCCTACCAAACTTCGCATAAACCAAATCATTCGCCGACATTTCCGCCATCTCCAGAAAGACCCCACCACCAGGGATATATTTCCCTCCCCACCCCTTTCCGCCTTCCAGAAAGACCGTTCCCTCCGTGACTACCTGGTCAGGTCCATGCCCCCCTACAACCCACCCTCCCATCCTGGCACCTTCCCCTGCCACCACAGGAATTGCAAAACCTGTGCCCACACCTCCTCCCTCACCTCCATCCAAGGCCCTAAAGGAGTCTTCCACATCCATCAAAGTTTTACCTGCACATCCACCAATATCATTTATTGTATCCGTTGCTCCCGATGCAGTCTCCTCTACATTGGGGAGACTGGACACCTCCTAGCAGAGCGCTTTAGGGAACATTTCTGGGACACCCGCACCAATCAACCACACCGCCCTGTGACCCAACATTTCAACTCCCCCTCCCACTCTGCCAAGGATATAAGGTCCTGGGCCTCCTTCACCGCCGCTCCCTCACCAGACGCCTGGAGGAAGAACGCCTCATCTTCCGCCTTGGAACACTTCAACCCCAGGGCATCAATGTGGACTTCAACAGTTTCCTCATTTCCCCTTCCCCCACCTCACCCCAGTTCCAAACTTCCAGCTCACCACTGTCCCCTGAGTTGTCCTACCTGCCTATCTTCTTTTCCACCTATCCACTCCACCCTCCTCCCTGACCTATCACCTTCATCCCCTCTCCCACTCACCTATTGTACTCTATGCTACTTTCTCCCCACCCCCACCCTCCTCTAGCTTACCTCTCCACCCTTCAGGCTCTCTGCTTTTATTCCTTTTGCCCGAAACATCGATTTTACTGCTCCTCGGATGCTGCCTGAACTGCTGTGCACTTCCAGCACCACTAATCCAGGACCCATAGCTATGTGTCCACAGTATCAATTATCAAGTTACTTACTTTCAAATCATACAAAACCCTTGCAATCCCTGGTTTTAAAATTGTTCTTTTCGCATGTCTGTCCACCATTACAAATACAGAAAAATAAAGATACAGTCTTTACATTGATCAATCAGATTCAATCTGCCTGATTTAAAATTTTGGCAGTTAACCGACAGTCATTATTAACTGCTGTATTCACCACGGCAATGCCTCTGTCCATCAGAATCCTCTTGCCAACCAATATGCACTCTCCTTTCATATTGTAGAAATGCTGTTTTCCCTCCACACTGGCATTTCTTGCGAACTGTCCTGATGAGTATAACTCAAAAAGCTTCAATAATATATGCCTTTTGTTGGCATAAGTCAAGTTCTGCACTGCTAAATGAATTCAGACTGTTAATAACAATTGTGATGGGAATTGTGGTTTCAAAGCTTATAATTTTTGAGACAGACCCTAATAGAAAAGGAAACTGAAAGAGTAACTGAGAAAAGAAATTGACTCTGGAGATTAACCCTGAGATTGGAAACCAAAACTTCTGGAATTGGTTGAAATCAGATACAGGGATACAGAGCTATCAGAGCTGAGTTGATGAGACCAGTGATGCAGTAAATGCAAGTTGAAGAAGACTGAGGCTAAATACAGACGTTGTAAGTTCGGCAAATAGTTGCTTAGTTGCTGCAGCTGTTACTGTTACTTCAAGATAATATTGGTTCATCTATGCAAACCAGACCATCATAAGCAAAATTGAGGAAATTTTGCAGATGTGTGTCATTTTCAGTGTCGTCCATGACTGTACAATGAAAGTGGAAGGAGAGGAGCGGAAATTCTACATGAGGAAGATCGAGATTGACGACATATAGGCTGAGTGCACACCAATCAATTCATAAAATCTGCCAAATAACTTGTAATTCAGTTTATAATTTATTGCAATTTGCCTGTTAATCCATATTTAACTTAATTTTATTCTGGGCTTTAGTGCACAGGTGGTTATCCAAAAGGTATTTAGTATTTGTACTGTTCGACCCTTCAATCGTAAAAACAAAATTGCTTTAAACCATGGAATTTAATTCTTTCAGTAAATAATTGGGACATTGGATTTTATCTTTTCTACAAAAGGAAGTTACTTTCTTAACGGAGATTATAGAACAGTGGTGATCAGTGTATAATTGTATCAAAGTGAACTTGGCCTCACTATCACCAAAATTGCTCTTTGAACACTACTGATAAGAACAACTTAAAGGCCTGTTGGTTAAACTAACGCTCCAGGCGAGACTCTTATGAGACGGTTTACCTCTGCCTGTACTTGATGATTTTCTGCAGCTGCTTATCATAGATCAGCTTGATGCAGAGTCTTCATTATTTGAGTTCAAAAAGGCCATTGACTCCCTATTAGCAAAATTAACACCTGAATAGGATAGAATACTTGTTTCACTACCTTCCCTCCAACACCATCGCTATATTTTATCACAACTACCCAGTAACCCACAACCTTCATCTTGAATTTGAGACCCTGCTTTACAAGTATACTTTCCCTTAGTTGGATGAAGCCTGAACTGACACATTGGTGGTAATAATAGTCATCGACCTTCTCCATAATTCTTTTCCCTGATGGGCTGACCGCGGAGATCCATGTGCAGCAGTACCTTTCACGTGTGGAATTCGAAGTGTTGGCACACTGATTGGAGTATGGAGGACGTCCAAGAAGCTGTGCAGCTAAACAGCTGAGGGAGAGTGTTGATAGTTATTTACTAAGCAAATAAAATTATACAAATGTACCCATAATTTATTTTTATTTATTCATGGTATGTAAGTATTGTTGGTTAGGCCAACATTTTATTGCCCAATGCCGATTGCCCCGAGGGCAGTTAAGGATCAACCACATTGCTGTGGGGTCTGGAGGCACATGTGGGCCACACCAAGCACGGAAGGCAGTTTATTTCCTTAAAGGACATTAGTGAGTTAGATGGGTGAATTGTATAGTATCTGGATGCTGAGGGTGTGGACTCTCTTCTGCTGCCTTTTGTGACCAGGTGAGGAAGGGGAAATTGGCTCAATTCTTTACAACCTCTCCAACTGGCTGCAAGTAAGATTTATGTTCCTTTCAGTGCAAGGTGATACCTTAATCCCCAAATAAAATGTAATTACTTGATGTCTAAATATTCAGTAAGGAGCCAATTAAAAGGTTATCTTGAATGAAATAAAAAGCAATTTTATTTTCTGCTAACTCCGCAGATTCAGGGTTGTTTCCTTTTTGAAACCTTTTCAGTCCATGCAAGTTCCACATAACAAAATTAGGTGATGGAAGTCAAAAATGAGTGGTCCCTATTTTACCATTATTTTGACATGTGACACATACAAAGCAACATACATACAGTCAATGGCACAATGCACCATGGGGAAGACAGTAGTCCTAGTTCCAGTCTGGAAGGAGCCTAATGCTTCAAAGCTTCTCACCAAGGTCACAATCACAGACCTTGACCGTGCTCTCTTTTCCCTGCTTCTGAGGTTGATTTAGGCATCAGATTTGAATCAAGTGGAGACATCTGAAGAAATGCTTCCTGATGAGACCTCATGTTAGAGAATTGCTGTAAACACACTGGGCAGCAGTGAGATTATAGAACAGTGGTGATCAGTGTATAATTGTATCAAAGTGAACTTGGCCTCACTATCACCAAAATTGCTCTTTGAACACTACTGATAAGAACAACTTAAAGGCCTGTTGGTTAAACTAACGCTCCAGGCGAGACTCTTATGAGACGGTTTACCTCTGCCTGTACTTGATGATTTTCTGCATCTGCTTATCATAGATCAGCTTGATGCAGAGTCTTCATTATTTGAGTTCAAAAAGGCCATTGACTCCCTATTAGCAAAATTAACACCTGAATAGGATAGAATACTTGTTTCACTACCTTCCCTCCAACACACTGGGCAGGTACGGCATTCTGTGAAAACCTTCATATCTCCTCCTCTTCCTGCTTCCAGCAGCATTGTCTTGCTCTGTGGTTGTCCCCCAATTCTCATGTAGCCAAGAAGGATGGCACACTCCTGCAGTCAGATTTGGAAGTAAGTGGTGCTGAATATTTGAAGGAAGGACAAATTTCTGATGCGTATGGCATATCACTCCCTGTCAACGTTTCAACTTTAAAAACTCTGAAAATCTAAACATTTCTTTAATCGCAGCTCGGGTCAGCTGAAATTAAACAACAACTATCATCAAATGTATTGATAATGCCTTTAAATAAAAAAGTTGTTTAAGGTTCCTTGACTGTTAAATGCATGTTCAGCTGTGCCTGTTTAATTGACAGTGTTAGCTGGTAGTCGAAGGATATGGTGTTGGAAAAGCACAGATGATCAGGCAGCATCCAAGGAGGAGGAGAATCGACGGAGTGTTGTAAGCTATTGAGATCATGATCTGCCTATTCTTCATATTTTTGGCAATGCATGTTGTGTATGTGTTAAATCCATCATGAAAATTTCTTCCAGCTTGTTAACCCAGAAGTGCCTGTGCATATCAATCACTGTTTTTAAGTCAAAAACGTTATTTGTAGCACTGAAAATTGGGTAGTAAGTTATCAGATTCCATGGCTAACATGTCCAATTTTTGTAAAGCAACAATAAAGAAAGCCAGGCAAATGCTGACCCACAGCAAAAGCATTTAATTCAGAGGAAATATTGCATAAATTTTATCAGCTCTAGTCAGGTAACATCTTGAGTGTTGTGTTCTGTCCAGCTTGTTGAATTATAAGGTAACATTAAAACCAAGAAAAATGATGAGCTCCAATTGTATTATTAGGTATTTGACTTACTCTAAAAGGTTTAGAGGAAATTGAGGCTTTCTGCCATGAACGGAGACTGCTGAATGATGACTTATAGATATATAAGGTAAAAGTGAGTACCGCAGATGCTGGAGATTAAAGCCAAGAGTGTGGTGCTGGAAAAGCACAGCCGGTCAGGCAGCATCTGAGTCAAACCAGAGTAGGGAAAGGGAACATAAATTGGAGTTAGGATGTCATGTTGCTGCTGTACAGGATATTGCTGAGGCCACTTTTAGAATACTGTATTCAATTCTGGTCTCCTTGCTATGGGAAAGATGTTGTAACTCTGAACGCAGCATGCAATTTTTAAAATTGTGTCCGTCCAGGTGCATCAATTTTGTATGATCAGATTGAATGCTGGGCACCACATAACTTCTAAATTGGAGCTCCGATTGTTTGCTGCTGTTGTTGTTAGACTTGAGAGGGTTCCTAAACGATTTACAAGGATGTTGTGGGGGTTTAGAGGGTTTGAGCTATAGGGAGAGGCTGAGGGTTGACCTTAGAGCTTTATAAATCATGAGGGGCATGGATAGGGTGAATAACGAAGGTGTTATCCCCAAGGTAGTGGAGTCCAAAACTAGAGGAAGTAGATTTAACGTGCGAGGGGAAAGATTTAAAAGGGACCTAAGGGCAATTTTTTTTCACGCATACTGGGGTGCATATATGGAATGAGCTGCCAGAAGAAATGGTGGAGGTTGGTACAATTACAACATTTAAAAGGCATCTGAATGTATATATAAATAGAAAGAGTTTAGAGGAATATAGGCCAAATGGGACTAGATTAACTTAGGTTATCTGGTCCGCATGGACAAGTTGGATGGAAGGGTCTGTTTCGTTGCTGTATAACTCTATGATATACCGAACAAACGAAAATACTGCAGACGCTGGAAATCTGAAATAAACTTTATTTTAGAAAATGCTGGGAAACCAGTATGTCAGACAGCATCTATGGAGAGAAACAGAGTCACAAAGTTTCAACCGATAGTTTCAACAAACCTTGCGAAAACCGATAGACTATTGACTTGTTGAGTTTCTCCAGCATAGTAAAACCGACATCCATACTGAATGTTCAAACTAATAAACCTTCAGCAAGCACATGGCTAGTAGCAAACAATCGGAGCTCCAATTTAGAAGTTATGAGGTACCCAGCATTCAATCTGGTCATACAAAATTGATGCACCTGGACGGACACAATTTTTAAAACTGCATGCTGCGTTCAGAAAACGTTCGTTTAAATATTTAAACCTTAGGTTCGCACTGGGAAAGAGAAAAGATGCCAGGATTTTGGAAGAGAAATCTAATTCTTTCAAACAGCATTTAAAGACTGCCACAAAGATGTACACAGCAGAATCTTGATACAAGAAACACTCCATTGTAAATTGAAACCACAGACTCGGAAAAGAAAAGCAAACCAGCAGGTTTCCAAGTCTGCCCAGGCTGGTAAACTCCATAGGAAAGGAGGGGAGTGCTGGCGTTATACTTCCACACAAATTACGTAATTTAAAAATTATACATGTATCTGCATTTCACAGCACAACAATAGTGCATTTACTTATTTCTCCCGTCTTATACTTTACGCAGTCTTTTAGGAATTTCTTTAACCGTCAAAAGACAACGAATCGCGTATACCTTTTCTGAATTGTAAATAAAATGTTCCCTAGACTAAAAGAAGTGGAGTGGATTTTTGTTTTGCGTGTCTTGGATTTGCAGATGTCTTTATCACTGAGAAACTTCAGTGTGGGGCAGATCACAATGACGCTCGGAAGAGCGAAATAGTTTAAGTGGAGGCTAGGTAATGTCAAGCCCGGAGTTTGAAAGACTGTCGTGTTTAAGGGGAAAAGAAAATAAGGCTGAAGAGTTGTTTGAACGTGAGGCATTGGAAAAGAATGAATGGAACTGAATGACAATGAGATCAATGTTAACATTAACACAGCGAGAATACAGAGGATATGCAACATGAGGGTGGGATATTTGTAGTTTAGGAGGAACGAGCGAAGGAAAGTTCATTATAAACACAATAGCGTTGATTAAATGAAGAATTATGTTATACGCGGGGAGTTTAGATGCGATGGCCACCTCAGATCAGACACGTCGTGCGGCTGAGAGGGCAGGGTGGAACTCTCGGAACTGGGTGGAGGATTCACATTTTAGGTTTTTACACAGAGTTGACCAAATCGTCCAAACACAAAAGAAAGTCTGGATTTTCAAAATCTCTTCTTGCGTTCACTATACTGCAATGCGTAGGTGAGGTTGCCATGGTTATACAGATGGTATTATAGCCAGAGATCCAGCCCGGGTTTTACAATGGTCCTTCGCGGCTGCAAGTCCGTCTCTTCACCCCCCACCCCCCCAAACCAAGAGAAAGCAGTGAGTCCCTGGATTCGCTTTTGGAGAGGGAGCTGCTTTGGGGAATCTCAGCGGAGGAAAGTTTTTGTCTTGTTTATACTTGGAGGGAGGGGGAGCGAGCAGTTGGATTTGTTTTTGGGTAGGGAGGGGGGTTGGTGTGGATAATATTTTTAAAGGTGGGGGGCGGGGAAGAACAAGTTTGCAGCAGAGTTTGCAGAAAGTTTTTTTCCCCCCCCCTTTTGCACATCCAGATTATTTTCGTTCGTCATGGCGAGAGGGGGAGGTGGATGTGTTGAGCTGGGAGGTGGACTTGCCGCGGGGTTCGGTCCCCGGGTGTCCCGGCCACTGAGCTCCCTGCTACTGCCGGCTTTGCTGGCTCTGCTGCCGCTCCCAGCCGCTGCTGCAGCCCATGAAGCCGGAGACTTCTCCATCCTGGACGAGGCGCAAGTTCTTGCGAATCAGATGCGAGTCCTGGCTACCAGCGAGCTCGGAGTCTTCAACATGCAGGTAGGAGCATGCTGTTCACCTGATGGACCGTCCCCCATTCCCTCTCTGCGGATACCCCGAACCCCAAGCCACCTGGATGAAGCATCCTCATCCCGAGAAATGAGCCTTCCAAGTTGGGGGAGAGGGAACCTGTTCCTCTAATCCTTGAGTCTTCTTGCATCCTCTTATCTTGGGCGCCCGAGTTTCTTCTATGTTCAACCTTCTGAGTTCCCAATGAGATTGTATTTGCCTGGTTTGGTTGAGAAACGAACTGGCGTGTTGCTAGTAATTCAGCGAAAGTGCGGACTGGAGATTAGATTCGAGGGTATGATGCTGGAAAAGCACAGCAGGTCAGGCAGCATCCGAGGAGCAGGAGAAGTTGCCCGAAACGTGGATGCTCCTGCTCCTCGGATGCTGCCTGACCTGCTCTGCTTTTGCAGCACCACAATCTGGACCATTGCTCGTAATTGTTTGGGCGGGCTAGATGTTGTCATATTGGTTTATTGAAAAAAATAAGGAAAGCTCCGTCTCTATTGCAATCAGTTCCCATTCCAATCGTTGTCCATCATTTATCACTCAACTTCTAATTTCTAAATCTGCCGATTGCATTTTTTATTCAGCGTTACCAGCTATTGTTAAGTAGCCCCCTTCAGACAGACACTGCTACGTTTCTCCTTGAATGCACACTGTGTATTCATTATTCACATCGATGTGCCACGTCTCTTTTGTTTTATTCCAATTCGCTATCGCCTTTCTAGTCATTATTTTCTTGCTCTTCATTTATTTACCAAATTCCATCATTGTTAATTTTTCACGTTACACAAGTTATATGCTTGGAATTTGTATCCTAGTTCAGTCTTCATACAGAGATGCAGAATCTTCATTTAAGTTTTCTTTCTTGATTGTAATTTGTGTCCAGAATAGACATTTACACTATTTCTTTTTGTCTCTCACTATGCTGTCAGGTTGAGGATTAAACTATTTGGGGATCATTGGTAATCTATTAGTACCTATGACCTGTGCCTTTCCGATTCTGTTAACCCATTATAGGCTTCACATCAGCGATTGATTTTAAAGTCATTTGAATTCAGAAGTTTCAGTAATTAAATTCTCATCCTTTCCATTTTTCTTCAGCTGAATGTCCTGATTGTATGTAGCAGTAAATTTTAATAAGTGTAATGTCATTTCAACTTTAAAAAATTATTTTGATGTTGAATTGTGTATGCTTTCAAAGTAATGCTTCATGGCTCTTTAAAGCTAACTCCAAGAGACAATCTCAGGGTTAAATTCATTTCGCTTTTGCTTCTATTCCCTGCCCACAGATACCTGTGATAAATGTGATGATGGGTGGTATCTTAAGCCTGAGTGGAGCTGACAAAAGGTGAAAGCAAATGGTCCCTGCAGTCAAGGAGGTGTTACACATGCTCAAACTGTGTGCCACTTCTAAGATGTGGGAAAGTTTTGTCTCTCTGAGAAGGGGTACTTAATTACCTCCTTTCATTCTTTTTGTTGTTGCTGGGTTAGGCTCTAGTAAATATTGATTTATTTTTTCAGAGAAATTTGGTTATTCATTGAGAGGCAAAGATTTAATTTGAGTTACTCCAGTACTTAGGTGGTCAGTGGATTTGATGGGGTATTTAACAGAGGCTAGAAATCCCTGATTTGATTTCTGGTTTGGGTGCAGTTAATTGATCACAATAGGGGAGCTGGAAGTGTAAGGGAGTGAATCATGAATGTCCAGTATTTAAAATCTCGAGAGACAAATCAGCAGAGTTCTAGCTTCTAACTAATATTGAGTGTCCACAACTGGGAAATGTGGATATAGGATGAGGTAGCCTTGTTTTTGTAATGCGTTGTGCTGGATGAGTAGCTTTTTGACCTGTTTGTATGGTAACATTGTTCATAATAGAGAAAAGCCTTATTTTTTTCTCTCACTCCCATCAATTCAAAGTGTGAATGGGGCAGGCATCGAGGGAAGCTTAAGCTGAGGATCTGCATTCCTGACTTTAGTGATTTGTACAGCACCTTACCTTCCTTTTATGTGTTTGCTGTACACCTTTAATTTATAAATTTCCAAATGCATGGAGTTACAGATGCAGCTCTGTTCAATTGTATTTAACCAACCTTTTAAGGATTGTATGTGTTTTTTTTTGACAATTTGTAGTAATGTGGTTCCTCATCTTGGTTTCTTCAGATGTTTATGGAGGCCACAAATTTTATTTATTTATACAGATGACTCTATACTTATTGTATAAATAATGGTTTGAGTGAACATATGTTGCAAAGAAGCCATGTGGATTTGTAAGTTTCTGTAGCCATTTTGCAAATATTTTCAGTTTTGTTTTCTACCGTTCTCCAAACAAAGTTCAAAAAGCAATGATTTCAGCTGAAGACTGGTTTTGCTAGTGCTAGGAACTGCCTGGTACCTTGTCCAGGTGGCAGTTTTCTATGGAAACCTTAATGGTATTGTTGCCCCAGCTATTTGAGGTGGTACCACATTGCAGCCACGCCTTGGCCCAGTTTTCACCTCATCTGCATTTTAACATTAGAGTTACTTGGATAGAAATCAGCTTTAGGAACTCGTGACGATTTTATCACTCTAGTTCAGGGTTACTGAAGGTCTGCTGCTCTTCTGGCTGAGATCAGCACAAACTATGAACTGAAACTGAGACCTTTTGCTCAGAGTAGTTTAGCATCGAACATCAAGTGGTGCATTTATTCATAATAGCCTCTAGCAGCAATTCTCTCTATTGAGAATTAAGTTTATAATGTAAATGCAGTCCACTGTAAAATTACTTATCAGATGGTCCAGCATTAGAGAGTGTCTTAAAAGCAATCATGAGAATGGTTCCTGAGATAAGAAATTTTCAGTTAGGTAGAGATTTAGATAAATTTGGACTGTCCTTCTTAGTAAAGGAAGACTTAGGAAGATATACTCTGATCAGATAAGTTGTTGGGGAAAAATATATTCCCACTGCTGGGAGAATAGAGAATGAGAGGACACAGATTTCATGAATTGGCAAAAGAAGCAATAGAGACTTGAGGAGAAACTTGCTCATGCAAGAAGTGGTTAGGATCTGAACTGTGCTGCCTGATCATGTCTGTTGAACCTGCCTCTACCACATTCAGGAGGGAATTGGAGCAGTATCTGAAAAGGAACAATCTACAGGGTTACAGGGAGAAGGCAGGGAGTGAATAACACGAGCTGATTTGCTCAGTTGGAGACACTGCACTAGCATGTCTTGTTAAATGGCTTCCTTTTGTGTTGTAATAGTTCTGAGATTCTGTATATTTTCTGTTTTTCAACAGTAAATTTAGTTTACAACATGGTGTTGAATTTAGAATATTTACTGAACAATATGACTATATAATTGCTTTTAAAAACAAAATTCCTTAATTATATTGATAGGAAATACATCTTTTGCTTTTGTTCTCCAACATAGTTTCTTGTCATTTCAAAATATAACGTATTCTGATATTGCCAAACTGCGCACGCAGTATTAGCCTTGGCATTTGGTCAGTACATGTGGTTACATCTAAGTTTGAACAGTGAAACTGCTCCAAATGCTTTGTTGCCTCAAGTCACCATCATTAGTTTGTAAACACATCAAAATAAGTTACTTTGTTGTTGATGTTACAATGGTGCATAAGTGTTACACACAGTTGATAAATTTAGTGCAATCAAGCTACATAAACTGTAATATTTCAAATTCATTTCTCGGCTCAATCTGTACTGAGTTAGCTAATCTCAGTTGGAGCAAGCACTAAGCTGAAAAGTTCTGTGATATGTTTGATCCAGGCCAGTATTTCCAACTTTTGATCAATATCTAGCAATGTCTACCATGAAGTGGGGATGCTGGGAGAGGATTAGGGTCACTTTATTCCATGTTCAAATCACTTGAGAACCTAAATTTGTTTAGACTCATGCGTGAAAATTGTAATGATGAAATGTTGCTCGCATTTCCTAGAATCCTGTGAAAATGTCCGATAGCACGAGTCAGTGTTTTCAGGAGATAAGGAAATGTTAAAGGAAGTGCCTTCTCAGGCATAGTTGAGATTGAGGGGCAGTTAGAAATGTTTAATTTTCTACCCTGAGCTACACAATGCAGGGAAGTTAATGGAAGGAGATCAGCTTGTTGCTGTGACTAGGGACTGTGGGTGTGTGGACTGACTGCCCTCCTTTCCTCCTCTTTTGATTGTAACAAGAAATTTTGAATTTTAAAAGGATCGGCTTGCTAATTCTTTGTGTAATTAACTCTTTAAAGTGAATGTACGAAGAATTAGCTAGACACTTCAGTTAAAATAAGGAAGTTATTTGCTTCATTGTGCTAAAACCCACTCCAGTAAAATTATTAAACAACAAACCTCCTGACTTCTGTAACTTGTGTGCAAACACGATAAACCAAACATACAAAAATACAGATTACACAGTAGAGGAGGTCACATTTGGCCAAATTAAAGTTCTGTAGGGAAAAGAAAGTAAGAGTACACAGGTTGTTGCTGGCTCCTCTACTGAAATTTATACTGGAGCAGCAACAGATTATTTGGTTTGTTGCTCTGAAGATTGTGTGCACGAGGGAGAGATAACTAAATTGGCTTGAGAAACCCAAAACTTCTACTTAAGAATCAAAGCTTTTGGTACCAGAGTTGCTCTGCTGACTAGTTTGGTTAATGTGCAGCTGTGCCAAATGGGCTCGGAGTTTCCCCGTTTCATCCCCAAGATTGTGCTGAGTTAGCCAATCTCAGCAGGGCAATCAAAAGGGAGCGGCATTTGTCATTAGTGCAGATGGAAAAACATTTTTTTAAAAATGCTCAAAGTTTCACTCCTGATTGATATAATCAATACCCAGTGATTCCTAATAGAAAGTAGGCCTGTCTGGTTTGCAAAGAATCAGCATGGTGCTGATGTTTTGAAGAATGGATATCCTACTGACAGTCATTGTCTCGATCTTTACCTGAAATATAGTCACTTGAGGGAGATAATAAAGGGTGGCTGACACTGTGGACAATATCCCAGGGTAAGAAGTTTCTTCAGAAGGTGATAGGATATATTTGAAAAATACTTGAACTGTATTTGCCACATAGAAAATTAACATTCAACAGATTTCTTGCTTTTTTTTTGCTGTTGTCCTATCTGTCAGTTTTTAAAACAAGCATATTAATTAGGAAAATGAAAATTCCCTTCGTTCTGTTTTAATAAGTGTGTGGTGTCTTTGAATTTGTGCATAATTCAGTGAATCTGTGTGGGAGGTAGCAGAAGGAAATCTTTTTTGTTGTACATGATTGCCTGTTGGTTGGGTTCCAACCATAATATTCCAAGAGGTTATTGTGAAGAATGTCACCGTTGACAAAGATTGCAGTTTTTCATCTTGCTTTATGGTGACATTGTTCCGTAAAATATATAAAACAGAATGCATTCACTAAATCCTTGAGGAGCAGTGGTTAGAATCCTGGAGCTTGAGAGAATAAATCAGAATTTTTAATCTGGCTTTGAACTGCGCCTTCAAAGTACTCAGAAATCACTAATGATGTAAGCAATGTCATATTAGCAAGAGCTGACATTTCACTTCAAACACGGCGAGCACAGCTGTCTGAGACAGATATTAAAAAATGTATATTCTGGGCAAGGTGGATGAGCTGATAATTAGGATTATCATTAAGAGGCACCATTCTGAAAGTAGAACTGCATCCACTGATGGAAATTTCTGTTCTGGAAATTTTCAGCAGGATTGCAGTGAAATTATTTATAAACAAACAGATGTTTAACTGCTATTCCCTGTTTGTTTCAAAACTGCAGAGTAGCTGAGGGTTTAGGATGCTTTAAATCAAATCCTGAGGTTCTTGTTTTGTTCACAATATCATCATTAGGATTTTGAAAAAATGAAATTGTAAAACCCTGTATTTGAACTGTCTGACGACATTGAACAGTGCAAGTACATAATTTTTGAAAATTTTAACTTGATTTATATGTGAAATATAGCCACTCGTGAGATACTGCAGGATGGCTGGCATTGTGGACAACACCGCAGGATAAGGATGTTTGTTTAGAAAATTACATATGTTTGAAAAATAAGGTTAATAGTGCTTGTCACATTTTAAATATAATAACAGATGAAAGATTGCTTTTTCAAAGAGAGAACACTTGAGCAATGGTACCTGCAAAGTGGTTCCTGATGAAGGGCTTTTGTCTGATACGTCGATTTTCCTGCTCCTCGGATGCTGCCTGACCTGTTGTGCTTTTCAAGCACCACACTCTCGATTCTGATCTCTAGCCGTTCTCACTTTCACCGTACCTGCAAAGCAGTCCGTATCACCTTCTACTTTGTGGCAAATTTGAGACTAGTTGCTGTGTGTATTTCTTGGTTTTCATGTTATGGAGCTGGGATACATTACTGTTTTCTCTGCTTTATTTGGTAAAAGAAGGCATGTTAATACTGTTAGAAGGGAGGTTTATTCTAACCTGCATATAGCAATACAGCAGTTAGCAAAGAGTGAAATAGAATCTACAGCACAAAAATGAATTTCACAGCACTAATAGTCCACTTATCTTTGAGCAAACCACCTCCACCTCTCTGTGTTCGCCCATCAATAGGTCCTTCTATTTCTTTCAAATGTCAACTGTGGTTCATTGGTGACATTCTTGCCCCAGTCAGGAGGTTATTTGCTCAAGGATCCTTATCTAGGTTGGCATTCTCAGTAGAGCTCTGATGAAGACTTTACAGTCCAAGTGTTGAACCAAGTGTCTTTCCTCTCCATTGGGTGCCAAAATTCCCATAATGCTATTTCAAAGAGTAGTGGAGCTCTTCCTAGCATCCTTGCTATCACCTTGTTTTTTGTTGTGCCTCTGGTTTTGGGGCATTGCAGTGTGCAAATTAAAACCGTGCTTCCTACGCTACAACAGTACTATACTTCAAAAATATGCAACTGGTTGTAAAGTGCTTTGAGACTTTCTAAAGTTGTGAAAATCATTATATAAATGCAGGGTTTGTTTTGGCTTTTTCTCTCCCTGGTTTGCTTTGGTTAAATGCATCCATGCTACATGCCGCAGAGTTTTGTGATAGTGAGTTCTGTATTCCTTACAGTAGTTAAGATCTAATTGGTTTCTTGCCCCGCTATGAATATTCCTAATCTGCATTTGTAAACAGCACACGTGTTATAACAGAAGGAGCTTCCTATGGGAGAAATCATGTTGCCAACCAGTGCCCCATCCAGCAGTGCCTCTCCAGCAAGCCACTAATATAAATAGTTGTTCGCAGGAAGTAAGTATTGCTGTCATGGGATAGAATGCTACCTCGAACAATGGATAAATGCTATTGCACAAGAAGTGGCACACCCAGTGTGAAAGAACATTAACGAGTGGTGATTTAAGGGTGATGATTTGCTGTTTCCTATAGTGCATTGAGTACATCTAGTGATCTGATGATCACAATGAGACCTGTAAGTGCAAAGGAAATAATCACAATTCCTAATGGGGACTAAACATCACAGTTAATTGCTTTTGAGCTAGGTACGGCATTGGTTAGATGCAAACAAAAATTATTCTCTTATCCCAGAGAGAGGCATTGGTCATATTAGATACAAGGTAAATTGTCCTTTAAGATTCCATCGAGTACTTTCAGACCAGCTTAGATGTAGTTCCAGAACAGTCTTTTATAATGTTTGTCTTAGTCTGTGATCAGATTCTTATTGTTTAACTTTATTTGAGGCTCCTATATTGTATTAATCCATAAACTCAGCGAATGTTCTGGGAACCCAGATTCGAGTCCACCAAGGCAGATGGTAGAATTTGAATTTAGTAAAAGAAATCTGGAATTAAGAATCGACTGACCATAAAACCATTGCCAATGTGTCGAAAAAGCCCGTTTGGCTGACACATCTCCCTCGAGGAAGGGAATCTACCATCTGAAGGGTTACACCCGAGAAGCTGACTTCTCCATCTCTTTATGCTACTTGGCTTGCTGTGTTCTTCCAGCCTCCTGCTTGTCCGGTCCTGAAGAAAGGTTACATCCGAGCCGCTAACTTCTCCTCTACCTGATGCTGTCTGGCTTCCTGTATTCTTCCAGCCACGTCCTTGTCTACCTGTGATTCCAGCACCTGCAGTTTTTTTTTTGTCTCTAATCCTCATCAGGTCTGGTCTACATGTGACTAGAGACCCACAGCAATGTGGTTGACTCTCAACTGCCTTCTCAAATGGTCTGAGCAAGTCACTCAGTTCAAGGGCAGCTTGGGACAGGCAAACATGATGGCCAAACAGGGCCACCCATGTCCCATGAGTGAATGAAAAAAAAACATGCCATTTGGATGGTGTCATTCAAGAGTTTTGTATTCTGATGAAAGGTCATTAACTGAAATGTTAATTGGTTCATCTCTGTTGATGTTGCCTGAATTTTGCCAATTCTTTTTCTTTTCTTATTTTGGTTTGATAAACACTATCTAATTTAGAATGATTGCCAATCTCACTGCTGAGTGGGAGCAAGATAATTAGTGTGGGAAATTTAAAAATGGTAGGCAGTGCTTTTGAGGTTGTATGTACAGCACATGAGCCAAGTATGGAGTCAATGATTTTTTTCTTTGCACTAATTTTTGGTGACCATTGTTGAATTGAGATGAATAAACTGTAAAGGGAGGTTCTAATGCAGCAAAGCTATACCCAAGACAGTATCTCCATTATTCCCAGGATATTTTAACTTCAGCATCTACCGTGGTGCCATTTATTTGTATTTGTATTGCCAACCACTTGTTGCTGTTAAATCATCATCAGTTCATTACAAAGTTTAGGGGTTTTTTTTAGTATTCAGTCTGCACTATCAGTTGCTGTGGGCCACGCCAAATTACTATATTACTGAGAGAAAGGACTTTCCTTTTCTTAGTTTGAACCCTATTCTAAATCAGTTTCTGAAGCATTAATAAGTGTCTTACCTAACAGTCATTCAGTCAATTTCAAACTGCACCTTAAGTGCTGGTTCCTGTGCTATTTATCCACCTTCTATAACAAGCTCATAGAAGGTGAGGAAAAATTGATTGAGTACTGTCCCTAATAAGATTTTCTTCTGTCTGTTCACTGAAATGTGTGGACTCTGCTGGACTCCATAATGTGTGATGTAGCTGACGTTGAAAGTTGACAATCAGCAATGACAGCTTGCATTTCAATAAGCACCTTTACTGCAAGGAGGTACCAAAGATCTTATGAATGGAAATCAGGTGAGAGAATGAGTGATCTAGTTATGGGAAAGGAGGAAGAAGTGAATGGGTACTGAGACTGAAAACGTGGTCCATTAAGGAGGACAAATGAATGTTGAATGAATTCAAGAGAAAATGGAAAAGTGGCTGTGAGTTTTCCACATTGTTGGAATAGAGAAAAAGAGCAATGCATAAAATGTCAGTATGCAGGTGCAGAGAGGGGTCATAAGGTGTGTATGGAACAGCATTGTAGAGATATTTGAGGATAGTGTTAAATTCAGTATTTTGAAGAATAGGGAATCACAATGGAATAGTTCAGGAATTAAAGGATAAAATGCACACAATTAAGATTGTCTGTCTGGCCAGAGGCTTTGGGAGATATGAGACTTGTCTCCACTAGACAATAGAAAGTGCGAATTCAAATATAAATATTTGTTCATTTTTTTTCCCCAGGGCTGATAGAGGAGGCAGTCTAGATTTAATACATAGAGTATTGAATGCCCGCTTGTATGTATTGGTAGTTCTTCTATAACGTGATGATTGTATTCTTGTGTAACACTGCATTAGAGAAAAATCGCGGTTTAGAAACCACAAGTGTTGGCGATGTAATCGCCCTAAAGCCAACACGCATTTTAAAAGTTCACATTTTAGAAACAGTGTCCCCAATTTGTCAATAGCGTTACAGCGAACTTGCACTAACGAAACACGCATCACAGCGGAACAGCCCGTAATGTAATGATCCAATGGACATCTTAATCACAGAGCCTTTCACCTCTGTTTCATAATGTATAATTGTTGCTGTGCTTGGTTCCCAAGGATTGAATAAACTTTTTAGCATTTGGCGCAACTGATGGAGTTTAATTCAGGTAAATGCGAGGTGCTGCATTTTGGGAAAGCAAATCTTAGCAGGACTTATACACTTAATGGTAAGGTCCTAGGGAGTGTTGCTGAACAAAGAGACCTTGGAGTGCAGGTTCATACATCCTTGAAAGTGGAGTCGCAGGTAGATAGGATAGTGAAGAAAGCGTTTGGTATGCTTTCCTTTATTGGTCAGAGTATTGAGTACAGGAGTTGGGAGTCATGTTGCGGCTGTACAGGACATTGGTTAGGCCACTGTTGGAATATTGCGTGCAATTCTGGTCTCCTTCCTATCGGAAAGATGTTGAGAAACTTGAAAGGGTTCAGAAAAAATTTTACAAGGATGTTGCCAGGGTTAGAGGATTTGAGCTATGGGGAGAGGCTGAACAGGCTTGGGCTGTTTTCCCTGGAGCGTCGGAGGCTGAGGGGTGACCTTATAGAGGTTTACAAAATTATGAGGGGCATGGATAGGATAAATAGACAAAGTCTTTTCCCTGGGGTGGGGAAGTCCAGAACTAGAGGGCATAGGTTTAGGGTGAGAGGGAAAAGATATAAAAGATACCTAAGGGTCAACATTTTCACGCAGAGGGTGATGTGTGTATGGAATGAGCTGCCAGAGGAAGTGGTGAAGGCTGGTACAATTGCAACATTTAAGAGGCATTTGGATGGGTATATGAATAGGAAGGGTTTGGAGGGATATGGACTGGGTGCTGGCAGGTGGGACTAGATTGGGTTGGGATATCTGGTCGGCATGGACAGGTTGGACAGAAGGGTCTGTTTCCATGCTGTACATCTCTATGACTCTGACTATTTACTCGATTTGTAAATAGTGTCTTGGGAGGCTTCTCATTTGATCCCAGTCATTTCACTGATAATTTCATGTGTATACTTTCTAAGAGGAATCTTGAGAACCCTGAGTAACCTTTTTCCACTCTGTAACTCAACATGCAGATTCTAATTGTAATGGGGACATTTCTGCCTGTGCCCTTAGCTATCAGCGTGTAATGGGCCTCTTCCTTCAGTGCTTATGTCTGCCAAGTTTCATGGTTGGAAGAGGTGCTTCTGGACTTGGTTTTGTCATTAAGTTCTGGGGGTACCATCACATGAATGAGGGCAATTTGGGGAGTGGAATTGGTAATAGGAGAAAAAGAAGTACACCAGTTCAAAATTAAAATAAATCCCTAGGCTCATTTCTGTAATGACTGCTGTTACTTTACTTTACTTTACGTCTTTTCAAATATGGGGCAATTTGACATCATACAATACAAGAAATGTAGGTGTACTGAGATTCAATGTTTTTTAATTAAAGAAAAACTACAAAAAGACTAAGATAGGTACAATAAATGTATCATAAAATGTTCTTTCTGTCCTTTATTCACATAAAGCAAATCCATTTTTCCCTACCTGATTTCATTGAGATTGATAAAGTAACAAGTGATCTGAATTGGTGACGTTGATCCCTAAAACCTTTTAGGGAAAGATGTGGCTTTAAGAATTATTGTCAATATTTCAGTTAGACAGCACTGACCTAGCAGAATGATTTGAGGAAGGATGTGGAAATTTTCAATAAGTGCCTTTTATTCTGCTGTTCTGATATTGGGATACAATTTTTAACCAGTTATTAGAATATTAATCAGCTGTTACCAGTTCAGAGCCACAAGGGAAGTTTTATTAATTAAAATCTAGCAAACTTGCAGCAATGGTTACAAATACCAAATCTATTTGTTTCACTGTACATGTAAACCATATTAATTGCATGCACTACTACAAGGATGTTGCAGTATTTATGGACACTTTTTTTTTTAACTTTCATCTAATTATTATAGTTCATCAGACCATAAACACTAAAGTTTTCTTACTCCTCTGCCTCCTTGCTCCTTACAGTAGTGTAGGCTTTTTTTTTGTCCAAAAAAACAAGTTTGATACGCTTTGTCAATAAAGGACAGTTAAAGTGCAGAGCAAGTTCATAATTATATTGATTGCCCTTGTCTTGTTCTTTCTATAGGAGATTTTCTGTCCACCTACATGTCCCACTGTGTATGATTGTAGAATCCCTCCAAATTTAAAAAAAAAGCAAGAGGGAGGATAAAGTAAACTGAAAGTAGGTGTTACATTGATAAACCTGGGGATTATCATTTCCTGAAGAAGGGCTTATGCCCGAAACGTTGATTCTCCTGTTCCTTCGATGCTGCCTGACCTGCTGCGCTTTTCCAGCAACACATTTTCAGCTCTGATCTCCAGCATCTGCAGCCCTCACTTTCTCCTCGATTATCAGAAGGTAACATGATTGAACAAATCAGTACCTCCACAGTTTGATTCGGAGATGCCGGTTTTGGACTGGGGTGTACAAAGTTAAAAATCACACAACACCAGGTTATAGTCCAACAGGTTTAATTGGAAGCACACTAGCTTTCAGAGCGACCTGATGAAGGAGCGTCGCTCCGAAAGCTAGTGTGCTTCCAATTAAACCTGTTGGCCTATAACCTGGTGTTGTGATTTTTAACTTTCCACAATTTGAGGCAGTTTGAAGGAATGTGGGTAGATTAGATGTATATTGAGCTTCAGTTTTAATGTAGGAAAGAAGGCAAGCATGTGGATTGTTTTCAAAATTTTGTAAAAACAGAAATTGTATCATAGTATTTCTTTAAAGAGAGAAAAGCAAAATAGAGCCAACTGCAGACTTAAAATGAGAGGTGTTTCTGCTAAACAATGATTTTGTGTGTCATGTTCAGAAATTTGAGAGCTGCTCAAAGAGCCTGATGATGTATTGGTGTAATGTTTAAGTCCTGGATTAACTTGGGCTTTAGTGTCGATATGGGTTACAAACATTAATCTGAATTTTTCTCAATGTATGGAGTTATGTTTGTATCAGGTGTTACTGAGTTGCTGAGGAAAGTACAAAATAGAGCCCTGGTAAAGTGATTTGAAACCTGATAAATGATGTTGCACTATCATATTAGAAATATGAAGTATTTAAATTATGAGGGTAGAATTGAATTGAAATTAAGAGAGGGAAAAAACGTTAAGAACTGTAGTTTGTGCAGAGCCATTCTTGCAGTGCTGAGACATTATGTTGGCTGTAAAATGATATCATTATTGACTTTGTTTAGGAGTGTGTACTGATCTTGATCTCTGTCTTGGGGTCTTTTACTCTGTGTGTGATGTATATTTACAATACCTTACTGAATAGGTTCATCGGCTGAGATCAAGGGAGCATTTTTTTCTCTCTAGGAGGTTTTCTTTATATCTGGTTTGGGAGCTTTCTGCAGTTCCTAGTGCGAGCTTCCAAATCTCTGTTAATGAGAAGGAAAGAAAAACTTATCTCTACAAGCTTGAGTGGAGAACAATGAGCAATGTTGGGAGCTGGGGGGATGGGGACCACTAGCTTTGGAATGCAGAGCAATCAGTGCAATTGACACGCACACATCATAGCATTTGTTATTGCATTTAATTCACCCCCCTACTCCCAGCAGTGGTTTTTGCATACAGAATGAGGGATTTACGTATGGGAGATTAGTTTTTTTTCTCATAACAATAGGCTTTGAGACTTTTTAATTCCTATAGCTCCCAGTGGGTGCTACTTCTCACAGCCACAGGTACCTAGTGGTCATAGGCTGAGGCTGTAATTGAGTGCAAAGCTTCAATTCTTTGAACAGACATTAAAAAGTCCAAGATTTAGGAAACATCCTGCCTTGAAGGCACTAATTATTTCTGATTTAGAGGTGCCAGTGTTGGACTGGGGTGTACAAAGTTTAAAAATCTCACAACACCAGGTTCCAAATAAACTTGTTGGACTATAACCTGGTGTTGTGTGATTTTTAATCTAACTTTTTTGGTTGTGATCCCATAGGTTCTATTTACCTGCCAGTACTTTTCCAACATTATCATTCTTTACTGCAAACCTGGACTGTTTGTCTAGGCAGGCTCATTTACTGTAAGACAGATAATAGCTGGGCTCATGTGTGCACTGTACAATAGAGGTTATTGGTGAGTGTATGAGTTCATCTCTATTTCTATCCCAGCCTAAAGATACCAAGGTTAATTGTAATGCTGTTGCTGCTGGCCTCATTAGGATGAGCTACTTTGGTGCAGACTGAGCATTGAATCTGAGACCTCCTAAACAAGACAAGTCATCTTGATTATCTCCCAGTGAACACCCTACCTGATCATTATTCATTTCTGAAAGGTAGCCACGTCTATTATGCAACTTAATTGTGCATGAAAAACAAAACAGGTAGGAGTGAATAAAAATAACTGAGTGCTGTCGGGATCACAAACTTCCCTTAATCTTTTCCCTGGAGTTTGGTTTCTGCTGGTGACCTTTTGTAGATGTTAAAGTTGTTCTGTTTCCAGAGCTCAGCTTTTTTTTGTGAGAGCATGGTGGATCCTGCTGGGGGTTCAGGATGAAGAATAGAAGGGGGAATGTGGCGGGAATCATTTATCGATTGTCTGCTGCCATTTATTACTAAATCTTGTAAGAAAATATGAATGAGAATACACGGTAAGGAAAGCTTTGAACTTTGTTAGGATGTTATCTATGGTCCACTAATTTTATGATGTCACTTTCTACGCTCATTAAGTTGAGGGTCTTTTGGCACCTGTGTGTATTTACTCTGCATGAATCCATATCTTTAAGTCAGAAAGGAAGGATAGTGGAAATAGTGTGGACTTGGAATAAATTGCTGGAAACTCTGAACAGGGTCCACAGCATTAAGTAGTTTTGAGTGTTTTTGACAGCAACTTTAATACGCCAGTTGCTTGTTACAACAGAACACAGTATATGCACAATATCTGTAGACCACAGTGGGGATGCTGCACTCTACACAGCTTTTTTACATGTAAGACTTTGCAGTTTGATGCTTGCATTAATATTATACCCTTTGTAAAGAAATGCAGTATGGAATGCAGCATGATACAGTTACTGCATGTGTGTTGGCATTTACTCTAGCAATTATGTCCTGCCATCTTTTCTCATTTTCTCTTGAAAACTAAATGGAGGTAAAACTAATTATGGGAAAAAAGGCTATTTAAAATGTCCAGACTTGTGATTAATGAAGTTGAGTGCCCTTATATGCTGCTATTTGTAGAATTAACACTGCCAAAATTATTTTTGAACCAATTTTCTTGCAACACATTCTATTGCTATATCATGTTATTAGTTGCATAAATTATTGATGTATTTAACCTCTCTGGATGGTATCTGTATTATGAAGCCATAAACGTTTGCTTAGATGTGGATCATTGGATACTTTGATCAAGTGTTTTTCATGCATTAAGCAAGCTGAGTGGCTGTTGTTTCAGGGGTAGTACCAAGCCAAACTGTTCATGTCCTCCTTTAATGTTCACCCCTTGGGCAGTAAGTCATACTTGGGTAACATTTACTTTTTATGCTGATTTAAGATGAAGAATGTTGGTTCTGGGGCATAGAACAGGTTTTAATTTCAGAAATTGCATATTGGTGTCACGTTCTTCGAGATGGATAACATCTGGGCTGTATACTGAGTTAACTATGGTTTTGTAATGTTACTCTTAGCTCGTGAACTGATTTTGCTTATATATGTCTACAATATTGGACATTGTATTATATAGAATTTCAATTGCAAGTTGGCCATTCAACCCAACTGACACATTTATGTTAGTGCTCCATGTGAGCCCCCTTCCATCTGGGTGTGTCGTGGTTTATAAATTTTATCGTCCTATATAACTGTCGGTTCCTCTTTACCAAATAAGACTTTTCAATTGCCTCAGTTGTAGAACCTTAGATTGCTGCATTTTTAAAAAGTCCTTTAATTCACCAGTTTAGGCTGGAATGAATTACACTAAATGACACTTTTCTTATATTTTTTTAAAAAAAGAAAAAAATTGCATGTGACATGCCTTTCATGACTTCAGGATGATCCAGAGCCACTTGTAGTCAAGGAAGTAATTTTAAAGTAATGCAGAATGGATAACTGCTAGCACAGTCTATTACTTAAGAGCAAAAGCAAGCTTTGTTTTGAATTAAATTGTAGGATTCACTACACTGCATTACTTGGTATGAAGACCATTAGTTTTTTGCAGATGCATTACTTTATTGACATAGTAGTGCAGCAGGCTAACAATATATAGGTCATAGATAGCCAATGACAATACCAAGGTAATAGCAGGTTTTAAGAAGATTTGTAGCTTTGGTTGAGGTTCTGGATGTAGGTTTGCTCACTGAGCTGGAAGGTTCATTTCCAGACATTTCATCACCGTACTGGGTAACATCTTCAGCGGACCTCCGGGCGAAGCAGTATTTATGATTCCTGCTTTCTGTTTATATGTTTGGGGTTCTTTGGGTTGGTGATGTCACTTCCTGTTCTTTTTCTCGGAGGGTGGAAGACGGGGTCTAACTCGGTGTTTGTTGATAGATTAATTAACAAACACCACGTAAGACCCCATCTACCACCCTCTGAGAAAAAGAACAGGAAATGACATCACCAACCCAAAGAACCCCAAACATGTAAACAGAAAGCAGGAATCATGACAATGCTTTGCCCGGAGGCCCACTGAAGATGTTACCGAGTAGGTTGACGGAACTTCTGGAAATGAACCTTTCAGCTCAGCGAGCAAACCTACACCCAATACCAAGGTAAACTTTTATAGTGTTTACTTGAGACCAGGAGTACTCACTCAGATATGGAATCAGTAAAATGTGACAAGCATAAGACTGAATATGGGTGTTGCTGGCCACGCCAGTATTTATTACCTGTCCATAGTTGGCTTGAAGAAGCTGTGGTGAGCTGCCTTGTTGAATCACGACAGTCCTGTAGTGTAAGGCCACTCAGTGGTCTATGGAAGTGACTTTCAGGATTTTGACCCAGTGACACTGCGGAATGGTAATATCTTTCTAAGGCAGAATAGTGAGTGGCTTGGAGAGGAACTTGCAGGCAGTGGTGTTCCCTTATCTTCTACCAATGTCCTTCCAAATGGGAGAGTCACATTTTAAAAATGCCTTTGAAGGTGTCCTGGTGAGTTGCTGCGGTGCATTTTGTAGCTTGTCCCATAAGAGCAGTGTGTGCATCTGTAATGTTGACGATGATAGTAGGGTGCCAATCAGTGGGCTGTCTGCCTGGGATAGTGCCAAGCTTCTTGAGTTATGTTGGAGCTGTATTCATCGAGAAAGTGGGGAGTATTCTATCACACTCTAGCCTGTAGATAGTCGAGAGATAAGTTAGCAGGACTCCTCGTCTCTGAATTGCTCTTGTAACTACAGTGTTTATTTGGCTGGTTCAGTTTATTTTGTGATGATGGTTAGATTATTCATTGCTATTTACCATGCAGGTCTTGCTGCATCTGGTTACAGGCAGCTTCGGTATCTGAGTCGCGAATGGTATTGATGTTGTGTAATCATCAGTGAATATCCCGCTTCTGACCGTATGGCAGAAATTCTGTCAGGATTCCTGATCGCAACCACTGACTTATGCTGAAAAGCTGCATTGTGCCAGTCAAATGGGACTTGTCTGCCATCTGTGTGGATGAACTAAGCCTGTCAGCATGCACTGTCTCAGCTTGCAAAGGAAGAACAGCCACTTGAGACAGATACTGCAAGAGGACCAACACCCGTGAGATTGTACATGAGACAAAAAAATGATTAAAGAAAATTAAGGAAGTTATTTTCTGCAGAATTTTGCACAAAGCTGGACTGAATAAATCCACTTGCTGTATAAAATATGGAGCCTCTTAAGAGTAAAACTCTGATGCTCTCAGCTGTAGATAACAACACCAGAATGAAAAGCAAATACTTATTTTGTTTAAATAGTTCCTTTGCACATTATTTTAGAGTCACCTTTTTGAAGGATCTGCTTTGTTTATTTGTCAGTGTGAAGAATGTTGGTTTTAGAAATGAATTTAATTGTGCACTATTTGGATCAATCACTCTACAGTGAAGGCAGCTGTATACCTGAAACCCAACAGGCTCTCATGAACAATGCCGCAAGTCTGATAGCACCTGTGGGTAGGGAAAGAGGAATGATTACTGAGGTTATAAACATTTATCAGAACATTAACTCTCTTTCTCTATAGCTGCTTCCAACCTTGAACATTTTCAGTGTTTATTGTAAGAACACTCCTTGTTATGCAATGGGACATTTCAATTCTTTAGTGGGGCATTTCTATTTCCCATAGCAGCCATTTTAGAGCTGCGCAGCTTACTGCCAAATTTCTGAGTTGACCTTTTTTCTCCAAAGAGCTAGTTTTCACTTGATTATCATAGTCACTATAAAATCTCAGACAAAATTAAAACCCAGTCTTAAACTTTATCCCTAAGCTGTAACAAGTTAGTTCATCTTAATTCAACAGAAGTCTGGACTTAGAATTTCTATGGTTTTATAGTGATCCACTTCCAGTCTCCTTTTCCTCTCTGAAGTCTTTGAACACGTTTTTATTTCCCAAATCCATGAGGAAGGTTTTCCTTTGAAACTACATATTTGAATATCTACAACAGGTTTTCTGTATCTGACAGATTATACTGTAATGCCACTTATCAGAGTCACAAAGAGCATTTTATGTAGCTACAGTCTTAAAAAGAGCTGATACACATTTCTCCTTCAATTTCTTCTCATTATTGGTTTGCTCCATTCTATTTCCATCAAAGGATTGTCAGAGATTCACTTTTGATGACTTCTCTTTCCACTCCTTTTGTGGGGAAAGATAATTTTTTTTGTTTTTTAACTGTGATGTCCCCTCACCACTTCTCTCATCACCCTCACTGTCTCAATTAATTGTCAGATTACTTGTTTCACATCCAATAGTGGATGAGCCAAAATCTCTTCCTGTTGACAATTGTGAAAGTAAATGCATTGTTTTTGGACTCCACTCAAATCTCATCCCTCAGCACCAACTGTCTAGTAACAGTCTGAAGATGAACCAGATTGTTTGAAATTTTGGTGTCCTATTTGAACCCAAGCTTCCAACCTACATCCATTCAGACTGCCTATTAATATCTCTGTAACAGTGTTTGACTCGACCTTTGCCTCTGCTCATCTGCAGAAACTGTCACCAATGCTTTTGTTACTTGTAGACCTGACTATTCCAACACTTGGCCTGCTCTCACAACTTCAAGTCAATGAAGGGTATAATGTAAAAGACACTGCTGCTCGTGTCCTAACTTATGCCAAGTTTCATTTGGCCATCACCCTTGTGGTCACTGACCTACATTAGTCCCTCTTTAAGCAATGTTTCTGTTTTAACATTTTCATCCTTATACAGTTGTAGAGCATGGAACAGACCCTTTGGTCCAACTAGTCCCTGCCGAACATTTTCTCAAACTAAACCGGTCCTATTTGCCTGCATTTGGCCCATATCCCTCCAAAGCTTTCCTGTTCATATACTTATCCACGTGTCTTTTAAATTTTGTAACTGTACCTGCATCCAATATTTCCTCTGGCAGTTCATTCCACATGAAAACTATCCTCAAGTCCACCTCCAGTTCCTTTTTAAATGTTTCTCCTCTCACCTTAAAAATATGCCCTCTAGCTTTGAACTCCCCAACCTTAGGGAAAAGACCTTTTGCTATTCACCTGATCTATGCCCTTCATGATTTTGTAAACCTCTTAAGTTTACCCTCAACCTCCTATGCTGCTGTGAAAAGAGTCCCAGCCTATTTCTGTAGCTCAAACCCTGTATTCCTGGCAAATCTTTTGTGAACCTTCTCCACTTTAGTAATATCTCTCCTCTAACAGGGCAACCAGAACTGCACAGAGTACTCCAGAAAAGGCCTTACCAGTATCATGTACTACTTCAACATGACATCCCAACACCTATACTCTCCAAAGTTCTGAACAATGAAGACAAGTGCGCTGAATGCCTTCTTAACCACCCTGTCTACCTATGATGCAAATATCAAAGAATGAAATCTAAAACCTGAGGTCTCTCTGTTCTACAACACTACCAGGGCCTGACCATTAATTGTATAAGTCCTGCCCTCGTTTGTTTTACCAAGATGCAATACCTCACATTTATCCAAGTTAAATTCCACCTGCCACTCAATCCCTTTGCAGCTTTGCTGCTCCTTGTGTCTACAATTTCCTCCAGTCTACCAACCATTCAAGATATCTGCATTCTCTAAAAGTGGCCTTTTAATAGTATTATTTTGATTGCTGCACTATTTGTGGCTATCCTTTCAGCTGGTTGGGACCTAAGCTTGGAAAACTTTGCAATATCTCTACCAATCTTTGCACCCCAAGGCACTCCTAAGAAGCTATTTTGTTAATTAAACTTGTAATCATCTGCCCTAATATTGTCATATGTTCTTCATTTTGGTTTTGTAGTGTCTGTATGGAATGGTTATTACATTCAAAGTGCTATATAAAATGAAGTTGTTGGATCTACAGTGCAGAATCTTTGTGTCCATGAAAATGGGCTCGAATAAGAATGAAATGCAGAAAAGAGGGTGTCAGGTCAGTGACTTGATGTACTCCTCCATCTGACTAATCTGTTAGCCACTTAGAGTAATTAAATAAGTATCTATTTGTGGGCAGATTGGGACAATGGCAGGGGCTACCTGCTGTGGGCATAAAATGGCACATGCCTGGAGTTCTTAAGTGGATGGCACTCTTGGAGGTGGTCTCTTAAATAGCTGCCTCTGAGAGGATCTAATAGGCAGGTGCAATCCCATCATATGGGAGATCGGGACTTTGTAACTCTTAAATAGCTGCCTCTGAGAGGATCTAATAGGCAGGTGCAATCCCATCATATGGGAGATCGGGACTTTGTAACTCTTTAATTACTCATAAATTTATTTGATTTTTGGCCATAGTTTCTGTTCTTTGTTCAGATCACAGTGATGCTTGCTTGAAAGTGTGTGATAAAAGGACAGGATCCTAATTAAATAGCCTCTGGCATGCAGTGTTAAATCTAGCACACAGTAATCACTATTTGGGTGAGCTACCAAGAGCCCCTGTTCTCTCAAATACCATATTGAGAGGGGCCGAGTGATAAAGAACGGAACCTGAGGGAAAAATAATGTATAAAGTATTGCCCATTGATTGGAACAGTGGCATTTCTATAAATGTAAAAGTTCAATTTGCTGATTTTCAATTACTGCCTATGAACCTTTTCCAACATTGAAAGAATGTTCATCCAAGCTGTTGATGTGAAAACTATTTTGCTGACCTGTAGGCTTGTTCATTCTGAGAGTCAGCCTATACAAAATGGCAGCTTTCCCAGATGTATTTGGTGCTGGTAATTGAAATACAATCAGTTTATGATGTCCTGTTCAGTGAATCTGTACCATTTTTTAAATGACCCCTTTTCCTCCAAATCCCTTTAATCATCTGGAACTGCCTCAAACAGGAAATCCAACAAGGATGCTGCTGTCCATGTTTATTGTCCCAGTGCCTTTCTCAGTGACAGAAAAACTGCTGTACAATACATAATTTCTAGAAACTGGAGTATGTTATACACATACTGAATATGTAGATCAGAATCTCTTAGAGATTATAAATCCCATCAGCACAAATATTGTCCTTGAAGTGTCAACATTTTGCTTTCAAGATAAAGCTTTAGAAGCCAAAACCCTGTAGCTAATCCAACAGGGTGTTGGGATTGGCAGTTATAACTGTTTTCTAATCAGCCTGTTCAGCATGCTATTACATACCTCTGGAACAGGTGGGAATACTGGGATTCTGAATGCATATATTCCATCAATGTGATGAGAGGAAGTAGAGAATCATAGAGTCACAGATGTACAGCACAGAAACAGATCCTTCAGTCCAACTCATCCACTGACCAGATATCCGAACCTAATCTAGTCCCATTTGCCAGCCTTTGGCCCATATCCCTCTAAACCCTTCCCAATCTATACCCATCCAGTTGCCTTTTTTAAATGCTGTAATTTTAACCAGCCGCCATCACTTCCTCTGGCAGCTCATTCTATACACACACCACAATCTGTGTGAAAAAGTTTCCCCTTAGGTCCCTTTCATATCTTTTCCCCCTCACCCTAAATCTATGTCCTTTAGTTCTGGATTCCCTCACCCCAGTGAAAGACCTTGTCTATTTACCTTATCTATGCCCCTCATAATTTTACCAGCCTCCCTTTATTCCGTGAGATCTAACCTTGCTAACCGGTCTCCCATGAGGAACCTTGTTGAACGCCTTACTGAAGTCCGTAGATCATGGCCACTGCTCTGCCCTCATCAATCCTCATTGTTACTTCAAAAAACTCAGTCAAGTTTGTGAGACATGCTTTCCCACACACAAACCTGTGTTGACTATCCCTAATCAGTCCTAGCCTTTCCAAATACATATAGATCCTGTCCCTCAGGATTCCCTCCAACAACTTGCCCACCAACAATGTCAGGCTCACCGGTCTATAGTTCCTTGGCTTTTCCTTACTGCCTCCAGACTTCTGGCCTGTGACTATCAGTGATCCAAATATCTCAGCAAGGGGCCCAGCCATCACTTCCCTAGCTTCCCACAGAGTTCTAGGGTACACCTGATCAGGTCCTGAGGATTTATCCACTTTCTTGCATTTCAAGACATCCAGCACTACCTCGTTTGTAATATGGACATTTTTTTAAAGATGTCACCATCTATTTCCCCACATTCTGTATCTTCCATGTCCTTTTCCACACTAAACACTGATGCAAAATATTTGTTCAGTATCTCCCCCTCTCATGCAGCACCACACAGAGGCTGACTTGTTGATCTTTGAGGTGCCCTATTCTCTTGCTAGTTACCCTTTTCTACATTAATGTATTTTAAGTCTTCAGAGTAATATACTTTGGCTGTTATGCAGATGCTGTATTGTTAAAGTCTTGCCTTAAATATTTTTGGCTACAAACCCATATCTCCACTCTCATTATGAAGGTTATTTACTCATGGTTTCAAAGTGCATAGGCTGTAAAAACTAGATTCCTATTTTAAAAAGAAGGACTTCTGTGTTTTTAAAAGAAAGATTTCTTGAGCTGAAGCTGTTTGAATTCTGGTTCACCCCTCGGAGCACTAAATACTGTACATTAAAATCATCTGCAGATTAATTGGATGTTCTATGACAAGTTTAAAACAGAAAGCTTTCTCCAACAGATCTGGGCTGACTCTTTGTAAATGTACTCCAGTTGTTTTTGTCAAATTTAGGTTAAGAGGAGGAGCTGAAATTATCACTGTTTGTGGTGGAAGGGATGAAAGAAGATATTGCCTCCCTTTTGGCAAAATTTTGATTACTGTTTCCCCTTGGTACGGAGGATTGACTGCTTTTTGTGAAGACAAGGTTCTGTCCCCATGTGAAAAATCTTACTTTTCAGCGATGCACTCTGGAAGCTCTGACTCCATCCATTTGCAAACAGATGTTTTTATGGTTTGGAGGACAGAAGGATGTGCTAGTTGTAATTTACCTTTTTAAGAATCTAATTACACACAGTGCAAATCCTGGAGTGCATTGTAATTTCCATGTGTGCATATGAAAAATAGTAGCTGATTTCTCTCAGTCTTGTCCGTCTAGTTTCTTGGTAACCTGCTATTAGCATGTTTATGATGTTTACATGCTGGGGTGGAATTTAATTTTGTGTGATGTAGACTACTTTGTGGCTACATAGTGTTCTGAAGTCATTTTAAATTCTTCCAGCTGCTCTTCCTCATATCTGGATTTCTTCCATGAGGTATTTATTAAAGTTTTCATTTTGGATACTACTTGGAGAATTGAGTTACCTGTGCAATTTGGGTTCAATTTCAAAGCAGCACTGAGGAATCCTGTGCAAAATAAGCTGAGGTATTCTTAGTCTGATGTTTGGCATGATCTGTCAACATCAAGTATCTCTCATTCCCTACAGCAACTTGTGATCACAGTAGAATCTCAAGAAATCAAACATGGATGACATGAATTTATGGTTGTGTCATAGTTACGCTTCTAAAAGAGGTATTTCTTCCTCACCTGTGGGATAACTGGAAATTTCAGCAGATAACCATGTTAGCTTGATGTAGAGGTCGATGATGCAGTGTGCAGCGTGGTAAAGTGGCTTCACAAAAGGGAAATTAAGTTTGACAATGCTGTTTCTTTTGGCAGATGTTACTTCTAACATAGATAAGAGAAAACCAGTGGAAGTGGTGTTTTTTGATTTAGAGAAGGCTTGTGATAAGGTCCCAGGAAATTACTAAACAAAATTGGAATTGTGGGTTTTGGTTAATACACTTGTGTGAATTGACGATTGATGTTACAGGAAATAAAACTGAAAAGGAATAATGCTAGTTTCGCAGCAAGAATCAGTGCTTTGTTCCCAGCTGTTTTTACTCCATATCAATGATTTGGATATGGACACCAGCTGAAGTATTTCCAGATGTGCTGCTGATACAAAATTAGGTGGGAATCTAAAGTGTGAGGATGGAGAGAGACTTCAAGCAGACTTGGACTGACAGGTAAATGGCAAGAACTTGGCAAATGGAATATAATGTGAATAAATGTGAAATGTATCTACTTTGGAAAGAAAACAAAGACAGAGTATTTCTTAAATGGTGCAAGAATGGGGGAGGCAGTAGCATAATGGTAATGGTGGCTAGTTGTGTATTTTCTCTGCTATTTCCCCATTCTTCATGATCAGTTCTACTGTTTCAGACTGTAATGTGCCTACATTTATCTTCACTGATCAATTCCTCTTTACTTACTTATTGAAGCTCTCTGTCTGCTTTTATGTTCCTTTAAAGTTTACTCTAATTCTATTCTCTCTTTGTAGACATCTTCTTGATCCTGATCTACAGAATTCTAAACTGTTCCCAATCCTTTGACTTGCTACTTTTTCAAGCAAATTTATATGACTCTACTTTGGATCTAGTACTATCCCTTGACGTCTTTTGTTGACCATAATTGAGCCACTTTTCCTGAAGTGTTAGTTTGCCTGAAAGGAATATATAATTGCTGCAATGCATGCATTTTCTTTCCTAAATATTCACCATTGCCTATCCACTGGCATGCTTTTTAATTAAGTTACTGAAGCTATTGCAGCAAACTCATGCCTCATACATTTTATTGTTTCTTTTTGGTTAGATTTAAGACTGTAGTTTTGGATTGGAATATATCACTTCTATCACAATATGGTCACTTCTGAAAGGATCTCTTGCAACAAGACAACAAGTTTATTCATTAACTCCTCCTTATTGCACAAAACTAAATCTAGGATAGTGTGCTTCCAATTCAATTCCTCAAATGTATTGGTATAAAAATCCAGTTTGTACATATTCCAGGAATTTGTCTGCCATGTTATTATTACAAATGTGCTTTGTCCATTCAATATGTAGATTAAAATTGCTCATCATTATTCGAGCAATTTTAATACATGCATGCCTAATAAATTGTTTAATGCCATCCTCTCCCTCACCACTGCTGTCTGGAGAACGATAGACTAGTCACATTAATGTTTTATGCCTTTGTTACTTACAGTCATAGTCATGGAGATATACAGCAAGGAAACAGACCCTTCGGTCCAACTCGTCCATGCCGATCAGATATCCCTACCTAATCTAGTCCCACCTGCCAGCACCTGGCCCATACCCTTCCTATTCATATGCCTTTTAAATGTTGCAATTGTACCAGCCTCCACCAATTCCACTGCCAGCTCATTCCATACACGTACCACCCTCTGAATGAAAAGGTTGCCCCTTAGGTGTCTCTTATATCTTTATCCTCTCACCCTAAACCTATGCCCTCTAGTTCTGCACTCCCTCACCCCAGGGAAAAGACTTTGTCTATTTGTCCTATCCACACCCCTCTTGATTTTATAAACCTGTATAAGGTCACACCTCAGCCTCCGACGGTCGAGGGAAAACAGCCCCAGCCTATTCCACCTCTCCCTATAGCTCAAATCCTCCACCCTGGCAACCTCCTTGTAAATCTTTTCTGAACCTTTTCAAATTTCACAACATCTTTCTGATAGGAAGGAGACCAATATTCCAACAGTGGCCTAACCAATGTCCTGTACAGCTGCAACATGATGTTCCAACTCCTGTACTCAATAAGAAAGCATACCAAACGCTGCCTTCACTATCCTATCTACCTGTGACTCCACTTTCAAGGTGCTATGAACCTGCACCCTAAGGTCTCTTTGTTCAGCAACACTCTCTAGTCTTGGCTCCACCCAGACTGATTCCACAGCTAGATTTTCTGTCCAATATATATTCTCACTACTATACTGATTTCATTTTTCACTAACAAGGCTACACCATCTTTTCCATTTTGCCTATCCTTCCTAAAAATTACATGTCTACTTCTCAGCCTTGGTCACCCTGCAAAGTCACATTAAGATGATCAGGTCAAGAGACTGATTGATTGTAAAGAAGAGTTTGAAGTGTTTTTATGGTTGTAGAGAATAAGAGGGAAGTGAACTTCAGAAAACAGTAGACATGATGAATTCATTGCTGTTGAGGTTAGGGGAGAAAACCAGTGGAGGTATCATAGTGAGAACACATGAATGTAGTTGGGTGGGTGGTACAGAATGAGGACTTTAAATGAGACTAGTTCACACTAATTGACATCAGATGACCATCTCCCACAGGAGGCTGCAGAGATTGTCTCCATTTCTGACATCAATGTTCCTCGAAGGGTGAGTAAAGGAATTTTATTTTGCATCTGGTGTGCTGTACCACCCTTGGGAGTACTTGTTTCTGATCTGAATGATTTAAAGGGAGAGTTCTATTCCCAACACTTGGATGAAGATGATTTTTAATTTGCTAAACAAGCTGCTTTCATTTTTTTTAATTTATGGAAGTGGAATCAATTGATTATGTTTGGCAGACTTCCAAATGTGCTATATGCAAGTATTTTGATAAAAATGACACTTTACAAAATAATAATAATAAGAATTGGTTATTGACTGTGGAGGCTGGGGTCATTGGCAAAATTGTCTGAGAACAAGCTAGAGCTTAGCTGTGATGTCATTTCTGGTTTGAATAGCTCACCCATATTCAGTGTCCGATCTCAGACAAAAAAAATACAAGCTGCAAAGTGTGGTGCACAGTGACTGACAGCAATGCAATTATATTAGTACTTTCTGGAAATCTGAAGCAGCCAGAACAAAGTCCACTCTTCTGCTTACCTGACATATGCTCGTGATCTTTGAGAGAGCCATTCACAAAGTGATAAATGGGAGTATGGACTTGCACTGTATCCGTGTCCCATGCTTGTTCTTACAGCCTATCTGGTCAGGTGAGATGTAGGGAAATTGAGGGTTTGTTGTTGGTGCGTTGGAAGCTTTCAGGGTCAGAAAATGTTGGAATGTTAATGCTGTTGCTGGAAAAAAGATGTAGTAGCAAAAGTAGAGGGGAAGCATTTTTTTTGCATGTTGGCTATTGTTGATAACTGCATCTCAACAGATCTGCACTGCATCAATGTGTTATTTGCATTTCACACAGCAGCCACCTTGGCTCTGAGTTAGATTGCAAGCTTCTGTGGAATTAAGTGGTTGTTCTCCTCTTCCACCCTCACCATCCAAAATTGATATCAAGAATTAATGTGTATTGGGACACGTACAGCTAGCAGAGAATAACTTCGATCCTATTAGGTTTGCAAGATTTAAGACCAAATTCTTGGAAATAAAAGTGTTAGCTCAGTGTAACCCCCATCACCACCTTTCACAGCCTAAGTTAGATTTATACCAGAGAAACTCACAGGAGAGCCAACTATTTATTAAAAGGGATAAAAAGGGGATTCAAGATGGTGGCAGTCTAGGAGGATCGCATTCGCTGGGCTCCGCACTTCAACATCTGCAGGACAGAGCTAGAACCCATCCCAGCCAAGTCATTTTGACTTAAAAAGCAGTAAGAGCTATAGAACTTTAAGATTTTACTTGCATTCACTTTTTTGCTGCGGGAGAATGCCGAAGAAAGAGGAAGTTCGCCTGAGGCCGGATCCATTGGGGTGGCGGGCCTACTTACCATGCCTTGGTTGCTGAACTCACCAAGTCTCGATAGATGCTGGGGAAACAGCTTGAAGAAAAAAATCAAAGAAAAGCTGGCCCCGTTCTCGTCTATGCTCCAAAAACATGAACAGTAGTTGGAAGACCTGGGGAAAAGGACAGATGCGCTTGAATGCCAAGTCACAGGAGTGGAAGTTGAAACTGATTCATGCAAGAATTGGATTGAAGCCCTGGAAACACAGGTCAGTGGTTTGCTCAATCTGGTTGATGATCTCGAAAACCAGGGCAGAAGGAAGAATCTTTGTATTGTTGGTCTGCCAGAGAGGAAGGAAAATGAATGGCTGGTGGAATGTTTTGAAAAGTGAGTGCCGGATCTCCTTAGCTTGGAGGTTGAAAAGGGAAGGATAAAGAGCTAACCAGGTCGTGGCATGGAGGCCAGGTGTGGACCAGTGCGCTCACCCTGTCCTGGTACGGTTCCATCATTATAGGCAGAATCATGGAAGCTTCCAGAACACAGGTGAAGGATCCAGGGGCATTGGTGCATGAGGGCTCTAGAGTCAGGTTTTTCCAAGAATTTTTCAGTGGCGGTGATTGGGAAAAGGAAATCCTTCGATGGCATCAAGAAGAGAGAGAATATACTGGACCCTGAACTCTCTCTCAAAGGTACCCAGCGGTGCTTCCAATTACCTACAATGGATCCATACATTTATTTGACTCGCCAGAGAAAGCGAAGAACTTTGTGGACATGTTGACTTGAACCGAATGATTTAGTAATAAGTTACGTTAAATTGTGATGGACAGAGTACCTACTTTTTAAAAAAAATTCTGAGGTAAGCTATCCTGGGGGTGGGTGATGTATTTGCTTTAAATTCACTTGTGCACATTGCTAATCTTTTTTTTTCTCTCTCTGCTTTATCCTGAACTTCCTGTGTTTGTGGCGTGACCCTAGGTAGGAGGAGTTAAAAGGGGGCTGGGAACCATAAGAGAAGACAAGTAGACAGTGAGGTGGAAACTGGAGACTGTAAGAATCATGAAAATAACATTTAATAAGGGGAAGAGTAGGCAGAGAGCATATGAATGCAAAAGAACTAGTGGCCTGAAATGCATCTACTTTAATGCAAGGAGTATAGTGTGTAAGGCAGATGAACTTAGGGCTTGGATTGGTGCCTGGGAGTATGACATTATTGTAATCACAGAGACTTGGTTGAAGGAAGGGCCTGATTGGGAACTAAATATTCCAGGATATAGATGCTTCAGACAGGACAGTGAGGGAAGTAAAAGGGGCAGTGGAGTTGCATTGCTGGTCAGGGATGATATCACGGCTGTGCTAAAGGAGGACACTATGGAGGGCTTGGGTAGTGAGGCATTATGGGTGGAGCTGAGAAATAAGAAAGGTGCAATTACATTGTTGGGGCTGTATTACAGGCCTCCCAATAGTGTGCGTGAGGTAGAAAAACAAATAGGTAAACAGATTATGGAAAGATGTAGAGACAATAGGGTAGTGGTGATGGGAGATTTTAATTTTCCCAACATTTGACTGGGATACACTTAATGTCAGAGGTCTGGATGGGGTAAAATTTTGTAAGAACGTCCAGGAGAGTTTTCTCGAGAGTATGTCAATAGTCCGATAAGGAAAGGGGCCATATTGGACCTGGTACTGGGGAATGAGCCAGGACAGGTGGTAGAAGTTGCGGCGGGGGATTTCTTTGGGATCAGTGACCACAATTCTGTAAGTTTTAGAATACTCTTAGACAAAGAAGAGAGTGGCCCTAAGGGAAGAGTACTCAACTGGGCCAAGGCCAATTATATCAAAATTAGGCAGGAGATTGGAAATGTGGATTGGACACAGCTATTTGTAGGGAAGGCCACGTTTGTGGAAGGCTTTCAAAGATAGGCAAAGGATAGGAAAGGCAAGATTCGTAAACCTTGGATGACAGGAGAAATTGTACAACTAGCCAAGAGGAAAAAGGAAGCGTACATAAGGTTCAGGCAGCTGAAAACAGAACGGGCCCTTGAGGAATACCGGAAGAGTAGGACCAGTCTTAAACGGGGAATCAAGCGGGCTAAAAGGGGTCAAGCAGAATTAAGGAGAATCCCAAAGCATTTTATTCTTATATAAGAAGCAAGCGGGTAACTAGAGAAAGGATTGGTCCACTAAAGGATAATGAAGGAAGGCTGTGTGTTGAACCTGAGAGAATGGGTGAGATTCTAAATGATTACTTTGCATCAGTGTTCACTGAGGAGAGGAACATGATGAATGTTGAGATTAGAGATAGAAGATTGATTAGTCTGGATCACATTGACATAAGTAGGGAAGATGTGTTGGGTAGGCTAGAGGTTATTAAGGTGGACAAATCCCCAGGACTGGATGGGATCTATCCCAGGTTGCTGAGGGAGGCAAGAGAGGAAATAGCTGGAGCCCTGACAGATATCTTTGTGGCATCCTTAAACCCCGGTGAGGTGCCGGAGGACTGGAAGGTTGCTCATGTTGTCCTCCTGTACAAGAAGGGTAGTAGGGATATTCCGGGTAACTACACACCAGTGAGCCTGACGTCAGTGGTGGGAAAGTTGCTGGAGAAGGTACTGAGGGATAGGATCTATTTATGTTTAGAAAAGAATGGGCTTATCAGTGATAGGCAACATGGTTTTGTGCGAGGGAGATTAGATTAGATTACATTACAGTGTAGAAACAGGCCCTTCGGCCCAACAAGTCCACACCGACCCGCCGAAGCGAAACCCACCCATACCCCTACATTTACCCCTTACCTAACACTACGGGCAATTTAGCATGGCCAATTCACCTGACCCTGCACATCTTTTGGACTGTGGGAGGAAACCGGAGCACCCGGAGGAAACCCACGCAGACACGGGGAGAACGTGTAAACTCCACACAGTCAGTCGCCTGAGGCGGGAATTGAACACGGGTCTCAGGCGCTGTGAGGCAGCAGTGCTAACCATTGTGCCACCGTGCCTTACCAACTTAGAGTTCTTTGAAGAAGTGACCAAGTTGATAGATCAAGGAAGGGCTGTTGATGTCATATGCATGGACTTTAGTAAGGCATTTGATAAAGTTCCCCATGGTCAACTGATAGCAAAAGTGAAGTCATATGGTGTGCAGGGTGTTCTAGCTAGGTGGATAAAGAACTGGTTGAGCAACAGGAGACAGAGTAGTAGTTGAAGGGAGTTTCTCGAAATTGAGAAAGGTGACCAGTGGTGTTCCACAAGGGTCAGTGTTGGGGCCACTGTTGTTTGTAATATACATAAATGATCTGGAAGAGGGCACTGTTGGTATGATCAGTAAGTTTGCAGATGACATGAAGATTGATGGAATAGCAGAAAACATAAGGGACTGTCAGAGAATACAGGAGAATAAAGATAGACTGGAGAGTTGAGTGGAAAAGTGGCAGATGGAGTTCAATCCAGACAAATGTGAGATGATGCATTTCGGCAAGTCTAACTCTAGAGCGAATTATACAATGAATGGAAGAGCCTTGGGAAAAGTTGATGGTCAGAGAGATCTGGGAGTGCAGGTCCATTGTACCCTGAAGGTTGCTGCACAGATGGATAGAGTGGTCAAGAAGGCATATAGTATGCCTGCTTTCATCGGACGGGATATTGAGTATAAGAGCAGGCTGGCAGGTCATGTTAAAATTGTACAAGACATTGGTTCGGCTGCATTTAGAATATTGTGTACGGTTCTGGTTGCCACATTACCAAAAGGATGTGAATGCTTTGGAGAGGGTGCAGACAAGGTTTACGAGGATGTTGCCGTTATGGAAAGTGCTAGCTATGAAGAGAGGTTGAGTAGATTAGGTTTGTTTTCGTTGGAAAAAAGGAGATTGAGGGCGGACCTGATTGAGGTTTACAAAATCATGAAGGGTATAGACAGGGTGGCAAGAGATAAGCTTTTTCTCAGGGTGAGGGATACAATAATGAGGTCACGCTTTCGAGATGAGAGGTGGAAAGTTTGAGGGGGATACATGCGGCAAGTACCTCACACACAGGGTGGTGGGTGTGTGGAGCTGGTAGAGGCAGGCACGGTAGATTCATTTAAGATGCGTCTGGACAGATGCAGGAGTAGGTGGAGAGCAGAAGGATACAGATCCTTAGGAATTGGGCGACAGGTTTAGCCAGTAGATTTGGATCAGCTCAGGCTTGGAGGGCCGAAGGGCGTGTTCCTGGGCTGTAAACTTTCTTTGTTTCTTTGGTTTGGATGGCTGGCAGGATTTTGCAATGTGTGGGTGCCCATGTTGAATGGGGTAAATTCCCCTGATCAGAGCCTTTGGCACTTTGTATGCTTAGTTATGTTTAATGGTTCACACAGTCGTTGCCTCCTTTCACCATCTTTAAGGGAGGCAGACCTCTCTCTTTCCCTTAAAAAAGGGAGGGCCCTGTAGGATTGTGTTTCCTATAAGCCGATCTCACTTCTGAGTGTCGCTTTCAAAATCCTATCTAAGACTCTTGCACTAAGACTGGAAACTGTGCTGTCCTTTATTATTAAGGAAGTTCAGATGGTTTTATAAAGGGCTGCAGATCCTCTAATAATGTCAGGAGGTTACTTAATGTGATCCAACAACAGTCAGTACAGGGATTGGTGATCTCTTTCGAAGCAGAGAAGATGTTTAATCAGGTCGAGTGGCCATACCGTTGTTATATTTTAAAGTGATTTGGCTTGGGTGAGGTCTTTATAAGTTGGGTAAGGGTTCTTTATGGTGACCCTCTCGCTGCGGTTCTCACCAATAGTGTGCAGTCAAGCAATTTTAATATCCCTAGGGTTAGTTGACAGGGTTGTCTCTTATCATTGTTGCTTTTCACACTGGTGATTTGAATTGCTGGAGGAGGCAATTACATAGAAATCCCAATATATCTGCTCCGGAAGTGGGGACAAAGTCACAAGATTGCATTGTATGCGGATGATGTTCATGCCTTTTTGTTGAACCCAACCGGTTCGGTACCTCGTGATACAATGCATTAATTCGTTTGGTGGGTTTCAAGATCAACTTTGCAAAATCAGAGGCCATGCCCATGGGTGGCCTCCGAAAATGCCTGGCCCTGAGGGCAAATCTTGATTTCCCCTTTAATGGTCACAGGATGGTTTTCTTTTCTTGGGTATATTCACTATTCCTGTGTTTGATTGGCTATTTAAAACCAACTTTGCCCATTTTTTCGACAGAATTAAGCAAGACCTTAAAAGATGGGAGGGACTTCTGATCCGTTGAATAGGTCAGATAGTCCTCATTAAAATGAACATTCTCCCGCACCTGCTGTACCCTATGCGAACGCTCCCCTTGATCTTTACTAAACAAACATTCAGAAGATTGAATGGCTGGTTCGGTTCTTTCATCTGGTGCTGCAAGCGGCCCGTTATTAAACGAGCTAATTTACAGCAACCCCACAGATTGGGAGGAGTAAACCTCCTGGATATTAAAACTAACAATTAAGCTCGTTATCTTAGGTGGGGGGGGGGGACCCCTTCTCACTATGGTTAGACATTGAAACTTCTCAGGCAAGATGTCCCCTTACTAGCTTACTGTTCTTGGATAAAATGAGGACAGTTGAGGAATATTGTCACAGCCCAATACTGTTAAAACATGGAGGGGAATGTGACAGAGTGAGGGCAATGTTGCTAAAACATCTTTTTTGATACCCATAGTTGGTATGCTGGGTTTTCAAGTGGGGATGATGGACTTGGGATTTAAACTTTGGGCAGCTAGGGGTGCATCTTGTCTGGGTGACCTTATTGATGTCTTTTGCCCAGTTAGCTCAGAAATGCGAGTTACCTAGCAGGGATCTCTTCCACCTTTTCCAAATCAGGGACAATCTTCAAAGAAGAACTATGCTCCTAACTGACTCTTATAGATCAGAAATAAAGAAGAGGGTTCTTAGTGCTAAAATACGCCTTCTGTCAGTACTCTCTCTCACCTACTGGGAGAGGGCTCCTCTGACAAGACTGAACAGCTTTGTAAGGTATGGGAGAGGGAACTGAGTGCTGCGATCTCCACTGCGGCATGGGAGGATATCCAGGAGAATGCAAGAAAGAACTGGATTTGCAATAGGACCCATGCCTTGCAATTGAAGATTCTCCACAGGGTCCACTTGGCTCCAGATCATGACTCAAAATTTAAAGTCAGAGTATCTTCAATATGTCCCAAGTGCAAAATGAGTAGGGGTACTCTCAATCATTGTCTCTGTCTTGCTATAGACTCCAGGCATAAAGAGGGTCTTGGGGACAGAGATGGAGATGGACCCAGTATCTCCTCCTCTTGGCCTAGCTAATGGATCTCCTTTAGAAATGCACAAATAAAAGCTTTTCAGTATCCTCACTTTTTGTGTGAGAAAGAGCATTCTGTTAGGGTAGGTGTCTGTCTAGGAATCCCCCGGCGTTGTCGGGCTGGCGTAAGCTAGTAATGGAGCACATTCCCTTGGATTTTCTCACAAGCATGGCGCCCGATAAATCGGACAATTTCTACAAAATATGGCTGTCCTTTTTGGACTACCTGGGCACAGATGTGTCTTCTATATTAATAAGGGCCTTTATATAGCCATGATGATTCTGTTTAATGGATCTGGTATCCAGAGAGGAGGAACTACGAACACATGAATATGTATAAATTTATGATCGAGGGCTATAACTTTGTTTCGCTAAGTCGTATGATTATCATGATTTTTTTTAAGTTAGTTGTTAGCTATTATTTGTGTAATTTAGTGGGTTTCTTTATACTGTTGTGAATTGTTGTGGTTTGTTTTAATATCCAAAAACAAACTTCTTTTTCAATAAAAATATATGTTTTTTAAAAAGGATAAGAAGCTCATTCCCTTATCAAAGAAAGGGCACAGCACATGCTTTGCTTTGGTAACAGCAAATGTGTACATTTTACAATCCTGAAAACAAAATGATGTGTGCAAAGTCTGACTTTGATTATTCATAAAACAGCCACATGCTGCAGTGCGCATTTCAAAAGCTGTGCTTCATTAGTTCCTGCATTCCAGATGAAACCTTCTCCATCAAGGGGAATAATTTACTAGAAGTTACTCCTATAATCTCCAGAGAGGGATCCAGGAAGCGAAGGGGGTTAAAAATGAGGAGACAGGCTTAACTATTTGGAATTTACAGGGGGCTTTTGCTTCAGACTTTTGCTAAGAAATCCTACAGTTTTTACAAGAAATGTAATGCAGACAAACCAAACAATCCTGATGGTGACTGGCTACCATAAAGTATTGTACAACACTGGCTGTAGTACAATAATCCCATAGGTTGAAAGTCTGGTGTCTTACCTTGTTCTGTCAGGTTTCACCTCCTTACCAATATTTTCATTATATAACTTGAGCGTTAAGAGCAGAAACTCATGCTATTGGTCAATAAATGGTACATATCAACTTCACATACATCTCAGGAAGCATAAATGTACAACTTGACTCGATTTCGAAAATCAACAGAAGTATTGGCATTAACACAAGATCAGTCTTTGATTTTATGGTCTTCTCCATCTTCATTTACCAATCTAACATCATTGATATTTGTGCAAATATTTACATTTTTATTAGCAGTCAAATCAAGTATGTTGATATCCAAATACTGTGGGGAACATTTTGTATGTAGTATGTTCTTTGAAGGAAAAGTCCTCCCAATTTCTCACCTCCTGTTGTTAGAGTAAGATCCTATTGTGTTAACTTTGAGTCCAGTGAATAACTGTTGTAAATCCAAAATCACAACCCAGACTCATGCTATGTTTAAATAAAACAGTGTGACGAGGCAACATCTGTGGAGAGATGATTTGGACATTCTCTCTCTCTCTCTCTCTCACACTCTCTCTCACACTCTCTCTCACACTCTCTCTCTCACACTCTCTCTCACACTCTCTCTCACACTCTCTCTCACACTCTCTCTCACACTCTCTCTCACACTCTCTCTCACACTCTCTCTCACACTCTCTCTCACACTCTCACACTCTCTCTCTCACACACTCTCTCTCACACTCTCTCTCACACTCTCTCTCACACTCTCTCTCACACTCTCTCTCACACTCTCTCTCACACTCTCTCTCACACTCTCTCTCACACTCTCTCTCTCACTCTCTCACTCTCTCACTCTCTCACACTCTCACACTCTCACACTCTCACACTCTCACACTCTCACACTCACACTCTCACACTCTCACACACTCTCACACACTCTCACACTCTCACACACTCTCACACACTCTCACACACTCTCACACACTCTCACACACTCTCACACACTCTCACACACTCTCACACACTCTCACACACTCTCACACACTCTCACACACTCTCACACACTCTCACACACTCACACGCATATACATATATGTTTGTGGGGTGAATTTGGACTTGCAGAGTTACATTGTACTTTGCTCAAAAACTGCATGAATTCATGTAAAACTCTGTTATCTCACTTTTTAGTTTACTATCAGTCTAAACATTATGGCAAAGACAGAGAACACAGGGGGCTAACACCTTCAACATATTGTCTAGCTAACACCCATTGTTACAGTTAACTGGAGAATGCAACTTTTTAAAAAAAGGTTTTGTGATTTACACATGAAAGAAGTGAAACTATCATAGTATTCTAACAGATGAAAGCCTCAACAAACAATTAAGGTATTATTCAATGTATAATTTCAGTTACATCAATCACACTGTAAATTTTTGCTATAAATTCTGTGTCTGACAACTGTGCCCTCCACAACCACCTGATGAAGGAGCGGCGCTCCGAAAGCTAGTGCTTCCAATAAAACCTGTTGGACTATAATGTGGTGTTGTATGATTTTTAACTCTGTGGAGAGAGAAATGGATTGAATGTTTTGAGTCTGATATGTCTCTTATTCCCACACCGTATTTGGTGGGGAAGTGTTTCAGTGGTCATTGTTTAATAAGCAGAAATGGAGAGAAATCCTGACTGAGTGCCGCTTCTGTTCTCCCTTACTTCAAACCAAGAGTTCTAATAGAGTACTGAATCACTTGTGAGAAACTCTATGTGAAACCAAAACCAAATCTTGAAACATTTAGTTTTTAATGGTTAAGTACTACACTCACTCGAATTTTTCCATTGCACTATTTGGAGAATACTGTTCACTTAGAGAATGTATGTTACTGGATTGATTTTTAAAAAGAAGTTGTCTTGTTTTTGGTAAGTTTGCTTTTTAATCCATAAATAACACTGGAATACCACTAAAACAGAGTCCTTGGTGACTTCCAATTGTAATCTGTAGTTTGTAGAATACCAGAAACATGAACATTTACTAGCTCTCATTTAATTTTCTTTTCCCCTGCTTCCCTCTGCACCAGACCTGAGAGTATCTTATAAACCTATATATTTGAGTTGCATTGGCCTTGGAGGGCATTAGAATGGATTCAAGCAATCGTAAAAATCACAGCTGTTGGAGTTTCTCTTCTGGGTTTCATCACACTCAAATCCTTGCTCTCTCCCAGCCATTTCCAATTAGTGGCTTATTTTCAAAAGGTTGCCAGCTCTTTTCATCTTCAAAAAAACTGAATGCAACCAAAAGGATGTCATGGCAACTGCAACCAAGGTCATTTCCTGTCTGAACTGTACAGCCCAATAATGCACAAAATTATATCTCCTATTGGTGCACTCCTGCTGAGAAATAGATAAAACATTAAAAATGAGTATCGCACAACTATGAAAATTGAAACTCATAAATGCATCACTCCTAATATAAGCACACAACTACAGGAAAAAAAGGTGCAGCCTAAAAACAGGAAAACATCCCTTAAAAGGCCTCTTGTATTCATGCATTAATTCCGAACTTGAATGCAAGGCTTTCACTTAAGCAAATCAGTCAGGGATCAGAAACCTGATAAAGAGGGGCCCAGTATTGTGCTTATCTAGTCATGAGATGTTTGCATCAGTTTAACCTGGGAAACTCTTGTATAAAATCCTTGTGCAAATTATCTTAGTTTGTATAGCTGGAGTTTGTTTCATTTTGGTTTATAATCCTAAATAATAACATGTATTTATTTTTGTATAATGCCTGTAATGTAAAAACATCCCTCAGGTGTAATAAAGTGGAAGTTGATTCCAGTGTTCAAAGAAGATATCACGAAAGCTAAAGCATTAATTTTCTGGTGATCCCTGACGCACAATATTTCAGAAGACTGTAGAGGTTCACTGTTGACTAATTTTTGAGTGTGCCCTGGTAATTTCTTAAATAGTAGTTGGACATTGGAACTTTGAGTTCAAGACTGAACTTGACATTTTTCTCTCTCTGTGCTGAGGTAAGGAGGGATTAAATAATTAGTGTTTCTAGTTTTTTTTATACAGGCTGCAAATACCTTTGAGATTAAGCTACCATTTTCTTCTTGTACCTCTGAATAGCAAAAAGCAAAATACTGTGATGGGTGAAGGTAAGGAATAAGTGAAGATATTGGTAGAGGTGAGACTCTAGGTATAGGCCATGAAATTTGGAAAACTCCAGGATTGATTCCTGGATGGTGCTGCGTTTTCTGATCTCAGCCAGGAAGCTGGAAGAGCTGCTACAATCCGATACTGTATCAGAATTTACTAGTATGTTGCTTGGTGCATGGCTGGGAGCAATGTTGGAAAATTCCGAAGCACGTCAGTACATGATTTTCTGACCATTTTCTTCCTAAGAACGTGGGATTTCCTGATTTATACTGATGCATTGTAGGCTGAAGGACTATAAACTCTGGGACACTATTCCCAAACATTGGGCCTCAACTAAAGTGGTTCAAATCTCTGCAGTGCTTTTGGAAAGGATGCCCAGTTATTGGCGAGCACGGTATAGAGATTTTGCGAGAAGGGTACCAGGAACGGGAGGGCTTCAGTTTTGTGAGAAGTTGAGGCTTTTCTTAACAGACATTTTGAGGAAGATTACGAATGGTGCTCAAAGTCATGAATGGTTATGATTGAGTAAATACGAAAAAAGTGTTTCCATTGGCAGAAGAGTTGTGGGAATTAAAAATAAATAAACAACAAGGTTTCCACTCTGAATTACTGGCCAGTGTCTTCTGCTGCACTGTGCTCCTGTCTGTACATTGGTTGGTTACAGGATCAAGTTTGCCTCTGATAGAACCACATTCAGTTAGTCTCCATGAAACCATAGAATTGTTATAGTATATAAGGTGGCTATTTGGCCCATCATGACTAATGCTGGTCGTCTTAAAGAGCAATTCATATGCTTCCAACTCAACAAAAGCATCCTCTCTACAATTCTTCTTCAGGTGTTTAGAATATTTTAGGGAAATATGACACAGGAGATATCGAAGACAGTCATTAAAGGGAAAATAGAGTTGCCATAATCTTACCAGATCTTAGGGCAACTCTCATTCGCGAGAAATGATTGGTAGTGGTTTAAACTGAAAACCACACACCTCAGACAAGGGGAGAGGTTGAGAAGGAGAGTCCTTCGCAGTAACCACAGCTGGTGTGGGAACTGAACCCACTTTGACATCACTCGGCATCACAACCAGGTGTTCAGCCAACTAAGCTAAAGCTATCAGCCCCTATAAATGGAGTTGCAATATGGTTAGGCAGCTCCAACAAGGAAGAGGAAAAAAAAGGAATAAATAAATATAATATTTATAGGGAACGTTTAATTCCTTTCCTTGATTGACATTTCTGACATCTTTGGGTTTAATTAATCTATTGCAAGAGCAACTTAAACTCGACCCTGTCTCAAAAGCGAAGGACTTGTTGATTTTGTGGTTTGGTTTGAGGGTTTTGCCAGCATTCTGTACCTCTACCAGTGTGTACACGCACACGCACACGCACACGCACACACACGCACACACACCCCTAAGTGTCCGTCGGCCCCTGTCGGGTGGGGTGGGCTGCCAGTCCTTCACGAACAACAGATGTTCATACTACACTTGACCAAGATCAGTGCAACTGGAGTTGGCATTTCACGTTCCTCTATACTGTCCTTGGACTTGAATTGATGAATGTTTGTTTGTGCTCATCAGTGTGAGAGAATCAACACTTTCTAATTTCAGATTGCGAAGAATTTATTCATAACTGCAGCTCAGCATTGTACATTTAAATCTCCCCCATCCTTTCCAAATAGCACACCTTAAAGTTAAGGTGAGAAGAGCAGTCTCTTTTGCTCAACAGTGAGAGTTTTAGTTATCATGCGTTTACCTCCGAGTGTTCATGTGTTTTTTTTTTGTTAATGTTGTACTATTTAACTGTAGACACTATTATCATTGAGGAGAATGAAGCAGACGGTTCACACCCAGCACGATTCTGTCAGATGAATACTTTAGTGATGTTGATTAAGCAATAATGTTGGGAAAAATTCCTGGAGAATTCTCCTGCTCTTTTTTCAAATTTAATCATGGGACCTTCTGAGTCCACCTGAGTAAAAATCATTGACTTTTGACTTTTACTGCTGGTTAACGTTTTATCTAAAAGATAACATCTGTGGCAGTGCACCCTCAGTAGTGCTCAGTGCATTCAATTTTCTTGAGTAGTTAGTATGAGTCCAGTGGTTGTGAGTTCACTGTTGCATGGTTCAATCATGCCCTCTCATTCCACGATGTTTCTTCCTTGGAAATTGCCTTGGTCTAAACTGCAAGATTTCAGTGGGGGAAAGTAGGTGGCTATTAAGAATGAGTGTGTTCCTTAGTGAATTTATTGTATTTTTTTTGCCCAACCCATTTTCTTTCTCATATCAGCAAAATGGAAGGTGAGCCAAGTCAAGTTTACTGATCAATCTACCACGTTCCTTTATCTTAGGGAGAGAAATTCACAGATTCACGGGATGACAGGGAATTTCTTATTCTTAAGGCATGTTTTGAGCACACAACTCCTGGTGTGAACTCCGCACACTAACTAGTGGTGGACTCGAAGGGACGTACTGTCCAGTGGCTGGCTCGACGCAGCTTATGCCAGTTCTAGGTAGTGGATGTTATCCCATATTCTTTCATCACGAAATCCTCCATGCTATTGTCCAACAATGAGTCCACATCACATTGAAGATGTTAGTTATGTTGTCTATGAGTTTCGACTCCTCTTTTTTCGATCTTGTGACCAAACTGATGACCATTCAATTTCCTTTCCTTATCGTCATCTTAGCTAATCTTGTTGACAGATTCCTCTTCGGCCTGCTATTCTTCAAATATGTTGTCATTATTTGTCTCAAAATAAAATCGCACCTTTAACTCCTCTGTCCTTGCTACTATTGCCCAATTTGAAACCTATCTTTCATCTCAAGTCCATGAATGCTTGTTTCTTCTGAAATCAAGACCCATCTTTTGAAAATCTCTGGTCAGGTTTCCAGCATTGTCAATATACTGAGAGCCCTTGCCAAAGTCACTGATAGCTTTTTTTAAAGGCTGTGACTAAACATAAGAAATCAAAACTGAAGTAGACCATGCAGCCCCTTGAGTCTTGCTCCTACCTGTTGGCTGCTACTTTTATCCCTTGATTTCCTGAGAGACCAAAATCTGTCTGCTTCAGCGTTGAAGGTACTCAATGATAGAGCATCCATCTGGCCTAGAGAAGGACAAGCATTGATACCCCTCAAATGGAAAGCTTTCTCCTCTCAGTCCTAACTGTATCAACCATTATCCTAAGATAGTGCCTCCATCTTCTAAATCCCTCCCATCAGGGGAACCACTGTCCTGTGACCATTTGATCAAGAGTTTTATGTTTCAATTATATCACTTATCCTTCTCAACTCCAGATGATATAAGTCCATTTTACTGGGCTATAGGACACCCCATTATTTGAGAAGTGAATCTAGCACCCCTTTGCTGTATTGTCAGAGACTAGTATGCCATTGCTTAGATATGGAAATGACTATGTGCACTGTATTTCTGACAGTCTCAACAAAGACCTATGATTTTCTAGGTAAACTTTCCTTCCTGATAAATTCCAGTAGAAGTGAGTGGTACAGCTTTGCATCAAGGTGGGAAGGAATCTAGAGGAAAAAGAAGATTCCAGTATTTTATCGATGATGTCAAATTAATTGACTGTGGTTTACAGTATTGTTCTTTCCCTTCATTCTTGAATTGTGACTTTTTTTTTAAAGTCAGTATGTATGGATGTGTTATGACAAGTCTCTGGGAGTATGATTTAACCCCAAACCTCTGGCTCTTAGAGATGGCTGTATCACTGCCACAAGGTCCCTAATTTGTATAGTAGTGTTAACTTGCAATCTGCCAGGACGAATGATTTAGGAATTTTGGAATGTGAATAGAAATTTTGTAAGCAGTGTATTCATTCTCCAGCTGTATCCTTGATGGAGACGATCAGGTCCTGGGTTTTGTCAGCTTTTAGTCCCTTGCATTTCTCTAATACAAATTTATTAAATTTCCTCACTACTGACTCCATGGTTACTTATCTTTTGTTTTTGGTTTATACTATGTGTTTTCTGCTGTGATTATAAAAAAAAGTTGTCTTTGCCATTCCTTCATTGTTCTTTACAGTTAACCACAGCCACCTCCTCTCATCACCTTTACAGTGTCATCCTGCTGGTTGGAACTGATCTTGTTTGGTTGCGTTTTTATTGATGCCAATTTATAGACGACCACATGGAATAGTTTCCCCCAATCTGCACTGCTCACCTCTCGAGTTAAGAATTGCTGAAGTTTCTATCCTTGATCCTTTTTCTTTTTTGTTTCCAACCTACATCTTCTCCTTTACAGCTGCTTCATAGGTATTCTGACGACACTCAGCATCACCTCATCTCCCTTTTGATCTGTCATGCTGCTTGTCAGAAATTCGCTATTGGATAAGTAGGAACTTGCTCCAGCTAAATGTTAAGAAGAATGAGGCCATGCTGTTTGATCCCTACTTTTAAAATCCATTTCCTGTTTCCAGCCCTGCCGATTATTGAGCAGACTAGGATTGCTTGGCACCTTTTGTGTTGAGTTGTGTTTGATTCCATGGTAAGTTTCTGGCTACATATTTGCATTAGTTTTACAACTGCTTACTTTCATTGTGTCATTGTTGAACTCTAGCCCCATGGCAGCTCATCTGGTGAAACCTTTTGTTACCCCCAGAACTTTGGGATGTTTCACTATAATAAAAACTAACTTGTTGCAGTGTGCAGAGTTTTTGTTTTTATTGTATAATCTTCAGTTTCCAGCAGGTCTTCTGAACCATTACAAGCATGGAATATGCTGGCTAATTTCTTTACAGCATATGTTCCATGATTATGTTGATCTGCGAATGAAGAAAATCAGTCATGCAATGACACATTGGCAGTATAACGGCTTAAAATTATGATCACATGACCACAAGAATGTCACTAAAGTTAGAAGTTAAAAATCATACAACACCAGGTTAACAGGTCCAACAGGTTTATTTGGAAGCACTAGCTTTTGGAGTGCTGCTCCTTCAGGCGGTTGTACTTGCAAGTTTGTATAAATTTAAGTCAGTGCAACATTACTACATTCTCTCTGATCATCATTGACTGACGCATTTCCACAATCCAAGGGTCTTGCGACCACAGTTTTTGTGCTTTGGTCTACATCTTATTGCATTTGAAATTATTGAAACCAGCTTTAGTAGCTTTATAGCCAATAGAGATGAGATTTTCAATCCAGAGGGAAAGTATGCATTTGAAGGGATGAAACAATAGTGTGGAACTGGGTCCCAGTTTTAATAAATAATAATTACAGAGGAATAACAGTCTTTGGAATCTAGCTGGTTTGGTGACTGCAGGCCTGTCGTTAAGCAGCTGCCATTACCTAACTCAGCATAGACTGGAATTGAATGTGTACTGTAACTGGGCCTGCAGAACTCAGTTCCACATTAATGACTGCTTATGAGGGCTTCTAGAGATAGCAAGCAGACATATTCACAACAGGAAAATCATCTTAATGAACTTTTCTTCTACCTTTTTCTCCTGGCCATCTGTCTTTAATGACTTGCATCAGTTAAGCACACATAATCAACTCTATGTTTAATGGATGGGGACAGAATCTAGTTTTGCAATAATGTTCCCAATACCTTGCATGGTTGAATACATAGAAATATTTGATATTCGTGTTAAAACTTGCTCTTCATCCTGACAAGTCCTTAATGGTGTTTACCCTCCACAACAGCACTGTACTAATTACCATGTGCATATCTTTTTCCCATATCTTTTTTTGTTCAACCACCTACTTAATCTATTCCTAAATAATGATGTGATCTCTCCTTCAATTATAAATCCTGATTTCACAATTCATGTTGCTCAGTGACTTTAAAAAAAATTCACTTGTTCTGTGTACTGAATCCCTTGCATGAATTCTCTCAAAATAAGTTGTTTCCAACAAATAAGTGGAGCTAGAGGACAAAAATTTTAAAAGTCCCATAATCATGAACCCTTTTTATGTCAACGTAGCTTCATTCTAGATGACTGGAAACAGTCTGTTTCTATCTTTCCTGTCCTTAGCTTCATAATTTTAAACATACTGCACAGTTCTAATATAAACTGGCACAACTTTGTGTGCATTCAGTTTTTGGTTTTAACGTACCATCAGAGTAAATTTGGGTGTAAGCTTGGAGCTAAAACGTTTATTTTCAGATATTTTGTCACCATACTAGGTAACAACATCAGTGAGTCTCTGGTGAAGCGCTAGTGTTATGTCCTGCTTTCTATTTATGTGTCTTGGTTTCTTAGTGGGTGATATCATTTCCGGTTCTTTTTCTCATAGGATGGTAGATGGGGTCCAAATCGATGTGTTTATTGAAGGAGTTCCAATTAGGAAATTCTCATGTGTGTCTCTGTTTAGCTTGTCCAAGGATGGATGTGCTGTCCCAGTCAAAGTGGTGTCCTCCTTCATCTGTATGTCAGGATACTAGTGAGAGTGGGCCATGTCTTTTGGTGGCTAGTTGATGTTAAAGTGTCTTGGTGGCGAGTTTTCTGCCTGTTTGTCCAATGTTATCTTTGCTGATGAAGTTGGCGCTGTCTGGTGTTTGACTTGGTTCTTCTAGTAGTGCAGTAGGTGTTGCTTTGGCCAAGTTGATGTTAACTGATGTGAAGCAAAGATAACGTCATCAAGCTAGTGGACCTGTGCCTTAGCACTTACTTCACATTCAATATTAAGATCGACAAACAAATCAGTGGAACACCCATGGGATTACCATTATCAGGTTTCCCAGCAGAAGCAGTAATGCAGAGATTCAAACAAAAAGCCCTCCCAACTATTCACCCCAAACCTTGGGTCCGCTATGTGGATAACACCTTTGTCATCGCAAACCGGAACAAATTAGAGAAAACCTGTAACACCATCAACAATATCCTTACTGGCATAAAATTAACAAGAGGAGGAGAATGATGGCGAACTGGTATTTCTAAATGCCAGAGTAGAGCAAACACTTAGTGGGGAACTTCAAACCAGTTTCTACAGGAAAACAACACACACAGATCAAATACTTAACTACAGAAGCAATCATCCCATTACCCACAAATAGAGCTGCATCATGACATTATTTCAACAAGCAACAACACACTGCAGCACCCAGGAACTATGAAGAGCAGAAGAAAAATAGCTTCAGTGTCTTCAGTAAGAACGGATACCCAATAAACACAGTCCACAGATTTTTCATCAAACTCAAACAAGCAGACACTACTCACCCAGAAACTCTAGCCACATTGCCTTACATCAAAGACATATCAGAAATGACTTCCAGACTACTCAGACCTCTTGGCATCATGATAGCTCACAAACCTATCAACACATATACAGCAGCCAATGGACCTAAAAGACACTATACAAACAACCAGCAAAACAAAATATAAAATCTACAAAATTATTTACAAAATACCTTGCAAGAACCATAACAAACACTACATCGGGCAAACAGGCAGGAAACTAGCCACCAGGATATATGAATATCAACTAGCCACAAAAAGACATGACCTGTTATCACTAGTATCCTTACATACAGACGAGGAAGGATACCACTTTGACTGGGACAACACATCCATCCTAGGACAAGTTAAACAGAGACACGCATGAGAATTCCTAGAAGTATGGTATTCTAACCAGAACTCCATCAATAAATACATCGATTTGGGCCCCGTCTATCATCCTATGAAGAAAAAGAACTGGAAATGATGTCACCACTCTAAGAAACCAAGACACATAAACAGAAAGCAGACCATGCCACAGGTGCTTCATCTAGAGGCTCACTAATGATGTTACTTAGTATGGTGAAGAAATGTCTGAAAACGGCCCTTCCAGCTCACAGAGCAAACCTACATCCAGAACCTCAACCTGAGCTACAAATCTACTTAAACATCACTAAGAGTAAATTTGTGCTGTACTCACTCAACATACATCCTTTCTTCAGTGTGGAGCTAAAACATTGCAAGATTGTAAACATACACAGAATACTCTGGGTTTAGGTAGGTTGACATTATCTCAGTTTTTATAAGTCCTACATCTTGCTATAAAACAGTATTCTATTAGCTTTTTTTAATGGCCTTATCCAATTGCATCCCTGCTTTTACTGTATTTGAACTGAAACCCTGAAACCCCTCTGGTCTTTTCCAAATTAGTCAGTTTACCTAGCACATCAACCCTGCACATAGAAAGGATTAATAATTACTACTAATTTGCCAAAATATACAACCACACATTTGCTGACATTGAATGCCTATAGCTGCTTTATTTGGCCACTTAACATTTTCTCAGTTTTATTTCATCCTCTATTATTGTGCTGTTAGTTTTAGCATGTAGAACAATTTACCATGCCTGCTGTTTTAATATCATCTGTGAACAACTTGCCAGCAGTTTCCTGGTTTAGTTTATACATAAAGAATGTTCACTTGAGAAGGGTATTGGAGTGCTGCCATATCATTTGTTGAGCTGTAACCCAATGTGACGTGCCATCTTCAGAAGTAGGAACACACGTTAGGTTTTAGTGGCTAGGGGTGTGTGCTCAAACAAATTCTTTCCATTTGGCTTCATAATTTAACTATTTATGAAGCTTTGTTGTGAAAATGTGGTCCTGTTTTATCACCAGACATGAACAGGAATGGGGAACATGGCATGCACAATTCAGAGCATTTTGAATCGTGTGGAGGAAAATCAAAAACAATTGAATGAAAGAGAAGGAAAAGATTGAGGTGTTAGCAAAATAGATATTGACCTGATAGCACATTTATGCTATTCAATCTGTGGAAGAAAATCCAATTTAAAACAGTTAAAACAGAGTTGTTGATTCCTTTCACAAATAACTAGGTGGACTTGTAGGCCACAGATATGTGTGGACAGAGGCAAGAGAAGTATCTCGCTTGGGTTTGAAGTGTGTGGAAATCCAAAAAGATGATTTTAAATGCTAGATGAATATTTTGGAATTTTACTTAATTATCTTTTCTGCACAACCAACAAAGATTAAATATGTTGACTTGGAAGCTTTGATGTTGATTGTATATGAAAGGAATGAACCTAATCCCTTTTTTTGAATTGCTTGTTTTATTGTGATTTCCTGCTTTTTGGTCAGTCATAGGGTCATGGAGATGTAAAGCACAGAAACCGACCCTTCGGCCCAATCCGTCCATGCCGACCAGATATCCCAACCCAATCTAGTCCCATTTGCCAGTACCCAGCCCATATCCCTCCAAACCCTTCCTATTCATATACCCATCCAAATGCCTTTTAAATGTTGCAATTGTACCAGCCTCCACCACTTCCTGAGGCAGCTCATTCCATACATGTACCACCCTCTGTGTGAAAAAGTTGCCCCTTAGGTTTCTTTTATATCTTACCCCTCTCACCCTAAACCTATGCCTTCTAGTTCTGGACTCCCCAACCCCAGGGAAGACCCTTCATCTATTTATCCTATCCATGCCCTTCATGATTTTATCAAACTCTAGAAGGTCACCCCTTAGCCTTTGCTTCAGGGAAAATAGCCCCGGCCTATTCAACCTCTCCCTATAGCTCAAATCCTCCAACCCTGGCAGCATCCTTGTACATCTTTTCTGAACCCTTTCAAGTTTCACAACATTTTTCCAATAGGAAGGAGACCAGAATTGTACACACTATTCCAACAGTGGCCTAACAAATATTCTGTACAGCCGCAACATGACCTCCCAACTCCTGTACTCAATACTCTGATCCATAAAGGAAAGCATACTAAATGCCTTCACTATCCTATCTACCTGTGACTCCACTTTCAAGGAACTATGAACCTACACTCCAAGGTCTCTTTGTTCAGCAGCACTCCCTAGGACCTTACCATTAAGTGTACAAGTCCTGCTAAGATTTGCTTTCCCAAAATGCAGCACCTCACATTTATCTAAATTAAACTCCGTCTGCCACTTCTCAGCCCATTGGCCCATCTGGTCCAGATCCTGTTGTAATCTGAGGTAACCCTCTTCGCTGTCCACTACACCTCCAACTTTGATGTCATCTGCAAACTTAATAGCTCTACCTCATATGCTCACACCAGATCATTTACATAAATGATGAAAAGTAGATGAAAAATGTGGAAAGCATTGATCCTTGTGGCACTCCACTGGTCACAGGCCTCCAGTCTAAAAAATAACCCACCACCACTACCCTCTGTCTTCTATCTTTTTGGCCACTTGTATTCCATGGCTCGTTCTCCTTGTATTCCATGAGATTTAACCTTGCTAACTAGTCTCCCATGGCGATCCTTGTCAAATGCCTGACTGAAGTCCATATAGATCATGTCCACCATTCTGCCCTCTTCAATCCTTTTTGTTCTATGTTTCAAATTCTTCATAAACAAGCGATTAGATGTAATAGCTCTAGCTGTCATTTTTTTCCCCCTCTATTTTCATTGCAAGTTGTGTGTACCTTATTGATTTAAGTTGAAAAATGTGGTGCTGGAAAAACACAGCAGGCCAGGCAGCATCCAAGGAGCAGGAGAATCGACGTTTCGGGCATAAGCCCTTCTTCAGGAATGAGGCTGGTGCGCCAGGCGGGCTGAGATAAAAGGTAGGGCGGAGGGAATTTGGGGAAGGGGCACTGGGAATACGATAGGTGGAAGGAGGTGAGGGTGATAGGCCGGAGAGGGGGTGGGGGCGGAGAGGTCGGGAAGAAGATTGCAGGTCAAGAGGGCGGTGCTGAATCCGGGGGTTGGGGACTGAGATAAAGGTGGGGGGGGAGGGGAAATGAGGAAGCTGGAGAAATCTATATTCATCCTGTGTGGTTGGAGGGTTCCTAGGCAGAAGATGAGGCGCTCTTCCTCCAGGCATCGTGTGGTCAGGGTCTAGCGATGGAGGAGGCCAAGGACCTGCATGTCCTTGGCGGAGTGGGAGGGGGAGTTAAAGTGTTCAGCCACGGGGCGGTTGGGTTGGTTGGTGCGAGTGTCCCAGAGGTGTTCCCTGAAACGTTCAGCAAGTAGGGGGCCTGTCTCCCCACTGTAGAGGAGACCACATCGGGTGCAGCGATACAGTAAAAGGTGTGTGTGGAGGTGCAGGTGAATTTGCGATGGATATGGAAGGATCCATTGGGGCCTTGGAGGGAGGTGTGGGCGCAAGTTTTGCACTACTTGCAGTTGCAGGGGAAGGTGTCGGGAGTGGAGGTTGGGTTGGTGGGGGGTGTGGACCTGATGAGGAAGTCGCGGAGGGAGTGGTCTCTCCGGAACACTGATAGGGGTGGGGAGGGAAATATATCCCTGTTGGTGGGGTCTGTTTTTAGGTGGCGGAAATGACGGAGGATGATACGTTGTAGCTGGAGGTTGGTGGAGTGGAAGGTGAGGACCAGTGGGGTTCTGTCCTGGTGGCGATTGGAGGGGCGGGGTTCAAGGGCGGAGGAGCGGGAAGTGGAGGAGATGCGGTAGAGAGCATCGTCGACCACGTCGGAGGGGAAATTGCGGTTTTTGAAGAAGGAGGCCATTTGGGTTGTTCGGTATTGGAATTGGTCCTCCTGGGAGCAGATGCGGCGATTCCTGAAGAAGGGCTTATGCCCGAAACGTCGATTCTCCTGCTCCTCGGATGCTGCCTGGCCTGCTGTGTTTTTCCAGCACCATATTTTTCAACTCTGGTCTCCATCATCTGCAGTCCTCACTTTCTCCTTATTAATCTAACTCTACTCCAGCTTTGGCATTTGCACTTGCAGTTGTAATTTGTGTTTTGGATTTTTGCTCTGATACTTGTGCTTAATGAGTATGTAACCAGTCGTAAGAAAGAAGTCATGTTTGTACAGTGCCTTTGCTAACCTGGGGCTTGGATGGACAGAGCAACATGCTTGATAACTGATCATTTGATTTTGTGAAGTGTAATTACTGGTGATATCTAAGCAAATATGTTCAATCTGCCCATACACTAGGGTTGGAGATGAGCAATTCTGTGTTAAAAGCTATGAAAAATTAAATCGAAATGGTTTTGGCTTAAATATGCCAAAGAGAGTGAGAATGCAGTGTAGAATGGCCCATTTGAGACAAGATATCCTGTAGATAATCTTTCGTTGAATCTCTGTGTAGTGTATAAGCGTGTGAGCATAATGTTAACTGTCAATTTTTTCTTAAAAACCAAACCTGTCCTGACACATTCTTTTGAGAGTTTTGTTTTTGTTATTTCTTGATTGCATAATTATTTTGTTTTAAAAAAAATGTTTATTTGAAAATGAATCAAAAATGAACATGAATATAGTTCATTTACTGTAAATACTTATTGTCAGTTGACTATTTTCTGTATATTTTGTGCCAAAAGACAGTTTAATCTATGTGAACTGATGAATGTTTTGAAATGTGGAGTAACTAGTTCAGCAGATAATTGCTAACAATAGAAAATAATTTTGACGTGCGATGGTATCTGAGCACAAATGCTTTTATCCAAATTTTGTATCTCTCTGGGAGCAACCTATAATGATCTATGTCACAGGAAACTTTATTTAAAAGGGCAAACATGACGAATACTTTAAACAATATTGCGTTTTATGTGAGCCACCAGGTGATTCCTATTCATTTCCAATAAACATAACTGGCTAATTGAGAAAATGGAGTCTTTTTTGAGAAGCCTTTTTTCTTTTCGAAAATACTTTTCATTGCCTATATAATTTTCCACAGATTTTCACTCCTTCCCCTTCCCCCAATTTTCAGCACTTATCATCCAAAAGTACTGATTCTCTGGGATTAGTTCCTAAGCCCTGAAATGCATTGTTGAATACCCAATTTTTCGAATATGCCAGAAGACACTTTTGATTGTGGGAAATGCATTACCCAAACCTGATTAGTGGTTTCATAGCTATCTTGAGTAGGAGGCGATGGCCTAGCAGTAGTATTGCTGGACTGTTAACCCAGAGACCCAGGTAATGTTCCGGGACCCGGATTGAAATTCTGTCACTGCAGGTGGTGGTATTTGACTTCAAATTAAAAAAAAAGGTCTGGAATTAAGAGTCTAATGATCATGAATCCATTGCCAATTGTTGGAAAAACCCATCCGTTTCACTAATGTCTTTTAGGGAAGGAAACTGCCATTCTTACCTGGTCTGGTCTACATGTGACTCCAGACCCTTTGGGTATTTCGGGATGGGAATAAATGCTGCCTGGCCAGTCACGTCCTCATCCCGTGAATAAATTTTTAATAAAAATTCTAGCTGATTGATTCTTTTCCTGCGTTGACGTCAATTGCAATGCCTCTGCTCGGATATTAATTTCACACAGATCAAGGATTGAACCTGAGACATTTGCTGGTCTTCTCGTTAAGAGCTATATTAGATAGTACATTAACTAGACAAATGGTACTGATCGTAGAGAAGGGTAAAATAGATGCCACACATAATTCAAGTTTAATTGGGGCAATATGATTGGTTTTGTGTGCTTGAAGAAAGCTGACTAATTGGAGCTGTGTGCTCCAGTAGCCTGCTCTGTTCTTGCATCCGATTATGTTTTTCATGTTCCTAACATGTTAATCTTTAGCTTGATTGGCGGTACTCAAAACAAACAATTAGCTCTTGAAAATCCTGGAAATTTCATGAACGTTTATGGGTTTGTGACAAAACTGTTGTCTGTCTCCATGCAAGCTAACGAAACCTTCTTTAATTGATGTAATCAATTCTACAATATTATTGGGAAAAGTTATTTTTTTCTTTTTTGCTGTTTTAAATTCACTTCTATAAATCAAATCTGTATTATCTGGCATTACGTATTTGGTTTCCTTGAGGAGGCAGTAGAGACGAGTAGAATTAAATAATTTAAAAGGCATTTGGACAGTTACATGGATAGGAAAGGTTTTGAGGGTATGGCCAGATGCAGACAAATGGGACTTGTTCAATTGAGAAAACCTGGTCAGCATGGACAGATTGGGCCGAAGGGTCTGTTTCTATGCTGTATGACTAATTAAAATAATCTAATTTAGTTACAACTGATTACTTTCATACTTTTTTTAGGCTTTAATCTTTAATGATTTGTTTAGATTGCTTGGTTTAATTTTCTGTTGCCTTTATCACAACTCTCTGGACTTCTATTTGCAGTTTTCAACTCATTGTTGGTGATGACCAGAATTCAATATAGTTGTATTGCATGAGCGATAGTGTCATAGAGATGTGCAATACAGAAACAGATCCTTTGATCCAACTTGTCCATGGCAACCAGATACCCTAAATTCATCTCGTCCCATTTGCCAGCATTTGGCCCATATCCCTCTATGCCTTCCTGTTCATATACCCATTCAGATGCCTTTTAAATGTAGTAATTGTACCAGCCTCCACCACTTCCTCGGGCATCTCATTCCATATGTTGCACCATACTCTGTGTGGAAAAAGTTGTCCCTGAGGTCCCTTTTAAATCTTTCTCCTCTCTCACCTTAAATCCATGCTGTCTAGTTTTAGACTCCCCTATGCTAGGAAAAGACCTTGGCTATTCACCCCATCCATGCCCCTCATGATTTTATAAACCTCAGAGGTCACCCCTCTGCCTCTGTTCCTGGGAAAATAGTAGCAGTCTAATCAACCTCTTCCTATACAGATCGTTCTGCTATAATGAGTGTTTGGTTAACACAAATTGGTTGAAACTGGATTGATGAATTGGGGGCACTGTTTCTAAAGTGCAAACTTTTAAAGCATGTATTGGTTTTAATGAGGTTCCAGCCCCATTAGTTTAAATGATGCTGCTATTACGCAGTTTTTTTTCTAACACAGGATTGCATGTGAATGGAACTACCACGTTATTGCAGAACTGACTGTTGCTCAAACCCTCCAACCCTGGCAACATCCTTGTAAATCCTTACTGAACCCTTTAAGTCTATTGACATCTTTCCCATAGCAGGGAGACCAGAATTGAAAGCGGTATTCCAAAATTAGCCTAAGCAGTTCCCTGTACAGCCATGACATGATATTCCAACTCCTATAGTCAGTATACTGATCAATAAAGGCAAGCGTACTAAACACCTTCACACTCCTGTCTACCTGCAACATTCCCCAGGACCCTGCCATTAAGTGTATAAGTCCTTCACTGATTTGCCTTTCCAAAATGCAACACCTCACATGCATCTAAATTGAACTCAGCTGCCACTACTGGGCCCATCTGGTCAAGGTCCTGTTGTACTTTGAGATCACCTTCTTTGTTCACTGTACCATTAATTTTGGTGTTGTCTGCAGAGTTACTGGCCATTCCTCCTATATTCAAATGATTTCGATAAATGTCAAAAAGTAGTGGACCCAGCGCCAATCCTTGCAGCACACTGCTTGCTGGTCACGGGCTTGCAGTTGGAAAAGCAACCCTGCACCTGGTCTGACAGGTGTATGACCAGTGAAACAGAATGTTCAAGGTGAACAATCATACTTGTTAGTCAGTGATTGTTGATGATCATAAAGACTTAGGATTATCTCAGTAAATTAGTATATTGTGTCTGGAGGCATATTTCAGGACCAATTGGAATGTAGAACGCCTTTGCTACATTGCTAGATGTCAAAAATGGCATGTCTACAGAAAGAACTTGCATTTGTATAATGCCTCTGTGACCTCTACAAATGTCAGTGTAATTTTCAGCCAATTAATTTTTTTGTATTTGTTTGTCGGGGGTGGGTATCACTAGCTGGCCAGCATTTATTGCCCATCTCTAGTTGTTCTTGAGAAGGTGGTGATGCCGTACCTTCTTGAACCGCTACAGTCCTCGATGTAGCAATGTTTAATGTCCTCGTCTCCCTGTGCCAACCATTTATTTTATTATAATACCAGGTTTCTTAAAAATTAATTTTCAATTTCTTTTGCCTTTCATCTGCCCAGTTGCAGGGTTTGTTTAAATCTTTCTATAAATCTTTAGATGTATCCTCTGCTTCATTTTTTTTCAGCATCATTTTCAAGATTTGACTTGAATGCGTTCTGTCACAATATCCTGCTCATTGATGTAAGCTGAAAACAACAGGGGTCCAAATGCTCACTATGGAAGATGCTAATCAGAACATCCCCCTCACTGGTACATTTTCTAAGTGATTTTTAGGCATTGACCTTCTTTCATCTTTCAGGTGATTGCAGTTAATTGGTCAAACTTTAGTCTTGTGGTTTATGGGTCATATGAACCTCCTCATAAAATTAGATTAGATTAGATTACTTACAGTGTGGAAACAGGCCCTTCGGCCCAACAAGTCCACACCGCCCCGCCAAAGCGCAACCCACCCATACCCCTACATTTACCCCTTACCTAACGCTACGGGCAATTTAGCATGGCCAATTCACCTGACCTGCACATCTTTGGACTGTGGGAGGAAACCGGAGCACCCGGAGGAAACCCACGCAGACACGGGGAGAACATGCAAACTCGACACAGTCAGTCGCCTGAGGCGGGAATTGAACCCGGGTCTCTAGCGCTGTGGGGCAGCAGTGCTAACCACTATGCCACCGTGCCGCCCACAAATACAGTCTGGTAATTATAACAGTATTTATAGGTATTCTTCCAGCCTTGTGATTCGACAATACTACTCTGCCCAAGGTCCCTTTTGGGGAAAAATAATGCTCTGAAATTCATTCACACGAGGAATCAGTTGTTTATGTACTTTGGTCTTTTTGGCGATACAAATGCTTTAAACAGTTTATGACATAATATGATTATAGTACTCCATTGTCTCCAATCATAAATCAAAACTTATGTGTGATCTTTGACAAGTTTCTGTTTGGGTGACGATGGATTGGCTGTGTTCACTGCACAAGAAAAACGTCTGTTTTCTTTGATGCCAAATCAGGGTTCTAACAATGGACTGTTCAGCATCTCCTGGTATTTGCTGTAATAAGCATCAAGACTTTAGACTGTGCAGAATCCATGAAACATATATTTGAATGTTTCATTTTTGTAGGAATTCTCCTAACATTGGAGTTTCCACCAATGTAGAAGTCTGAGATTCCATGTTGAATTTTCTGTTGGAGGTTACAAGACTTGCCAATCACAGGATTGAATTATGTACTTCAAATACTGCAAACTGTTCTGCATTCAGTTTGACCATAGCTGATTATATAGTACCGGCGTTGGTTCTGTGTCCATCCTGTTAACTCTTTTGACCAATTTGTTAAGTGTGCACAAGAAAATTTTCTGATTCAGTATGTGGATGTACCTACTAGAGAAGGTGCAAAGCTTGATGTACTCTGGAAATAAGGCAGGGCAGGTGACTGAGGTGTCAGTGGGGAAGCACTTTGGGGCCAGCGACCATAATTCTATTCGTTTTAAAATAGTGATGGAAAAGGATAGACCGGATCTCATAGCTGAAGTTCTAAATTGGAGGAAGGCAAATTTTAATCGTATTACGCAAGAACTTAAAAAAAGTTGAATGGGGGTGAATGTTCGTCGGTAAAGGGATGGCTGGAAAATGAGAAGCCTTCAAAAATGAGAACGCGAGTCCAGAGGCAGTGTGTTCCTATCACGGTGAAGAGCAAGGCTGCTAAGTATAGGGAATGCTTGATGACTAGAAAAGTTAATGTTTTGGCTTAAAAAAAAGGAAGGATATGCCAGGTATTGACAACAGAAATTGAGCGATTCCCTAAAAGAGTATAAAGACAGTAGTATATTTAAGAGGTAAATCAGGAAGGCAAAAAAGGGACATGAGATAGCTTTGGCAAATGGAGTTGAAGAGAATCTAAAGGAATTCTACAAATACATTAATGACAAAAGAGTAACTAGGGAGAGAATAGGGTGTTTTAAAGATCAGGAAGACCACCTATGTGTGGAACCGCAGGAGGTGGGGGAGCTACTAAAAGAGTATTTTGAATCCGTGTTTACTGTTGAGAAGGATATTGACGATAGAAAACATGAGGAAATAAACAGTTAAATCTTGAAAAAAGCCCATATTACAGAGGAGGTATTTCTGGATGCCTTAATGTGACCTGAATTCTGTACCCTAGAACTCTGGGAAGCTAGGGAAGTGATTACTGCACCCCTTGCTGAGATATTTGTATCGTTGATAGCCATGGGTGAGGTGCCAGATGACTGGAGGTTGGCTAATGTGCCACTATTTAAGAACGGTGGTAAGGAAAAGCTAGGGAACTATAGACCAGTGAGTCTGACATTGGTGGTGGGCAAGTTGTTGGAGGGAATTCAGAGGGACAAGATTTACGTGTATTTGGAAAAGAAAAGAATGAGGTGTCTCACTAATTTAGTTTGAGGTTTTTTTGAAGACGTAATGAAGAGGATTGATGAAGTTAGATCAGTGGACATGATCAGTATGGACTTCAGTAAGGTGTTCAACAAGGTTCCTCGTGGTAGACTAGTTAGTAAGGTTAGGTCACATGCAATAAAGGGAGAACTAGCCATTTGGTGACACAACTGGCTCAAAGGTAGGAAACAGAGGGTGGTGGTGGAGGGTTACTTTTCAGACTGGAGGCCTGTGACCAGTAGTGTGCCACAAGGATCAGTGCTGGGTCCATTGCTTTTTATCATTTAATACAAGTCATTTGGATGTGAATATAAGAGGAATGGTTAGTAAGTTTGCAGATGACACCAAAATTGAAGGTGTACTGGACAGTGAAGAAGGTTACCTCGGATCACAGCGAGAACTTGATCAGATGGGCTGAGGATTTGCAGATGGAGTTTAATTTAGATAAGTGTGAGGTACTGCATTTTGAGAAGGCATATCAGGATAGGTCTTAAGAGTAAGCTCCTGGGGAGTGTTGCTGAACAAAGAGATCATTGGAGTGTAGGTTCATAGTTCCTTGAAAGTGGACTTGCCGTTAGACAGGATAGTGAAGAAGGCATTTAATATGTTTTCTTTTATTGGTCAATGTATTGAGTATTGGAGCTGAGAGGTCATGTTGTGGCTGTACAGGATATTGGTTAGGCCACTGTTAGAATACTGCATGCAATTCTGGCCTCCCTGCTATTGGAAGGACGTTGTGAAAGTTGAAAGGGTTCAGAAAAGATTGACAAGGATATTGCCAGGGTTGGAGGATTTGAGCTGTATGGAGAGGCTGAATAGCCATGGGCTGTTTTCCCCCAACTGTCGGAGGCTGAGAGATGACCTTATAGAGGTTTATAAAATCATGAGGGGCATGGATAGGGTAAATAGACAAGGTCTTTTCCCTGGGGTAGGGAAGTCCAAAACTAGAGGGCATAGGTTTAAACTGAGAGGGGAAAGATATAAAAAGGACCTAAGGGCAACTTTTTCTCACACAGGGTGGTGTGTGTATGGAATGAGCTGCCAGACGAAGTGGTGGGGGCTGGTCAATTACAAAGGCATTTGGGTGGGTGCATAAATAGAAGGGATATGGGCCAAATGCTGTCAAATGGGACTAGATTTATCTAGGATATCTGGTTGGCATGGACAAGTTGGACCGATGGGTCTGTTTCCGTCCTGTATATCTCTATGACTCATAGTAAATGCCTCAATTAACTCACTTTTTAACTCCAGTGTACCAAGGGAATACAAGCCTCCTCTGTTCTGAGGAAGAGCCATAATTGACCTTGAAACATTATTTTTGCTTTGATAACTATCCATTATCTTTGACTGATTTATGTATTTCAGCTGCTGAACTTGTCTGCTTAGTCATGGTTGCTAACTTCACGTCATAATATGGTCTGCCTAGAATGTGATGTCCACAAGTAAGCAGCAATATGACAGATTATGGTGATGACCTTTTTTTTTGTCATCCTTTTGACAATGGCGCCTATAGGTTATTTGGGGCTATTTGATTCCCATTTGCTCCATAACATGTTTGAACAGATTGATTTTAAAAAACAAAATTTAGCTTGTGCAGGTAGTAAGTTCATATACACAAAGGGCTTTCTGTGTAACATTTAACATTTCGATCTGGAATGACACAATATAGAGAAAGGATTTTGTACATTGCATGCATTAGTCATTAGGTATTTGATAATCTGTGATATGAAGATGTTTGTTTTGTGGCATGTGTTGTTGTAAATGCTTTCTCTGTGTTGGTTGAAGGAAGTTTTGTGGAGTCTGTTCACTTTAACCTTTTAAACTGCATAAGCTGTTGTATTGTGTTGAGCATTGCTGATTTGAATTTCAAATTAAGGCTTTGGTTTGTTGCAAAATGCATATTTTTAAAACTTGCAATCACCCCAGAGAAAACACAATTCTGGGGCTGATATGTTTGTTCTTTATTTGTTCTGCCCGTCAAAAGCAGCTTGAATCAGCTTGCTGGGCCCATGGCACAGTGCTGTATTTTACAGTCCAGTGAAAAGTTTCAACTAATATGTCATTAAGACAGAATTGGTCAATATTGATGCACAAACAGAAATAGACATTTTCTTTCTTAATCTCTTCTCTCTTTCCCCCCCCCCCCCCCCCCGACTCTCTTTTTTTTTCTCTGTGTGTGTGTGTCTCTCTCTCTCCCCCCCCACCACCGTGTGTCTCTCTCTCTTCTCCCCCCACTGTGTGTGTGTGTGTGTGTGTCTCTCTCTCTCTCTCTCTTCCCCCCCCCCACCACCGTGTCTGTCTGTCTCTCTCTCTCTCTCCCCCCTCCCATGTGTGTGTGTTTCTCTTTCTCTTCCCCCTCCTCCGTGTCTCTCTACCCCCCCCACACTGTGCGTGTATGTGTGTGTCTCTCTCTCTCTCGCCCCCCCACTGTGTCTCTTTTCTCCCCCTCGTGTGTGTGTGTGTGTGTCTCTCTCTCCCCCCTGTGTGTGTGTGTGTGTGTCCATCTCTCTGTCTGTCTGTCTGTTCGTTCTGGTTGGTGTATTTTCATACCTGCCTCCTTGCCCTACATAGTGGAAATTGTGGCACTGTGGGTTGTAAAGCTTTTGGGTCATGAAGTTAAGGAAAAAAAATGATTTTGGTAAAATAGCCTCCTGGCACTTGTCAACGTGCATATTTTGAGGACTTTTGCTTAGATAAGAAATAGAGCATTTGTCTTAATAGTAGGTTGACAGCAACGGAGAGATTGTACGAATCTGCACCTTCAGGAGAAGAAGAAAAACTTGTTGGTCCTTTCCCAACATCGGCACATCTTGAAGCAATTTAAGCCGATGTAGCACTTTTGAAGAATACTAATGGAAAGGTCCTACAAGTAGCAGTGATGTAATGATTGGGTAACTGTTTTAAGTATGATAGTTGAGAGTTAATGTTAACCAGGATACCCAAGGAGAGCCTTTAATGATCAAAATAGCACCTAATAATTTCTGTCCATCTGAAGGACAGCTGGGGGCTTGGTTTGGTCTGAAAGAATGATGGCCCCAGCAATGTGACAGTGAAGTGTTAACCCAGGTTGTAGTTTCAAGAGACTTGAGCCTATAACCTTCTGATTCTGAGGTAAGAGTAGTAACCCTGAGCCCTGAATGATGAAGATGAGAACTTTTAGTCTGGTAAATTTATTGTTGTGTTGCCATGTCAGTCATGCATTGTTAATGACTGAAGAAATGTTAATGACTGAAGAGTAGTATTGTCGAATCACAAGGCTGGAAGAATACCTGTAAATACTGTTATAATTACCAGACTGTATTTGTGGGCGGCACGGTGGTTAGCACTGCTGCCTCACAGCGCCAGAGATCCGGGTTCAATTCCCACCTCAGGCGACTGACTGTGTGAAGTTTTGCACGTTCTCCCCGTGTCTGCGTGGGTTTCCTCCGGGTGCTCCGGTTTCCTCCCACAGTCCAAAGATGTGCACGTCAGGAGAATTGGCCATGCTAAAATTGCCCGTAGTGTTAAGTAAAGGGGTAAATGTACGGGAATGGGTGGGTTACGCTTCGGCGGGTCGGTGTGGACTTGTTGGGCCGGAGGGCCTGTTTCCACACTGTATGTAATCTAATCTAATCTAAAAATGCTCTAACATTACTAGGAGGTAAAACATCATGGCATTGAATTCTCCTTTTAATGGATTAATATCCACTGCTGAAACTGTGAAATATTCTCAAAGCAGGAAAAGATGGAATTGGGCTCAATTTTACTGTTTATGATTTTTCCACCATCATACATTAGTCCTCAGGTGAATTGAGACAATTTGATGCATTAATGTTTAGAAATGTAACCATCCTCTGCTATTTGATGGTTCACATTTCCGTGTGTGTGTGTGTGTGTGTGTGTGTGTTGTGCTAATGTGTTTTTTATCAGACAGTGATACAGCAGTAATACTGGGCCCAGGCTAATGTTTGGATCTCTTATGGCGCAGTGGTAATGTCCCTATATCTGGACCAGGAAGCCAGGTTTCAGGTCCCACCTGCTCTAGAGGTGTATAAAAACATCTCTGAACAGGTTGATTTTTAAAAAAAAAGGCTAACTAATGAAAATGTTTTAAAAACCATTAACAAGTCTTTTAGGAGGGGAATGGAAAATATCATGAGTGAAGAAGCGGGTGGAGAATAAAAGGTATTGAAATATGAAGTTTTGGAACTCTCTTTTTTTAATCTTTTTCTAAATACAATCCAGATTCTTATACTCTTGTGAAAGCATGCCTAAAGCCTGAGTTAAAGGTTGGGTCTGGCTCCATTTCCTGTGTTGTATAATTTAATATACTGTGTGCGTTTTCAAGTAAATGTGGAAATCCTTTCCATTCCTTCGATATGTATACAGAGTCCTGGAAAAATGGAGCTCTTGATCAGTCCTGTACCATCCCTAACCCAAAAACTTCACTCCTGTTTTAACTGTCTTCATTTGTTCCAGATATTGGCATCTATAGTTTACTTTTGACTGTTATTGAACAAAATCAATGATAAATCAATCCCTTAGGAAAGCTCTTCAGATGCCTTTCACCTTTTTAGCCTGTGTTGTTACATAAAATGTAACTCTCTCAAATATGAAAGTTTCAGATTATTTCAATTTACTGGGGAGCTCTTGTGAGATGACTTTTCAAGTACTTCCTGAAAATCCATTTATGCTAGATTGGTTGTGTTCCTACACTTATTCAAGTCGTCACTTCATCAAAAATATCAAATCTATCAAGCATCTTCATTGCTCATTGCTGCCCTTCATTTTACGAAACAAGGTAGTTTCACCAATTTATCCAGGAGGTTAATGGGTTAGAGTTTTGTGTGCCTACCTATCAGCCATGAGCTACTTGGTTGCTGGTGTGCTGCAGTTCAACTCTTTGGGAATTTGAGCGCATCCTCACTTGTGTTGATTTTCTCAGATCATTTATCTTTTTATAGCAATTATGTACAGCAACATTTGACTTTTTTTCCTTTCAATAAGTCAACAATTTGAGGCCAACTACCTATGCTATTCTCTTTTTCCATCAGCTAAACCTGCAGTAATCAGGAAACAGTTAATTTTGTGCTAAGTGTCCTGCCTACCTATCTATTTGCTGTCTAATCTATTGGATAAATTTTGTGAAACTATCTTGAACAAGTTCAGTGAGTCATTAAACTCTGGATGAATGGCAGCCAGGATCAAATAGTATGTTGGCAAGTTGCGTTTGATAAATTTTGAGTTCTTTTGATGAAGTGATCAAGGTGCACAACAGATCTAGAGTAAAATGGACTTTCAGAAGGCATTTGATCAAAGGATTTTAAGTATTCGGGTGAATGGTACATGAGGAAATTTAGAAGCATGGATAGAAAATTGATTGACAGGAAAATAAAGAATTATGGTAAATGGATATTGATCAGGTTGGAGAGCTGTTGGCAGTCATGTACATCATGGTTTGGTACTGAGTTACTTTTGTTCATGGTACATGCAGAAAGTATGGAATTGGATATTATGAAGATACGACAAACACATGCTGGTGGAACAGTACTAGGAGGTTTGACAGTGAGGAGAACTCGTAAAAGATTTCTGGGAAACTGACGTATTTGTACAAAAAACAAAGATGTCTGATGTGAGAACTTCTGGGAGAAAGTGAGATCAGAGCTGAAAATGTGTTGCTGGAAAAGCGCAGCAGGTCAGGCAGCATCCAAGGAGCAGGAGAATCGACGTTTCGGGTATGAGCCCTTCTTCAGGAATGACTGAAGAAGGGCTCATGCCCGAAACATCGATTCTCCTGCTCCTTGGATGCTGCCTGACCTGCTGCGCTTTTCCAGCAACACATTTTCAACTATGAGAACTTCTGGGCAAGAAACAAGCTAGGAAATATTCATTCAGTTTTAAGTTATTGAGTAAAAGAGACTGAAACAAATAATGTCTGAAAGTCTGATTGCAGGTAAAACCAGACAGCATTGTGAATTTTATGAATAGGAGTACTGAGTGCAATAATGGTAAATATGTGTGAACCTTTTGAGATCACTTTGATTTGTCTATTTTGTACCTTGGCCACTCTTGTCATGGGCAGAACATAAGGCCATGGAAGAAAAAGTAGCTAGATTCACCAGATGGATGATAGAAAGAGAAACTATAGCTATAATGAGCAACTTGGCTTACTTCCACAGAAGACTAAGAGGAAATTTAAAAGATTTTAAAGTATGATAGGTTTGGTAATAAAAAAAAAAGTATTTTCTTTTGTTGGAGATTCAATAACGAAAGGTAATCATTTTAAAATTGTCATGAAGAAAGTTTGGAGACAGAATAGAAGGAATTTATTTCTGTGGAGGTTTGTTAGAAATGGAATGCTTTGCTAGAATGGATGGTAGAGGCAAGTGTTGCAATATTTAAGAGGAAATTAGATAGATATTTGAAACTGGAGAAAATACAAGGTAAGGAATGAGAGGGGGGACTGAGGTTGGTTTTGAATTGGTTTGGCAAGGAGCCAGCAGAGACCATGGCCTGCATGTCATCTTTTCCAACATCACAAATATCTGATGTATGTGGCTTGTTGGGATGGTAAGGTGTTGAAGATAAAATCTCTCAGCATTCAGTTAGTGGCAGTTTTTGATTGATAACCCCTCAACACTGAATCTGGAACCAATGGAAAGTAATCTTCCTCTATTCACATTAATGAACCTTTCCTAATTGTAAAAACCTGAGAGGAATCTGTTCCTAAGCAGTCTTTGCTTTAATGGTCAGCGACTTCAGGTTCTCATAAGAGTCGTTTTCCATGGCTGGTCTTAATCTGGTAAATTTGTACATTGTATGTTTGAAAAGGCTTTAATCTTTCTTTTAATGAGTGTTGAAATTGTGGCCTAAAGCTAAAGTTCTTGACTCTTTGCTCCTGAGGACCCCTCCTGTGCTATAAAAATTCTTTGGACCTGTATGTAACTTAAATATTTTGCTTTTGTAAGTAATGTAGTTATATAATTCAACATATTGTTTGTTTTATTTATAACTTGTCTGCTATCCTCTCACTGACCAAGAACATCTCCCATAATTAGCCTTTCCAGTTGGCATGTCTTGTATTTATAATAAACAATTGAAAAAAAGATGGGGCAAAAATGGTACCAGATGCAACTCTAATTCCCAATGGTATGGCAGGCAGTAACTCAACTTTCCATGCTGTTGTACATTAATTCATGGAATTACAAAATCTCAGAATACATATGCAATATCTACATTAGTGATTTAGTTTAATACAATTCCGTTGCACGGTAATTGTAACAAGCCTTTTTGTTTTGCAACTCATGATGCATGCATATCCTGAATTCAGAAACAAAAAAAACTTGTTCATATTTCGGGCTTCTACATGGTGGCAGTATTCATCCAGCTTTGCTGGCTTTCACAGCTGCTGCTTTAAAACCAACTACATTTTTGATGAACCAGAAAAGGATAGATTTAAATGTTTCTAGAAGCATCTCGTACTCCAAGCATACTGTATGGTCCAGTTCAGAACCCCCAGGCTGAACAACATTTGGCAATAATTTATCATATAGAGACGAGTTGTTTTTTTTTCGAAAGATGTGAAGCTGGTATTTTTAATGGTTTATGAAAATTTCTGTCAAGCGTTTCTCAGATTTTGTCCAGCCAAATTGCTGATATTCGAAACTATTTGAACAGAGAAGATTCCGCACAGTAGCTGTTTGACACAATGGGAATTCTGACTCCTCTTCCCTCATAACCTAAGTCAATTTGTGGCATCACCTTTTAGCTTGTAGACCAGTTTTAACCAATTTAGCTCAATAGATGAAAATTGCAGACACTTTTAAGAAATCATTGCTTCAGCTTGTTTCAGTGAAAGATGTTATCGTCCCATGAAAGCTATTTACTGTCACCTTATATGATGTGATATCTGGATGCACCAGCTGTGATTAGGGTAGAGTGCTGCCTTGATCGTGGATCATAAATGTAGATCACCTGCAGCTATACTGAACTTCTGATGACTGGTAGTTCTGGGATAACGTGCATTTCGACAGAGCAATTTGGCTATAACGTCGCTGAAGATTTAGAGAACAGTATTTTGGAGAACGCTTACCTCTATTGACACTTTTCGGTGTGATTCCAGTGGGGATCAGTTTGTGAGTTTCATTCTGCGCATGTGTTAGTGTGTATGTTGAAATCTCTGTGCCATTCTGCTCATGCGCTGATGTTCTTACTGTTCTGTGCATGCACCGGTATCCACACATGTGCAATGTTGAGCTGATCTTTGTGCCATTCTGCACACGCTAAGAAACATAATTTCCACTTTCGTTCAGGCTGTGCTATACTTTGTGTTGGACTTTTGGTCGATTTTTGAGCGATCGTGACTCTCGTTTTTTGCTGGTCAATCCTTAACCCACTTTCCCCATAGGCCCCATTATTTCTATATGTGATTTTCTATTAAGTGAGGTTCAGTGGAACACAACTATGGTGTTATAGGAGAACTATCTGTACAGCATTTTCTTAAAAAAAGTGCAGTCAAGGGAGGGACCATGGATGTATACTCTAGTGGTTATGTCAAGAGTAATCCTGGAATGTCACACTTGAAGGGGCCAAGGCTGCTTCGAGCAGCAACCTTCAAAGAATGAGAAATACGTTGAAACAACCTGGATTGTGATCCCCTGTGGTTACAAGGAGAATGAGGGGCTGACTGACTGACTAACCATCAGCACCACCATCTCTTTCCTCTCCACCCCCTCCTTACATCCACTTGAGGCTATTGTGAAATTCAGTATAAATAAGGCACCTAAGCTTCATGGATAGGATTTTGTCAATGCTGTGTTGATCTTTAAACATTTTAAATACTGTTTTCATTTGATTCATGAAACAAAAATTAAAGGAACTTGCATTTTGAACAAAATAGTTTTATACTTGTTTATACTTATAACCCCATGAGTGATGGCCTGTGGTATTATCATTGGGCTGTTAATCCAGAGATCCACATAATGTTCTGAGTTTGAATCCCCATGGCAGACAGTGGATTTGAATTCAATTTTTAAAAATCTGGAATTAAGAGTCTAATAATGATCATGAATCCATTGGTGGCTGTTTGAAAAACCCCATCTTGTTCACTAATGCCCTTTAGGGAAGGATTCTGCCATCCTTACATGGTCTGGACTATGTGTGACACCAGAACCACAATAATGTGATTGACTCTTAACACCCCTCTGGATGGGCAGTAATTGTTGACCTAATCATCAACGCCCTCATGCTGCAAATGATTTTTTTTAGAAAACAGTTTACTTTTCCTTAAAGTCAGAGGTCCTCTGGGATTTTTTTTATGTAGGTATGTGGCAACCCTGTAAAGAGGAAGATAATGTTGCACTGACTCCTTGACCAAGTGAGGTGAATTAGGTGGCACTGAGTAACTTACTGTGAAATATCTAACCTTATTTAGAAAGTGGCTTTAGGAGTAACTTGATATAATTTCCAAGTTTTGTGCCAGATTATTGCCTGTTTTAAAGAAAGCCATTTTTTGCATTTTTTTTTAAATCAAGAAGTCCACCCAGCAGAGATCTTCTGAGCACTTTGCCAAAGAAAATGGAATAAGAACAAACCATTTGGCACGATTTGCTTTATGATTTACTGCATTGAACTTAAAGAAGTTTCTAAGAATATAATAGGGATAGATGGTTAATCTGCACATATCAATGAGAGGTTCAAATATCAATGGACACAAGCTGCATAGGCATCAACAATAACTGCAGTTCAAAAGTACTTCTGTACTGTGAAGCACTTTTATAAGTCTGGTGATCTTGAAAGGCATTAAGTGCTAAATATTCTTTGCCTTAGTTTTTAGTGAAAAAGGGAACTAGAGTTGATTTCTGAAGGGATCTGCCCAGGTGCTACCTGACCTGCTATGCTTTTCCAGCATCACAGTTTATCGACTCTTGACTCTCCAGGATCTGCAGTCCTCACTACCACCTCGACCCCATTCACATGACTACTACCAAAGGATGCAATGGCGATTGTGCTGATGTTACTGGACTAGTAATCAGGTCTCCCAGGGTAATGTTCTGGGGGCATGGATTTGAAACCCACCAAGAGCAAATAATGAAATTTGAGTTTAATAAACATTTCATTTGATGACAATCATGTAACCATTTTGCAATGCTTGTAAAACTCATCTGGTTCACTAATGCCTTGCCAGCTAGGGAAATCTGCTGTTCGTCACTGTCCTGGATTACTTGTGACTCCGGACCCATTGCAGTGTGGTTGACTCTTAATGATGCTCTGAAATAATCCACCAAGCCACTTAGTTTGTGAGCAATTAGAAATAGGAACAAATGCAATTGTGTACTGATACCTTTATCCTGTCAAAGTGGTAAGAATAAGAATGGTTTGCCAAACATCTCTCAAAACCTTCAAGTGAGTTTTTTTGGGGATTAGATATAGTGCACCTGAAAGTCTTCAGCAAATATGGAAGGAAATTACGGGAGCTATAGCCCAAATCATCTAGACATCAGTGAATTCTGAAGAGGTGCTTGGGAACTGAAAAAAAGGCAGATAGTCCTCCTGTTTTTAAACAGGAGGCAAAATTGACCCAAGCAACTACAGATTAATGAATTTGATGTCAGTTGTGGGGAATGTTGTGAAAGCTCTACTCCAAGATGTGATTGTAAACATATTAAAGATAGCTTTATCAGTTGATAATGAAAAGGTTTTACCAGTCTAACTTACTGGTTTTCTTCAGGGATGTGACAACGTAGTTCAGTAAAGGTAATGCAGTGGATGGAATACACTTGGGTTTCATTAAAACCTTTGTAATGTTCCTCTGGAAAGTCTGCAACTGAAAAGGAAACCGGAACCAATGGAAGTATTTTGCAATGGATTTCCTGACAGAACCTAAAGGGTGATGGTACTGAGGTTGTCATCAGCCAGGAAGGGCTGGATCCACAGGGATTTATTTTGGGATGTCTTTGATTATTATGGTCATGGAGTGAAAAATAAGAAGTGCAAAAATTAAGTTTGCAAATGGCTCAAAGTTTATGAAGGTATTGACTCCAAAGCTGAAGAGTAAAGCTCAGGGGATCAGAAGATACTTAGCAATTAAATGACGGATGGTAGATGAAATACATTAGAGATACAAAGAAAGAAATGCAAATTGTGTGCATAGAAAATAGATGATCTGAGGGTCCTGATTGATAAATTGGATTGGTTTTGTACTGAGACCAATGGCTGAGTACCAGATTGGTTAATGCGTTTACTCATCCAAGTACCAGGGAGCCCACTTGTATGTGGTGTTTAATTTTCACCTATTAGTGGTGTAAGATACTCTGTAGTTTAGATTCTGAGTGCTGTCTTTCAGCCAGGTGCCATTACAAGATACATCATTCCGTTGGAAGCCTTTCCTAAAACCTTTTCACTTTCCCTCTCTATGGACTGGATTTTTACAAAGAAAGGCAATCTCATGCAAGTTCCCACTCCAATCCTTTTGTTTTACAAAAGATGGGAGCTCCACATTTCAGAGGGGAGGACCTGCTCAGGGCCATTTCAGAAAAGTGGAGCTGTCCTTTCAGTTTGATGGCTGTTTCATAGCAGAGAACTGTCAGGGGAAGGCAAACCACATCCCCATTTCGACAGACAGCTGCAGTGTTCTGAAATTGAAAGGTCCTGACATAAACTGAGTGTGGTTTAAGGATGCTGGGAGGGTTGGGTGCCAGATGAATAAGGCAGATGGGTGCTACTTGGGTAGGGTGCCAGGTGGGATGGTGCAGTGTAACTAGGGTGCCAGGTGGGTAAGGTGCTACTGTGGTTAGATATGGGTCCTGTTGGGTTCAGTCTGGTAGTGTGTTGGGTTGGGGTTGGGGAGGGGGTTGTAGTAAATGGTCTGGAAGGTGTGGTTGAGGGAAGATATGAGCAAAATATAAGGTCTGTTAAATGGTTACTCAGGAGTTGGTCTGTGTAATTAATCAGCAAAAGTGAGGACTGAAGATGCTGGAGATCAGAGTCGAGAGTGCTGGAAAAGCACAGCAGGTCAGGCAGCATCCGAGGAGCAGGAGAAATGATGTTTTGGGCATAAGGCTCATTCCTGATGAAGAGCTTATGCCTGAAACGTCGACTCTCCTCCTAGGATGCTGCCTGACGTGCTGTGCTTTTCTAGCACTACACTCTCAACTGTGTAATTAATAGTCTGACGTTTCCCGAGTAACACTTTATTTCATTTCTTCGGAACACTTTAAAGTTTCCGATTTAAATGAAGAATTTCAGAGGGTTCCAGGTGTGGATGAATTGCCTGTGGAACTTTCAGTTTTCCAAGCAACTCCTTAAGTCTGCTATAATGGGGATTTTGCAGAGATCCGATACATAAGCTCCATCCAAGCTGAAATAATGCTGTATCTGGCCAGCGGAAAATCCTGGCCAACTGAAGCAGCTCATTAATCGGTTTGATGGAACATACTGGGTAACAATATTCTGTGTTTATCTGTGACTCTTGTCTTGTATTTTCCTTAAAGGACTACTAGATGTGGATTTCTGACAAATACTTGCATTAGTGTGAACCAGTGGAATCACAGTGCATGACACAGACATTTCAAATGTTCAGAAGCAAGTTAATGAAAGATTTATGATCATTTAAAACTAAGCACTGTCAATATTGTATATCTCTATAAAGTTAATGATTTAATATATCAAGTTAAGTGTTTCTCCCCTGCCATACGAAACAATAATTGAAAAACAGTGGCTCTCTTTATATTGTGGTTTCTTTTCAACCATGAACTCTTCACCTCTGGTTGTCTTCTTGCATTCCCTTCCTATTGATATGCTTACCAAAGCATCCAGTTTCCCTCTTGTTCACCAGTTTCTCCTGCACTTGTTTGTTCTCTTGCCTTCACTTGATTTCCTCCCAATTTCTATCTGTTCTCTGGCCCATTGCCTTGCATACTCACAGTTTCTCCATCATTTCCTTTGCTTAGACCCTCTTTCTCTCACTCCATCTTAGGTTCCTGGCCATTCTTTATTAAGAGCTCCTCCTCCTCTATTTTAAAATCTGCTTGAAATTCTTGTTGCTTTTTTTTTTGCTCCCCTCCAGGTCTGGGACCTGTCCCTAATCAGTACATGTTTGTGCTCATCCTGCTTTCTCTTAGTACTATGTACACCTCTCCCTACAGGGGGCTCTCTTAGCTACAGTGGGTGGGGACCATCGTTACATGGTCCCCTCACTGGGGCGCACTTTGGCCTGATTCCCCCTTAGACAGTCTTACCCAACCGTCCCAGCCTCTTGATTTCATGAAGCTATTTTGCAGAACTATACATACTGTTCTGGAAAATGCAATTTTTGTTTCGTTACATTGCTTTTTTTTATGTCTTATATATAGGGCTGAAAAAAATGATAGTACCTACACATAGAAATTAGCTGAATTGCTTTTGTGTCGAAGAACAATTCCATACCAGGGTTGATACAGTTGAAACATATCCCAGGATTAGATGCCTGGCTGGCAAATACTTACTGGCGAGGCTCAAGCTTGTTTACCACTTGGGTGATGTGTGTAATAGTGGTTAGTGAATATGTAACTTACCCTTTTAATAAAGATGAGAATTTTGGAAGATGAACAAAGTTTTCCTTTTGTTGTTCTTTGTGCACTCAGACCAAGGCTCTCCTTGATTTCAGTTGCATTCTCCTGACCATCTACAAAATGATTTTCGTTTAGTTTAACATCTGGAACCAATTTTGCTGTCTGCAGTGTGTCTGACAATTATCAGCTCTTCCTAGTTCTTTCAGTCTTGTCACATATTTTAGGAGTTCATAAATGTCTACAGTTTCAAAGGCCTGCTTTCTTGAGACTTTTTACCTTTTTTTTGGTAACATACAGTGATGTAATTGTTTTTACAACATTACTGAAGTCTTGCGTAAGGAATGAGGTTTTTCCATTTTTTTTCTGCATGGTAAAATTGAAAGCCAAATAGGAATGTTTACTGAAGTATACTAAGCAGACTAAATTATAAGGATTTTGTATGAAAATCTATGTATAAAATATAGTATATAGAGTACATGTCATTTAAAAAATTGATTGTGACAGCGAAATGTACATTGTATAAACAGTACCAGGGACACTATATATTTTTGTTCCACTGTATATGCATTTATGAATATCTTAGTTCTAAGTGTATGTACATATGTACAAAATTGGTATGTATAAATTATACAATAAATAATTCCTATCTTTTAAGTTAGTGACCTCAATTCTTGGGATAAAGAAATTCTTCTATATTGGGATCTGCACCAAACTCCACGGTGAATCTGAGGAGGATTCTCCTCGATCTCCTGTCCTTCACTCTGGGTTGGGGCATGGTGCTGGGTTTGCGGTTGTTGAGTAAGTTTGGGCTCACAGAAGCATAGAATGCTCGTCCAGAGTGGAGTATTTGGGGGTGGAGGGTTATGCTGATGTGTAGTGGGAACTAGTGTGCTGTTGTCTAGTATTTGGAGCTGGAATTGTATTATTTGAGTGATACTTATTAGAAGTCGTATTTTGTGCTCTTGTTACTCGGGTGGAGGTTTTGAAAGAGACCTCAAATTCCTGCGCATCAGCGAACACTTTCTTGGAGGGTACAGATTGGAGCAGGTGGATCATCTCAATGTCGATACCTGTCACAGAAGAAATAAAAATAAATTATCTATTTAATCTCATAGCTCTTCACGCAGAGTTGAGACCTGGTGTTCAGGCCAAGTCTGGCCAAGTTCAGGCCATGACACTTGGTGGAATTTGAATTCAATTTAAAAAAAAACCTCTGGAATTAAGCGTTTAATGATGGCCATGAATCCGTTGTCGATTGTTAGAAGAACCCATTTGGTTCACTAATGTCCTTCAAGGAAGGAAGGTGCAATCCTTACCTAGTCTGGCAGATATGTGACTTCAGACACACAGCAATGTAGTTGAGTCTTAACTAGCATCTGGGCAATAAATGCTGGCCTAGCCAGTGACTCCCTCATCCCATGAATGAATGAAAAAAATGGTACGAGACATTTGGACTACTGACCGATGTAATTTTATAACTATTTTACTTTTCTTTTCATTTATTTTCTTGTCTTTGACTTACAGTTAAGTCACAAAAGTTGTAGCAATTTGAGATGCAGAATAGAGTCAGTTAAAGCATTAATGTTTTTCAAATACGATTAAAAGAGGAGCAGGAAAATGAAGGAACTCTAGGTTTACTGCACCGGTGTTGAAGTTTCACAAATTAACATAAGTTGAAATGCAGATGTAAGGATTTATAATGAAAAATTTTACACAGTAATATTAAATTGTTTGTGGTGCAGGTTTTGACAGAAATAGCTAATGCTACGAAGCAATGAGCCTCTGTTCTCTGCTCATTTTCTGCTAATTCCCTCATTCATGTTATTGTTACATTGACATGTGACTGTTGCAACAGGCTCCTGGTGATCTTCCACAATGACAATGTCAATAATTTGAATGAGGGAATTAAAAATAATAATCCAAGTTTGTTGATGCCACAAAGGGTGACAAACGTAGATGGATAGACAAGTGGTGAGGATGACTTAGAGCCTGCAGAGAGATATAGACAGGTTAAGTGAATGAGCAAAAACTTGGCAGATGGGGATATAATGTTGGAAAATGAAGTTATGCACTTCGAAAGAATAGTGGGGCTAAATGTTAAATAATGGAAAAAGACTGCAGAAAGCTACAGATCAGAGTGATTTGGGAGGCCTTGTGCATGAATCAGTTAAAAATAAACTAGCATCAAGTTCACTAGGTAATAGAGAAGACAAATAGAATGTTGTCCTTTATTTCAAAGTGAATGGTGTAAAACAACAGAAGGTCTAGCCAAGGCAACATCAAACCAGAGTTGGAATATTGTGCTGAGTTGCAGTCCCTGAGGAAAGATATATTGGCATTGGAGGCAGAGAGGATTCACGCAGCTGGTTTTGGGTGTGGAGGACCTGTCTTGTGAGGAGAGGTTGAGTAGGTTGGGCAAGTACTTATTGGACTTCAGAAGAATGAGAGGTGACCTCCTTGAAATGTGTAAGTTTCTTAGAGGCTTGATAGGGTAGATGTACAGAGACTGTTTCCTTTGTAATAGAGTGTAGACCATGGGTGGCATGGTGGCTCAGTAGTTAGCATTGCTGCCTTACAGTGCCAATGACCCAGGTTTGATTCCAGTCTCTGGCAACTGTGCAAACTCCACACAGACATTCTCCCAGTGTCTGTGTGAGTTTCTTCTGTGTACTCCGGTTTCCTTCCACAGTCCAAAGATGGTCAAGCTAAATTACCTGCAGTGTGCACGGATGTGCAGGCTAGGTGGATTGGCCATGGGAAATGCAGGGTTACATGAATAGGGTAGAGGGGTGGATCTTCGGAGGGTCAATATGGATTCATTGGTTGAATGCCTGCTTCCAGACGTAGGGATTCTATGATAAGAGCTGCCTCCTTGCATAAGCTTTTCATGTTTATAAACTAGAAGATGTTCACTGGTGATTGAGATGGTACAATGGTACAAACATCACATGGGAGAAAGTGAGGTCTGCAGATGCTGGAGATCAGAGATGGAAATGTGTTGCTGGAAAAGCGCAGCAGGTCAGGCAGCATCTAGGGAACAGGAGAATCGACGTTTCGGGCATTAGCCCTTCTTCAGGAATCCTGAAGAAGGGCTAATGCCCGAAACGTCGATTCTCCTGTTCCCTAGATGTTGCCTGACCTGCTGCGCTTTTCCAGCAACACATTTCCATCTACAAACATCACATGCTCAGTAAATCAATTAATCCTGAGAGTAAGTCCAATGATAAAAGTTAATCAAAGCCAGCTAAAGTAACAAGTGGGCAACAGAAGTCCCATTTTTACCTACGTGGAATTTTACTATTGAAAGTATAAGTTTTGATTCTGTTTGTGATGATTTTGTTGCATGTTACTGTGAACTTTAGCGAGCCAGTCACACCATAATTAGTTTTGCCTTTCAGTTTTTGCCTTGCCTTCGCTGTGGTGTGACAGAAAACACTACCCCCATTATTCCTCTAGCTTTGTAAAGATGTTATGTCTGGACAACTTTGTTCAATTATCCCCATCTCTTTATAGACTTGAGGTGGTATGTTACTTATCTGCACCTTGTGTGCAGTGCTGTGGGAGATAGTCTGCTAATGTATTAAGATAACTATGAAGGTATTAGATTTTATCTAAAAAATGTTGCCGAGAACTAAACACATCTTTGCTTATGTAAAAATAGTCTAGGACAAAGTGAGGACTGCAGATGCTGGAGATCAGAGCTGAAAATGTGCTGCTGGAGATTCCTGAAGAAGGGTTCGTGCCCGAAACGTCGATTTCTCCTGCTCCTTTATGTAAAAATAGTGACCATACTTCCAAAATATTCATTGCCTGTGATGCTGTGCTGGATATCCTAAACATTTAAAACATGTTATATAAAGTGCAGAGTTCCAAGAACTATTTTTTTTTCTTAAATTTATGCAATACTTGGCCTTTCCATTTAAAATTTGTTATTCATGTACAATTTAAATACTGGTACTTAGTGGATTCTGATCAGTTTAGTTTAAAAATAGCCTACTTCAACTAATATTCTTGTTTGTTTTAAGTTCGTATGTATTAGTTTTGGTCCCAGTAATTAAGATAAGATAATGGAGCAGTTTTGAGCAGGAACACTGTTGTTTTACAATTTACTGAGTTCAAGATAGACTGTGATAAGTATAAATTTCATGTGTAACTAACATTGGATCCATTACAGGCGTTTTTCAACAAATTAAAGTGCATATCATGGGCTGGAAGACAGATGTGAGGTGAACGTTTGTTTTATTTTGTCCTGGAGGAAATATCACCGTTTTGTCGAGTTTCCAGACACATTTGTTTACACAGCAGAACACCTACAGAAAGCAGCTATATAGATTTACTTGGAAAGTTGCCCAAATGTAGCGAGGGGGAGAAATTCAGTCCGGCCAACTATACTCAAACAGCATGAAATGTGAGCTTACCCAGCCATGTCTTTTAGAAAATAGAGTTGTCATACGATTCCTGAGGCAACTATTTCCTTTTCCCTCTAGAATCCTATCTCGGGTGTTGGGTTTCTGTTCCTGTCAGTTCATTGCAGCACTACTTTTGACAACAAGAAAATATAAATGTAAAATGAAGAGAACTTTCTGAACTATCCAAAGCAGTATTTGGAGAACATTTGACTGAGATATACTGTAATTCAATCTGTGCAGTGAAATCAAGCTTCTGAGAGGATGTTTCACTTTCCTGTTCACTTGTTTATGCTTTGAAGAGAATGTCAAGTTTCCCCTTCCTGTAATGTCAGTATGCTAAGTGACCTATAGATCGGTTAGCCTGACATCAGTAGGGAAAGTGCTAAAATCTATTATTAGAGATGTGGTAACAACACTGAGAGAGTCACACTGTGTGATTAGGAGGAGTTACCAGCAATTTGTGAGAGGGAACTTGTGTATTGACAATTTTGGTTTTCTTTTGAGATTATAACTAGATAAGGGAGGGACCAGTGGAAATTGTGAATGTGTTTTCAAAAGCATTCAATATGCTTCTATGATTCAATGAGGTCATGACAAACTTAGTATTCATGGAGGCAAGTAGCTGAAAGATGAAATAGTGCAGGGAAACTTTGAATGGTTTAGAAATGCCCAAACCCTGAGAACTGTTGGAATGCAGAGGGATTTGGGTGTCCTTGTACATAAACCACAGAATAGTAAACCTGCAGGTGTGCAAATGCATTTGATACATTTAGCCTTTATTTCAAAGAAGAGGTTAGAACACAAGAGTGAAGAAATCTTAATGCAATGATATAGACCCTTGTTGACACCATACCTGGATGAGTGTATATTGGTTTTAGCTTCCTTGCTGAAGGAGAGGTGTGCTTACCTTGGATACAGTACAAAGGTCATGAGACTGACTCTTGAGAATGAGGTGATCCTCCTGCTAGACAGGATTGAGTTGTCCAGGCATTTAATCTGTGGAATCAGAAGAATGAGAGGCGATTGAACTCAAAACATAAGGTTCCTTTTAATGGATTCACTGGGACAATCTAGAATGCTGAGTCACGGTTTCAGAATAATGGATTTAAACCTGAGACGAGAAACTTTTTTTTTCCAGAGAGCTGTAAATAATCAGATCTTTGGGAATTGAGAGAGAGAGAGATGATGCAAGAAGGTACAGTTCAGAGATATTGTTACTATAAGACCATAGTATACAGGAGCAAAATTAGGCTGTTCAGCCCATTGAGACTGCTCCAGCATTCAATCATGGCTGATATGTTTCTCAACCCATCCTCCTGCCTTCTCCCCAGAACCCTCGACCCCCTTACTAATCAAGAGCCTATCAACCTCTGTCTTAAATACACTCAATGACTTGGCCTCCACAGACCTGCGTGGCAATGAATTTCACAGATTCACCACCCTCTGGCTGAAGCAATTCCTCATGTTAGTTCCAAAGCGTCGTCCCATCACTCTGAGGTTGTGCCCTTGGGTCTGAGTCTCTCCTACTAGCGGAGGCATTTTCTCCACGTCCACTCTATCCAGGCCGTTCTCTATTCTGAGGGTTTCAATCAGATTCCTCCCCCCTCTTCCCCACCCCCAACCTCATCTTTCTAAATTCAGTGAGTAGAGATCCAGAGTACTCAACTGCTTCTCATCTGACGAGCCCTTCGTACCTGGGATCAATCATGTAAATGTCCTCTGGACTATGATTTTCACCAATAATTTGGTCTCTGCGCAGATCAAGTGAAGGCCATTCAAGTATCCTCCTGTCCCTGACCGTAGACAAATTGAGTATCTGGCCTACATGATGTGACTGTCTCCTAAGAACAGAAAAATTAGAAGCAAGAACAGGCCATTTGCCCCCTCGGGCCTGCTCTACCATTCAATAAGATCTCATGACTGATCTGCCCCAGGCCCCAACATTTTTGTGTGAGCTCATCAAATACAGGGACCAAAATTTTACACAGTGCACCAGGTGTGGCCTCACCAACATGTTATGCAAAACTTGCCTATTTTTAAGCTTCAAATAACTGCCAAAATTCCATTTGCCACCGTAATTTTTTGCAGTACATGTATGTTAATTTTGTTTCATTCACTCTCTCTGCTTCATTTTGTTTGGAATCTCTCTCCATTTAAATGATTGACTTCCATTTGGTTCTTTCTATCAAAGTGCACTTTTCTACATTAAATTCCATTTGCCAAGATTTTGTCCACCTGGTTATACCAGATTATAGCCACAAATTTAACAAAACGCTATATCGTCCCAGGATTTGGTGCATTACCTCTCTGCATGTACATAGTTAAAATATTTAAAACTCATTTGCTCATCAAATTCAAACTCAGGAGTTTCTGGAGTCCACAACAAAAGATATAAAAATTGCATTCTCCTGTATCAAATTCTCAAGTTAGCACAGAGTGTGATGCAATAACAGTACTCCAATTCTTAGGTGTGCAATAGCAAAATCTATATGTTTTTACAGAGAGCCTGTTACTCCCATGCAAGCTGCAGTTGGAAAATTAGTTTCTTGCTGCTGTGAGTAATACTTGTGCACTTTCAATTGATTGGTTAGTACTGCAGCCAGGAAATTCCTGCTAACTAGACTCCTTAACTAGCTTGCAGTTTGGAAGTTCTAAGTTAGAGTCTAACTGTGAAACTAAACTTGAATTATCACAGATGCCCAATTTCCCAAGTTGGCATTTGTACCTTAGCACACTTTGTTCCTATGCTCTGAATAACATGTACCTTGCTTACAAGCAAGTTGGATAGAATTAGGACAACAAGGGGCAGTTTGGTGGCTCAGTGGTTAGCACTGCTGCCTCACAGCGCCAGGGATCCGGGTTCGATTCCAGCCTCGGATGACTGTCTGTGTGGAATTTGCACATTCTCCCCATGTCTGCATGGGTTTCTTCCAGGTGCTCTGGTTTCTCCCCACAATCTAGGTGAATTGGCCAAGCTGAATTGCCCATAGTGTTGGTTAGGTGCATTAGTCAGGGGGAAATGTAGACTGTAGAATGTAGAGTGATAGGGTAAGGGCAGGTTACTCTTCAGAGGGTCAGTGTGGACTTGTTGGGCTGAATGGCCTGTTTCCACACTGTAGGGATTCGATGATAACTCAAAACGTGTAACAATTATATTTTGTGTATTGTTGCTTGACGTTTGGATGGTGCATCTTCCAATGGCTGTACAAGTCTTTTACAATTTGCGAAAGGGAAAATCTCTTAATGGAATTGTTTGGAGCCTAACGTGCTCAATTCACAGGAAGAACTATAGTCTCCCTTTCTAGTTAGTGCATACCGCCACCAACAGAGAGGCTGCTGATTTAAAAACCCCATTATTGGGCAGGAAGCGATAGTCTATGTCACCTGTTTTCCAGTGCTGTTTCTGAAGATGGGGTTACTGTCAGTTCCTGCTCTGCCACCTAAGCTGGGGCATTTATTTCTGAGTGATGCATGTAAGTTGCTACCAACCCTCCTTCATTCTTTATAATCCCTGAATATTATCTTAGTAAGTAAATTGCCAGTTTCTCTGCATTACACATACATAATGGTGTTAAGAATTGCATTTATGGTGGTGTAGATTTTCAGTTGCTAATTTAATGTTTGAAGTTGTTCCAGTTTGAATTGGCAGTCAGTTGAAGTTCACATTGATGGCTGCACTCCTGTTTTGTGAAGTTGGATTAATTTTTTGAAATGTCTTGTTACCTGATTAGTGTGTGGGTTGTTGGTTTTTCACTTTTCAAAATATATCAAGGTATGAATAATGGATTAGATTAGCTTGATTGCAGACTGTAAAACCAAAGACTATTTGACCTACCAATTGTGTTCCTTCCATGAACCACGCATAATGAAACCTACCCAAACCTTTTAATTTTCTAAAGAAAGGTCCGACAGGCATAGTTTAGTTTTATTTTGATCACTGGAGGAAGCAACTTAGTCTGAGCAGTTCCAGGAGCCACATAATTGAAATAAAGTGGGTGGGTGTCTTGCCAATAGCAGTGCAGATTGAGCATTCATAAGGTGACCAATGAGACATTACATAGTAGTCTTCTATCAGCTATAGAAAGAAACTTTGCAGAAGGATAACACTGCAAGTAATCAGGTAAGGCACTGTCTGTGGAGACAGAAACAATACAGATGCTTCAGGTTAGCAACCTATCTTAAAGTTTTGATGAAATAAACCTTTCAGCTGGTCTTTTGCAATCTGTTGGTCTCCATTGCAGCCCCTGCAGAAAGCACTGTAGAACCACTTCATGCAGGCGCACTGTACATTGGAAGAAGGGGAGTTAGGACAAGGGGAGATTCTGACTGTTACCACCAAAAAACCTGGTGGAGACTGAGCACAACCAGTTCTAGTCTCAGCTCTTATCCCTAATAACTCTGTATGGCATTTAAATTTGATCCAATAGTTTCAGAACATCAGGGTGAGTAGCTGTAAAGGTACTGGCTCAATTTTTCTGGACCAGAGCAGTTGGGTTTGGAGGTAGGGTGTCTAGGAAAGAAAGGGGAAGAACGTTGGGGTTGATTCTCTGATACAGTCCTACTTCCTGGCGACTCTCCCAGGGATGTGACAGGAATTAGCTCGAGTACGTGCTGCACTGAGCCAGGCAGCCAGTCGGTGCTGTTAAGGTCCTACATAGACACTGGCATTTTAGCAGTGTCTGAGTGGCACCCTGCCAAGTTTGGAGGTCACCAACTCATTCGAGGCAGCCTCCTAGCAACAGGATAATAAACATCTAAGCAAGGATGAAAGGTTGCTACCACTGCTAGTACTGCTCCATCCTGATAACTCTATTGCCCTCAGGCCTGGATCTTTGACGTTGAGCAGTCCTTGTGTTTGTTGGCCTCAGCTATACCCATTGCTTCTGGCCAGGCTTCCAGCCAGACATCATGTCAGTGTCCTCTGACAGGAAATGTCTAGGTGACCAACTCTTGGAAGGTTTTTATCTGCCCCTCCCCAGTGAGTTTGGGTTCTTGGTGCCATGTGGAAAACTCCGCAAAAAATACTCATGATTTGGAGATGCTGGTGTTGAACTGGGGTGGACAAAGTTAAAAATCACAACACTAGGTTATAGTCCAACTGGTTTGTTTGGAAGCACTAGCTTTCAGAGTGGTGTTCCTTCTTCAGGTGGTCACAACTAGTGCTTCCAAAATAATACTGAAGTTGTGCATGGGAATGCAGTGTGGGAGAAAATGTAACTTCATTCAAAGGTAACTCTGTGGTTCCATTCCCTTTCATTAAAGGAAATAATGGAGTGGTAATAGCCTCTTGGTAGTGTTGCTGGGCTATTAATCTAGAAACGCAGCTAATGTTCTGGGTACCTGGCTTCAAATCCCACCATGGCAGCTGGTGAAGTTTGAATTCAATACAAATTATCTAGAATTAGAAATCTACTGCTAACTATGAAGCCATTGAAGATTGTTGGAAAAACCAATCTGGTTCACTAATGTCCTTCAGGGAAGGAAATCTGCCATTCTCACCTGGTCTGGCCTATATGTGACTCCAAACCCACAGCAATGTGGTTGACACTCAACTACTCTCTGAAATGACTTAGCAAGCCACTTAGTTGCTTCAATCAGTACAAAGTCTGAACAAAGAAATGAAACAGGACTGACCACCCAGCATTGACTGAGGCACTGGAAGAAAAGGCAGAAACAGTCCTCTTGACCCGATAAAGTTGTGTTTACTAACATCTGGGGGCTGGTACCAAAGCCAAGAGAGTTGTATGACATAGTCGTACTCCTGAATCATACCTTACACCGTCCCAGACATCACCAACCCTGGGTGGTCCTGCCCACTAACAGGAAACACACAGCAGAGGGAGTGGCACTGTGGTATACTGTACAATCTGGAGGGAGTTGCCTGAGTTTTCAACATTGACTCTGGATCCCATGAAGACTCATGACATCATCTTAACCATGGGAAAGGAAACCTCCTGCAGGTTACCACATACCGTCTTCCCTTCACTGATGAATCCTTACTCCTCCATGTTGAATGACATTTGGAGGAAGGACTGAGGATGGCAAGGGAACAGAATGTACTCTGCAGTCTGGATGGGAAGCTGATAGACGGTGTCTGCAGCAGGTGGTGAGGGAACCAAAAAGAGGGAAAAAAACATACTTGAACTCATCCTTACCAGTCTTGCCAGCTGCAGATGCATCTGTCCATGTATTGGTAGGAATAACCACACAGAGCTTGTGGAGACAAAAATTCCACCATCTCATTGAGAATACTCTTCATCATGCTGTCTGGCACTGTCACTGTGCTATCTGTGCTTGGTTCAGGAAGAATGCCAGCAGCATGGTGCATCTGCCCGGTTAGCCCCAGATTCACCTGTGTCCACTTGTCACCGCTGCAGATGTCCAATCAGTCTTACTTAATGACATTAAGTGGTCATTACTTAATGACTACTGCCCAGTGGCTCTGACCTCCATAATCATGAAGTGCTTTGAGAGCTGGTCATGGCCCACATCAGCTCCAGTCTCCCAGCCTGCCTCGATCCCCTGCAATTTGCTTACCAATGTACCAGGCCCACAGCAGACACCACTTCCTGAGCCCTGCACTCATCCCTGCAACACCTGGATAGCAAGGACATCGACATCAGTCTCCTACTTATCAAACTCTGACTCTCCAGCATCTGCAGTCTTCGCTTTCTCCTACTCAACAACTACAACAGCACCTTCAACACCATTATCCCCTCCAGACTGATCTCAAAACTGGGACCTTGGTCTCTCGTCTGCTCTCTGCAGGCTCTTTAGCTTCCTGACCCACAGACCGCAATCAGTGAAGATGGACAACTGCACCTCCTCCACAATAACTCTCAACACTTGAGGGCCCCCAAAGGATGTGTCCTTGCCCTCTACATTACTCCTTGTATACCCACTGGTGTTGGCAAATTCCGCATGAACAGCATCCACAGATTTGCTGATGACAGCACCATGGTAGGATGGATATCAAACAACGATGAGTCAGAATTCAGACAGGAGATAGAGGGCTTGGTGACATGGTGCAATGATAACAACCTCTCTCTCAATGTCAGCAAAACTAAAGAACTGATCATTGACTTCAGGAAAAAAGGGAAGAAAACACAAGATGTACTGCAGAAATTCACCAAGGATCCTTAGCACCTTCCAAACCTATGACCACTTCCATCTAGAAGGACAAGGGCAGCAGATACATGGGAACACCATCAACTGCAAGTTCCCCTCCAAGCCTCTCACCATCCTGACTTGGAAATATACCACCATTCCTTCACTGTTACTGGATCCAATTCCTGGAATTCCCTCAAGTGCATTGTGGGTCAACCTGCAGCATGTGAACTGTAGTTCAAAAGACAGCTCAGTATCACCTTCTCAAGGCAACTAGGGGCAGGCAATAAATGTTGGCCCAGCCAGTGACACATACGAGTGAATTAAACACATCCATTTCATTGTAGGGTAATTGCATTAAGTAAACAACATGATTGAAATTCAATCAAGCTAAAGTTGTTTCAACTAGGATACTTAACAGAGCATTCTCCTAAGCAGTTTTACTTTCGTAGTTTTGGATCAGAAATCACATTTGTTAATCATAGAATTTCTTTTTAAAAACTAGAAACTTGAAAATATACAGAATATCATCATTTAACCAGTTTGCAGCAGCTTTCTGATAGTCATGACTGGTCCAATTTCATGGACCTTTCTCTATATCCTTTCCTGGTTTTCTTTCTCAGATACTTATTTTCTTTTCTGAAGCTATCTAAATTCTACATCCAAAATATTTTTCAGAGATCATTCTATGTCCTAATTACCTTGGCTTTTTTTTATTCGTCTTGTGGCGGTCTTCAGTTTTGTCACTGATAAATGAAAGGAACTTTATGTAATATATCAAAGCATTTGTGATTTTAAAAAAGTGAGATCTCCTATAACCTTCCAGTTTCACACACATTTCCTCTTCATCCTTGATATCAAAAAAAGGACGATATTCTGACTGAGGCCCAACTAATGATTTGCATAAATTTAGAAACTTGGATGAAACACCAAAGCAAGATATTGTAATAATTCATGCAGATGCCAGAAGAGATTAAATTGAGAAATAATAATTATAACAAGCTTGATTGTTAAAAGCTTATTTTCAGAGCAAGGAAGGACTAATATTGAAAATTGTGATTCATTGAGGTCATAATCAAATGACAAAGTTGAAGGCTGTCATAAAGTAAAAAATCAGATATTTCTCTTCTGAATATTATGATCAAGAACAAAATCCGTGATCCTTACCAACAAAGAGTCTACCTCTATGAAGACCGGGGTCAAACAAGGCTGTGTTTTTATATTATCGCTCTTCACCATCACCCTTACTCCAATATTTCATTTCACAACCAGCAAACTACTGATAGGTGTGGAGATAATTTACTGAGCAGGTAGGAACTTGTTCAACTAATGTCACCTTTAATCCAAACCAGAGTGACTGCAGTCTCAGTCATTGAGCCTCAGTAAGTAAATATGGACAGTTTCCATGATTTGAGATAATGAAATGATCATCAGCTCCTCCAGTGTGCCAGTTCAGCCTTCAGTTAACTCAGGCTAAAAGTACTTGGTAACCAGGGTCTCAAACCTGAAACAAAGGTTGTGGTTTCCCAGGCAGCAATTCGTTCCTTAGCTCCTATACACTTCAGAGACTTGAACAGCCTACAGCCCGCACCTCAAGGCACTGGGAAAAGTAACAGCAGTGAAACAGTAGCATCCTCTTGAAATCTAGCAGTGCTAATCACTTAAAGCTAATACACTGGACAGGGCAAGTCATCTGAATGCCTAACATGCAGTATCTGAAGTAACTGCTCTGCCCAGAACTTGGATATGGTAAGCCGCTACCAGGAGCACAGCAAAAATGTTTCAGGATTGGCTTCCAACTATCCTGGAGGAGCCTAAAAATGGCCTCGTCAATTCATAGGGGTTTCTGGCCTGTGACTGAGAGAGTGCACAACATACTGAGACTTTATCAAGAATATGTAGAAGCAAAGTTGAGGCCTTGTAGGGAGCACACCATCCTCTCAACAACTCAGTGACTCGAGCCTTAACCTCCACCTGCCTCACACATGGCTGAGTCTGCCGATTGTGGATTGGACTTCAAAACTTTGTCAAAAGCCATTGAAGTGGAGTGGAAGAAAGTCTCCCTTGGTCCTGAGGAACTGTTTTAAAAAGTATAATGGGGATAGCCTAACTGTGGAAAAGTCTTTATTTTAAAATGGTTGCTCTGATTAAGTTGGGAAGAGAAGATTTTTTTTCTTTTTTCAAAAAGATCTACTAAATCAATTTTTCTGATGCCTCGTCAATTGTAAATGAAAAGATATTTAAGAAATAAAGTGATGCATTTTAAGTCTTTGAAATAAACCAGGATCATTATAAACCAGGCTCATTTGTTTAGAAGCTTTAATTTTCATGTTTTACTTTTCAAAACCCTGTTGTAGCCCTCTTTATATTAAAAGCACCTGCAGCAAGCTTTCTAGACTCCATTTTTGGGGTGGGGTGCGGTAGGGGTAAAGGAACAGCCTAGAAGTTTGGAGCTGATCAGCCTGAACTGTTTTTTAAATTTAACCTTTCTTTTTATAATCAATCTGTTCAGAGATGTTATTGACATCCCTGGAGCAGGTGGGACTTGAACCCAGGTCTCTCGGTCCCAGGGGTAGGGGCTGCACTGGAAAGTAGCATGTTCAAAGCACATTGCAGGAAAAAGTGATTTGATTTATCTTCTTCAATCAGCCCCGGAGTTGGGGCTATTCAGCTAACTGCCTGCACGTTCTGCTTGGTTCAGAAACTTGATTGTAGTCAGTATTTATGGAGCCAACCCCAACATGAGTCTTCACTTTTGGGAGTGCAGGTAAAATTTGAGAAGACAAAACATAATCTATAGGTTGGGGGTTCTTAGAGTTTGTGTATTCAGAGGCTGCAAAGATTTGCACCATGGAACTTAAGGCCATTTATCAATTTGAAATTCATGTTCCAAATAATCTGCAGAAATACAAAATTGCAACTATTAATGGACTTTGAGGTGGCAACTCTTACACATAGCTCCTTTGAAATCTTCAGACCTAGAGAGTTCACATATGATTGTAATAACCTTGGCTTAAAGGGCTGCAGTTTTGATGCACTCAGTGTAGAACTTTTTTTTTGTGCGTAACTGTCCTCTAACCTGTCCTGCTCTGTTCTGTTTCCAGACAATCTACAACTCATTTGTGTACACTGAAAAAATTTCCAATGGAGAAACAGAAGTCCAGCAGGTGAGTAAGATGTTTCATTCCCTTTTTCATAGCAATCTACTTTTGTTGCCAAGCATCTGGCAGAGAATAACCTTGGCAAACTTGTCGGGTTTTTTTTTCACCTTGTAAGATCTAAGGCCCCTTAGCTGCATGAGTCACATAGCTGATAACTTGCATGAGTGTAGCTGTCAGCCAGATCCTCAGGCCCATGTAATATTCAACTTGTGATGTTTGTTGACTTCTGATTGAAAGCCTGGAGAGTTTATTTACTTTCTCATGTCATCAATGTCGTGGCACATTTTGAAGCAGGTGTGTAGTTGTGGAATTCCAACTGTAATCAAATGAATTTGTTCTGTACTCAAACTCTGCCTAGATAATGGGAGTTGTAGTCTCTAAAGCTCATGTTTTCCCCTCCTGCTGTGATTTGGCAGCTAATTAAACTATTGATCTGATACGAATCATACTGCTTGTGAAGGCTGAGTTTAGTTCTTGAATCATGCCTGACTGTTCTCAATTGACGTAATGTGGGAGCACTACAAGTAGCTTAAGCTAGGCTAGGGTCAAGCAACCAAGACTGTTTGCTATTGATTACCATGCACTGATGGAAACTTTTGCTCATGTGAATGTCACCCTAAAAACGGCATTGACCTATGTTTATTTCCATAGTCCCATAACTCTATTGACAATTTCAAGTAAACTGACTAATGAGCAACAATCCAGTAACATTGTTGAAGCTGAACCCAGCATACTGCAAGCACCTTTCAAAGGGAAGTTCAGTAAATTTTGAGATCTTGTGGATTGTGTTACAGAGACTCTGCTGACCAAGAAGCTATCTCTTAATTCCTTCATTATGATGTGACTGCAACTATCATGAATGAGAGATCTGAAACAGTAGCCTTCACAATCCAGAACTGTGTGTAGCAAGCCTGTGTGATAGCTCCTATATGGGTTATATTCTCCCTAACAATGGCTGTTCACATCATCAAAGATCAACTCTCTGGTGTGAATATTAAATACACCTCCATGGAAAATTCTTTAACCTCAGTTACTTCCATGTTAAAACTAAACTGGCCACCATAGACATATGTGATCTACAGGATGTGGAGGTCCACAGTATTGTTGCCCACTTTGCACTAAATTAGTAAGTCACTCTCAGTCTCTTCAATTCTATATCTCACAGTGGTTGACTGTCCTTGAACAGCGCCAGAATGAAGTTCAAATGGCCAGATTTATAGTCAGTCAAATATTCCGCTTCAATACATATTCAAAGGGATTCTCCAGAATATGCTGAGCACGCTGATACCTTGGCACTTGTCCCTCTGAAAAGATCCCCGTTGACAAGGCTATCGAACACTAGGTCAGCTGAGTAAGCTCAATAGCACATACACGACTAAAAGTCCAAGTATGCACGGTGGTTGTTGACATACTGCTCTGAGAGCTGGGTTGTCTATCAGCGATGCAGAAGACTGGCAGAAAAATTAACTTAGAGCTAGCATTCCACCAGCAACATTAGCTCAGTTCAATGGAAGAATCATTAAACAAATACCTGTGCTCTCCTTGATGCTAGCTCCATAAGTATTCAGGCCAAATATCTCTCAGATCAACTCTAGTGGTCTGAACACGGCATCCAGATAACGAGAAAGCATTTCCCTGTCAGCTCCTGTTTTCGCAACTCTCCAATAGCCAGAACTTGAGGGGAGGACAAAGAAGATGCAATTGGGCAAGTTGTTGGAGGGATTCCTGAGGGACAGGATGTACATGTATTTGGAAAGGCAAGGACTGATTAGGGATAGTCAACATGGCTTTGTGCATGGGAAATCATGTCTCAAAAACTTAATAGAGTTTTTTGAAGAAGTAACAAAGAGGATTGATGAGGGCAGAGCAGTAGATGTGATCTATATGGACTTCAGTAAGGCATTCGACAAGGTTCCCCATGGGAGACTGATTAGCAAGGTTAGATCTCATGGCATACAGGGAGAACTAGCCATTTGGATACAGAGCTGGCTCAAAGGTAGAACACAGAGGGTGGTGGTGGAGGGTTTTTTTCAGACTGGAGGCCTGTGACCAGTGGAGTGCCACAAGGATCGGTGCTGGGTCCTCTACTTTTTGTCATTTACATAAATGATATGGATGCGAGCACAAGAGGTACAGTTAGTAAGTTTGCAGATGACACCAAAATTGGAGGTGTAGTGGACAGCAAAGAGGGTTACTTCAGATTACAACAGGATCTTGACCAGATGGGCCAATGGGCTGAAAAGTGGCAGATGGAGTTTAATTCAGATAAATGCGAGGTGCTGCATTTTGGGAAAGCAAATCTTAGCAGGACTTATACTCTTAATGGTAAGGTCCTAGGGAGTGTTGCTGAACAAAGAGACCGTGAAGTGCAGCTTCGTAGCTCCTTGAAAGTGGAGTTGCTGGTCGATAAGGTAGTGAAGAAGGTGTTTGGTATGCTTTCCTTTATTGGTCAGTGTATTGAGTACAGGAGTTGGGAGGTCATGTTGCGGCTGTACAGGACATTGGTTAGGCCACTGTTGGAATATTACATGCAATTCTGGTCTCCTTCCTATCGGAAAGATGTTGTGAAACTTGAAAGAGTTCAGAAAAGATTTACAAGGATGTTGCCAGGGTTGGAGGATTTGAGCTATAGGGAGATGCTGAACAGGCTGGGGCTGTTTTCCCTGGAGTATCGGATGCTGAGGGTGACCTTATAGAGGTTTACAAAATTATGAGGGGCATGGATAGAATAAATAGACAAAGTCTTTTCTCTGGGGTCGGGGAGTCCAGAACTAGAGGGCATAGGTTTAGGGTGAGAGGGCCAAGATATAAAAAGACCTAAGGGGCAACTTTCTCACGCAGAGTGTGGTGTGTGTATGGAGTAAACTGCCAGAGGAAGCGGTGGAGGCTGGTACAGTTGCAACATTTAAGAGGCATTTGGATGGGTACATGAATAGGAAGGGTTTGGAGGGATAGGGGCCGGGTGCTGGCAGGTGCGACTAGATTCGGTTGAGATATCTGGTCTACATGGATGGGTTGGACCGAAGGGTTGTTTCCATGCTGTACATCTCTATGACTCTGACTCTAAAAGCACCCCAAGCTGTCTTTACAGCATTGATCTCAATGACTGAAAGGAACTTGCTAGCAACTGTTCAGAATGGTGATATACTTCTCCATTGCAATTTGAGTCCCAGAATGTTAACAATGAGGCAGATCATTGACAGAATAGGAAAGATAAATAGGCAAATCCTGCACTTCTATACCCTCTGACTCCTAAGCTGCCCTGTCCCACATGTCCAAAGGTATGTGGATTTATAAATTGACCTGCTCAGTTACATGAAGACATGCAGGGACCTTGCAACATCCTCAATTCGACAGCAAACTAACTCTGCTGCTAATGGTCTCATTTCGTTTTACTTCATAATGGTATATCACATTGGTAATGCTGCATAAACCCATTTGATTTAAGATATGACTTTGGTTGTATAGCATTATGCCAAAAAGCCACAAAAGGCCTCAGTAGTTCTGAAACCTGTACTGCTGTGGAAATTAAGTCAATCTGAGATGCTGGCAAAGGTGAAAATGAAGTTTGCAATTTTGATGGCAAGTGAAGGTATTGGAGAAAATGGTCTTCTGATTAGAAATTTCCCTCGTGCAGAGGAAGACACTTGTGGGAGGTCAGTCACCTCAGGATTGCTGAGGGTGCAATCCCAAACTGCTCCAACAATGACTTTTATCCATCATAAAGTCAAAAATTGGGATGTTCACTGATAATTTGTACAGTTAACACATCATTTACAACTCCACAGAAACTGAAGTAGTCTATGCCCATAATCAGCAAGACCTATACAACTTCTGGGTTGGAGCTGGCAAGTAAAATTTATGCCACACAATCATCAAAGAATACCCATTTCCAGTGAGAGAGAATCTGACCTTTTCCACATGGTAATCAACAGGATTACTATCACTGAGTCCCCTGTAGTCACTTCACAGGTAAACATTACACTGTCCTTTAAGTACGAGTTCAGCTCTTTCAATACTAGTCCATAATGGCTTAACCTTTTTGGGGTTTACTTCTACTGTTTGTCCGTCTCAGCCTAGTAACTTTTAACCCCGAACCGCTCTTCCCCCGAACACAAGCTAGGTGAATGTTCCAGCTTCAATATCACTTCCAAACCCATGACTGTAACCATCCAGAAAATCAAGCAGTTACATGAGTATATCACCGTCTCCAAATTTCTCTCCAAGTCAATCATCTAATGGTGCACTGGGTGTATCTACATCAAATAAACTGCTGCAGTTTGTCATGAAGGCGGCTCACCACTACCGCCTCAAAGGCAATTAAGGGTGGACTATAAATGTTGGCCAGGCAGCGCAGCCCACAACCTTTTGAATGAATGAAATAAAAATCTTCACATGGGTTTAGGTTTTTGATCAGAATACGAGCCTGCATGCTGAATATCAAGACATTCACCCTCCAACTAATCCCTCTATCCCACAGTCCAGCAGACTGACCTGTTTGTGATATTCAGATATTTTAGAAGAGCCAAAATGGAGGAGGCTCAAAAGGTCAAAAAGCTTTCCCGATGTTCCTGCAACCTTGAAATGGATCACCATAGCAATGTGAACCATATAGACTTTGTATGCAGGGAGAGGTGCTGCAAGTTATCCTTGAAAGCCTAACTCTCTCTCATCTTTGAGTTAAATGGACAGTTTAAATTGCAATTGTTTGCAACCTGTAATTCTCTGCACATTTCTTGGACTTTGGAGACGTGCAGTTAAGCCACTGAGAACACACAGGATACCCACTGATCCAAGAGTAAACATTTTGTACCTTCCTCATAGTTAAAGAATCTGGGCTGTCTTTAATCACTAACAATCAAATCACTCAGACAGAAGTCAGAGTAGTTCACGTGATCAGCTTCATTTTAAATTAAATGAAGACATCATTCCAAAACACAATATTGTCTTATGAACCTCATAAACTGTTTAACAGAATTCTGCATGAAGAGCAGCTTTTGTTATTGTTACCTAGTTTTTCCATATTGACCAAAAATATTCCTACTTTTTGGCAAATGAGACAGTTCATTGCATTGTCGTGGGCTGTTGGCCAGTATTTGGCTACTTGAACAGACTCCAAGAACTGGTGGATGTCGGCCAAATCTGTTTCCAAATTAAGACCAAGCACACTGCTGATTTTTTTTTTCTCTCTCTCTCTTCTCACTGGGAATCAAATCACATGGCTATAATGCTGCAGAAGGGAGAGATGTGGTAGTAAATATGATTGACTTGATATATAGCCAAATAAAGCTTGGATTTGGCAGCAGCTTGCTACTTCAGATAGTTACAATTGGGTTGCTTATATAACTGAACTTTACACTTGGTATCCTTTGCAAAATGTCAAGGAGAGAGTTGCTTCAATGTTTAGCAAGTTGTTAATATCTTCTGATGCATTTTCTTTTAGAGCGTGTATTTACCTCTATTTTTTTCTCTCTCAGTTCTATTATTAGACTCTTCATGCCTCCTGGCCAGTCAATGAGAGATTTTCTAATGATTGGTTGACTATGTCCCTAACAGATTATTGTTCCTTCTGCAGGGCCACAGCAGCAACTTTTACCTGATGAGGTTCAAGTAGAATATTAAGTAGAATGAATATTTGAAAGCATGTTGTACACACATTAATGATATATTTGGAAAGGATAAATTTGCAGAACTGAAGAAAGAGTGGAACTAATTTGACGCTTTCAAAAATCTGTCATGGGTTGAATGTGAACTTCCTTTGCTCCAAGAAGATAAATGTCATCACTCAAATGATCAATTTAATTCCACCAAGATCTTTCTCCTTCACTCCAATTTTATAACATTTTTGGTTCTTTTTGAAGGTATTTTTGAGTACTAGGCTGTCAAACTATTATTGTCAATTGACTTTTTCTATATTACTTAATTTTATTACAGATACTTTCAAATCATACCAGAGTTGTCAATATTTTGTTTCTCACTCCAACTCAAAAATGGTCAACATTTTGGCCTACCACTGCATTTAATGTAATCAAGCAAGCCTTCAGTGCACTGTCTGGATGTTGTCAGAAGTCATTGGCGCTGATTTTCTACTTCTCTGAGGTGGATTTTAAGTGCTGCCATTCTGAAGTGGGCAGTTGGTTTTGATACACATATCATCTATTGCATCCTTTGCACCCGATGTGGCCTCCTCTATATTGGGGAGACAGGCCACCTACTTGCGGAGCGTTTCAGAGAACACCTCTGGGACACCCAGACCAACCAACCCAACCACCCTGTAGCTCAACATTTCAATTCCCCCTCCCACTCCACCAAGGATATGCAGGTCTTTGTACTCCTCCATCGTCAGACCACAGCGAAACGACGGTTGGAGGAAGAACGCCTCATCTTCCGGCTAGGAACCCTCCAACCACAAGGGATGAACTCGGATTTCACCAGTTTCCTCATTTCCCCTCCCCCAGCCTGTCTCAGTCAAATCCATCAAATTCAGCACCGCCTTCTTAACCTGCAATCTTCTTCCCGACCTCTCCGCCCCCACCCCAGTCTGACCTATCATCCTCACCTTGACCTCTTTCCACCTATCACATTTCCGACGCCCCTCCCCCAAGTCCCTCCTCCCTATCTTTTATCTTGGCCTGCTGGACCAACTTCCCTCATTCCTGAAGAAGGGCTAATGCCCGAAACGTCGATTCTCCTGTTCCCTAGATGCTGCCTGACCTGCTGCGCTTTTCCAGCAACACATTTCCATCTCTGACCTCCAGCATCTGCAGACCTCACTTTCTCCTCCAGTTGGTTTTGATGGTTGCCCACGTGAAATGGATAGTCACTGTGTGTAGAAGAAAAGGGAATATCCACTCCATCTCCTTTGGCTTATTGATGGGATATTATTCCAAAGGTGTACTTATCCTCCAGTACCTCCTGTAACTCACCTTTCATCATCTGAACCCACACAGTATCAAACGTTTGACTCCTGACAGCCAAGCTGCAAAAGTAAAGAGAACTGCTTTAGTTTAATTTTGGGAATTATTTGGGCTATGTGATTGCTTGAATGGAAGGTAATTGACTTTCAGATACCCTGACTTGACTTCACGAAAAAAAGGTCTAAAATGTCTTTTTATTTTTGAAGTATTTGCTGAGGTCATGGATGATGGCAATTTAGACTTCCCAGAAAAGCTTTTATGAGGTGTCACATAAGAAGCTTCTGTATAGGATTAAAACTCTGGCAGTGTTGATAGTATATTGAGATATATTGAAAACTGGCTTCAGGGCATAAGCAGGAAGTAATTATAGATTTGGAACTGTCTTGAGCCTGATCACCAGTGATGAGCCTCAGGGACTGGCGTAGAGATTGGTGCCCTTTTCTGTTTTTATTTATGTTCTTAATGTAGGTGCTGAGGGCATGATTTGTAAAATGACAGATGATGCGAAGATCTGTGTAAGTGTCAGGGCTACAGTTGATGTTTCATTGCTTCAGGTGGATCTTAGACATCTGAAGACTGGGCTTCTGACTGATGAGTGCTGTCGATTTGGGGAAGTATAATATTATGCATGTGGGTGCATGTATGTTCATTCACACACCCTATGAGGAAAGACATTTTATAAAAAAAAAAGTGCGAGTGTGATCCGGTCATTCTAGTACAGTGACTCCTGGGTAGTGAAGGTGTTGTGTTCATGAGTTAAGGCAGTTTGTACACAAGGTGGAACACCGTGTCAGACAGTATAAAATAGCCATTTGTAAGTGGAGGAAACATTCATATATCAGATTCTGTATGGGATTGCATTTATAAGTACAAGTTTTGGTAAGTCAGACATTCGTAAATCAGGGCCCCCCGTATATAGATTTCTAATGGATAGCATCAGTTGAACAAGAGAGCGTATAAAATTAGTGGTAGCTCGTCAGATTAGACACATAAGAAAGCAAAGAATAACTTGGCGCAGAGAAATTAATATATGAGAGAAAGGTGGCTGAATATATAAAAGCAGACCTTGAGAGATTTTACAGGAAATTAAAAAGGGAAGTTTAACTAAAGTAAGTGTTCATTATTTAGAGAGAGAGACTAGGGAATTAATAATAGGGAGTAAAGGAATGGTGAATGCATTAAGCAGATACTTTGTGCTTGTCTTTGCTATAGAAGCAGATAACAAAAGAAGTGTGAATCAAGAAGTTAAAGTGAGGGAGTTGCCATGGAAAGGATATGTGAGATAATTATTAGAACTAAAGGCTGACAAGTCCTCAATCCTGATGAATTTCACCGTCTGGACTTAAAAGAATTGGCTGCTGAGATAATAGATACATTGACTTTAATTTTCCCAAATTCCTTTGATTTGGAAGAGTTCCATTGGAAAACAGCAATTGTAACACCCCTATTCAAAAATGGACGATGATGGAAAGCAGAAAATGACTGGCTGGTTCGCCTAAAACCTGTCATTGGAAAATATTAGCATCCATTATTAAGGAAGTTGTAACAGTGCATTTAGGAAATCATGAAACAATCAAGTAGAGTCAACATTAGAGTTATTTCTTGAAGTAGCAAAGAACGTGAATAAACGGGAACCTATGCATGTGCTTTGTGGATTTCCAGAAGGCATTTGAGCAAGCACTACATCAGAAGTTCTTACACAAAGTAAGAGCTCATGATTTATCATAGATAACGTATTAGACCATATAGAGGATTTGTTAGCTAACAAGAAACAAAATAAGCATAACTTGATCACTTTAAGGTTGTCAAGATGTAATAGATGGGAGTGACATGGTTTGGTACTGTGGTCTTAAGTATTTACAGCCTATATCAATGACCTGGATGAAGCAATCAAATGCATGTTTGGTAAATTTGATAATGACCTAAAGATAGATTAGATTAGATTACATTACAGTGTGGAAACAGGCCCTTCGGCCCAACAAGTCCACACCGACCCGCCGAAGCGCAACCCACCCATACCCCTATATTTACCCATTATCTAACTCTACGGGCAATTTAACATGGTCAATTCACCTAACCTGCACATCTTTGGATTGTGGGAGGAAACCGAAGCACCCGGAGGAAACCCACGCAGACACGGGGAGAATGTGCAAACTCCACACAGTTAACCGCCTGAGGCGGGAATTGAACCCGGGTCTCAGGCGCTGTGAGGCAGCAGTGCTAACCACTGTGCCACCGTGCTGCCCACCAGATAGGAGAGTAAGTTATGGAGAGGGAATCAGGAGCTCTAAAAGCTGAAATGAGTGGAAACAAATTTTGGCAGATGGGGTATAATGTAGGAAAGTGCAAGCAGCATGTTGTTTAAATACAGAGTGATTACAGAACTCAGGTACAGAGGGATCTGGTGGTGTGATATATGAAAGTCAGCATGTAAATATAGTAACTGATTAGGAAGGTAAATGGAATGCTGGAGATTATTGCAAGAGGGTTGGAATATGTACATTTGTCAAATCCCTACAGTGTGGAAGCAGGCCATTTGGCCCATCAAATCTACACCAACCCCTCACAGAATATCCCACCCAGACCCACCCAGTCCCTGTAACCCTGCATTTTCCCTGGTTAATCCACTTAACCTGCACATCCCTGGATACTATGGGCAATTTAGCATGGCTAATCCATCTAAACTCACCTTTGGATTGTGGGAGGAAACCAGAGCATCCGGAGGAAAACCATACAGACATGAGGGGAATATGCAAACTCCTTACAGCCAGTTGCCAGAGGGTGAAATCAACTTGGATCCCTGATGCTGTAAGGCAGCAGTACTAACCACTGTACTGCCCTCCTCCTCCCCTGGCAGGCGATTTTGCTCAATTTTACAGTGCATTGTTGAGACCACACCTGGAAAGCATTGTACAATTTTGGTTTCCTTATTTAGAAAAGTACAAGAGTTTGGAGCAGCTTTAGACCAGGTTCATTTGACTAATTTTGGGATGAAGGTGATGTCTTATGAGGAAAGGTTGAATTGGCTCCATTGTAAATATCCATTGTAGCCATGAAGAATAAGAGGTGCTCTTACTAAAATGTTAAGATCCTGAGAAGACTCGACAGGGTGTTTTCTCCTTGTGAGAGAATCTAGAACTACAAGGCAGTTTCAAAATGGGTGAACTCCCATTTTAGATGGTGATAAAGAGAATTTTGTTTTCTCAGGATTATGCAATTTTCTTTCCTAGCAATGAAAACAGGGTCATTTCATATTTTGAAGGTTGAGTTAGATGGGTTTTTGCTTGACAAGCAAATCAAACAGTAAAGGAGGTAGAGTTGAGGCTGTAAACAGATCAGCAGCTTATTGATTGGTGAGGTAAGCCAGAAAAGCCGAATGACGTACTTTTGTTCCTGATTCAAATGCTTATATCGAGGTACATGACCAATGCTTTGAAAGAGCAAATGTATTGTTGGGGTACTTCCATAGGACGATGAGGAGGTATTCTATTTTGTCTTTATGCAAGACCATGATAAAATCTCACTTGGAATGCATTTTGGTTATATGGGTGATCTTAAGGCTTTGGCACAGGTCCAGAGGAGGGCCACTAGATCAATTTCTAATGTAAACCATCTTTGGGTTACTTAGATCGGCTACAAAAAGAATTAAGTGTATGGCAAGTGAGAGCGGGCCCTCCCTTTGGTTTGGGTGAACATCACCTCTTAGAAAAAGTAGAATTTCAGACCACAGAGTTCTTCTGGACTTGTTTTGATCACTTGCCTGATTAGATTACATGTGTATTTGTGCAGCCTTCCTTTTCACCTCCCTGAAGATCCTGCAGGGCTTGCAGAGGGTATAAATTATGTTACACAAGGTATCAATTATGTGGAACAAGTTGGATGAACCAAAGGAACTTTGCCTGACTGTCCTTGTTTATATGTTTGTTTCATATGTCTTCCATTTCTCTTGAGTGAAATTTCCAAGACAGTATTAACAAGTGAAGGGAGCACGTAGGAACACATACAAGCTGTGTAAGCTCAAGGTTATTACAATTACACAGCTCATTCTTGACATTTTTTCTATGCTTGGTTGATATTCTGTACAGCAAAGCTGAAAAAGAAATTAACAGCTTCCTTTTTACTGAAGAGGTTTCAGTCCAGCAACCTGCTCTTAAGAAGTCTGCTCACACTTTGACAGATGTTACAAATTGTCCCTCAACAGATAAGACCATCCAGAACATTCTAAAATGACCAACAACTTTCTAAGTAAAACGACTGACAGCATTCTAAAAGAAAGTCATCCGCACTATCTCCGTCTTAACAAATACACAGATCTTCAGCTAATTGGTTCTTCCAATCTGCGCCAAGTTTCATAGAAGTCTAAACATTTAATTTTTGAGATTTTTGTTTACGTACAGACAAAGTCATTGAGTCACACTGTATGGAAACAGACCCTTTGGTCCACACTGACCATCTTCAAACGAAACTAGTCCCACCTGTGTTTGGCCCATATCCCTCCAAACCCTTCCCTCTTCATGTACTTACTCAAAGGTCTTTTAAATGTTGTAACTGTACCTGCATCCACCACTTCCTCTGGCAGTTCAATCCATCCACTAACCATATTGTGTTTACAAACAAAACTTGCCTCTCATGCCCCCTAGTTTTGAACTCCCTAACCTTAGGGTAAAGACCTTTGCTATTCATCTTATTCTATTGCCTCTCCTGATTTTATAAACCTCTTTAAGGTTACCCCTCCATTTCCTGCGCTTCAGTGAAAACAGTCCGAGGACATTATGGAAAGTTAGGGAAGAAATTGCAGGACTCCTAGCGGAAATATTTATATCATCTATAACCACAGGTGAGGTGCTGGGGGGTAGCTAATGTTGTGCCACCCTATCCAATCCCAGCCTATCCAGCCTCTCCTTATAACTCAAACCCTTCATTTCCAGCAACATCCTGGTAAAACTTTTCTGAACCCTCTCCAGCTTAATAATACCCTTCCTATAGCAGGGCACTCAGAATGGCACACACTACTCCAGAAGAGGCCTCAACAGCGTCCTGTACTACCTCAACATGAACGTCCCAACTCCTATTCTCAAGTCTGAGCAATGAAGGCAAACGTGCTAAATGCTGCAATTTCAAAGAATTATGTACCTGCCCCCTTGTTCTCCATTCTACAACACTACCCATGGTCTAACATTAACTGTGAAAGTCCTGTCCTTGTTTGATTTGCCAAAATGCAAACCCCACATTTCTCCAAATTAAACTCCATCTGCTGTTCCTCAGCCCACTGAGCCAATTAATCAATATCTCTTTGTAATCTGAGATAACGTTCTTCACTATCCATGATAGCACCATGTTGTCATCTGCAAAATTCCCAACCACTTCTCCTATATTCTCATCCAAGTAATTTCTAGAAATGACAAATGTGGACCCAGTCTAATCCCTTTTTGGGGAAACACTTTTGGTCACAGGTCTCTGGTCCAAGAAACAACCCTCCTCTACCACCCTCTGTCTCCTGCTGTTAAGCCAATTTTATATCCAATTGGCAAGCTCACTTTGGATCCCATGTGGTCTAACTTTACTATTTAATCTATCATGCAGAACATTATCAAAGGCTTTACTAAAGTCCATGTAGAAAGTTTAGATTGATAAATTCTTGATGTCACAAGGAATTAAGGGATACAGGGAGGATGCGGGTAAGTGGAGTTGAAATGCCCATCAGCCATGATTGAATGGCGGAGTGGACTCGATGGGCCGAATGGCCTTACTACCACTCCTATGTCTTATGGTCTTATGGTAAACAATGTATACCACTCTGCCCTCATCAATCTGCTTGGTTACTTCCTCAAAAAAACTCAGTCAAATTTCCCTCACGCAAAACCATGCTGACTATCCCTAATCATTCATTGCCTCTCCAAATGCATGTAAATCCAATATTTCAGAATAACCTCCAACAACATACCCGCTATCATCATCAGGTTCATGGGTCTACAGTTCTCAGGCTTCTCCTTACAGTCTTCCTTAACTAAAGGTACAACATTAGCCAGCACCTCACCTGTGCTTATAGTTGATATAAATATTTCTGCTAGGACTCCCACAATTTCCTCCTTAACTTCTCACAATATCCTGAGATACCCTTGTCCAGGTCCTGGAGATTTATCCATCTTTGTTTTCCAAGACCTCCAACACAATCTTTTCTATTAATGTGAATTCTTGTTAAAACATCAGTATTTATTTTCCTGAGTTTTCTAGCCTCCGTTTCTTTCTCATTGTAAAAGTGGAGGTGAAATATTCATTTAATATCTCTCCCATCTCATGAGATGCCACACAAAGACGACTGTGTTGGTCTTTAAGGAGTCCTGTTCTCTCTCCAGTTGCTGTTTTGTTCTAAATGTACTTGTAGAATCTCCTTTGGATTATCCTTAACCTTATTTGCCAAGGCTTTCTGATATTCCCACTTTGTCCTCCTGATTTCCCTGATAAGAAGTACTCGAGATTCATTTGATCCCAGTTGTCTATATCTAGCGTATTTTTATTTTTTTCTCTTGACTTGAACTCAATATCTCTTATTCATTGTTCCTTCCTTGTCAGATCGACTCCCTTGTCAGATCCACACCCCCACCGACCCAACCTCCACTCCCGGCACCTTCCCTTGCAACCGCAGGAGGTGCAACACTTGCGCCCACACCTCCCCCCTCACTTCTCTCCAAGGCCCCAAAGGAAACTTCCATATCCGCCACAGATTCACCTGCACCTCCACCCACATCATCTACTGCATCCGCTGCAGCCGGTGTGGCCTCCTCTATATTGGGGAGACAGGCCGCCTACTTGCGGAGCGATTCAGAGAGCACCTCTGGGCCACCCGGACGAACCAACCCAACCACCCTGTAGCACAGCATTTCAACTCCCCCTCCCACTCCACCGAGGATATGCAGGTCATTGGACTCATCCACCGCCAAACCACAACAACGCGACGGTCGGAGGAGGAGCGTCTTATCTTCCGACTGGGAACCCTCCAACCACAGGGGATGAACTTGGACTTCACCAGTTTCTTCATCCCCCCTCCCCCCACCTTGTCTCAGCCGAATCCCTCCAGCCCGGCACCGCCTTCCTGACCTGCAGTCTTCTTCTTGACCTCTCCGCCTCCATCCTACTCCGACCTATCACCCTCACCTTGACCTCTTTCCACCTATCACATTTCCAACGCTCCTCCTCCAAGTCCCTCCTCCCTACCTTTTATCTTCTCCTGCTGAACACTCTCTGCTCATTCCAGAAGAAGGGCCTGTGCCCGAAACGTCGAATCTCCTGTTCCCTGGATGCTGCCTGACCTGCTGTGCTGTTCCAGCAATAAAGTTTCAACTTTGATCTCCAGCATCTGCAGACCTCACTTTCCCCTTCATTGTTCCTTCATCTTACAAGCCTTGCCTTTCAATCTAACAAGCATATAATGTCTCTGAACTCTTGTAATCAGACTTTTGAAAACTTCATGCTTGCCAGAAGTCCCTTTACCTGCAAACAGTCTACTCCAATCAACTTTTTGAAAGTTCTTGTCTCATACTGTTAAAATGTGCCTTACTCCAATTAAGAACTTTTCCTTTTATGGAAGGTTTATCCTTTTCCATAACTATTTTAAAGCTATTGGAATTATGACTGCTAGTCCCAAATTATTCCCAGACTAACATTTCAGTCACTTGCCCTGTCTAATTTTCCAAAAGATGGTCAAACTTTGCTCTTTCTCCAGTAGATACATCTACATATTGATAAAGAAAATTTTCTTGAATACATTTGACAAATTCCTCACTATCCAAGCCTTTAACACTATGGCAGTCCCGGTCTATGTTTGGGAAAATTGAAATCCCCTACTATTACAACCCTATTATTCTTACATATAATCTGAGGTTTTGCTTTATATTTGCTCCTCTGTTTCCCTCTGACTATTGTGGGGCCTGTAGTGCAATCCCATCAAGGTGATCGTTTCTTTCTTATTTCTAATTTCAACCCATATATTTTCATTGGCTGATCCCTCAGAAATATTTTCTATAATTGTTGTAGCAATGTTTTCCTTAATCAAAAGTACCATTCTCCCTCCTCTCTTGCCTTCCTTTGTATCCTTCCTAAAGCATCCAAAACCCAGAATATTGAGCTGCCAGTCTTGTCCTTCTCTCAGCCAAGTTTCTGTAGTACCTATGACACAGGTGAAAATATTAGTTCCACCCAACTCAGTTGTGCAAGTCATAACAATTCTTGCAGATTTTTCTGGAAGATAAGAAATCATCCGATATTTGAAAACTTTGAAATTTACTGATTGATTTGCTATGTTGCACGCAATTATTTAACTGAGAATTTATCCCAGAACAAATTTGTTAATTTTAGAGGCACTTTCTGGTGGACAGTTTGATAGTCAGTAATTGGGTTTCCTAGCTTGTGGTGTAAGCTATTGGTCGAACTCTCCCTCTGAGTCAGAAGGTGGTGGGTTCAAGCCCCACTCCAGGATTGAGCATAAAAATTATGATGCACGAGTGCAGCACTAAGGGAGTATCACACTGTCGGATGCGACATTGGACTAAGGTTTCTTCTGCTGTATCAGGGGAATGTGAAAGATTCTGTGGCATTATTTTGATTAAGAATATTGGCCAATAATTTATCCTTCAACTCACACCACTAAAACCGATTATCTGGTTGTTACTCCATTGCTCTTGGTCTGTGCAAATTGGCTGTTGCATTTCCTACATTACAGCAGCGACTATGCTGCTTAAAAATAAATTTTTTGGCTGTAAAATGCTTCAGGATGTCCTGTGATCATAAAAGGTGCTATATAAAGATGTCCTTTTGTCTGTCTGTGTGGTCAGTCCTATTTCTTAACTGGTGCAACAGGTAAGAAGAACTGATCAATTAGCCTAAGGTTTGCAAAGCTCAGAGGCCCCCATGGGAATGTAATCCTATCTTTGGGCCCACCCAAGAAGCAGTCTGATTGTGTATTTGTGTTTCAGCAATAGGCAGTTCATTGAAAGGAACGCATGCCTATCTCCAGTTCATCCGCTGTCTCATACTGATAGGGTTGATTTGGTTGGTTGCATACAGGAAGTTAGATGGGCGAGGGCTGTGGGATGCAGGTGGATGATATAGTTGGTTACATTTTAGAAGCTGTGGAAAGAACACATTAATGCATTGGATCCATAGAATTCCAGGCACTACCTTTCTGCAGAGCTTCAAAATGAAGTTTATGAACTGAGTGCATATTGAAAATTCTGTCATTTGGAATATGAAGCAAATACCATTTATTGTTAGAAAACTAACTCCGTAAATTAGGGCTTCCCTCAGATGTCATTAACTATTATTTGGCAACACAGTAGAGCAATTGTTAAGATTTTAAAAAATATATTAACAGCATTGCTGTATGCACAGTTCCTGGAATGTCATCCCTGTTGTGTTTTATTGTATTAGTCATACGTTTTGTTGTGGCATGAGGGCAATGTGGAAATGGGACATTTGTTGGGAAGCAAACAAATTGTGCTAAAATGGCTTTGATACTTAGGTAACCAGACTGAGTCCAGCTCAGTTGAATATTTGTAAATGTATTTAATTTGAATCTAACTTTGAAATAAGCTTGTTCCATTATACCCAGGAAAAGAAAACACTTTGGAGAAATAAACTTAGATGTCATGAAATAGTGCTTTCTTGAAACGTTGCTTAAAACGCTGAGGTGGACAGCTATTGATGGAAGTCAATTATTGCATTCATGCTGTGATCCTTAAATGGGAAGGTGTAAGGTGATCAGTCCTTGAGCAGAGATGCCAAAATTGACAATTTTTCCTATTTCCTCATTTCACTGCACCCCCCCACAACCGAACGCATGCACACAATAAAAGATATAAAAGGAACAGAGGCATAAAGTAGCTATTGATTTGAAATTTTTTTAAGGAATTTCTAAATTTCTGTACTATTGGGAGCCTGGATTATATAAACAGAGTTCAATTACTTCATCCAAGCAACAATAACTTGTCTAGAATCTTAAACATTTGTTAAAGAAAGAACCGAAAACTCAATACTATTGGAATTGATTAGAAGGAATGCTGTAGGTTAGCATTAAACAATGGGAGCTGTGAGGATGGATAAAACTTCCCAATTATTTCTCAGTTTTATTTGTTCACAGTTGAGATGGCCCTGCATTTTCCGACTAATAGATCTGCAAGAAGAAATCACCTACCATGAGAGTTGTAATTTTGATTTATTTTAGTGCATGCTCACTTCACAGCAATTTCAACGCATGGAGCATAGGTATGAACTCCAAACAGGAGCTAGGGAGAAGGTAACATGGCTGTAAGTTCAACAGAGGCATGAGAATGTCAGCAGTCCAGGTAACAGCCAATGTGCTTCCCAGAATGAGCTATAGCTCTACCTGCTATAAATACTCGTGTTAGTGTTACATTATCCATCGCAGAGCTACATGCATGCTCAACAGTTGAAAGTATGATAGATTGAACTAATTGATCAGAAAACAGTGAATCAAATCAAAATTTTGCAGTGCTGCTACAACCAGACATGAATTGCAGTTGGACAGTTAATTAATTCATTGACAAGTATCCCCATCCTCAAGCATTCACTTCCTCCACCACTGATGTTCAGTAGCAGCAGTGTTGTACCATCTATAAGATGCAGTGTCATAAATTCAACAAAGATCCTTAGACAGCAGCTTCCAAACCCATGACCACTTCCATCTAGAAGAATAAGAGCAACAGATACACGGGAACACCACCACCTTCAAATTCACCTCCAAGCCACTCACCATCCTGACTTGGAAATTTATCACTGTTCCTTCACTATTGCTGGGTCAAAATTCAGGAATTCCCTCCCTAATAGTATTGTGCGTCATCTCATTGCAGTTGGGCGACAGTGGTTCAAAAAGGCAGGTCACAGGCAAAAAATACTGGCCAGCCATTGACATCCATATCCCATACTTTAATTTAAAGAAAAAAGGAGCCCAGCACATCAATGCAAAAGACAAGGCTGAAGCATTTGAAACAATCTTCAGCCAAAAGTGCTGAGTGGATGATCCATCTTAGCCTCCTTTAGAGGTTCCCAGCATCACCGGGTACCAGAGTTTGGCCACTTCGATTCACTCCACATAATATCCCAAAACGGGTACAGGTACTAGGTACTGGAAAGGTTAGGGACCCTGGTAACATTCTGGCAAGAGTATGGTAGACTTGTGCTCAGCACTTGCTGCACACCAAGCCAAGCTGTTTCAGTACAGCTACAACACTGACATCTACCTGACAATGTTGAAAATAGCCTAAGTCTGTACTGTGCATACAAAGAAGGACAAATCCAACCCAACCACTTATCACCCCATCAGTCTATTCTAGGTCATCAGTAAAGTAATGGAAGCTATTACCAGCAGTGCTGTCAAGCACTACTTGCTTCACTACAACCTACTCATTGACACACTGTTTAATTTCCATCGGTGCAACTTAGTTCAAACATTGACTAAAGAGCTGAATTCCAGAGGTGAGGTGAGAGTGAGAATTTGAAAGTGGCATCAAGGAAATCTAGCGAGACTGGAATCAGTGGAAATTTCTGAGGAATCTGTCCATTGATTGGAGTCACAATGGAAGATCACGTAGCGCTAGCACAAAGGAAGCTGGTTACTTTTGTTGGAGGCTAAATATCTCTGCCTTGGGATATGACTGAAGGAGTTCCTTGGGTTAATGTCCTAAGCTCAGTCACCTTTGGATGATTCATCGATGAAAGTGGAAGTCGATGATGTGGTCAGGACAGTCAGTGAGCAGTCAGAAATTGTGGGGTTGGAGTTGTACATGGTCGAAATCTAATCACAAAGATAGTTTCCTATTTTTAACTTTTTACTTCTCCCACCCATAACTATCTTTGGTTTTTAAAATGCCCTGTGTAGTATGTTGATTACTTCGGTTGTGCAGTCATGGACTAAGGACTCGAGGCTAAACTCCACTATATTTTTTTGCCAAATTAGTAAATTTAACTTGGGTCCGTATCAGAGTTGTTCTATGTGAACTTATTCTTCATTGATGCCAGACAAATCAAAACCTCTCTTTAATCTGTGCTTAAGCTTCAGGGAAAATTGTGGTGCCTTTCAGAGTGAGAAAGAACCATTGCTTGGCAACAGTTTGTTAGTTGCCTGCTGAGAGTTCCAGCAGACCTGCTGTTCCATGTTGATAGCATTTCAGTCAATACTCTGTGACTAATATTCTTTGACCTGATGTATAATAAAGTGGTCAGTCTGTACAAATGATAAAAGTTATTCAGCAATGTTAGCGCTTTAAGCTGAGAAATCCCACATACCAGCTGGGTTCACTGGCTTCTAACAGAGCTTTTTAAATGGGAATGGATTATGGAGAGGTAGTTAGTATATGGAAAGAATGTGTTTTAATGATAGACGCAATTTGAATTGTACTGACTGCAAACTGTCAAATTGTAATTCATGGAATGATGCAAATCCAGGTTGTGGATGAATTAATTCAGTACTAATATAACAAAGATGGTGTGAATGTTATCCCTTTACCTTTCAATAAATTTTTGCCTTCCTTCCCTGAAATAGAATTCAAAAGAACATTGTCCATCCTGTGTTTTTTGATCAACTTCTCCTAACTCTCCAAACAACAATTCTTGTGTTTAAGCCCACACTGTGAATGTTGACCATATCCTAACAAGCATGTAGAAGAAGAGTTGTACTGGACTCGAAACATTAATTCTGTTTCCCCCTCTACAGATGCTGCCAGACCTGCATTTGTTCAGTACCTTTTGAACTTATTTAACAGGACAACATAGCTGAACTCGAATTTGTACCAAACATAATGCCCACACTGGTGCACCTTCCAGCAAGGGTTTCTTGTTAACATTTAGCATCAAGGAAGTCTGACTTTGTCTTTCCCTCCCGCCCCATATCTCAAGCATGGAGGTGCAGCACCAGTGCCCCATAACTTGACTTGTCTGGTTTGTGTGTTCTCGTACACAATTAATTGAACACTTAAATTAGGGCTGTCAATATTTTCAAGCTTTGACATACATAGAATGCTATGTTATAGTTGTATTCAGTGGCCAGGCATGACAGAGTTTATTTGATTGGCACAATAAAGACTGAAGGTTGTGGGGTTGGCAGCTTGTTTCTCTCTCTTCCTCCTCCTTTCTGTACTGAGGTTGCTGCAATTTCTGCTTGGTCCTGTGGTTCAGCAGAGAGACTGAAAGATTGAAACTGTTTTAAATAATGTAACATTTCTTATTTAAATGCAATTTTCTCAAATGTAACTGCTTTATTCTAAGGGTGAGGGAGACAGAAAGCTGGAAACTTCAGGCTAGTAAGTTTAATATTTGGCATAGGAAAGATACCCAAAACTATTATTAAAGCTTTTATAGCTTAAAGTTCACTTTAAAGTTCAAGGAAGTCGAGCAGAATCCATGTGGTTTTGTGAAAGAAAGATCACGCTTAATCAATGTATTGGTGTTCTTCAAAGAAGGGGGCCTGTGACCAGCGATGTTCCACAGGAATTGGGTCCTCTCTTGTTTGTCATCTATACAAATGATTTGGATGAGAATATAGAAGGTATGGTTAACAAGTTTGCACGTGATGCCAAAATTGGTGATATAGTGGACATTAAGGAAGGTTTTCTACGATTTCAAAGGGATCTTGATCAAATGGGTCAAAGGCTGAAAATGGCAGATGGAGTTCAATCTGGATAAATGTAAGGTATTGGATTTTGGTACAACAAACAAGAGTAAGTCTTGCAGAATTAATGGTAGGGCCTTGGGTAGTGTTGTCGAACAGAGGGACCTCAGGTGCAGGTACATAATTCGTTGAAATCTGCATCACAAAGTGGTTAAAAGGCTTTTGGCTTGTTTGCCTTCATTGCTCAGTTCTTTGAGTATAGGGGTTGGGAAGTCATGTTGAGGTTGTACAGGACACTGGTGAGGCCTCTTCTGGAATATTGTGTCGAGTTCTGGTGACCCAGTTATAGGAAGGATATTAATAAGCTGGTGGGGGTTCAGAAGAGAATCACCAATATGTTGCTGGGTGTGAAAGGTTTGAGTTATGAAGAAAGACAGGAGCATGGGCGGTTGAGAGGTGATCTGATGAAAGTTTATAAAATAATGAGAGGTATAGATAGAGTTAATGGTACTCATCTTTTCCCAAGGATCTGGGATTTTAAGATGAGAGGGCATATTTTGAAGGTGAGATGAGAGAGATTTGAAAAAGACATGAGGCAAATTTTTTACACGGGGTGGTTTGTGTGTGAAATGAACTTCCTGAGAAAGTGGGTGTGGGTACAATTACAATGTTTAAAAGACATTTGGATACATGAATAGGAAAGGTTTGGAGGGATATGAGCATGAAGCAGGCAGGTAGGACTAGTTTAGTTTAGGATTATGTTCGGCATAGACTGGTTGGACCGAAGGATCTGTTTCCGTGCTGAATGACTCTTCGACACTAAGTATCCTGCTGTTGATAAAGGGAAGCTGGTGGATGGGCTGAACTTAGATTTCCGGAAAGGACTTGATAAGATGCCATATCAAAAGTTATTGTGAAGAAACAAGAGCGTCCAGTGTAGTGGATAACATTGGCATGGTTGCAAGAATACTTAGCTAACAGGATGTAGAGAGAGAGAGAGATGGGTCATTTTCTGAATGGGCAAAGTGTTACAGCTGGTGTGCCACACAGATTAGTGCTGGGATTTCAATATTGTACAATTAATGTAAGTTTACTTTGATGAGGGAACAAACGCATGGTTGGTAAATTTGCCAAGGGCATAAAGGTAATAAGAAAGTAAGTGGTGAAAAGGACATGAGGCTACAAAAGGATATAGATAGGTTAAGTAAGTAGGCAAAGATCAGAAAAATGGAGTATCATTTTGGAAAATGTGCCGTTGTTGTCCATTTTGGCAGAAGGAATATAAAACCATATCATCTAAATAGTGAGAGATTGCAGTCCTCTGAAATGCAGAGGAATCTAGGTGTCCAAGTGAATGATTTGGAAAAGGTTAGTACAGTAAGAAATGAGAAAGCTAATAGTGATATTATTTATTGTAAGGGGAATTGAGTACAAATATAGGGAGATTATCCTTATCAGAGCATTGCTGAGACCACATATAGAGTATTGCCTACAGTAAGGGGGCTCCCCGTTTAAGGAATTGTGTTGGAGGCAGTTCAGGGAAGGTTTGTTGAGCTATTCTGTGGAATGGATGCGTTGTCTTATAAGGGAATATTGGATAGGCTAGACTTGTATCTGCTGAAAATGTGAAGAATAAGAGGTGACTTGCTTGAACCATTTAAGATCCTGAGGGGCCTAGACAGGGTAAATGTGAAAAGGATATTGCCTTTTATAAGAGTATTTGAAACTAAAGGTCACTCTTTGAAAGAAATGATTGCCTGTTCAAAATAGAATTCAGGCAAACTTATTTCCTGTTTGGAACTCTCTTCCTGAAAAGGTGGTGGAAGCAGAGTTTTTAAATATTTTTAAGACTGAGGTAGATCAATTCTTGATAAGAAATGTCTTGAAATCTTGGGATTGTGGAGTTAAGAGTGTGTGCTGGAAAAGCACAGCAGGTCAGGCAACATCCGAGGAGCAGGAGAATCAATGTTATGTGTAAAAGCCCTTCATCAGGAATGAGGCTAATTTCTGATAAAGGGCTTTTGCCCGAAACATCGACTTTCCTGCTTCTCCGATACTGTCTGACCTGCTGTGCATTTCCAGCACCACACTCTCAACTGTAATCTCCAGTATCTGTAGTAGTCCCGGGATTGTGGAGTTAGACTGGCAGAGCGGACGCAAGAGTTGAGTGGCCTATTCCTGCACTGAATTCATAAGCTTATGTGCATGTTTATAAACTGAATAAATGATTTTGATCATGTAAAATAATCTCTGCTCTTGAATCTCCATGGATGGCTCCTTTTAGTTTAGGATTCCAGCCATTGTGTTAGACCGGAAGATCCTTAGGATTGTTCCGTAGTCTATAACTGCTCTATGGCTAAATAATGTCCCAGCACCCCCTGACCAAGCTTGCACATAAATTATTAACGTTAATGCAAAGTTCAAAAGTTTGATTTTTACCTTTAGGACAATATCCCAGGAAGGAGTCATTAACTTCAGCATGGTTACTAAGGTTTTAGGAGAAGTAATGGCTGTACAATAAGCCTCGAACTATAGACAGAGTCATACAGCACAGAAGCAGATCCTTTGGTCCAACTTGTCCATGCCAGTTTGCCAAACTAAACTCGTCTCATTTGCCTGCGTTTGACCCATATCCCTCTAAACCTTTCCTATCCATGTCCCTGTCCGAATGTCTTTTAAATGTTGTAATTATACCTGCATCTACCACTTCCTCTGGTTCATTCCACATATGCACCACACTGTGAAAATGTTGCCTCACAGGGCCCTTTTAAATGTTTCTCCTCCCTCACTTTAAAAGTTATGTCCTCTCGTTGTGAACTTCCATACCAAGGAAAAGCACCTCTGATATTCACCTTAATTATGCCCTTCATGATTTTATAAACCTCTATAAGGTCACCTCTAAACCTCCTATGCTCCAGTGAAAAAAAATGCCAGCTGATCCAGCCTCTTCTTTATAACACAAAACATCCTGTCCCAGTAGATGCTCACCTATAGCAATTCCCTCAGTTGTATTATTAATTTTAGTACCTTATAATTTATTTGCTTAAACATAATATGCCGATAGCCAAATCCAAGAGGCCGGGGTCGGGAAGTCCAAAACTAGAGGACATGGCGTTAGGGTGAGAGGGAAGATTTAAAAGGGATCTAAGGGGCAATTTTTTTCACGCAGAGGGTGGTGTGTGTATGGAACAAGCTGCTAGAGGAAGTGGTGGACACTGATACAATTACAGCATTTAAATGGCATCTGAATGGGAGTGCGAATAGGAACGGTTTAGAGGGATGAGGCCAAGTGTTGGCAAATGGGACTAGATTTATTTAGGCTATCTGGTCGGCATGGATGAGTTGGGCCAAAGGGTCTGTGTCCGTGTTGTATGTCTCTGTGACTGTGGGGTTAAGTTACTGAGTTGATTTCTAATTAATGTGTAATATGAATAGAAATAATCTAGGATTCTTAGGTCAATATGCTCCAGATTCCTAAATAAAGTAATTGCAGAAAATTTGTATGTAAACACTGTCATTTGAGTGGGGCTATTGTTAGGGGCAAAGATGTATTTGGGCAGAGGCATCAATACAGAACTGTGGAAGATTGGGAAGATTTGGGATATCGTACTTGCGAGCACTTTAGCCACAGATATGTTAAAACTCCCCTATTGCATCTGCTTTACACTGAAGTATCTGTAGAGCCATACTGCATGGGAAATGGACCCTTTGGTTCAACCAATCCATGCCGATCACAATCCCAAATTAAACTAGTCCTATTTGCCTGCACTTGGCCCATGTCATATTTGTAATTCAGTTGTGGGATATGGGTTGCTGGCTGGTCAGCTTTTATTGCCCATACCTAGTTGCCTTTGAGTTGGTATTAGTGATCTGCCTTCTTGAACACTGCAATCCATTTGCTGTGGGTTGACCCACAATGCCATTAGGGAGGGAATTCCAGGATTTTGACCCAGTGACAGTGAAGCAATGGCAGTATATTTCCAGGTCAAGATGGTGAGTGACTTGGAGGGGAACTTGAAGGTGGTGGTGTTACCATTTATCTGCTGCCTTTGTCCTTCAAGATGGATACTGTTTGAGTATGTTGGGATCTTTGGATCCTTCCAAACATTTATTATTCATGCACTTATCAAAATGTCTTTTAAATGTGGTAATTATACCCGTCTCCACCACTTCCTCAGGAAGTTCATTCCATACATGAATCACTGTGTGCATTTAAAAAAAAATTTGCTCCTCATCTTTTTGAAATCTTTCCTCTCGCCATAAATATATGCCCCCTAGTCTTGAAATCCCCCACCCTAAGGAAATGATACCTGCCATTCATATATTTCTCATGATTTTATATACCTCCTAAGGTCACCTGTCAACCTCTCATGCTCCAGTGAACAATGTCTCAACCTATCCAGCGTCTCCTGTTAACTCAAACCCTCCATTCCTGGCAACATCCAGGTAAATCTTTTCTGCATCCTCTTCAAGTTAGCAATATCCTTATTTAGTTGTCAGTTATAGCCTCCTCTGTGGTAGCACAGAGAATTCTGAGCTCTGTAAATCTAGGGTGAAAGCCAATAGTGGAGAAATTTATTATGTCGACGAATTGGTTTCTTATGAAATGCTTCCAATATCAATGTTAAAATGCATTGACTTAAAAATGATTTGTTAGACTTTCTGACATCATATATTAAATATATCTAGTGGCAACATTGCAGCAATTAAAAAAAATGCCAGTTTTTAGTTAGGGGTTCCTTTTATGTTTGCATGCAGTTAGAATCTAAAATTATACCTTTTGTAACAAACACATGTAGAGGACCTATTCACAAACGATCAAAGAAATGCTTTCATGATTTTCCTCCCCCTATATATTCATTTCTACTTTGCTGTTGACAGGGGCCTGTAATTTAATGTTTTAATCATGGTTAACAATTATAGTTGATACAAACTCAGTAAGTTTGTATGCACTTTATAAAAAATTCATGTTGTTTTAAGCATTTATGTAAGTAATGCAAATGTAAGCAGTGAATAGCAAAACGGCTTGTGCTTTGATGTTGCTTTCTGAATATTTTGAGCATAATTTGATATTCATTGCAGACTGTGCTACTGTTTTCAACTGTTAAAAGATATTATAGCTTGTGCAGTTTCCTGTTTGGTTGCAGATGCCAAATCTTGGTTGTATGATTTTGAGACCATTCATCTTCTAACATCTTCTACAAATAATGGTTTTAAAATAGAGTTGTAGAGCTGTAGAAACAGACCCTTTGGTCCAACTCATCTATGGTAACCAGATATGCTAAATAAATCTAGTCCAATTTGCCAGAATTATACCTCCAAACCCTTCCTATTCATGTACCCATCCAGATGCTGTTCAAATGTAAACATACCTCAGTACAGTCTCTGAGGCTTCATCTTAACTTGGCCACATCATTAATCTGCTGTGTAAATGGGGTCTTGTATTTTTCATGGTCCTGGTTGGTGTTCTAGTTTTCCATTGGCTACTTTTTGGAGTCTCTGCAGATGATTGTTTTTGTGCTGTTCATTCAACTCTGATGTTAGTTCAAATTTACCACAGACAAATGGAATGAAAATCTTTTCTCCACTCTTGTTCTTTACAACCAGGAGGAATTCCACTTGATATTAACTTAAGATTATGTACTTTACAAGCACAGGCTCCAAACTGAGCATACTCAGCATAAATTACCAAATTTGCATAGGGTTGTCTGTGTATTATTTGGTATGAAACTAAGACTCACTTATGCAAAAATTTCACTTGAGGTTTAACTGGAATATATAAATTAAACTTTGACCAAATGTACAGCTCAGAATATTGGAAAAATATTAATTTGTCAACAGTGAATTAGTTGCATCGCAGACTCGCCAGGCCAAGTGGTTGCTTACTATCTTGTAAACATTCTATGATCCTCCTTGATGAACAAAATATATCATAATTCCTGAGTTTAGCACAGCAATATTGTAAGCTGATAGTGATGTTGATCTACCGTCTCATCCATGTTGTGTTTTTCCATTCCTCTGGCAGTTGGCTAAAAAGATAAGAGAGAAGTTTAATCGTTATCTTGATGTGGTGAATCGTAACAAGCAGGTGGTTGAAGCATCCTACACGGCTCATTTGACATCGCCATTGACAGCCATCCAGGACTGCTGCACGATTCCAGCTTCAATGATGGAGTAAGTACTTTTCCCTGTATTGCACAGATTCCAATAGTCAATATATTCATGACTGCCATTTGTCATTCTCATGTTATTTCCAAGCCATTTTTTCTTACTCTTCTCCCTCTCCTGAAAGTGCTAGCGTTTGCAATGTACAGCTCCATAATATTGTTAGCTTACAGGAGGAAACTGGGAGGAAGGACAAAAAAAAACCATGATCCATCTATAATACTTCATGATGCGTCCATTGTTCCACATCAATGAAAATAGGTCACCAAGGCAGCTATTTATTAAGAGATAGCTGGTGTATTAGTTGACTGGGTTTATTGTTGAATTGGTCTTATTAGGATAAGTACAATGTCCCTCTCCCTGTCCCTGCCTCTGGACCAGCAAGCCTGGATTCAAGTCCCATCTGTGTCATGATATATCTGAGTAGGTTGGTCAAAAATATCTACACATTGTTAATTTAAATGCAAGTGTTTCTGAGGATGAAGTACCTGGATGAGAGTGCATATTTGGCAAAAAAGTGAATGAGAGTTAGAAGTATGTACCAGAGGAACTAACTAATAACTAACAGAAGTACATATTAAAAGCAAAGCACTGCAGATGCTAGAAATTCGAAATAAAAAGGTGTTGGAAAATTCAGCATGTCTGGCAGTGGCTATGGAGAAAGAGTTAATGTTTCAAGTCTGATAGTTCTCTTTCAGAAGATAGAGGTACAGATAATTACTAATGCGATCCTCTGGCTTTGATGTACTTACGATCTGCCCAATTTTCCACCTTTGCCAAAGGTTTTTGAAAATAAATTTTCTCCAGTTTCTTTGTTCTTCTGCTAATGGTGCTATTTCATGATGAGGTTAGGTTTTAAAAGCCCAGGAACCCTCTGGTATCTCACTCAAGTGTTGAGTTAACTGATGTCACCTGTAGTTGCAGTGGAGTGCACCAGGTACACTTTATCCCTCGGCTTAGAGGAGAAGAATGAGTCAGGCAGCCTGCTCATGATCAAAAGTGCACTTCTCGATGTGAGATGGATGGTGATTAAAATTGGACTATCTATAATTTTCTATTGTTAACCTACCACTTACTGCCTTAGTTAATATAGCTTGCATTTAATTGATATACAATGTTGCTTATTAGGGACTGTGGCACATAAGCTCTGAAGGATTCAAGTTTGAATCCTAGTTTATACTGATATAATTTACTTTAACTTTGACCAGCAGTGACAATTAGCCTCAACTTATACTAGTCAAAGAAAAAAAACAGCAAACGTTCCTGTCCATGATAGCTCTTCTTCTTAAAGATGTATGTATTGTGGTCAAACAGGTCATACTTGGTCTTTAGTATGATGATCCACATAGAAGGATGAGAAATGCCTGCTGGCAGTGACTTAAACAGACTGTGCCACCTTGTCAGAGCATCAGTCGGTTCTCTGGGAGAGGAGAAAATGAGAAAGATAGGGGAAGACGAGGTCAAACATTCTGAAATATAGCATTTTATCTTGGAGCAAAGGAAAACAATAAGTAGATGAATGCAGAAGAATTGTGCTGGCAGACCTTGCATTAAAAAAAACCTTCGAAACCTTGTCTGAGAATACATTTTCTTTCCAGTTTCCATTTGCACAAACATCTCCCAAAACTGTGTTTTGCATGATAAGACCAGTCTGATTTAAGTTGATTTGGAATTGGCTAAAAGTCTGGGTTTTGATATAAAATTCAAAGAGCTGCCAAAAACCCTGCAGTTTTTATGTTCTGCATTAGCTCCAGTTCACTTGCAGAAGCTGCTCTGTGGAATAGAAGCAGCCTGGTCTGTTGGGATTTTAATATGTGAAGTTCAAAGTGCTGAAGCACATCAGAGCAGATATCAATCAAGCCAATGCCTCGCAAGTTGAAGGCTGAACTGACGTTTCCAAAGGGAGTCAGATCAAAGACGAAGACTGAAGCCGTGCAGTTTCTCTCTGGAGACTGTGTGTTTCGATCAGTTGTTCATTATAGTTTGTCCAGGAAGAAGTGGGGGGAAAATTGCAATGATGTGACTGCTCTTGGAAATAGAATTTCAGTCTATCTTTTGATCACTCAACAAGGGCAGGCAGAATCTCATCACAGCTGTAGTCATGGTACCCTGGGCAAGTTGAAACAAACTGTGATATTTGTGTGAAATTGAAGAAATAATAGTGTACAGCTTTTTGCAGGAAAGGATGTTAACCCTTTGTGTGCCATTGAGTATTTGTAATGACTGATAATGTGAATTCATGTTAAATCTATTTTACCAATTATCTATTATTTTGTTATGATGAGAGGCAGAGTAAGTTAGGTCTATGTTCTCTGGAGTTCATAAGACCAGAAGAAATAGGAACAGGAGTGGGCTATTTGGCCCCTTGAGCCTATCCACCATCTCCCAGAATCGTGGCTGATTCGATATTCCTCCCATCTGTTTTCCTGCATTTCCCCATAAACTTTGATTTTCCCCTAGTGATCAAGAATCTATCTCAGCCTTAAATGTCCACAAGGACCCTGCCCCCACAACACTCTGGCATAGAATTTCAAAGACATTCAATTGTCGAAGAGAAGAAATTCTTCCTCCTCTTCTGAGACTGTCCTCTGGTTCTCGACTCTCGCTCTTAGCATTTACCCCATAATGCCTCTTCAGAATCCTGGGCATTTCAGTGAGATTGTCTCTCATTCTTCTAAACTTGAGTGAGTAGAGTCCCAACCTATTTAATCTGTGCTCATATGACAATCCCTCCATACCAGGGATTATCCTACTGAATCTTCTCTGAATTGCCTCCAATGAAACAATAGCTTTCCTTAAATAAGGAGACCAAAACTGCTCACAGTACTCCACATTGTCTGTCAGCAGTAGCACTTGCAGCTGCAGTAAGACATCCCCTTTCTTATACTCCAGTCACTTTAAAATAAGGACCAACATTCCATAAGCCTTCCTGATTACCTGCAACACCCATGTGCTAGCTTTGTGTTTCATGTACAATAACCCGCAAGTCCCTTTGTGTTGCAGCTTTCTGCAGTTTCTCTCCATTTAAATAATAACTTATTCTTTTGTTCTCCCTTCCGAATTGAACAACTTCACGTTTTTACATTTCAGAAGAATGACAGTGATCTCATTGAAACATAGATTCTGAAGGGGCTTGAAGAGAATAGATGCTGAGAGATTATTTCCTCTGGTCAGAGAATTTCAAACGTGGGGGTAAGAGCTGAAATCAGGAGAAAATCTTTCACTCGAAGGGTTGTGAATCTTTGCAATTCTATACCTTGAGAGGGATTTGGAATCTCCATTACTAAATACATTTAAGGCTGAGATAGACAGATATTGTGTCTCTTAGGGAATTTAGGGGAGAGAGCTGGACAGCGAAGTTGATGTCCAAGATCAGCCTTGATCACATTGAATAGCTAGATACGCTGGATAGGTAATATGGTCCATTCCTGCTCCTGTTTCCTTTAGTGCTCTTGTAACGATACATACGTCCTTGCAACAGTGTGCAAGTTGTTAGATGATCCTGAATCGGATCACCACTCCTGTATTTTCAGCATGTAGTGCAAGACCTCTATCTCAAATATCAGATGTGACTAGTGCCTTTATTTCATTGCGAAACTCAAAGGTTAACACTCTGCCAATCTTTTAGTTGTTTTCTCACAGTTTACTTAGAAATTGAACCTAGAAAGAAACACCCGAACCTGAAGTTTAGCTTGCATATTGGATTATAATGATGGTATCCCTGACTAATGGCAAAAATAAGAGGAAGAAGGATACATGTCACACATCACCCTTGATAAATACCTGGAGCACAGAAGGAAATTTTTAAAAAAATGTTATACCAGATAGAATTATAATTAGAATTAGGTTTATTGTCGCATGTACTGAAGTACAGAAAAACAGTGAAATGTTTACAATGTTGACCCTCACGGTGTCTTTGCAAATCTTAGATACAAATAATGAAAAAATATTACACTACCTTACAGTGATTTATAGTATAAGTTAGAAAATAAGAAATAAAGTTAAATAAATAAAGACAGATAAAGAGATTACAGATAAACATCAACTGGGACTGCCATAGTGTTAAAGGTTTAGATGGAGAGAAATTTGTTAAGTGCATACAAGACAATTTTCTGATTCAGTATGTGGATGTACCTACTAGAGAAGGTGCAAAACTTGACCTACTCTTGGGAAATAAGGCAGGGCAGGTGACTGAGGTGTTAGTGGGGGAGCACTTTGGGGCCAGCGATCATAATTCTATTCGTTTTAAAATAGTGATGGAAAAGGATAGACCAGATTCTGTTCGCCGAGCTGGAAGTTTTTGTTGCAAAAGTTTCGCCTCCTGGCTCCCAAGCACTGATGATGTCGCCTAGCCAGGGGACGAAACGTTTGCAACAAAAACTTCCAGCTCGGCGAACAGAACCACAGCAATGAGCACCCAAGCTACAAATCTTCGCACAAACTTTGAATAGACCAGATCTAAAACTTGAAGTTCTAAATTGGAGGAAGGCAAATTTTGACGGCATTAGGCAAGAACTTTCGAAAGCTGATTAGAGGCAGGTGTTCGCAGGTAAAGGGACAGCTGGAAAATGGGAAGCCTTCAGAAATGAGATAACAAGAACACAGAGAAAGTATATTCCTGTCGGGGTGAAAGGGAAGGCTGGTAGGTGTAGGGAATGCTGGATGACTAAAGAAATTGAGGGTTTGGTGAAGAAAAAGAAGGAAGCATGTGTCAGATATAGACAGAATAGATTGAGTGAATCCTTAGCAAAGTATAAAGAAAGTAGGAGTATACTTAAGAGGGAAATCAAGAGGGCAAAATGGGGACATGAGATAGCTTGGCAAATAGAATTAGGGAGAATCCAAAGGGTTTTTACAAATATATTAAGGACAAAAGGGTAACTAGGGAGAGAATAGGGCCCCTCAAAGATCAACAAGGCGGCCTTTGTGTGGAGCCACAGAAAATGGGGGAGATACTAAATGAATATTTTGTATCAGTATTTACTGTGGAAAGGGATATGGAAGATATAGACTGTAGGGAAATAGATGGTGACACCTTGCAAAATGTCCATATTACAGAGGAGGAAGTGCTGGATGTCTTGAAACACATAAAGGTGTTTTGTATTTTGCTCTAGATAACTTCTCTGACCACTTAGCTTAAGATAACTTGGCCTGTAGTTTTTTTTAAATACAGTCAATCTCCACTCAAAAGGTACATGTTAGCCAGTCCTCTTTCACCTCTTTCTAAAAAATTTAGAAAATGTGTTGTTTCCTCTTCTCTAGATTATTTTAAGATGCAATCAGACCAAGAATTCCAGAGTTTGATGAATGCTTCTATTCCTTATGCAGTTTTTTTTAAAAACTCATTTTGCCTTTTCTATTTCAGTGGTAAAAATTGAAGCACACGAAAGGTTTACTATTTCATCATTTTATTATTGCCACCTATGATTTTATTCCATTCCTGCTTTTGTAACTAATTCAAACATAAATGTTGGTTCCCTGTAAAATAGATTATATTTTTCTTGACAGTTCAGCTGCATAATTTCTTTATCCTCTCAACTGTTTTTGGGTTTTCCCAAGCACCTGCATTTTCACTCTTCATCTTCATCCTTATTGGACTTGGCATTTATCTTAGTCTCAAATTTATAAATGTATTCATCCACATAAATGTACTCATCTCAGGGGGCATAGTAAGCAAGGACTTCACTTCTTTCTCCATCATATCTGCTCACATATGAATTAGCAGGAGCAGGCTTTTTACTACCTCTAGCCTGCTCCACCATCAGTAAGCACATACCAATCTGTATTCCAACCTACCCGGATAATTACTCACTCGATCAAAAAGAATCCATCTTTCTCAGTGTTAAAAATATTCAAAGATCTGCTTCCATCACCACCAGCAATCTCTGCATTAGGTAATATGCTTTTTCTTTTTAAAAAATGCTTCCTTTCATATTTCTCCACATTAACATCATTTGCTACATCTCTGCCCACTCATTTAGCCTATCACCATCTGTTTGTACCAACCTTATGGACTTGTAACTTGCTTTCCTAACTATATTTATGTAATTAGCAAATTGGCAAAATTAGTGAAACGGCAACATACCTTCCAATCTCTTCATCCAAATTTATATAAAAACAGCTGAGATACAACACTGAATCCTGTGGGACATCACTCATTACATTTTGCTAAAATGAAAATCACCCATTTACGCCTTCTCCCTGGTTGGCAAATGCAAGGTGCTGCATTTTGGGAAAGCAAATCTTAGCAGGACTTCTACACTTAATGGTAAGGTCCTAGGGAGTGTTGCTGAACAAAGAGACCTTGGAGTGCAGCTTCATAGCTCCTTGAAAGTGGAGTCGCAGGTAGATAGGATAGTGAAGAAGGCGTTTCGTATGCTTTCCTTTATTGGTCAGAGTACTGAGTACAGGGGTTGGAAGGTCATGTTGTGGCTGTACAGGACATTGGTTAGGCCACTGTTGGAATATTGCATGCAATTCTGGTCATCTTCCTATCAGAAAGATGTTGTGAAATTTGAAAGGGTTCACAAAAGATTTATAAGGATGTTGCCAGGGTTGGAGGATATGAGCTATAGGGAGAGGCTGAACAGGCTTGGGCTGTTTTCCCTGGAGTGTTGGAAGCGGAGATGTGACGTTATGGAGGTTTACAAAATTGAGGGGCATGGATTGGATAAATAGGCAAAGTCTTTTCCCTGGGGTGGGGGAGTCCAGAACTAGAGGGCATAGGTTTAGGGTGAGAGGGGAAAGATATAAAAGAAACCTATGGGGCAACGTTTTCACGCAGAGGGTGGTATGTGTAGTGGAATGAGTTGCCAGTGGAAGTGGTGGAGGCTAGTACAATTGCAACATTTATGAGGCATTTGGATGGGTACATGAATAGGAAGGGTTTGGAGGGATATGGGCCGGGTGCTGGCAGGTGGGACTAGATTGGGTTGGGATACCTGGTCAGTATGGATGGGTTGGACCGAAGGGTCTGTTTCCATGCTGTACATCTCTATGACTCTTTGACTCAGTGGAAGAACTGAGAAATGATCTAAACCCTCCAACAAGTAGTTTAGTTAATGATGGCTAATCTTCAGTGTAATTAACTTCATATGAAAAAGGGAGAGAGGCCCAGGTTGTGCCATTGATGAGAGGTCCGCAGGCCGGAGAACCACTGGATATAGCTTTGCTAATCACATTTTGTACAGATGTTTTGTGTTCTCTCACAATCTCTGACTATTTTCTGGCAAAAAACATCTGACTTCAGTGCCACGGGGTTTACCACTGACAAACAACCAACTATATTATTTTGATCTTGCAAAATGTGAACTCTAGCTCTTACCAAGTCAACTGGTTTACTTGACTTCAGAGATCAACTGTAATGAAATGATTTTCTCAGCAGTCTGCTGAACAGGAACTTTTAAAAATTCATTCATGGGTTGAGGGCATCATTGACTAGCCAATGTTTTATTACCCATCCCTAATTGCCCAGAGGGAAGTTTAGTGTCAACCACATTGCTGTGGGTCTGGAGTCACATGTAGGCCAGGTCAGGTAAGGATGGCAGTTTCCTTCCCTGAAGGACATTTTGCTCAGTTTTGATTAAAGTTTAAAATCTGAATTGTCTTGTTACTGTGCTTTTACACTGTGCTGCACTTCAGATCCTTTCTCGTTTTCAACACAGGTTTGATGGGAATTTCAACGCCAACGTTTCAAAAACTATCAGCTGTGACAGGCTTTCCACGACTGTCAGTAACCGAGCATTCAATCCTGGCCGGGACCTAAACACAGGTTCGTATGTCATCTGATATACATTCGATTAGTTTGTGTTCTTAATGTCTTGATTATTTTTAACTCACTTTTTATAATCATCATGCCTCTCTTTGACAGCTTCCCTTCTCCATCTATAAAGAACTATTAGTAAAAGCCTACAGGACCAGTCACAGGTCCTGTTCTGTATTTGACATTGGAGCTCATGCTTGGAACAGGAAGAAAGGTAGCTGCCTCTGCATCCAGCCATGTTACACGTAGCCTTAGGGAATAACCTTTTCTTAACCAATGATGCCCATGACGATTTTGCTTCACTCTCTCTTTCTGTGATATTTGTTGAATTGTGTTTATTTAATTTACGTAAGTGCAAAGCATTTCCATTCTCCAACACAGGTATGCTGTAAGATTTCAACAGTAACTGGATATCAGAAGTACTTCATTGCCTGTTTAGGATATCTGGGGTCATAAAAGGCTATCTATAAATTCAAGTTGTACAATGCAATTAATATTAATGAACAGCATTACTGGCCAAAAAAGTAGTATTGAAATTAAAAACGTATATGAAACTTCTCACAAAACTAATCAAAACAAATAACAACCAGTTTTGGCATTCAGCATAATTGGTGTATCGTTGTGGAACCCTCCACCATATTCACTCCCTATTCCTTTGTTGCAGCAGGATTTGGATTAATTCCAAGTGTGAATGACTGGAGCAGTTCCTTGTGGTACAAAACCGAGTTACAATGTGAATGGCAATCAAGGCAATCAAATTATCTTTCATTCGAAACCATGTCAAATAAACTGCATCACAGAATGTTACATTCTCAATTCCAATTTACTTTGTAGCTAATCCTCCAACTTACTTAACTGTTGGTTCTTTTATCCAGTATTGGGGTCCATCAATCTTTAGTTGCTGGTCCATAGAAACCTTTGGAATTTTTCTAACTGAAGCTTAACATCTAGTTACACATTGAGTACTTTGATGTATAACTCAAGAATTTTAGCAGATAGGTAATTCCAAATATCAATTGGTTTTTGTATGATTTATTTTCTGAATAGCTACTTTAGGTTTCGATTGATATTTATCCATGTTCTCTGGTCCAACTGGCCTCACGGATCTTGAAAGAGACATCTGTAGTGCATTGAATTGTAATAACACAGAAGGCAGCCACCTGACTTGTTGTGTCTGTGCTGGCTCTATGTCGGGCAATTCACCACGTTGAATTCCCCACCCACACACCCTGAACCATTCTCACCTTGCATATTGATATCTCCCTGTTGCCTGGTTTGTATGTAGCATTTCATCCAACCTCCTATTGTGCCCTGTGTTCATTTCATCAATAAAACTGGAAATTATCTTTCATTTGAAACCATCTCGAATAAACTGCATCACAGAATGTTACATTCTCAATTTAAGTTTGCTTTGTAGCTAATCCTCCAACTTACTTAACTGTTGTTTCTTTTATCCAGTATTGGGTCTATCAATCTTTAGTTGCTGGTTCAGATATTCCCCTTTTTTAAACATTGTCATTTACAAAATTAATGATTAATGTTTAAAATCGCTCAGTACCAAACAATAATTGCCCAGAGATTTCTAGTCTGTTCTCCATTAGCAGTCTAAATCCATTCATGGTATACTGAACAAAATGATTGAACACCTTTTCTGTGTTTGTCAGTGATGTTGCTTTCTGTCTTTGTTTGATGTGCTTAAATTTATTTTGTGCTTTTTTTTTACCTTTTATTGTTTGATCATCTGCTGAGCACCACTTATTTCTTGCTAAAATTCAGTCTCCTTCTGTTAACTACTGTTCTTGTTTCTTCAGCGTATTATAAGTAGTTCATTTCACCTGTATCCCAAAAACAGTTTGTTATTTCTAAAAATAACATCATTATCACCTCGACTATTAATTACATGGTTTTCCAGTTTTAATTTGGGCTGGGAGCTCTTGGTGAGTGACAAGTGGTGGTGCACTCAACAACATGAATGTCAAACAAATTTAAGCTTCATCTGTAAGCTCCTTAAGCCTGCATTAAATTGGAAGGAAGCCTCATTTGGTTGCAAAGCTGGAATGCTACAATGAATACCTCAGGCTCATTGGACCCAATAGTGAAGGTCCCCACCACTGGAGTAAATGCTGGAGGCGGTGTCCAGACATGGGAGCTCTCATTATTTCTTGTGAAGCCTAGAGGCAAACTCCTATTCCTCCTAATCCTCATCATGGAAGTAAAACCCAACTCTTTTTCCTGTTATTTTTATCGAGTGCATAAGTCAATGATTTCTTAATTCAGACTACAACTTAAAATAGCAGTCTGGGTCCCAGCAATGTCCCCATCTCACCTGCTTAGCAACTTAAAAAATAGGTTGCAGGAAGGGAGCAAAATGCTGGCTCATACAAAATGGAACAGAATTTCAGAAGTGCAAGTTTCCACAAAAAGCGGTAATATAAATGACCAGAACCTCTGTTAATGGGTGTTGATTAAAGGATAATTGTCGAGAGCGTGTTGCTGGAAAACCACAGCAGGACAGGCAGCATCCAAGGAGCAGGAGAATCAATATTTCAGGCAAAAGCCCTTCATCAGGAATGAAAGGATGATTACCTGTTTTCAAAGTTCATAAATGTAAAACATGTTTCTAAACAAATGTATTCAAATGAAAGTAAACTACTTCATTTGGAAATCTTGTGATGGAAAATCCATCTTTTCGCACAGAGCTATACTGGTTTTTAATGTTTTAGCTTTAAGATTCTGTGATGCCTGGTGTGATGTAGATTGACACAGATCAGGAATATCCTGCCTTCTGAGTTAGCTGATGTTGACTGCAGTATTAGGTGGTTTGATGTCTCTGCTTAAGCTGAAAATCGGGCAAGCTCTGCACTTTTAATTGCTCTCATCCTTTGACTCCACTGAAAGTTTTATGTCCAAGCCCGTTGCATATACAGTTTTATTCTTAGCTTTGATGCCCATTATTGACGAATAACCTACCACATCTTGTTAACAACCAAACAACAAAAGTGGCCAAATGAAATGACCATGTTGCTAACATTCATGTAACCATATAAGACAGGGCAATAGCACTTTTTCATGACAGCAAAAAAAAGAAAATTTGGGGGGAGAGCTTATTTTTTGTAAATTACTATGTCCTTATTTTATTGCTCATTAATTCAAATTCTATGGATGTGGTTCTGATGGTTGCTTCCTGTGACAGATTGGTCCAGACATGCACCACCCCCTGCGTGAAACCGTTACACCTCAGCTTTTTTAAAATCTTTCCCCCCTCACTTTAAACCTATGTGCTCTAGTTTTGGGATCCCCCACCCTGGCAAAAAGGACCTTGGCTATTATAAACCTCTCTAAGGTCATCCCTCAGCCTCCAATGCTCCAGGGAAAGTAGCCCCAGCCTAATCAGCCTTTCCCTATAGCTCAAACCCTCTAGTCCAGGCAACATGCTTGTAAATCTTTTCTGTACCGTCTCAAGTTTTAATAAAATCCTTCCTTAGAAGGGTAACTAGAATTGAATGCAGTATTCTAAAAGTAGCTCACCAAGGTCCTGGACAGCTGCAATTTGACATTTCAGCTCATACTCAATGTTCTGGCGAATGAAGGTAAGCATGCTAAACGCCATCTTCACCACCCTGTCTATCTGCAACTCCACTTTCAAGGAATTATGCATCTGCACCCCTACTTCTCTTTTGTTCAGCAACACTCCCCAGGGTCCTATGATTCATTGTATATGTCCTGCCCTGATTCACCCCACAAAATGCATTATCTTGTATTTATCTGAATTTAAATTCCATCTGCCACCACTCAGTCCATTGGCCGATTTGATCAGTGTCCTGTTGTTCTCTGAGATGACCTTCTTCACTGTCCACTCCACCACCTATTTTGGTATCATCTGCAAACTTGCTAATGCTACCTACTATATTCACACCCAAGTCATTTACATAAATGGCAGAAAGCATTGATCCTTGTGACACAGCCTGGTCTCAGGCCTCCAGTCTAAAAAGCAACCCTCAACCACCACTCTGTCTTTTACCTTCAATTTTTTTTTATCCATTTGGCTATCTCACCCTGGATTTCATATGATCATCACTGTGATCTTCATCTCCTGAATTTTCCTCCTTACGTAGCCATTCATATTGTATCAGTCAAAAGCAAATTACCAATAGTGACGATCTCATTGCCAACTGTCCAGATGTTAAGATCAACTTCACAGTGTACTAGAGTGACTCTAAAGTAAAGAGATTTACAAACCAGAAGGAACGCAATTCTGTCCACTGTGTCTACTTTAGATATTTTGTGAGAGCCTACAATCTTCCACTCTCCCAAAGCCATCCAACTCTCTGCTTAAATATGTATTTGATTTCTGATTAAACTATGCTGTAGTTTCTCCCAGAGTCCTCCCTATCTGGCATGACTGACTATATACCTAACATCTGCAAATGAAGTAATATCTTCTAATCACTCTCTGCACTGACATCTCGATCATCTTAAGTTGAGAACTTTTGTCATTGATGTCCTCAACGACGAATAACCTTTTACCTGTTCACTCCATCAAAACCTTTCCTTTCTTAAATTTAGCCTATTTTTTCTAATCAACCAGTTCAGAAATATTATTCCACACCCCCTGGAGCAGGTGGGTCTTGAAACTGGGCCTTCTGGTCCAGGGCTAGGAACACAATCACTAAAAACCTTTCCTCCTTCAAGTTTTGTAAAAAGTTCTTTTGGTCTTCTCTGCTCTACCTAAAAGTTTGGTTGTTTGTTGTTTCTCGTTCCTAATGTTGTCCTGATGAATTTAGAATTGTGCTTTGTATGATTTGCATGTCCTTTCTGTAATGGGGTTGTACAAAATTATAGGTTATTCTGGCTTTGAGTCATAGTCATTTCTGACTCGGTGAAGACGCCCATTTGGCCACTGAGATCATGCAAGCTCCCTGCAGAGCAATCATTCCAGTCTTAATCTTCTGTCTGGTCTATGCAGCGCAGCTGTTTTATTTCTCCACCCACACCCCCCAAATGCCCATCCAACTGCCTTTGAAAATCACTTTCAGTGTCTATTCTTCCCCTGTTTATCAAATTCAGCATGCAGCTTGGTTTTTTAACTAACTGTATCTACCTCCTTTTTTGATTCATTCATGGGGATATGAACATTGCTGACTGCACCAGCAATTATTGCCTATCCCTAATTGCTTTGAACTGAGTGGCTTGCTAGGCCATTTCAGGGGGCAGTTAATAGTCAGCTGCGTTGTTGTGGGTCTGGAGTCACACGTAGTCCAGCCCAGACCAGGTAAGGATGGTCTGTTTCCTTTCCTGAAAGACATCAGTGAACCAGATGGGTTTTTATGACAATGAAATGACAATGGTCACCATAGGGCCAGCTTTTAACACCAGATTTTATTGAATTCAAATTTTGTCATCTGTCATGGAGGAATTTGATCTAGTCGTCCAAAGACCCCCAAGATTACTAGTCCAATGATTTTTACCACTACACTACCACATTCCTTAATTGCATTTAAATCTCTAATTCTCACGGTCATGGGCAACTTTCAACTTTATTCCACTGAGTGTATCCCCCTGTCCTTGTTCACCCTCGTTCCACCAGTGATTCTCCATGCATCTGCCCATTTCAGTGTAAATTGCTTAATTTGTCCCGCAGGTGGTACCTGACCTATACACATACACACGTTTCACTAAAATATCACTCTGTGTGGACATTCACAGTCAAACATTCAGCATCCACTAAATTTTAGAGAGAAGAGAAGTAGGTAAATGATGAGCTCTTGTAGCACAGGAGAAACAGTTATAATTCACCCGATCACCATTGATGTTTTATATTCTCAGGATATGTCACTAACTATAAAATAAAGCTGTTTCATGGAACAGAATTATTTGTCTGTGTGTTCACTCGGTTAGTACTGTCGAATCGCAGAGGCTAACCACACAGAAGCCGCATGTTTCCACCCATCATTTCTGTTGCTGCTCTATCCCAAACAATCCAAATCCAAGCATGCCAAGTAGGTTATGTTAGGCCGAGAGGAGAGTTGGTGATATCATGGGCCTGGTTCTAAACTGCAGACCATGCCAGATATGATATGTTTGAAGTTTACAGTAATGACTTTCCTCCCTGTTGGAGTTCTATTGGGCTGAAGTACAAAGGAGGTTGCTGACAATGCAGATGAAGGGAACAAAAATTGGCAATTCACAGTCAAGGCAAATGGCTGCAGAAGGAACAAACCATTACTTTTAAATTTCAAAAGGAAATTTCTGGGAATTGAAAGGATACTGGCAAAAGGCGCAGTAGCAATTTAAATTCTACTTAATAAGAACTCTGATAGTAAATTGAAATATGAAAACCCTACTAAGAAAATGATAATACAGCGGTCAGGCCCTCTAATTTCATCAAGAGGTTTTGACTATGGTCACAGACTGGTTCGAATGTCAGCCAGCAAACAGATTAAAATTAATTGGAGGTGTAGTGGACAGCGAAGAAGGTTACCTCTGATTACAACAGGATCTTGATCAGATGAGCCAACGGGCCGCTAAGTGGCAGATGGAGTTTAATTCTGATAAATGAGAGGTGCTGCATTTTGAGAAAGCGAATCTTAGCAGCACTTATACACTTAATGGTAAGGTCCTAGAGAGTGTTGCTGAACAAAGAGACCTTGGAGTGCAGGTTCATAGCTCCTTGAAAGTGGAGTCACAGGTAGATAGGATAGTGAAAAAGGCATTTGGTATGCTTTGTTTTATTGGTCAAAGTATGGAGTACAGGAGTTGGGAGGTCATGTTGCGGCTGTACAGGACACTGGTTAGGCCACTGTTGGAATATTGCGTGCAATTCTGGTCTCCTTCCTATCAGGAAGATGTTGTGAAACTTGAAAGGGTTCAGAAAAGATTTACAAGGATGTTGCCAGGATTGGAAGATTTGAGCTATGGAGAGAGGCTGAACAGGCTGGGGCTGTTTTCCCTGGAGCATCGGAGGCTGAGGGGTGACCTTATAGAGGTTTATAAAATCATGATGGGCATGGATAGGATAAATAGACAAAGTCTTTTCCCTGGGGTGGGGGAGTCCAGAACTAGAGGGCATAGGTTTAGGGTGAGAGGGGAAAGATATAAAAGGGACCTAAGGGGCAACTTTTTCACGCAGAGGGTGGTATGTGTAGTGGAATGAGTTGCCAGTGGAAGTGGTGGAGGCTAGTACAATTGCAACATTTAAAATGCATTTGGATGGGTATATGAATAGGAAGGGTTTGGAGGGATATGGGCTGGGTGCTGGCAGGTGGGACTAGATTGGGTTGGGATATCTGGTTGGCATGGACTGGTTGGACCGAAGGGTCTGTTTCCATGCTGTACATCTCTCTGACTTGTGTGGTGATCTTCCATAATCATTTAAATGAGAGTCTGGGAAATTTATAGTGGCCAGAAGTGGACTGGAAATTTTTCACCTATGTTTTGCTTTGAAATAATTTCACCTTTTAACCCAACAGTTCTTGCTGACAACTTCAAGTCAAATCCTGGTATAAAGTGGCAATACTTCAGCTCAGAAGAAGGGATTTTCACCATCTTCCCAGCACACAGGTTTCGCTGCAAAGCTGGTTATGAACATCGGAGTAGGTACGAATTTTCTACTATATTCTCTGAGAGTTCAAGTTTTCTTTTTGACCAGTTGATTTCAATGCATCGTTTTGTGTTTTCTTCCCTGAGAATTAGTTTTGATGAATAAGTAAATGTGAAAATATTTTTGAGTCAGTTTGTACTTACAAGCAGTATGCATACTGATGTACTAAACTGATGCATTAAGGAACATATTAGGAAATGTAATAAAAGTTGTGTCTTATGTCTTGGAGTAAACCATTTGCATTGGAAGATAAGAATGAGGCATGGTAAATTTATTATCTAGCACAGTCAGATCTTTGCAAAAATGCACAAAATAAACTGAGTGAAGTTATGCCATTTCTAACATTCTGTTTAACTTCATTTGTTCTTGCATAAGCCCTGGAAATCTGATTTTCACTTCCGAATTAACCAGTGTCATTTTCTGAAAAGATTCCAATTAAACCTGTCTGATCTAAGCACACGCAATTCATTTTCACTGTTCAAATTTGCGGGATTTCTGATCCAGGTAAATAGTTAATCCATGTCCGATTATTAGGCTGAGACTAGAGCTTTCTTGTCTCCCAAGTGTGAAGCTGTGACCTTTAGAATTGGTTTGAGTAGCCTGCTTGAGTAAAACTACTCATGAAAGTTAGCAAGTTGTGAAAAGGGTAGGGGAGCTATCACTGCCTATAGATATGCACCCTGTCATGAGCCAATCATTGAAACATTGGGGAGAAAATGAGAGAGAGCAAGAGTTAACTATTGAGAAAATGTAAAAATAAATTGAGTTGGCTCTTCATTACCCATTGATCTGTGTTTACAAATATTTTTGGGCTTCATTCGGTCCAGGCCTGTTTATGTCTCTACTGTCAGACCACAATCAAAACATATTGTGGTGGTGGTGGACCATGGAGCTTCAGCTACAGACACACAACTTCAAATAGCCAAAGATGCTGCACAAGTAATATTAACTTCAATCGACGAACATGATAAGGTGAGTTCTTTCTTATTTCTGCCAATGTTAATAATGTTGAATACTGTGTACACACACAACATGCTAAGTTGGTCTGGCAAAGTGAACCAGGACTTTAAAGCACCAAGGACTGCTAATGTATGTATCAATGAGCTGTACAAATTTTGTTTTTCTTGATTACTGTGCAAAAATCATGCAGCACCGATGCAAGACTTCCTGTCAGGAAATTAAATGAAGGAAATGTGCTGATGAGAGGATTGATCTTATGTGGCCTCTCTGCTGAGGGAGAATGTTCTTGCTTCATGTTGCAAGTGTTATTTTATTTTATACTCCACTGCTCCAATTAATGAAAACAAATGAGATGTGATGAGAAACAAAATTATTTCTTCACCCTTCCCGCAACCCCACCACATGCATGTGAACACAAACACTTTGGCCAATTACAGAAAGTGTACAGTCCTGTTGAGAGCAGGGTATTGGTTCATATCCACTCAAGAATGACAACTTTAACTTTGACAAGCAAGTGACAAGCTGCTTGCACAGTCATTGTTAGAAGTGGTAGACAACATGTGAGCAAACCAAAGAAAAGAAAAATCAAGTGAAGGAAACTAAATTCTTCACAGCATTGTTTTGCGATAATAGCACTTGAAATAAGAAAACTGGATTGTAAAGGGAATTAGCAGAAAAGTGCAAGCAAGGCAAGTTGAGATTGTTGCTGAGAAGTTTTGGAGAATAACATCTTTTGCTTTGCTGAAAATGGCACGTTTAGTTGAAGCTTTAAATCTTGCTGCCTTGAAAGACAAAAAGCTTGACAGAATGTGTTTTTTTTCCAGAAACGTTCTTGTTCTGTACTACCAAACTGCCAAATGACTATTCTTTCTTTTGTGCCTAGATTTCTGTGCTGGCTGTGGCTGACACAGTCCGAACATGCTCGCTAGACCAGTGTTACAAGACATACTTGTCTCCAGCCACCAGTGAAACAAAAAGAAAAATGGCCACGTTCCTTAGCAACATTAAAGCAGTGGATGGTGCCACCCAGCATGCACTGGGGTTTCACAAAGCTTTTCAGTTACTTCAGAATACAAACAACAACACCAGGGTCCAAACGCGTGAGTGCAACAAGAAAATGCAATCATTTAAAAAAGAAATGTGGGTTTTGGTTGTGTCATTAACATGCTCCAAAGTTACTGTAAAATGTTAGGCTGGGGTTCCCATACTGTGGGGGTCAAAACTCCCAGTGGGATCAATTGTTCCCCCTATTCCAAGTAGTCATGATTTGGAGATGCCGGTGTTGGACTGGGGTGTACAAAGTTAAAAATCACACAACACCAGGTTATAGTCTAGCAGGTTTAATTGGAAGCACACTAGCTTTCGGAGAGACGCTCCTTCATCAGGTGATAGTGGAGGGCTCGATCGTAACACAGAATTTATAACAAAATTTTTGCTATAAATTCTGTTACGATCGAGCCCTCCACTATCACCTGATGAAGGAGCGTTGCTCCGAAAGCTAGTGTGCTTCCAATTAAACCTGTTGGAATATAACCTGGTGTTGTGATTTTTAACTCTATTCCAAGTAAGCGGTGATCACCACTGAGATGAGCCTGAGTCCAGGAATGCTTTCAGGGAGTTGCTTTGACAGACTTATAACTCCTCGGCATGCACTGTGGCAAGAGTTTGTCTGGTCATCGTTTTGCTGCCTTGAGCTTAATCTGCAAACATTCGCCATGTTGCTGTTGGGCACTTGTCTTTCATATGGCCTGCTTGCTTTCTCACAGAAACACAATTATTATGGCACTGAAGGCCATTCGGCCCATTGTGCCTGCACTGACATGATCACCTAGTGTCAATCTCCTGTCATGCCCCATATACCATTACACTCCATTTCTATCCAAATAATCACCCAGTTGTCTTTTGAATGCCTTGATTGATCCTGCCTCGACCATATTTGCAGGCAATGTGTTCCATAGCTACTTATGTGGAAAAAGTTGTTTTTTCTTGCATCATCCTTGCTTTTTTTGCGCATCAATTTAAATCTACATTCTCGTTTTACAAGAGGGAGCAGTTTCTCCCCATTTGCTCCATTCAGCTGCTCGTAGTTTTTGGAAACCTCTAACAAATCTCATCTGGGCCTTTTTCTGTGCAAGGAGGGCAGCCCCAACTACTTCAATCTGTCTTCATGATGGATGTTTCTCTTCCCTGAAACCATTCTCATAGATACCATCCTGCTCACTGCTGGCCAAAGCTTTCCTTGCTTTTCTTTTTTGTCTCTGCTGTTGGACACTTGTCTTTCATATGGCCTTCTGTGCCATAACAATTCTCTGATTCTGTGAGAAGGCAAGCAGGCCATATGAAAGACAAGTGTCTAACAGCAGCATGGTGAATGTTTGCAGATTAAGCTCAAGGCAGCAAAACGATAACCATACAACTCTTGCCACAGCCCTCACTCAGTGTGGGGAAACAGCGATTTGCACATTTGACAAGTGAGAGGGCCTGGCAGGAATGTAGTGAGGAGTGGGAGGGTGAAGAACAACCAAAACAGTCGGGAAGTAAGAAACTGGTGGAGAGAGAGCTTCGATATCAGGAGAGGACAGAGGAATTCTGTCTTGGTTGTGGGGAGAAGCTTCCAAAATGGAATAGTAACCCCCTGTCCAACTTCTCTCAGCTCTCACTGTGCTCTCCCTCTGGGATTGCTTCAATTTAAAAGCTTTGAAACAAGGTCGCAGTGAGAAAAAGTTTGGGAAGCACTGATACAAGGATTAGTTATTGTGAATACTTGTTAATGTTTAAACCTCTCCCCTTCCATCATTTTTATACCCTTTGTTATCTAGGTGACACAGCCATGGAATAGATCTAGGGGTGGTTAATACTTTGCACATATATGAGCTTGATTGTTGGCAAGCTGTTTGACACAGTCCCACAGGGATTACTTGGCAGAAAGCAAAATTAGAAACACCGCCTGTAAACTTGCACCCATCACCAAAAGACACTGAGTTTATTGTAATGCTCCAAAAGCTGCCCTGGCTGAGCTCAATTGCTCAGCAGAGACTTGCAACCAAGCCTGGCATGATAAAGCGTGTGTGCTTTATATCATTCTAGATAGTGCCTGTATCCAAATTGAGTATTTTTTCAGCAAATAATTTGTGCTCAGCGTGTGATTTTTATGCCTTTTAATCTGAAGCAGGATTTTTAAAATTCACAATCTCTACTCCCTAAAACCTGCTGTCCAAGTGTCATACTGAGCTATCAAATAAAGGAGGCTCACGCTTTGAGTGCAAACAGATCTGTTTGCACTCAAAGCGTGAGCCTCCTTTATTTGATCTGTTTGCACATTAATTAGGTTTAATAAAAGAATCGTTTTTTGACTGAGACTTTCAGACTTTGAAGGATCCAGAATATCCTCATATTATTCAGTCATTTTCCTTCTGGCTGACGTAACATTACCTTTCAGAAATTAGAATCTGTCATAATGTGTTAATCTTTTCAGTAGGGGGTCTCCCACTAAGAAACTACTGAGTTAGAGAAACCCAAAGCTTCCTGCTTTGCTCCAGTACATGAGTTTAGTTCATTATCTGTTTAAAGGAGATCCCTTCTTTGTTGTTTGCCAGCTACAGCCAATGATCTTACAAACTGGGAGCTCACTCCTGCACACCCAAATGATGGTGAATCCTGGCTTTAAACGAGTTGTTTTCACATTCTTACTTTTCTTTCGTGTTTATATATGGTTTACTGTCAGAATCCAATTTCTTTGAATTAAGATGAGTCAATTAAATTTGAGTAATTTAAGCCATGAAATCCTTGCCCACCACCCAGCTTTCTATAAGGAAAATGATGCTATAACTGAATTTAATGTGAAAGTATTGTTGGGAAAAATGCAACCTGTGGCTTCATGAGCCCTGAGTGGTGTAACTGTCCTGAGAATGATATCTAATCATTTCCTTGCCGCTAAGCACGACAGTTTCTCTGTGTGAGGTGCAATAAGATGAATGCAATCAGTGTTCCCCGAAGAAAGGTTGTGTTTTACTTTTGAAGATAACATAATTAATTCTCTTGGCTTGGCTGCAGATCGTACACAGACTGGAAGAGAATATATCTTTCCACAAATTGAGTATAGATCTTGTAAGTTATAATGTCTTTACTCAATCCCAGAAAATGTCTTTGAAATCTGTGGGTGAATGAAGAACAAATTCACACCACCTTTGAGACTGGTCAGGTAGTACTGAGGGCGGTATCAGTTTGCTCCTGGTTTTACGTTGGAGTCATGGATTCTTCTCATACTGTGGCTGATAGGATGAACATTGGCTAGTTGGAAGGGTCTGATATAAAATGGGTTTTCTGCATTTTTAAACCATTTCAAAGTTGCTTGTAAGTTGGCATTAGTTTCAGTCTTGTAAGAAAGATGACAGAGTTTGATGGTATGAAAAAAGAGAATGTTACAGGTAGAGTACACTTCTGTGAAGTTGGGTCTAGGGCACATGGTTGGGCAGAGCCGAAGAAGATTAAGTCTGCATGCAGGTGTGATAATTATCGTTAACTGACCTGTTCAGGCATATCATGGCATATTTCTGGACAGGTGGGATTTGAACTCAAGTCCTGTAGCCCGGTGGTAGGAATGCTACCACTGCACCACAAGGCTCCCATCTATCCATGACATGATGGACTTTACACCAATTGTACTGCCCTATAGCTGCCCCAACTAAATCAGCTAGATTGGCATAGACTGGCAATCAAACCATTCCAACTTTGTGTTTGGTACATTTGTGGTGAACACTCAACTTGTTACTTAACCATCGGTCCTGTAACATTGTAACAATAATTGAAGGCAATTGAAACAGTTATTGGCAAGACATCTATCAGATTACGGAAGCGGGTAATTGTAAATTGAATTGAGGTTTTTCTTCTTTAAATCACAGCCACTGACATGGTGATAATCTACCTGTCATCTGGCATCACCTCAGTGGACTCCTCTGAAGAAGAAAAGAAGGCAACACTAAGTGTTATCAGTGAGGAAAATGGGCATCTGAACAACTCTGTGATGATCCTTACATATGCCCTCATGAATGGTGAGAAACTGTATTACTGGTGCTTCTAGCAGCTTCCTGGAGCATAAAATGTTTAGAAATATTTAACAATGTTTATTCTTGAGCATTACCTACTGACTAGGGTGATTTTATCCTGCTGTCCTCCTCCAATGGTTTTCTCCTATCTATCTCAACATAACTGAAGTTGAATTTGTGATTCACGGAGGTAAACGGAAGAGTGGAATTCCTTCTTGCCAATGGAGTAGGCTGAAGATACTTCCAAAATGCCGATAGTTAGGACAGACCGTCAGCATAAAGATATTGCATAGATGTTGGGCTACTCTGTTGGCAGATATTTCAATGGCACCATATTTACTTTAGCTTGGCAACTAGAAGCCTATCCTGGGGCCAAAAACAAATCTTCCGCTCCTCTGAAAGTAATTTTCTTCATTTGAACAAGGCCCTTTCAGAATGATTTTTATCTTGAGCAAGTTCTAGAAACTGCACAAAGGACCTTAACAGAATTGGTGTGTCTATCTGATCAATGTTGTGTTTCTAATATGTGAGTGGAGACAGTTAGCATGCTTTCTGCTTTTCTGTTAGGTGGCTTCTCATTTTCAGTTTACAGTCCTATGTAGCAGCAGTGTGAAAAGGAGAACCAAATGTGTATGGCTGCTCTTGGCAGTGTACAGCCTCTTCCCTCAGCAAGTCCTGAGCTGTGCCTTCTCATGCTGACACTCAGAAACTGAATTCTTCAGCTTCAGGCTAAAGTCTCAGAGGAACTTGGAGAAGGTTTGGATCCAAACATGCAATGTGTGTAGACCCACCACGGTATGGACTTGCTTTGCTTTTCGTGAAGCAGCCCAAGCTGAAAGCTCAACTGTTTTTTGGATAGCTTGTGAGAGTTAAGGGCTAACGATGTTGCAGTGGATCCCGAAGACAGACTCATGTATAAATATAACATTTTTCTGGCAACTGCTGCAACCAAGTCTTTGCCAAATGTAGTGCTTTGCATTACTTTGGACTCAGCAGGTGAGGTCAAGAGCGGCTCCTGATGTTTGAGTGACCCACACTTTCCTTACATTTTTCCCAGGCTTGCACCTGGAGGTGGTGGCGTTGTGGTATTGCCACTGGACAATTAATCCAGAGGCCCCGAATAATGCTACAGCTCCTGGGTTTAAGTCCCACCAATTCAAATTTAGTCATAAATTTGGAATATAAAGCTAGTTTCAGTAATGGAACCATCAATGACTGTTGTAAAAATCCTTGTGGCTCACTATTGGCCTTTCAGTAAAGGAAATCTGCCATCCTTTTGGGGTGTTTTTGGAAAAACACCTTTATTGATCGTTACTTGAGCACAAGTTACAGAATGTACATCTAGTTTCGTTTGTACACAAAAAGACAGACAATTGGGTGGATAATTATGTAGAACATAATAGCTACAATAAGTAAAAATTGTGACAGTCCTAATATAAAATGGTACTGTTTCATTGAGACTGAATGGAACATTCTTTTTATTAAAAAACAAAATCTGTTGAAAATACAGATTATTAATTGGTAAAGTTGACATCCAAGAAGATGAACAAAATCCAAAGTGGGGAATCACAATGCTGCTGGATGAGAAAGTGCTCAAGCATTGCAAGGATTGAGCCCAATAGCGTTTGCCTTAATCTATTTTGTTTTAAGTATGCATTTCAATGTTGCAATTATTCAAAAATACTCATTTGTGCTCAGCATATGCTGTCAGTTTTTGTTTTATGCCAGCTTCCACGTAAATTTCTTCTATTTCTTTTCCCCTCTGATCTGTGACTGTGATTCTTAACTGGCCCTCTGAAAATAGGTCCAGCAAGTCACTCCATTCAGGAACAATTAGGAATGGGCAATAAGTACTGACCTCACCAGCAGCACCCACATGTCATGAACGAATGTAAAACAGACCATCCAGCTTCACTCTGGGACTTCAGTACAACATACAGAAAGCAATTGCTAGCGATAAGCCCAACTCATTGGTGTAGAGAATGAGTGCCTCAGGCTGTCAGGCATTGCTATATACATTATCATTACTGCCTCAGTAACAAGCCAGAAGATTAAAGGAACTGGATCAAGTCAAGGAAAAGTGGGTGGCAGCTGATTAATCATATTTAATACAAGTGAATTTTGCAGTGAATTTTCAAAGCTTTATATTTAAATAATTTGTTAGACAGAATATATTTCTTTTATAACCTCTGAATTGAATTCTCCTTCACAGCTGTACACTGTGAGGTGGTAAATTGTGGAGAATTGGTGTTTCCTAAGATGAAGAGTCCCAGTATCCAACATCAGCAAGAGTGGGAAATAATTTCATGTGGAGGAGAGAGAGTTCAGTCATGCAATTATTTTCTTCTCTATTTGTTTTCAGAATGAGTATGTACGGAATAGAGCAAACTCACTTAACATTTCACTACTGGTAATACCTCCTCATTAATCTTTCTGTTTTAGAAGGGATAACTGGTTTGAAGGAGCTAGCATTTCTTCGAGATCTAGCAGAACAGAACTCAGCAAAATATGGAGTTCCTGATCACACATCACTTCCTGTTATAAAAGGGACAATGATGGTATTGAACCAGTTGAGCAACCTAGAGACCACAGTGGGACGGTTTTACACAAACCTTCCGAATCGAATGGTAGACGAGGCTGTGTTTAGTCTCCCATACACTGATGAAATGGGTGATGGTGAGTGTTGATTTTTCTTTTCATTAGGATAATGTTTACTGTCTGCTTTCTCTCCTTAACCATTCTCCTGGGCCTCCTTGTAGCCTGCTAAGGCAAGTTCAGGATGGCCAGAAGCTTTGCTTGAAACAGAAAGGTCCTTCGTCAGTGTCGATGCCAATCACATTGTCCGTGAAACAGTGGTACAGCTTGGCACCTGATTTCTGTTGAAACACCTAGAACCGAAATGACTGAGTGGAGTTCAGTCCATTATTATACTGAGCCATGCAGGACAAAAGCTTCTGATTTGAATCTCATCCCTAACCGAATCCAAGTTGGGGAGAGTCTCATCATTGTTTAAGAGGTGACAAAGTAATTCATGGTTCCCAATTGTGATTGCAGTTCACTTAGTCCTGCCAGATAAGATAAAGAAAAAGAAGTTGCATTTGTAAAAAAAGAGTCTTTTGAGCATCCAGCATGAAACATGCTTTTTGTTGTTAATGAGAAAACCAGGCCTATCGGTTAGTGCATAATAAGGACAAAAATGAAATAAAAGACCACAAGATAATTTGTTTAGATAATTTAAGGATAAGTGTAGGTCAGGATGTGAAGACATCTCCACTGCTGTTTATCAAATAGAGGCATGAACAAACCTGAAGACGAAACACACACAACTTAATTTTTCATCTGAGTACTGCAATTAAACATCAATTTTGATGGTCTGTTATTGAGCGTAGCTGTGATGTCTTCCATGAATAAGTTGACTCCTGACGCTCAGTGTAGATTTACCAGGGAAGGCCATTTGAGCAAGGTATTGAAAGCAAGTTGGAACCTATTTTCTATCTTCCTGGAGAAATCTCCTCTCCACCACACCAAGACCTATTCCTCACTCACCAGCCCACAAAAAAACCCATCATTTTATAATCACTCAGCATGACAACTTATGTATTTTTCTGATTAACAGGATTGATCATGACAGTCAGTAAGCCCTGCTACTTTGGAAACATGCTGCTGGGAATTGTGGGAGTGGATGTGAACTTGGCTTACATTCTGGAGGATGTAACTTATTATCGTGATTCTTCTGCCTCCTACACATTCTTAATTGATAATAAAGGTGAGAGAGATGTAATTATCCCTTTAATTATATTAGAGTTACTGTCAACATTATCTGCCTGCTCGGAAACCAATTTGTGTTTAACAGTCATAAAGTAAAAATAAACTTAATTTCACAGCAAATCACAGACTTCTCTGTGACATGAGCAGGGCACAAGAGGTCATTTTTTAAAAGTGGTAAAGAGCTAGGGTCATTTTCTTACTTTGAAATGGCCATCCTTCATTTCACCTGCTGTTGGTTTGCCAGATAATTAGCGTCATCTGACTGTGTACACTGGGATAGCAATAAATACTCTTTCTTGTCAACATCATATTCACAGTCTGCGAGACCACCATTAAACATTTCAGTTATTTTTCCTTTCAGGCTACACTCTGATGCATCCGTCCTTAACAAGACCATACCTGTTAACAGAACCGCCACTTCATACTGATATCATACACTATGAAAATATTCCAAGATTTCAACTTGTCAGGCAGAACATCCTCAGGTAATGCATAAAAATGTTGAGAGAGTATAGTCAATTGTTAATTAGAGCCGTTGGCTCTATGAATGGCTCCTTTGGTTAAGTATATTATTCAATGTCAGCAATCCAGACGAGGAGCTGCTTACCTGAGGTGGCCAGAAATTGAGTACTTTGAGATCGTTGACAGAGAGGAGCCACGTACACTCCGAAGTGATTTTTTTTTGTGAATTCAATGGAAAGAGATAATTCTATTCTAGTTTAGGAACATCAATAGACTTCTGCTGACATGGATATGAATGCTTACTTTGGTGGCATTTTTGGACATGAATGAATCAAATAGGTTTTTACAACAATCGACAACTGTTCTGTGGTTATATGATAATGTGACCTCCATGATAAAGGGAGCCACTCTCGGGGACTCCTTTAATCGCATTAGGATGATTGATTTCTACTCAAGCCGGCATTTTTATTTTTAAAGTGATAATATTGATTTTGATCAAGTACTTCAATTTTAAAAAGCCATTTTAAATTTTGTTTAATCCATAGGTCCTATTCCGATTATTCTCACACATTTCTTCATCATACTATGAGTTTTGCCAGTAATCCTAAAATAGATTTGTAGAAATGTGAATTGTAAACATGTAAATCATTTATAATTCATATCTCTGTACAGCCTCCCCTTGGGCAGTCAGGTTATTACTGTGCCTGTAAACTCCTCCTTGTCTTGGCACATAAATCGGTTGCGAGAAACCAGCAAAGAGGCCTATAATGTCAGCTATGCTTGGAAATTGGTACGTTACATTTTGTTGGACATATCCTTGAATTTGTGTTTTCCTTGATCTAGGAGGACGTGGGCTTGTATTTTAAAACCAAAAGACCTTTGTTTAATCAAAATACATAATTTATTCATGTCTTCAATAACGTTGTGCTACAAGTTTGAATAAGGCAGTTGTATATGATCTAACTAAACGTTTTAATAAATTGTGAATACTCATATTTAACACATGAATTGGTTGATGACATTTATTATGCTATTCTTAGGTCATTAGGTTAATTATGAATTTTTGAGCCTGGCAGCTAGAATTTATTCCTTATATCAAACGTCTTTAATGAAGAAAGAACCATCTCTGCCATTTTTTCTGCACTTACCTTAATACAGCACAATATCTAGGCATTTGATTTATCAATTAGAAAATTGTAAGGTAAATAAGTGCTATTAATCTCCAAAGCACCAAATCCCCCCTGAAGAAATAGCTGTGCCAGTGCCCTTAAAAAGATCCCAGAGCAAATATAAATATGGCCTCCATGAATTGACTGTTCATTTTCAGTCCAAAGGTAAAGTGATTCTCTCCTGCATGTACAAACCTTTGATGCAGGCTTTCCTCTCGCTGACCTGTAGAAACTTTCTCCTGCTAGAAATAGATTTGCTTGTGCACAGTTGTTTGTTGTAAAGCAGCAGAAAGTGCTTAGTAATATAAGTGCATTCAATCCCAGAGAACTGTAAGCCCCAGGCTATGTTGAGAGTTGCCTCTAACGTAAAGCAACACCATTGTAGGTGGGCCCATGTTTTTTGGTGCTCAGTGTCATTATTAAGATAAGACATGCAATAATTTCAAAGGACTTTGCATTTATTTTTATTTACAGTCAAAACTCTAGACTTTTGATTACAGTTAATGCATTCTTGAAACTCGAGCAATAGGAAAGCAGGGACTTAAACTGCTTTTGGCCTACAGCCAATGCTGCTGAGATCCAGCCATAGGTCTGCAAGAATGACCCTGAGGCTAATTTTCCTTTTGATTTTTTTATTTTTGAAACTGTTTACTCCCTGTGGTAACTCCACATTGCCTGTGACTAGCATTTAGAATTTAACACAATGGGAATTAAACTATCCTTGTCTTTCCAATGTGCATGGTTGGAATGACCTTGCCAATTATTCCAATTTTCTGGTAATTGGGTGGTTTCAAAGTGTTAGTTTAATTGATACTTATGTATTTCGTAGCTTATTTTATTGCACAGATGATTCTTCATGATTCTGTGAAATATCTTTCTCTGTTTTACTATATGATAATTACTGAAAACCATAGCACAGTTATACCTTGATGAGATTATAATTAAAAATTAATGTTAATAAATTTGTTACTTGTCTGTGCAGGTCCAGGACACATCCTTTATTCTGTGTATAGTGATGGTACAGCCTGAGGTGCCGGTAAAACACCTCAAAAATTTGAACACAGCACCGAGCAGTAAGCTTCTTTATCATAGATTGGATCTACTGGGCCAGCCTGCCTCTTGCCTGCATTTTAAGCAATTGGCAACACTAGGTAGGTGCATTAATTTTCAAGAAATGCTTTGAGGATTTGTAACTTGTGATTATTCCGTTGCTGCTCCTCATTGAGGTCCACTCAACCATGAGTCACCATTAAACAAGAAGGCAGCTGGTTACTTACCCAGATCTACACCTGTTGTATTCGGAAATTACTATTAGTGGTACATGAGAAAGGCTCAATGTTAACTTCAAATCCATCTCTAAGTTTTATTTCTCTATTCAAACAGAGGTATAGAACTTATTGTCTTCCCATTGCGCTCCCTGTCATGACATAGTAGGTCATGAGCACAGCAGCATAACGTGCTACCCTGTCTCCCCATTGTCATGATGTATGTTGATGCTTTATTTAACAAGCATTTGTTAGACTAATGGAAACAAAACCCTTGTCCAGTATTGTATTGGCAGAAACTACCGGGCTGTCACAAGAAACAGTATGAGATGTGGAAGGACCTCCCATGGGACTGTGTCTTAACACTAGGCAGCATCTTCTGATAGAGAAAAGTATTAGGGAACAGAATAGATTATGAAATGTTTCACATTCATCAAGTCTGTTGTTAATGTTGGATAACTTGATTAGCATCCCTGGTGTATGTTGCTTTTTTTTTACCCTATGCAATTGTAATTCCTTTCATCAAGGGAACCATTTTATGTTTCAACGTTACTTTATTATGAGGGCCCCAGTATCAAGTATCATTCAGTATTGGAAAGGTTGTGTCCTCATTAACTTGACATTGCAGTGATGTCTCTTAGGGCATGATTACCATAAGTCTTATGTTTGTGGTATTAATATTTAATACATGTTCTGATTGCCTGTCTTGCAGAAAGTCCCACGGTCATGCTGTCTGCAGGCAGCTTCTCATCTCCATTTGAGCACCTGAGTCAAGCAGAGACCAAACGCATGGTGGAACACTACACTGCTTATCTGAGTGACAACACACGTCTTATTGCCAATCCTGGACTCAAAGTATGTTTTTTCATTAAAAATACACCCTCAAATTTTCAAATATTGTAACATGCTCTTAATTGACAGGTTTTTAATGAAGGCCCAGCTATGTTTTGTGGTTTAAAGTTCAATTCAGTATCAGATAGTATGTGAAGATTGAGAACTGTACGATTTAACTTGAGAGAATTGTGGGAACAGAATAGTTTGTCCTGAGTCCTATAAGTTAAGGGATAGCTCAAACTTCTCGTAATCAATACTGGACCCCTCTAACTGATCATAAACTCAAAGGCATATAGAGCATCAAGTCTGCCAAGAGCTAAAGGTGAAAGGGAGGCAATGTACCCTGCACTATATTCTGCATTTTATTTCTAATATCCATGAGCAGGAATGGAAATTAAGATTACTTGTAGTGCAATGCAGTGTTTGTTTGTGTTTATGACATTGCTTTGCATTGTATCAAACTGATGACAGCCCTGTTTCAAATTATAGTTGTACGTAAAATGTGTGCTTTGCAGAACCATTGGATTTTGTCTCTAAGTTATTTCCATTTTGTAAATAGTCAATGTGTAACTCTCACCCTAAAAATAACAATGAATCAACTTTACTGTGAATTGAGAAAAACCCTCCTGGTAGCCTTTAAAGGTATGAGTCAGATGTCAGAGTAGTTAATGACCTTCCTTATAATGCACAAATATAAAGAGTAAAAAAAAACTCATTACAGAATTGTCACAGTACAGAAAGAGGCCATTTAGCCTATTCTGTCTGCAAAACCTCTCCAAATGAGCATTATGCCTTTGTGCTGTTCCCTTGTCTTTTTCCTGTAATCATGTACATTATTTCTGTTTAAATAGTCATCTAATGTCTTCTTTGAACCTACCTCCATCATACTGCCAATCAGTATATCCCAGATCTAAGCGCTCAATGGGCGATAGAAGTTTTTCCTCTATATTTGCTTCTTCAGATGTCTTAAAATCTGTACCCTCTCATTTGTGTGTCTTTTACAATTGGAAACAGTGTCTCCTGATTTACTTTGTCCAGATACCTCATTATTTTGAAGGATTCTATCAAATCTATTCTTCACTTTCTCAACTCCAAAAAAAAAAATCCCAACCTCCCCACTCTTCTTCAGAATTGAATTTTCTCATGAGTGGAACCATTGCTATAAACTGTCCTGTGCTCTCTGCAGTGCGTTCACATCTATGCTAATATTTGATACCAAACATTGTACACAACACTCCAACTAAGGTCTAACTAGTGCCTTATACAATTTCAGCATAACCTGCTTGCTCGTTTACTCTGTGCCCTTTTAATAATGCTTATAATATTTAATACTGTGTTATCTGCTTCCTCCACTTGCGCTGTCCTGTTTAATCGCTTATACACAGGTACTCTCAGGACTCTCTGCTCTGCACACCTTTTAGAGTAGTGTGTTTTATTTAATATTGTCTCTCCATGTTCTTTCTGCCAAAGTTAATCATCTCACACTTCTCTGCAATGAACTTCATCTGAACTTGTCCTCCCATTCCACCAAATTGTCTGTATCCTGTGAAATTTACACAGTTTACAACACTTCCACTTGCATGTATCATTTTATCATTTGCATTTTTTTGAAATTGTCCCATGCACAGTAAGGTCTAGATCATTAATATGCATATCCGGAAAAGCATCCCTGTAGCAACTCCTAGTTATCTCAAAACTTGCTACTGCCTGAAAAATGTCCACTAACTATTAAACTGTTTCCCATCACTCAGCCAGCTTTGTATCCTTGATGCTACTGTCCCTTTTATTCCACAAGCTCAGACTTTTTCCACAAGTCTTTTATATGGCACTGTATCGAACACCTTTTAGAAGTCCATTTATGCCACATCAACAGTATTAACCTCATCAGCCCTTTCTGTTACCTCTTCAGAAAAATACTGCAGCAATTTAAACACAATTTCCCCTTTATAAATATACAGTTGCTGCAACTTAGTTAGAAGACCAAGGCAGCCATTGTGGCCCCACAGCTCATAACCCAAGCGTTTTAGCTTCTGACCTCACTTGGGCTCTTGACCCCCAATTTGGAAACCCCTGACATAGTATTTGCAATTCTCTAGTCTGGGAAATCAGTGATCCTAATTCCAACCTGTGCAGAACTCCATTACAAACCTTCCTCCAGCATGAAAAAGATCCAGTGCATTAATCTCTATTTCATTTTACTCAGCCAATTTTGAAATCATGCTACTCCTGACCCTTTTTTATTCCATTAGTTTTAACTTTGCTCAAGTCTGTTGTGTGATGCTATATAAAATGCCTTTTGAAATTCCATGTCCATCACATCAACAGCATTATCTTCATCGACTCTTTCTGTTTCATTTTCCAAAATCTCCAGCAGTTTAGTCAAACGTGATTTCCCCTTATTGCTTATTTATTAGTATTGCTGGAATGTTTTATTTGTCTCCCTTATAGTAAAGATGAAAGCAAAAATATTTGTTCATTCAGTTTGATTGTGACAGATCATCTCCTCTTTGAAGTTTGCTCACTGTTTATCTACAGTTCTTCCCAACCACCTTATTGTCCCACCTTGCTCAGCTCTGTTCTTGTCCCATTAATTTTTGCTTCCAATGTTAGGCATTCTGAAGAAGGGTCACTTGATCTGAAAAGGTAACTCTGGTTTCTCTCCACAGATGCTGCCAGACCTGCTGAGCTTCTCAGGCAATTTTTGTTTTTGATTCTGGTTAGGAATTTTTACCCTTGGTTGGTCATTATTGTTTTCCACCATGAGCAAATGCTGCTTGATGTTGTGTGGTATGCTTTTTTTTTATTGGCTTTTAATTCTTCATATAAAATTGCACCAGCCAAGATCATCACCTATTGTCATAGAGTTAGAAACATTCTGTCCATACACAATCAAAACAAAACAATCTATGATTGAATTACTGAATGGATATAGCATCGAAGTTCAGCTCTTTTTTTTTCTTCTTGATTCCATTCATTATCAGGAGTGGGATAGTTGTATTGAATTAGAACAGTATATTTGAAATTACCTGCCTGTTCTCAGGAACTTGCTCACACATCCGCTCAATTTTGTGTGAATCATATGTGCATGTGAATTTTAGGTGCCATCCCTGACTTTCTCCTCTTATTCATTTTGGGATAAAATTTGCACATGCCTTCACTCTCCCTGTATTATCACTACATTAAAATTGTAGTTCCTTCTAGTATTGTTTAACCTTATCAAAGATCTCAAAGTACACCTTACTTTCCCAGGTCTTTCTTTTCTCCTTAGTCTAACCCATGCCTGACTTAATTATAGCTTTTGATTAATCACACTAAATCTCCAATTCTTTTTGACCTTGGTGGTATCCTGCATCCTAACCCTTGACCTTTGTTAGGTTTCTCAATTAAAAAAAAACCCTCAATGGGGAACGGATCAGGTCTGCACTTGTGTGAAATTAGGCAAATTATATTTCTCTCGCCTGGATAAATTGGAACACTGAAATCTGCACAGAGTCCTTTTTTTTCAATATATGAGGGAACTGTCTTTACAATTTTATACAGTCTGTTTAAAAAGCGTTTTAACAGGATTGATTCACAGCTTTGAAACTTCTCAGGCATATCTTTAAGAAGCCTTGTGTGTGTTTTTTTTCTGCCTGTGTGTAGTCCTCTGTCCGAAATGAAGTCATGGCTACCAGTCACGTAACAGATGAATGGATGTCACAAATGGAAATTGGTATCCTAAACAGTTACATTGTTCGACGTTACATAGCAACGCCCAATGGGGTGCTCCGGATTTACCCTGGTTCTCTCATGGATAAAGCATTTGATCCCACCAGGAGACAGTGGTGAGTTTTACAGGATCCACAGGAAGAGTTTTCCAGATTGCCTCAAAAGCAAAGCCACTTTATTAAAAAAATGTCTACGCCCTGCCTCAAGTCTTCCTGGCCTGTCCTTAGACTAAAGTGGTTTATGAGGTTTTTGTGTTTATGTGGTTCTAATGTATCTTTTTGTTGATGTTGCAGTAAGTTTATTTGATTTTAAATTCAACAATTTCTTTGGCTGCATATATTGTCCATGTAAGAATGTCGTGGATGTGTTCCTTGTTTCTTCTATGACTCAGGTGATCTATGTAACTGGAGAGTAGGAAAATTTTCCTTTCATAATTGGACTATTTAATTCACAAATTACCCTCCTCAATATTTCTTTACCCACTCTGCACGCCTTCTTCAGTTGCACACTTAACCAATTCCCCAACTCGACTAAAAATGTTATTTTTCACCCTTTAAAGTGTAAATTCTTCTGCAGGATGATTCTGTCCAGGTACCCCACCCAAAATTGTCATTCTTTTAAGTGTGAACCTAGACCCTGGAAGTTGGCAAGCAATTTAGTTGTAAGGGTACCTCAAGCAAGCTCTATTATTCTGAGTAGTGTTGAAATCTCTCTTTTCAGCTCTGATCAGATGAAAAATTACCCACTTGCCTTTCTCTGATTTTTCTGACCAATCTTCCAGTAGAACATCCTGCAGAACTCAACATAGGAAACCTCGGAGATATCGATGGGGGAAATCTGCGCAGAAGCAATGCTCTCAGTTCATGGCCCTTGCTGTCATATTTTAACAAGTGTTCACTAGCACACTGAAAAGCTTTCAGACATTTCCACAACTTTTCATTATGCTAGTGAATTGGTGCATGAGTGAATAGGTGGAATGTAGATGTATAAATGGGCAGGGTTGGGTGAGGAGAGTGGTAAGGAGTTAGGGTCAGATTGCATCTGGGTAGGTTGGTGAATAGTAATCTGAAACTGGGAACTAACATTTTTGCTCAGAAACACCTGAGGCTAGTTATAGTGCCCCTCAGTTTATCTTGTTAATATGTTGATAGTCAAACCAATCGTACTATGAATAAAGTGTGTGGATGTGGTACCCAGGTCTTTGTTGCTTATCTCAGTCACATTTGTTTTGGCACAGAGTTTGGACTGAGACAATTTAGCCCACTGCAGGGGAAGAAATGCAGGAAAAAAAACATTTACTTCCCAGGGAGCAGTATTCGTGGATGGCTCAAGGCTGGATAGTGGAAATTACATATTAAGAGAAAATGCAGCCCTATTTTAATTTTAAAAAATGAATTCCAAGTATAAAATATTGTACTGAGTAGGTTTTTTTAGCTTGTGCAATCGTACTGTTATTTCTAGGTATCTCCATGCAATGGCTAACCCAGCTCTGATTACCTTTACTGGCCCATACCTTGATGTTGGAGGAGCTGGTTATGTGGTGACTCTCAGCCACACTATTCATTCTTCCAGGTAAACTTGAGATTTTAAATATCCATCATGGCACTAATACCATACAATCTGTCAGATGAGCAGTGTCTTTGTAAAGATGAATAATAAACCTTTTTTTTTGTTTAAACAAAACAAGTTGAAGTAGACCATTGAACTCAACAAAATAAAACCTTCCAGAAGCTTTATTTTAAAACATAATTTTCAGGAAAGTGATATACGTTTATTTTCTCCATAAAACTAATCCAATGAGTGAGAACCAAGTTCTGATGTCATCAGATGGTCCATTTATTGTTGTTTTTTTTTACATTTAACTTGGATATCGCAGTACCATTAGTCTTTTGCTGTGAGTAAAGTATTTCTTATCGCATGTAGATTTCCAAATAATTACTTAAGAATGGTTTGTATTGAATCTGACAGAAATTTGAGCTAAATGGAAATTAAATGTGGCAAAAATAGCCAAGATGCGCCTTTGTTTGATGGCGGTTGTTGGTAAAGTGTTGGAAAAGGTTTTAAGAGAGAGGATTTATAATCATCTCGAAAATAATAATTTGATTAGGAATAGTCAGCAAGGTTTTGTGAAGGGTAGATCGTGCCTCACAAACCTTGAGTTCTTTGAGAAGGTGACCAAACAGGGAGATGAGAGTAAACCAGTTGCTGTGGTGTATATGGATTTCAGCAAGGCGTTCGATAAGGTTCCCCACAGTAGGTTATTGTACAAAATGCGGAGGAATGGGATTGTGGGAGATAGAGCAGTTTGGATCAGTAATTGGCTTGCTGAAAGAAGACAGAGGGTGGTGGTTGATGGGAGATGTTCATTCTGGAGTCCAGTTGCTACTGGTGTACCGCAAGGGTCGGTGTTGGGTCCACTGCTGTTCGTCATTTTTATAAACGACCTGGATGAGGACGTAGAAGGGTGGGTTAGTAAATTTGCAGACGACACTAAGGTCGGTGGAGTTGTGGATAGTGACAAAGGATGTTATAGGTTACAGAGAGACATCGATAAGCTGCAGAGCTGGGCTGAGAGGTGGAAAATGGAGTTTAATGCGGACAAGTGTGAGGTGATTCACTTTGGTCAGAGTAACCGGAATGCAAAGTACTGGGCTAATGCTAAGATTCTTGGTAGTGTAGATGAGCAAAGAGATCTCTGTGTCCAGGTACACAGATCCTTAAAAGTTGCCACCCAGGTTGACAGGGTTTTTAGGAAGGCATACAGTGTTTTAGCTTTAATTAATAGAGGGATCGAGTTCCGGAACCATGAGGTTATGCTACAGCTGTACAAAACTCTGGTGCGGTGCACTTGGAGTACTGTGTACAGTTCTGGTTACCGCATTATAAGAAGGATGTGGAAGCTTTGGAAAGGGTGCAGAGGAGATTTACTAAGATGTTGTCTGGTATGGAGGGAAGGTCTTACGAGAAAAGGCTGAGGGACTTGAGGCTGTTTTTGTTAGAAGGAAGAAGGTTGAGAGATGACTTAATAGAGACATACAAGATAATCAGAGGGTTAGATAGGGTGGACAGGGAGAGCCTTTTTCCAAGAATGGTGACGGTGAACACGAGGGGGCGTAGCTTTAAATTGAGGGGTGATAGATATTGGACAGATGTCAGAGGTAGTTTCTTTACTCCGAGTAGTAAGGGTATGGAATGCTTTGCCTGCAACGGTAGTAGGTTCGCCAACTTTAGGTAGATTAAAGTCATCATTGGACAATCATATGGACGCACATGGAATTGTGTGGTTAGATGGGCTTCAGATTGGTATGACAGGACGGCGCAACATCGAGGATCGAAAGGCCTGTCCAGCACTGTTATGTTCTATGTTCTTAAATCTGTCAAAGTATTAATACTGTTTCCTTCTCCAAAGATCGCTCTCAGCACCAGGACATGCTGTAGCAGTGATGGGTGTTGACTTTACTCTACGATACTTCTATAAGGTTCTTTTGGATTTGTTACCCATCTGCAATCAAGATGGAGGCAACAAAATCAGGTAGCTCAGGTGTTCTGCAATTTAATAAGGCACGACTTCCTTTTAAAAATTTACTTAAAATAGTTACTTGTAATTGATCTTTATTTGGCATTGATAAAGACATTTTTTGACAAAGACATTTTATTTGTTTGAATGTGCCATTTAGGTCCCCAGGCATGTATTTTTAATTTCCAGTTCAATGGTAGATGCTGTATATTGCCTTTTCAGACTGGCAAATGCTTTGTTCATGTTTCACTTCAATGTAACTTTTTAAAATGAAAATTGTCTCGGTCTCTTTTTTTTTAATGGTTCAGAACTTGCAAAAAGAAAAGCCTTTTAGATTTAAATGTTACCAATTCAATTGTTTTAAATGATGGAAGCTCTCCTGTACATTTGGCTTTTATTCATTAGATGCTTTATCATGGAGGATAAAGGTTACCTCTTGGCACATCCAACACTGATCGACCCCAAAGGCCATGCTCCAGTGGAGCAACAACATATCACCCACAAGGTAGTAAAATACTATAGTCTGTGTTTAGTTTTTGAGCAATTAATTTTTAATACAGTGCAACATCCTATCAATTGCCAGTGAACCTAGTCAGAACTTGGTCACCTTAGAGGTTGGCTGACTTAGGCTCAATGTTGTTCTAGTAATCTTTAGGTGACACTGTTTTTGTCTTGTTTAAAAAGAAACCAGTCAGTACTATTATTAAACTGTAAATCACTTATGGAAAAGAGAGAAATGAGATTTGTTTGGTATCGTTTTATCTTTAGAATAATATGGTTGGAGGTAGAATTTTGGAATTGATTGGATTCTGTGCTGTAGGCTTGAAAATTCAATCCCAGAATTAGCCGGCTGTAGTTTTAGGTCATTGTTGTTGATTGATCTAGACTGGCTAATAGATGGTCCCAGAGTAGCCTACTGTTAGGCGGCACGGTGGCTCAGTGGTTAGCACTGCAGGCTCACAGCGCCAGGGACCCAGGTTCGAGTCCCACCTCGGGCACCTGTCTGCGTGGAGTTCGCGCATTCTCCCCGTGTCTGCGTGAGTTTCCTCTGGGTGCTCCGGTTTCCTCCCACAGTCCAAAGATGTGCAGGTCTGGTGAATTGGCCATGCTAAATTGCCCATAATGCTAGGTGTGTTAGTCAGGGGTAGGTGTGGGGTTGGGAATGGGTCTGGGTGGGTTACTCTTCGGAGGGTCGGTGTGGACTTGTTGGGCCGAAGGGTCTGTTTCCATACTGTAGGGAATCTAATCTAATCTAATGTTCACTTGGGCTTGACGTTTTTTTGCAGTGACAACAAAAACACCATGACTCAATTCTCTAATTCACTGTTATCTGCTACAATAGCCTGTAACCAATGTGGCTAATTTGAGTTACAACAATGACTAATTGCACGTCCGAATAGAACATTTGAAAAATGAGTAATAAACAGAGTGGTTGACCCTGTGGCGTTGGTGCTTATTTACATGCAGTCTGCTTGAAAACTTTTGTTTGTTTGTTGACAAAACGATAAGACTAGAAGCAGAGCGTGCAAGTATTTTGCTTCTAAAGCAAAGATTTCCTCCCACATTTTGATGGTAAATTTAATAAATCTACACACGAAGCACATCTATCTGTTGTATGTCTTCAACACCACAATGAAATTAGTTCATGTGCCTCCATGGTCGCATTTACTTTATTTTGAATAACCGATCCAGCTGATACAGTGGTCCTAATTGGACAAATGGTGAAAACCATACCAATGTAATGTAATAAGCTATGTGGTTTTAAGCAGCTCAGTTCCAGGAATATCCCTGTGGATAACTGGAGACAATCACTTGAAAAGCCAGTAGTTTGGTTTGGGTTCTTAACATTACAATGAATTACTGCACCTTTTCAAGCAAACAATGCTTGGTAATTCCTTGAGTGACAGACCCTTGAAGAGAGTGAGATGCTCTGGGTTGTGATTCCAACAAGTAGCTTTTTCTTGCTGTTAGAAATATGAATTTGTAGTCATCTCTGTACAACTTTATGACAAAGTCCAAGCTAATTGTTTTTCCATTATTTTTCACGTCAGGAACCTCTTGTGGCTAATGACATCTTAAACCATCCAAATTTTGTGAAGAAAAATCTTTGCAACAGTTTCAGTGATAGGACTGTGCAACGATTCTATAAGTTCAACACCAGCATTGTAGTAAGTCAGCTTTTAAACTCTGCTAAAAATACGACCAAGTGGAGCAATCATTTTCTTTAGACTGATTTTACCACTTGATTGCTATCATAAGTCACACAGCACAGAACTGCAATTTAAAAAAAGTTGTTAAAATTTATCAAATTGAAGTTATTTACTGACTTTTTTTATTCCTGAAAATACTCATTTTGCAATGCAGCTAGTGTTTTCTCTCTTAATTAAAGGGATGTTTTGAATCCTTCTCTTCCTTTTCACTTCCACTGTTCATTTCCTCTCCTAAAGCTTCATAGAACTGTGCCTGAATTAACTATTCTCATCTCATTCCTAAGCCACAGTAATGAATGATGGAGCAAAAGAAACCTACTCATCTGACGTACAGGCTTTCTTCCTACAGTCATGCCAATTAGATCAGAAACTCAGATTTGTGGGCAATGAAGTCTAGAAAAGTCAGCCAGAAATTGAATTGTACCGTGTAAGTGCATCCTGCAGTGGTAAGATTGCAAAGCAGTGGGCTTTCCACCCCTCACTTGGGAGAAAGTCCTGCCCTCAGGAGCTGCTGGGAAGATTGTTGAGCTGCTCGATCACTCCTGGTAGTGTCAAAGCTCAGTTGTAGGCTCGGCCAAATTTTTGTTTTCTCCTGTAGGCCTTCTTTGTATTACAGCTTAATACAGTTCAGCCCATTCAGTCTGCTATAATTCTTTCAAAAAGCAATCCAGTTTGTCTCTCTACCCCGTTCTTGCCCACATCCTGCACTGTGCCAGTTGCTATTTTGATAGCTATTATTGAACCTAAATTCAACACCCTGTCATGCAGGCTATGCATTGCAAATCCTACCCACTGATTGGGTGAAATGTGCCTTTTTTTTTTAAGTTTGATGCTTTCTTTACCTTTTTTGTTAACCATGGATGTGTGTTTGACGCCTACACCTCCTTCGAATTTTTCTTTCTCAGAGTTAGTGTGCATTCTGAAATAGATGAAAGTGACGACTGCAGATGTTGATCAGAGTCGGGATTAGAGTGGTGGTGGAAAAGCACAGCAGGTCAGGCAGCATCCAAGGAGCAGGAAAATCAACGTTTCAGGCAAAAACCCTTAATCAGGAATGATGATGAAGGGCTTTTGCCTGAAATGTCAATTTTCCTCCTCCTTAGATGCTGCTTGACCTGCTGTGCTTTTCCAGCAACACTCTAATCTTGTCTAGTCTCCAGTATCTGCAGTACCCACTTCCGCCTAGTTGATTTTAATCTTAACTGCGAATCCTCTTGCAAGGGTGCCGACCTTGAAGAAATTCTCCCCTTGACGGGCTTTTGCCCGAAACATCGATTTTGCTGCTCCTTGGATGCTGCCTGACCTGCTGTGCTTTTCCAGCAACACTCTAATCTTGACTCTTCATTCTGAAATAGCTCCTTTAAATGTCTGTCACCGCTCCTCTATTGACCTACCCTTGAACTTAATGTGCCAGTCTGCTTTAGCTAGCTCTGCTTATGTGGTTTCACAGTTGCCATTATCTAAATTTAAAGTACGAAGCTTTGTGACTCAGTCTTCTCCTCAAACTCGACGTATGATTCAATCGTATTGTAATCGACGCTGTAATCATTATTGTGTTGTTAATCAATCCAATTGTTATTGCACAACACCACATTAATGATGCTCAACTTTCTATTGTGCTATTGGAAGAATTTAATTGACTGTTGTAAGCTTTTTGTGTCTTCATGTTGTTCTGTACTACTTTTAATAGGGTGATTTGACCAACCTTGTCCACGGTAGCCATTGTTCAAAGTACCGATTAACCAGGATTCCTGGCACCAATGCATTTCTTGGAATTGTTAACGAAACATGTGATGCACTTGCTTTCTGTGCCTGCAGTATGGTGGACAGACTTTGCCTGAACTGTCACAGGTCAGTGATGTGCTACTTGATAGAAGGCAGCAGTTTGGATACAGGGTACAACATTGCACAAACCATAGCAGTTTATAAATTATAATTTGTGTTCAATAAGTCCTATTACACAAATCTATGTGATGCCTCCTATTGTTTTCAGCTATGACATACATGCTGGCAACAAATGCATACTTTTAAGAGTTCTATGAACATCCACAGTAGAGCTGGTTGGTGTCTGCTCTCCAATATCCACTGGATTGATGGAAATAAGAATAATTGGGTCTTAGGGAATTTCTACAATCACAACTCAAAATTACTTTTGGGCATTGGTAGACTGGAGGTGCACCTAATTTCTGCTCTCTGGATGCTTTCATGTGCTCAATGACATGGAAACCTGCTGGATTCCAGCTCCACTCTAAATTGTGCAAATTGTGGCTCAAATGTAATTGCATTACAGTTCTACTCTGCTTGCTTACTAGACTCTGATTTGTTGGGCTTTCCTAATTTGAATGCTAAAATCTCATCTGCTTATAGACTACCCTCTTTAATAAATGAATGGTACTCCGTGAACTCCTAAGAGGAATAATGAATATTATACCATTTAAAGCTTCTAAGAAGATTAGAGTGCTCCGATACATCGAGTCATAACTATAGAAATAGTACCCATTAAATGAGATCTCTCTCTAAGCTGGCCATTTGATCAGGATGTGAAGCAGGTCTTTTTAATGGTGGAAAGCCAAGGAGAGGTGCATTGTCAATTGATTTTTCAATAATATGTCTGTTCAAAAATAAAAATTGAGAACCTGAGAATTTTGTTCTTTTGCAATGAACTTTTATTTGCAGTTAATAACTGTTGTCTTGTTTTGTCCAGGATGGAACAGAATGAGTGTGAGTGCCCATGTGAATGCCCCCTGGAGGTGAATGAATGTACTGGCAACTTGACCAATGCAGAAAGCAGGCAAGACATATCCCAATTTTTCTTTGTGTAGTTGACCTGGTAATATACTTGAGTCATAGGATGGGCTACCAACATACCAGGCAGCTACTGAGATTTGAGAATAAATCCTTAGCAAGAAATCAATGCTTTGAGAGATTGGAGAAATACGATATGCTGAGTAATTTTTCTGAAGTAAATATGTCAGCACATGCTCCTATGTAAGTAATGTATTTTTTTAAAAATTAAAATAGAAATCCTAGTTGTGAAGTGCATCAGGAGCCACTGACCCTCGCTGCCTTTGACCCCAGTCTACAGGAAAGCCTCCCTCAGTGCATTAACACCAGATGCAGCCAAAGGACATCGAGCGGGTAATGTTACAATGTCTGAATCCCTGAGCCTGGAGATGTGTGAGACAATCATTTTTCTCTTTTTAACAAAAGGTGTTAGAAAATGGATGTGTTGTTTTATGCTTGACCACCAGATAATTTGAAATCCAGGAATCATTTTCCAAGTAAATAGAATTATAATCAAAATTTTTTAAATTAACTTTGTCTTTTGGTGAAGGTTTTTTTGTTTTAAATAGTCTCATTTTGGATAAGTTACTGAATCTTGTGAAAGCAAAAAATAGCACCAGTAGCATTTGATGGAATATTCATCTATATTGTTCCTACAAAAGTAAGAGCAACTGCTGATGACGATGCTATAAAATAACCAAGTTGCTGTTGCGCTTCATTAAGACATTAACTGTCCTCAGGCAGAAATACAGTTGAGCAATGCTGCCACTACATCCAGATTGAGTTAATGCAATCCTGGGCTATGAAATGGGGAGAAATTAGCATGGTTTCATTCTTCTGCTGGTCCCATGGGAACTTTTGTGGAAGATGCATTGACAGTGGAGTAGAACAAAATTAGCTCAACTATGATATTCCCACCATCAAACTGCTTAGAAGTACTCACCTATGTCAAGCTCACTCAAGTAAGATATCGGGGCTGTTTAATGTTTTTGAACTCATTATTCAGGAAGAATTAATAAAGACTGATCCCTTTCTTTGTATTTCAGAGATTGTTTTGGGGTTTTAGATTGTGAATGGTGTATGGTGGATAGTGATGGAAAAACCCATTTGGCTGAACCATACTGTGCTTCCCAGAAAGAATGCTTTGGAGGTATTGTGGGAGCCAAGAGTCCATATATAGATGACCTGCCTGCTCTGGGTAAGCGTAACCCAATGAAATGTAAGGATGGTGAACTGGTGTAAAAAAAAAGAACACAATTACTCACTTATTTTGTGAATTGTATGCCGTCTCTGAAGTATCCAGTCAAATCTGTAGGAATTCATTCTACGCCAATATGAATATATTATAAAAAGCGCTGCAGGCCAGGCAGCATCCAAGGAGCAGGAGAATTGATGTTTCGGGCATAAGCCCTTCTTCAGGAATGAAGCTGGTATGCCAAGCGGGCTGAGATAAAAGGTTGGGGGGAGTGGGGGAGTTTGGGGGAGGGGCGCTGGGAATACGATAGGTGGAAGGAGGTGAGGGTGATAGGCCGGAGGGGGGGGGGGGGGGCGGAGAGATCGGGAAGAAGATTGCAGGTCAAGAGGGAGGAAAAGCGTCTCATCTTCCGCCTAGGAACCCTCCAACCACATGGGATAAATGTAGGTTTCTCCAGCTTCCTCATTTCCCCTCTCCCCATACAACCACCCCCCCCCCCCCCCCCCCCCCCCACCTTTTTATCTCCATCCCAACCCCTGGATTCAGCACCACCCTCTTGACCTGCAATCATCATCCCGACCTCTCCATCCCCACCCCCTCTCCGGCCTATCACCCTCACCCTCACCTCCTTCCACCTATCGTATTCCCAGCGCCCTCCCCCAAATTCCACCCCCCCCCCCCCCAATCTTTTATCTCAGTCCGCTTGGCACACCAGCCTCATTCCTGAAGAAGGGCTTATGCCCAAAATGTCGATTCGAATGCTGCCTGGCCAGCTGCGCTTTTCCAGCACCACACTTTTTAATCTGATCTCCAGCATCTGCAGTCCTCACTTTCTCCTATATTTTAAAAAGCATGTAACACTGAATGCTAACGTTCAGATAATAATTGATGATTGCCTTTTTAAGAATTAGACTGTCCATTGAAAGAACAAGCATTTCATTTATGGGAGAACAGTTATCCCAGTGTGACTTCCATGGGACAGGTCCCTGAACTAATTCCTGTAGTTTAAAACTAAAGTGTCACAGTTTATTCAGTTGAATCAAATTGCAGTAGTGACTCCTTTTTGATTTTAATACACACATATGCTTCACACATTTGCTTGCAAAAATTCTTGCTTTCAAATAAAATAGGTAATTAAAATGTTAAATTAATTAAACATGCCTTTTAAAACTTTTTTCACCTTTCTTAACATGAAAGTGGTTTTCATATCCATTATTGTTTCTTTTCCTTAACTCACTTGTATGGCTACATTTTTAAAATCTCAGTTTGTTAGCTATTGTGATCTCGAGGCTGAGTTCTAATTAATTGGCAAGCCATTTCAGTCTGGAGTGTATCACAACCCAGTTGACATATGTACAACTTGTTAATCTTTGCTGAAGCCTTTGTTCTTCCCAGCGAGTAGAGCTGGTACAACTGCTAGTCTCACAGGATTTAAATTTAATCTTATAATTCTGAAGACAGGTAATTGGCGGAGGTTGTTTCCTGTTTAGGCACCCTATACAGGAAGATTAAGCTATTATTTCACATCCAAGTGGTGAAGTTGTTCAAAAGCTCCCAAGATTTATTGAAAGCAGAGCCATTCAAACCTTTGAACAAAATTACAGATCTATCAGGCACTATACAATGTCAACAACATCACCTGGATATGCAAACTCACCTGTCTGCACTGTGGCATTAGAATCTGCCTCCTCCAAACTTACACCCAAACCTTACGTGAATGGAATACCACAGTCGTGTGCTGGAAAAGTACAGTCTTTCAATATCTTCCAAGCAGGAGCAAACATAAATCCACTTAGCCCATCTGACTAAAGTGTGATGGAATTTCTTTTAGAATCCCTACCGTGTGGAAACAGACCCTTCGGCCCAACAAGTCCACACCGCCTCCAAAGAGTATCCCACCCAAACCCATGCCCCATTATTCTATATTTTCCCCTAACCTAGAAATCCCTGAACACTATGGGCAATTTAGCATGGCCAATTCACCTAGCCTGCACATCTTTGGATTGTGGGAGGAAACCGGAGCACCCGGGGGAAACCCACGCAGACACGAGGAGAATGTGGAAATTCCACACAGGCAGTCGCCTGAGGGTGGAATCAATCCCGGGTTCCTGGTGCTGTGAGGCAGCAGTGCTAACCACTGAGCCACTGTGCTGCCCCGGTGTGTATAACCTCGTTGGGATCTTGTGATCCGCCTAGTCATATATTCCATTTTATATGGTGGATATGCACTTTGCCACCCAAACAATTTGGACATTCTAGCATGTAGCTCTGCCCTATAAAATCTCTCACTTCCTGTGCCTGACTCATGGAAGGAAAGAAATTATAAATTTGATGATCGCTCCTGCCCACTGCCGTCAGCTAGCCTGAATATTGCATGTCAAGAGAAAGCTCAAATGCTAAAATCCCCTAAACATTGATCTAGCAATAAGCACAGCAACAAATTACCATTTTCTACAATTAATCTCCAGGACAGGCTGTAGTCTAGTTTATAATGTTTGCAGTCTAGTGACCAGGTACACTGTACCTTGCTTTATTATGTTTAATATGCAACAAATGAACTGTTCTTTTTATTTAAGCTTGTTTAACATTGGTGATTTCAATTTCCTTTGTTATTATTTGTCCTTAATAGCAATTGTTCCACAATCACCAGCCACCCTCCTGTGTTACAGTTAAAATGAGCTGCATTTTCCCTTCCCATGAGGGCAAGGATGAATGTGGGTGCACTTTGAAAACAGTGTCTCAGAGGCCTCCAGTGTCAGCTTTCCAACACTTTCCTGACATGTTTTAAAGGGAGGATGGGGTTGGAGGGAGCTGACAACCCTTGAGCAGGCTAATTGAAGAGGTTGTTGAAGGGCTGGGGAGGGATGTAATCAACTTTTCAGAGGTAAGAAATGGAAAGGTGCCCAGTCTGTGACACCTTACTGCACAGCAGTCAGGCAATCCTAACCCTAACTCTGTCAAAGGAGCTGTCATTTATTGCAATTGCTGATTTTAAAATCTTGAAATAAAAGTGTAGTCAAATTGAGACACTCCCATAGTGACACAAAGCTCTCATTTTTTTCAGCAGAGTGAAATAAGTACAACTTGAGTTGGCTTTGAGGCTTTGGTCCTGTGCTTCCCTTACTGCTCCATTCCTCAAGGCAACAGCAAGCAAAGAGATGGCTGCCATTTTCCATTGAAACTCCTGCTTCAGGAAAGCTCCTGTCTCCATAGAGCACTTGGCACCTCCACCTTGGCATTGAATGTGCCTCTGGCTCGATTAGATTAGATTAGATTACATTACAGTGTGGAAACAGGCCCTTCGGCCCAGCAAGTCCACACCGACCCACCGAAGCGCAACCCACCCATACCCCTACATTTACCCCATACCTAACACTACAGGCAATTTAGCATGGCCAATTCACCTGACCTGCACATCTTTGGACTGTGGGAGGAAACCAGAGCACCCGGAGGAAACCCACGCAGACACGGGGAGAACGTGCAAACTCCACACAGTCAGTCGCCTGAGGCGGGGATTGAACCCGGGTCTCTGGCGCTGTGAGGCAGCAGTGCTAACCACTGTGCCACCGTGCCGCCCATAACGCCTTGGCATTTTTGAGTTAAATTCCACCATTGATACTGATTCGGTGTGGGCTGTGTTTTGGAAATGATCTGAAAACATCTGGCTCCTGAGCCTAGTTTAAAATTATAGCCCCATGAACCTGAACAGCAATTATCAAATCTTATTGGCAGCCAAGGGAACAGCACTGTTGACATCTGCCAGTCAGGGCTCAGTTCAGTATTCCTCCAGCCACAGTGAAAGCTTGGAAGCCTGACTGCATTCTTCAGGTTGTAGTTCTCCAAGTCCATCTCCATCCCTTTTTGCTAATCTGGACAAAGCATTAATGTTCTGGGATGTCGCTTCTCCTTGGATGCCCCGAGCATTGTTTCACCTTCATGGAACAAAAGGTGACATTTTCTCTGCGGAAATGGACTACCAGTTCTGGATTCAAGCTCAGTGGAGTGTTATTTCGAAGCGGCTATGTGAATGTATGCTTTTATTACTGATATTGAGTCAAATAATCTGTTCATAACTTATCACTTTTCTGATTATAGGAGATGAGGTCATAGCATTGAATATGATCAAAAGTGCCCCAGTTGGACCTGTGGCTGGTGGGATCATGGGGTGCATCATGGTCCTTGTTCTGGCTGTGTATGCTTACCGACACCAGATCCATCGGAGAAGCCACCAGCACATGTCCCCTCTCGCTGCACAAGGTAAGGACAATAACTGACCGTTCCAGAATTTTGAAGAAAAAGCGTTTACGATAAGATACAGGAAGTAGCAACCTCTAGAGAATATAGCTTGACAAATATAAACTTCAGTTAGGAATGTTTGATATAGGATGTAGGATGAAATGATTTTTGCTAGAAAAGGAGGAGCAGGCTCTTTTCTTAGCTTGTGCAACTCAGTACAGTGTTCCATCCATCATCGTTAAGGAATGTTGGAATTCAGTTGTTCCCTGATAGTAATAGAACTACCTGGTAAGCCACTGAATCATCTGGAGCAAGAAATTTATGAGCTGACTGTTAGTAAGGTCAGGACAATGGGAAAGCAGCTCTGTCAGTTAGTGTAGCAATAAGATTGCCTGGTTATTCGCTTGAACTAATTCCCATGAATTCTTCCATTTCATTGTTTGTGTTATGATATCTCTAATGCTCTTTAGATTGAGCACAGCTCCCAGAATGCATTTAATGTGGCAAAACAATTTGCTCGCTGAAAGAAGTCCTCCTTGTAAATAGAAGTAAAATATCGATAGGAAAATGTTGCATGAAAATATACTCAAAAATAGTAATTTCATCTGAATTCTCTTTCTTAAAATAAAGAGATGTCTGTGCGAATGTCCAACCTAGAAAATGATCGAGACGAGAGGGATGAAGACAGTCACGAAGACCGAGGCATCAGTAAGTGTTAATAACTGTTGTGGGAAAAAGAGAAAATTATGATTTCTTAAAATCTTTTATTTTCAGTGAAAATGCCTCAGTCACAGATCATAGTGGTTCTGAATTCCCTTTGAAAGGACATCAAGAGCAAGTTTCCTTTTCCCTTTATTAGATCAGATTGAATTTTCAACATGGTGAGGGTGTTGCTTTCAGTCGATAGGGAGAAGCTGTAAAAGGATCAAGAATATGGGGCACAGATTTAAAATGATTTGCAAAAGAAGCAAATGTGATGTGAGAAAAAAATATTTTCACGAGTGGTTAGGGTGTGGAATGCAGTGCCTTGAAGTGTGGTGGAGGGAGAATCAATTGAGGCATTCAAAAAGACATTGCTTCTATCCAAATAATTATCCAATGTGCAAGGGTATGGGGAAAAGCCAGGAAAAGGGCTGTAAGTCATGATGCTCATTTGAGAGTGAGTGCCGATACAGAGGACTGAATGGTCTCCTGCACCACAATCTTTGTGATTGTGTTGTGCAGAAGATGGAAAGAAAATTCAGTCACAAAATGAAAGAGCACTGCTCAGTGCTTCTGAAGACTGTCCTACCCATTTGGATACTGAATCTAAAGAGCAGACAGATCCAAGGTTGTGTGCCTAATCAGAGCTGGTTTAGTTTTATTCAGCTGAGAATCTAAGAGAAAGCCAAGGCAACCATGAGGGGGGAGCCAATCACGCTAGGGCCTGTGCCTGATAGGAACAGATATCTGTTTGGGTTTTCCATGATAAAATAGTTTAGGTACAGTCACAAAGAGAAATTAAGTACTCTTGCATGGAACTGAGCAGACTCAGTTCTGGCTAGTGATATATTATCTGATCTCCGCTGTGCTAATGGTCGTGTTGGTGCAATTGAGCTCTATTTCTAGCTAGATATCAGCTGGAAACTCTGTCCTGATTGGCCCAGGTTTGCAATAATAATAGTGAATCACAGCTATCACTGCTCACCTGTATTAAGTAGTAAATCAGTCTGCAACATCCATATGGGTGCAGTTAAATCCAGAAATCAGGCATTTGCTGTCTGATTTACCCTCATGCCCCAAAAATCTCGCTCTGCTGAGGGACACAGTATTCATGTACACAAACATATCAGAAAATGTTTGGAATTTTTTGTTCAATTGTAATGAAGTTTTAATACTGCTTTAATTCTTACTACCAAGCAATTTTTCTGACGCAGAAAATTTGCTTTTAAAAATACGGAATCTTGTTCCTGTTTTTAATGTTTAACATATGTAAAATTAATTTTATTAATTTTCCTTTCAATCTCATCTCTTTTGCTTAATCCTATTTTTCCTCTCTTGTTGTTTCACGTTTTGGCACAATTTTGCATTGTATTAAATATTCTAGCATACATTTCTTGGTTTAGACCCTGCATATTTTTCAGTCTTATTGGATGGAGAGGCATACATTTGTCTCCATGACTCTGTCCACATAGATGCTTGATCTCTTGTAGATGTCACTGCTTTAAAGTAATCTCTAATAGTTGCCACACAGGGCTCACTATTTGCTGTGACATCTGTTGGACAGTGAACATCACTTGTGTCACTGACTGTGAAATTTGGGCCAATATTTATGTTTTGATTTCTCAAAATCAGTGCTGCTTAAACTAAAGCCCCAGATAAATGACTTTAAAACAGCCATCTTTTAAAGCCAATAAACATTTTTAAGCCAATAATTACTGAAATACAGAACCTATATAGTCCTAAGGAAGGGTCACTCGACCTGAAACGTTAACTCTAATTTCTTTCTGCAGATACTGCCAGAGCTGCTGAGCTTTTCCAGCAATTTCTATTTTTATTTATGACTTACAGAATCCAGAGTTCTTTCAATCTTTATCTATATAGTACTTCCTCCCATCTTTGAAAATCTAACTTTTAAAAGTAATCCCTAAAAGAAAAACTGCAATGTTGAATAACTGTATAAGAAAAGGAATGAAATACAGAAAATGCAGTTTGATAAACAAGTGATGGGGATAAATGGAGGAAAGCTGCAAAGAAAATGAGTAAAGAAAGATTAGTCTGAATGTATAGTTCTATTCCTCCCCTTTTATTAGAATCAAGGCCTTGTGTTGCCACTGTGCTGGTTGCTGAATCTTTGATGCATTATGTGCCACTGTCCTTTGCCTTCAGGGGCACTGGCTGCTGGGGCTGGAACTGCACTGAGTGGAAGTATCCACTGCCTTAGAATCTGGTGAGTGAATGCCTGACCATCACCACCTCCAATCAATACTAAATAAAAACCGAAAGAACTGTGGATGCTGGAAATCAGAAACAAAATCAGAAATTACTGGAAAAGTTCAGCAGGTCTGGCAGCATCTGTGGAGAGAAGTCAGAGTTAATGTTTCGGATCCAGTGACCTTTCCTCAGAACAGTTCTGAAGAAGGGTCACTGAACCTGAAACGTTAACTCTGATTTCACAGATGCTGCCAGACTTGCTGAACTTTTCCAACAATTTCTGGTTTGGTTCCTCCTACAGTCACATTTGCCAGTTCATTTTATTTTGTTCTTCCTTCCCTCCCCCCTCCTCAACTCCAAACAGCATATAAGTTTGAAATTTAAGCTTTTCTTATTTAGAAATATATGTTGAGGAGAGAAAGTAATTGCCTGCACTTCATAATATTTTATTTATTTTGAATAGTCAGTAACACAAGATTTATAGCGGCTGTGATAGAACGACATGCACATAGTCCAGAACGCAGGCGCCGCTACTGGGGAAGATCAGGAACAGAGAGCGATCACGGTAAGATCAGTGACCTTATATTTCACTTGACAGAGAAAATAAAAGCTCATTCATTTCTTGATGGTGTTGAACATTTCAGGAGTTAAAAATGATCCTGCTTCTGTCTGAAGGGAAGAGGTCCATCTGTATGTGCTATGATTGATGTTGAACTCCAGTCAAAACTGGAAATAAATTATCTTCAAATGCATGAAAAAGACCTCCAGAAAAATCCATGAGAGATAAACATCTCTTGTACTGCTGTTTCTTTATTTTAACACCTCACCATTTTTTTGGTAATACTTTGCTAAAAATACACTGTGGAGACTTTTGTTTATATAATGCAGCAACACTGTCCAGAGTCCCCTTGAATAGGAGCTGTTGTAATAGCATGAGTTTGACAGCTTTTAGATTTCTAAGCTAGTTTTTTAACGAATGTTTAAGAAACCTATGCTTAAAATATACAAATATTTTGAGATATTGTTTGAGTTAGAGAAGAGAGACTTGGTAATTGTTTTGCTGATTTAAGTAGGAAATGCACAATTTAGGTGGTTTATTTAATGAGCAGTTTACAATGATTTTGGTGAATTTGAGCCCATATTCTGCTGGTGTTAGTTTTTATGCATTTGACAGCTATAATTCTTCAACTTCAGGACTCTCATTTTCCTTACCTAAAAGACTAATGACTCCAGTGCAGTGTTGGGCCTTCTGGTCTGTGTGACTGTATATATCACAACACAACACATACTGAGCCACCAAGAGAGCTAAGTGTGCCAACAACAGCTTGTGCTTAAAAGGTTTTTACAATAGTAGTGTAGCCGCAAAAGTGGACAAAACCTGACTAAGCCAAAGGTGATCAAAAGCTTTGTCAAAGCAGAAGGTTTTAAGCAGGAAGGCAAAGGCAAAGTGACCTAGACATGTAAAGAAAGAATTCTAAATCTTGGATTGTAGACAGCTGCAGACACAACCACCAGGAGTGAAAGAAATGAAGAATAAACTAAAGACTATTCGAAGAAATGCAAACTTTTTGGAAATGTACAGGGCTGGCAAGTAGGGATAGAGCCATAAAGGGGTATAAATTTAACAAAGAGCATCTGAAACTGAGATGCATGGGAATTGGAAGTCAGGGTGGGTCAGCAAACACAGGTGGTAAATGACTGGGATTTGGTGTGAGTTCAGATTTAGTCAACTGAGCTTTGGAGGATCTTAAGTTTATGGAGAGTTGGGTGGGAGGCACTGGAACAAGTTTAAAATCATAAGTTTGCATGTAATAAAGGGGTGATTAAGAGAGAACAGCAAATGGATTGAGTGAAGATAGGTGATCCAGGCGGTAAGAAATGCATGGTCATGTGAAGAATTGACTCAGAATCTCAGTTTGGGGTCAAAAAAAGGATGCCAAGAATGTGAACTTACCAAAACAAAAAAAAAACAGGAAATTGCTGGAGAAACTCAGCAGGTCTGGCAACAACTGTGTTTCGTACGTATACTCAGACTTTTATACCTCCTGCCTGATGGATGAGAGTATAACCAGGGTGGGAGAGGTCTTTGGTTGCTTTCCAGAGGCAGCGGTAAGTATAAATGGAGTTAATGGATGGAAGGCTGGTTTGCATGCTGGACCAGGCTGTGTTCACAACTCTATAGTTTCTTGGTGTCTTGGGATGAGCAATTGCCATACTGCACTGTGATGCATCGAGATAGGATGCTTTCTGTGGTACATCTATAAAAATTGTGGTTGTTATTGAGGAAATGCCAGATTTGCTTAGCCTCATGAGGAAGTAGAGGCAAGGTTATGCTTTCTTGACAGTCACATTGACCTGCGTGGACCAGGACAGAGTGTTGGTGATCATCACTCCCAGGAACTTGACACTCTCGACCATCTCCATCTCAGCACCATTGATGCAGACAGGGGCATGCCCTCCACCCATCTTCCTGAAGTCAATGACCAGCTCCTCCTCTTGATAGAGAGATTGCTGTTTTTTACACCACACCACTCAGCACTCAATCGCTTTCCTGTATTCTGTCTTGTAGATCAGATCTCAAATAATAACAACAACACTGGTGTTGTCAGCAAACCTGTAAATGGAGTTTGACCACGCAGTCATGAGTGTATAACAAGTATAATAGGGGGCTGAGTATGTAGCCTTGTGGGACACTAGTATTGTGGATTATGGTGGAGTAGGTAGTGTTGCCTATTCTTACTGATTGTGGTCTATGGGTCTGGAAGTCCAGGATCCAGTTACAGAGAGCCAAGACCTAGGTCTCAAAATTTAGAGATGAGTTTGGTTGGAATTATAATGTTGAAGGTGGAGCTGTAGTCAATAAGGAGACGCCTGATGTAGGTATCCGTTGTTATCCAGATGTTTCAGGGATGAGTGTAGGGCCAAGGCCAGGGTGTTTGCCGTAGACCTGTTGCACCAGTAGGTAAATTGCAAGGACCAAGGCAATTTGGTAGGTTGGAGATGATGTGAGCCATGACTAACCTCTCAAAGCACTTAACTATGGAGGTCAGAGCCACCAAGTGGTAGTCATTGCAGCATGCTGCATGATTTTTCTTTGGCACCAAGATGATAGTGGACCACTTGAATCAAGTGGGCACTTCAGATCATAGTAAGGCGAGGTTAAAGATGTCTGCGAGTACTTCAGTCAGCTTGTCCTGGTCAGTCGATTTCCGTGGGTTCACTTTCAAGAAGGCCGTTCTCATGTTTGCAGCAGTGCAGAATACAGGTGCATCCAAGGCTATTGGGATCGGTGACGTTTCACTGATCTTCTGTTCAAAGCCAGCATATAATACATTGAGCTCCTCAGGTAGGAATGTATTGTTGCCCACAATTCTGTTCGACTTTGCTTTGTAGCCTTTGTAGGCAGATGCTCAACCAGAGCAACAGGGAGTTTAATGGGTCACCCTGTATGGAGGGACTTACACCAGGGTAGTGGCCTGACAGCTCAAGCCAGTTTATTTTAACCAAATTGAAATAGTCTTGAAGAGTGCCCAAGGTTTCAGGTCCTTACCACAGCTACCCTCGAGTGAACAGCCGGTGTGCATATGACCAGTTTGGAAAGTAGTGCTAGCAGGCACACATTTGATCAAAGCAATGTTGGATCCAGAAATGGACACAACCAGCTGTTGAGTAAATTCTGCAAAGATTGTGTTTCTCAAGGTGGATGAGAAGTGGTGGGAATTAGGGAACGTAGTACCAACGTGGTACTGAGCCACAAAGACTGTTGAGTATACCCCGATCTGTGCCCAGTTCTCTTAATTCTATTAAAATGCACGACAGTTGGCTTCCCTTTCCTGTGATCCCTGTTGGAAAGTGCACTAGAGCTTTGATGGCTTCAGTGATCAATAAGCCTGCTGATGTTCATTATACAGGTAAATGGACAATGTTGTACCAGTTCCCTTGCTGCAACATTTAGTTGTACAGGTTATTACTTCTGAACCCTAAAACTTTCAAAGAAGGACTTACCACTCACTGTGGTGTTTGTAGAGTGAGGTAGAGATTAGAGATGATTTACAGTTAAGCAGTTTATAAATAAAAAGAGAGTTTGTTGGTTATTGAAATAAAACAACATAATTGCAATTTTAGTAAATTGAAATGGATGCAGATGAATGACATGCTTCAAAAGAAGTAATTTTGTAAATTTGCACTTATTGGCAGGATATAGTACCATGAGCCCTCAGGAGGACAGTGAGAATCCACCATGCAATAATGACCCGTTAACAGCTGGGGTGGATGTCGGGAACCATGAAGAAGATTTAGAGTTGGACACTCCACCTCAGACTGCTGCTTTGCTGAGTCATAAGTTTCACCATTACCGCCTACACCACCATCCGTCTCTCCACCACAGCCATCACCTACAAGCAGCAGTTACAGTCCACACAGTAGATGCAGAATGCTGAACCACTTGTGCTCCCCATTCACCAGAAACTACAACTGCAAAATTACAAGCACTCTTTTTGCATCATTAGTCTTCGAGTCAGATGGTGAAAACTTTTCCTGGATGTCTAAGGAACGCCAAAAACCATCAAAGCAACTCAATGGGAATTGTAAAAGTGTTAACAGCACATCTCAGATTTTTTAAATAAAGGATTATTTTTCTACTATTTATTATTGAACTTCTTAACAGAAACCCACCATAGGAAACAATTTTGTTTAAAAATAACTGACTAGAACATTGATTTGATCCTATCGGTGATAATACAGAAGAGCATATCAATGAAGATTGAATAAAGCTGCATAGGAAGTAATTACAAATTATACCTGAACCTTGAAGAAAGTGAAATTTATAAAGGCATGGTCGCATGAGCTCCATAAATTTTTCAGAATAGAGGTATTACTAACTTGTTTGTTTAAGGTCACAATCTTAACCAGTGTCTTGCTTCAGGGTGACTTAAAGATATCAAGAGATGCAGACATGCAAATTTTCCCCCGTGCAGAGGGACCCTGATTTCAATCACACCACTATGGGAACTTGATAGAGGGGAGCTGCTTTTCCACAACAAGGAAAATACATCATTGGGCCAGTTGTTTTAATTTTAATAAGGCTTCTGCTTGGATAGAACCTGGGATAGGCCTGCCTGTTACAGAATTCCCAAGCCATCTTCTTAAAAAGTAGAAGTGGGAGAGTAGAACCAAATCCCAGCATGGTCCACACTCGCATCTGGGAAAGTTGAGAATGGAGCCCTCGGGGTACATGCATGATTTCTACTCAGGATAACAGGTGAGGACAAAGGCATGGCACAAGTAGCCATTGGGTGATCGGTTTGAGTACTACTGTTCGAAGTAAAGAGCTATAGGATGTCTATAAGCTGCCATTACAAAACGACAATATTACGAGATCAGTCTCCAATGAGATTCAGAATGTTAGTGTTAAATATTTGTGGTGAAGTGGAATGTTTTGAAATATCAAGAATTTTCAATCGACTTCACAGCTCTGAGGTAAAGTTGATCATAGGCAAGCATGACCCGAAGAACAATCAATGCTGCAAATGAGTTTTTTTAAATTAAAGTAATTGTGTGTTCTGTATAGGTTAACTTCTTTAGTGGTCTTTTCTCTTTCAGTCAGATGTGATTTTACACTTAATATAAAAAAAATGCTGCTGATGATTACATGAAGTTTAGGGAAGGGGAGGTAACTCAAAAATACAGTACACACTCTCCATATGGATCTCCCTTAAAGTTTATGAAATTGTGAAATTAAATTTTTTATTTTTATGGTTACAGTTGCTAAAATTTAAAGTGATAATTATTTGTATTCATGCGTTTTTAACTGTAAATTCATATTAAACAATTAAAATCTTAGAAAATAGAGTTTACTCATTGTGAATGATATAGTTCAGTCCTAAAATTAAAGGAATACATGTAAAAGTATTTGGCACTCTTTTGTTTACAAGTTTCTGATACTATGATGTGATCACTACTAGTAACGTGTTATGCTGATAGTTGTAAACCACTTTGCCAAACATTTATTGCAAAGTCTTTGACCCTTTAACTTCGTCAGATTGCTTAAGGAAATATATAACATGCTTGCAAGTATATCCCAGTGATGTTCACTAAACTGCTGAATTCTAAAATACTTACTTCTGGTATGTTTCTTTGTCTTAGAGAGATGTTCCATTCAGATCAAGGACCGTAGCTTTTTGCTGTCACACTGCATCTGTGGTTGATGGCCGAGTATTTTAAATAATGAAAATCACATTTATAACATTTTCTCTTTACTTCACTACATCAAAGAGTTAAGTGTGCAGTTCCTTCCTACTCGGGTGTCTTCTCTCCTCTACCATTCCTGCACTAGGTACTAGATTTTTTACAAAACTATTTCAAAGGGGGCCTGAAATATTGTCTTAGGTTCCCAGGACTAGCAGTTCTGTCCTAGAAACTCATTGAAAAATTGGCGTGTTGCTTGTTTATGTTTTTCGCCATACTTTAGACATAGTTCCTTGCATTGACATGCAGTCAAGAATGAAGTTGATAACTGACCTGCATGTGTGGATTTAATTGTTCAACCCATCTTTAGCCAGAAGAACAATCCATTTTAACTTGTGACCTGGTATTTGAACCAGAAAATTGTCTGGATTGAACTATGGAAATTCTCTTCATTCAGATCACTAAGAAGTTAGAGAACAGAAGTAGGACATTGAGCATTATTTTCTAGTCATTTAAATCGTATCTGGCCTTTTCCCATATCGCATAATACCATTATTATAATGCAGAAAGAGGCTATTCCAGTCCATCATATCTGCACTGCCTCTCCAAAGGGGCATTTCACTTATTGCCATAAATCTGCTTTCTCCCTGTAACTTTTCTCATTTTTGCTTTTCAAATAACAATCTAATTCTTTTCTAAATGCCTGAATTGAACCTGCCTCCACCACATTCTTGACCAGTGCACTCTAGATCTTAATTTACTGGGGAAAGATGTTTTCTCTATTGCTTGTACTCTAAATCTGTACTCTCTTTCTGCTTTTACAATCTTTTCAGAAGTGGGAACAGTTTCTCTTCTGCAAGGAAAACAGCCCTGACTTCTCCAGTGTAATCCCATAATTGAAGATCTTTCTTCCGGGAGTGATCCTCATGAATCTTTTTACTGCTCTCTCTCCAATACCCTTGAATCCTTCCTAAGATGCAGCATCCAGACTGGACACAATACTGAGGCCAAACTAGTGTCTTGTATAAGTTCAACATTATCGCCAAGCTCTTGTACTCTAGCTCTAGTGAAAAAAAAATCTAAGATGCTGCATGACTTTATTAACCACTTCTCAATCTGTCTTGCTACCTTTGGTGACTCATGCAGGTAACATTCAGGTTCATCTGTCCCTGCACCACTTATGAGTTGTGTCCCTTGTATTGTGTCTCTATGTTCTTCCTACCAAGTTGAACCACTTAACATTTCTCCATATTGAACTTTACCTGCTACCTGTATGCCTGTCCACTAACTCTATGAATACATTTAGAAGGTCTGCACTATCTCCTCACAGTTCACAATGTTTCCAAGTTCCATTTTGCCGCACATTTTGAAATTGTGCCCTTCTTTAATATATGTCAAGTTAACCAACAGTTCCATCACTAATCTTGGGAAACTCCACTATAAGCTGCCTCTCCAGCCTGATGAACATCACTGTTTTCTGTGACTCTGTTTCACAACTCTGTATCAAAATGTATTTTGAAAGTCCATGTACACCACATCAATGACATTACTGTCGTAAACTCTGCTACCTTAGCTATGCAGAAGTGAGTACTGCAGATGTTGGAGATTAGAGTCAAAATTAGAGTGGTGCTGGAAAAGTACAGCAAGTTAGGCAGCATCCAAAGAACAGGAAAATCAACGTTTTTGGCAAAAGCCCTTCATTAGGAATGAGGCTGGGAGCCTCGTGGGGTGAAGAGATAAATGGGAGGGGTGGGGCTAGGTTTAGATTATCATCTAAATGGGGAAAGCCCATGGAAATCTGAAGAACAAAGGGACTTGGGAGGCCTAGTTCAGGAGTTTCTCAGGGTTAACCTGCAGATTCAGTTGACAGGAAGGCAAATGCACTGTTAGCGTTCATTTTGAGAGGGCTAGAATACAATTGGAGAGATATGCTGCTGAAGCTGTAAAAGGCTCTAGTCAGACCACATTTGGAATATTGTGAGCTGTTTTGGGCCCCACATTTAAGAAAGGATGTGCTGGCTTGAGTTTTAATAGAATGATCCTGGGGATGAAGGGCCTGTCATGTGAGGAGCGGTTGAGGACTCTGGGTCTGGAGTTGATTAAATTTAGAAGGATGAGGGGGTATCTGACTGAAACTTAGATACTGGATAGAGTGGACGTGGAGATGATATTTCTACGGGTTGGAGAGACGAGGATCTGAAGGCATAGCCTCAGACTGAAGGGATAATCCTTTAGAACTGAGATGAGGAATTTCTTCAGCCAGAAGGTGGTGAATCTGTGGAACTCATTATAGCAGAAGCTGTGGGAGTCAAGTCAAGTGTAATTAAGATAGAAATAGATAGGTTTTTGATGAATAAGGGGAAAAGACAGGAGAATTGGGTTGGGAGATATATCAGCCATGATCGAATGGTGGGGTAGACTCGAAAGGCCAAATTTTGCTTCTATACCTTGTGGTTTATTGCACGGTGATGAACTGACCAACCAGAAGAACTTTTGGTTCTGTTTCTGGAATCAGAATTCCTACAGTGTGGAAGCAGGCCATTCAGCCCCTTGAGTCCATACCTACTCTCGAGAGCATCCCGTACCTCTACCCCACTACCCAAGGCTAACCCATTAGAATTGCATATTACAGGCAATTTAGCAGAGCCAATCCACTTAATCTGCATATCTTTGGACTCTGAGGAAACTAGAGCACTCTGAAGAAAGCCACGCAGATACAGGGAGAATGTGCAAACTCCACACAGTCACCTGAAGCTGGAATTGATCCCAGGTCCCTGGTGCTGTGAGGCAGTAGTACCATGCCACCCATTGATCTGATCTAAACTAACTGATTTCACCTGGGATTTAGCAGGGGCAAAATATTGGTCATGAAATTTTGGCAACACAAGGAAAATCATCCTGTGCTCCAAATCATCTTAATTTCCAGTTACTTGTGCTTTATACCGATCTTGCTTTTGCCTCCATCCCAAAATACAGTACTCATTTTTAGTTTGGTGTTACTTATTTGTACCATTGCTGTATTTTTATGAATTTCTTTTAATTAGTTTGATTCCTAATTTTTCTTTGGTACCTATACTGAAAGCATCTATGCTGTCAAATCGGTGCATCTCTATGCAGCCCCAGGACCTGATCATTCAAAGATGCTGTAGTTCCCATATTGATTTTAAGAGAATGGTGGAGAATATCTAGAACATTGGAGCTAATCACACCACAACACTGCCAACATGCATTTACATAGCATCCAGGGCAGGATTTTCTGCACTCCGCTTTACTAGAGTCAGTGAAAAAGCAGCCTGCCCACTCTTCTCTGCCTCTCTAGACACCCAACATATATTGTGATCAGCTGTTCTTCATGCTCCAGCCTGAACGTCAACTCTCCTGCTCCTCGGATGCTGCCTGACCTGCTGTGATTTTTCAGCAACACACTCTCAACTCTGATCTCCAGCATCTGCAGACCTCACTGTCTCCTATTATGGCAAACCGGCATAATAATGACATGTTCACAATCTGCATCATCGCACCAGATTTAATACATGTGCAGGCAGCACAAGTTCTAATTTCCACACAGAATAAGCTCACCTTAGAGAGTATAAAAATTTCCTACAATGATTCATGGTTTTCTAAAGAGCAATAATTCTTGTACTAACCACATGATTGGCACAGTGGGCACTTTTAACTGTCCTATTTTCCTCCCCTGAGAAACTGATAATAGGTTGTTTCTTGAACTATTGCAAGTATTTTAACATAATTGAATGTCTCAATAAGCCACAACAAAGTGTAGAGTACATCTCTATGACTCTATAGGTGGAGTCAGAAGTGAGTCATGCTGGGTAAAGATGGATGTTTTCCAAATATCATTTGTGTGTCAGTTGATTTCATTCAACAGTCGTAAAGTTTTCTGATAAGGCAATATTTTAATAAATTTCTTTTAAATTTGTTCAAATCACCATGGTTAATTTTGATCTCAGGAGCCATAAATTACCGTTCCAGTAACAGTAGTTCCATTATCTCACCCATGTAAGGCAAATTTACTGAGTGTAAGCTTGGGCTCAAAGGTACATTTTGCTCAGAGTCATAGAGATGTACAGCATGGACACCGACCCTTTGGTCCAATCCGTCCATGCCGACCAGATATCCCAACCCAAGCTAGTCCCACCTGCCAACACCTGGCTCATATCCCTCCAAACCCTTCCTATTCATATACCCATCCAAATGCCTTTTAAATGTTGCAATTGTACCAGCCTTCACCACTTCCTCTGGCAGCTCATTCCATACATGTACCACCCTCTGCGTGAAAACGTTGCCCCATAGGTCTCTTTTATACCATTCCCCTCACACCCTAAACCTATGCCCTCCAGTTCGGGACTCCCTGACCCCAGGGAAAAGACTTTGTCTATTTACCCTATCCATGACCCTCATAATTTTGTAAACCTCTATAAGGTCACCCCTCAGCCTCCGACGCTTCAGGGAAAACAGCCCCAGCCTGTTCAGTCTCTCCCTATAGCTCAAATCCTCCAACCCTGGCAACATCCTTGTAAATCTTGTCTGAACCCTTTCAGGTTTCACAACATCTTTCCGATAGGAAGGAGACCACAATTGCACGCAATATTCCAACAGTGGCCTAACCAATGTCCTGTACAGCCTCAACATGACCTCCCAACCCCCTGTACTCAATACCCTGATCAATAAAGGAAAGCATAAAAACCGCCTTCTTCACTATCTTATCTATCTGCGACTCCACTTTCAAAGAGCTATGAACCTGCACTCCAAGGTCTCTTTGTTCAGCAACACTCCATGGGACCTCTTAGTCCTTCTAAGATTTGTTTTCCCAAAATGCAGCATCTCACATTTATCTGAATTAAACTCCATCTGCTACTTCTCAGCCCATTGGCCCATCTGGTCAAGATCCTGTTGTAATCTGAGGTAACCCTCTTTGCTGTCCACTACACCTCAAATTTTGGTGTCATCTGCAAACTTACTAACTGTACCTCTTATGCTCGCACCCAAATCATTTATATAAATGACAAAAAGTAGAGGACCCAGCACCGATCCATGTGACACTCCACTGGTCACAGGGCTCCAGTCTGAAAAACAACACTCTACCACCATCCTCTATCTGCTACCTTTTGAGCCAGTTCTGTATCCAAATGGCGAGTTCTTCCTGTATTCCATGAGATCTAACCTTGCTAATCAGTCTCCCATGGGGAACCTTGTCGAATGCCTTACTGAAGTCAATATAGATCACATCTATTGCTCTGCCCTCATCAATCCTCTTTGTTACTTCCTCAAAAAACTCAATCCAGTTTGTGAGACATGATTTCCCATGCACAAAGCCATGTCGATTATCCCTAATCAGACTTTGCCTTTCCAAATACATGTACATCCTGTCCCTCAGGATTCCCTCCAACAACTTGCCCACCACTGACATCACGCTCGCTGGTCTATAGTTCCCTGGCTTGTCCTTACCACTCTTCTTAAACGGTGGCACCACGTGAGCCATCTTCTAGTCTTCCGGCACCTCACCTGTGACTATGGATGATACAAATATCTCAGCAAGAGGCCCAGCAATCACTTCTCTAGCTTCCCACAGAGTTCTAGGGTACACCTGATTAGGTCCTGGGGATTTATCCACTTTTATGAGTTTCAAGACATCCAGCACTTCCTCCTCTGTAATCTGGACATTTAGGGGCTTAAGCAATTTGTGACTGTAATTGAGCCAAGATGAAGAGAAGCTGACAACCAATGAAAAGCTTAACCAAAGCCATGCCATTAGGCCACAATTTTGGTGGTTTGTACCGTGTCAGCTGCTTGAAAAACAGCAAACCCTTCGATTTCAGTTGCTAGTGCTGTACTACTTTGGAAAGTTTCATCTGATTTCATTTTAACAGAAGCAGAATGAAAATTGATACATTTTCAATGGGAATTATAAACCACTGAGCCTGAGTAAAATGTCCAAATCTGATCCTGAACTTCTCAGCGAAAGAGAAGCCCTGTGCAGAAGAAACTTACAGCAAACATTTCTAGCTTTATCCTCATGTTACTTTTCGACGGGATTCCAATGCTTCAATGGCCAGCCTCCTGTTTTCAACCCTCAGTAAGTTAGTACTCATCCAAATCTCAGCAATCTGTACACTAAACTGCATTCAGTGGCTTTTCCAATGCAAACATTTTTGTCCAAATGATTGTCTAGACAGGATACAAGAGAGATTCTGGAGTTCCCACATCAAAGAGGATCCAAAGGGCTGAGATCCCTTGTATTGTTTCCATATTGTGAGCTTTGCCTCTGGCTCAGTTTAACTACTGCTGAAGCCTTCATCTTTTGTTATCTCCAGACCTGACTATTCAACATATTTGGGGCTGGCCTCCGATATTCTACCCTCTGTAAGTTGAGGTAATTCAAAAGCCTGTCTCCTTATTCAGTACCAATCACCTGTTGTTCCTATGTCATTGAACTAAACTGGCTTCTACTTAAGAAATACCTTGATTTTGAAATTTTTATCCTTGCTTTCACATCTCTCTATGATCTCAACTCACAATAATTCTTAATCTTCTCTAGTCATGTAACCTGCTGCAATATCTGAACTCATCTCATTCAGACCTCTTGAACATCTGTAACTTTAATTACTCCAATTGATGGTTGTGGCTTCAGCTGCCTGAGCTACTGAAGTCCCTCCCAAAATCTCTCTACCTCCCTTCCTTCAAGACATCATTAAACCCAACTCATTAATCAACCCTAATATTTTATTATGTGGATTGATGCTTTATAACATTTCTGTGAAGTGCCTAGAGATGCTTTACTCTGTTAAAGGCACCATAAAATGTTACTGTAGTAATTTCAGCATGTTTAAAAAATTCTCATAAATGGCATTTATGGCTCAACTGAGTGGAGGAGAAAGTGATGGCTGGGAACAAATTCAAGAGATAAAATGATGACTTAGTTCATTTTATGGCAGCAGTTACAGATTGTTGGGCTTGTCCAGAAATGGAATAACTTGATTGAGCGTTCCCTAGAACTTGTTGGTTTATTGTTGTGTTCCCATCTGTCAAGTGAATAGAAGAATGTTTTGATTGTTTTGTGTTAAGTGGTGGAAATATGTGAATCGAGCAATATATTTACTGAATACATTGTCATATAAGCTCATCATTTTCCTCTACATTATCACTTTGAGTTGTGACATGCCACAGATGCAGTTTATATGTGATATTTACAAGAGAAAAAATTGATTTACTTTATCTTATAGTTTTCCATCAAAGTTGTCACTTTATCTGATGTTAAGTTCACCAAACCATGCAGAACAGACTACAAGAAAATAGAAACGCCCATGACTAATGAATTGGGCTAACACCATTTTTGTGCATTTGTGATAGGGTATATTCATGCTTCCCTTGCCTGAATGGTGTGACTGGAGCTTTCTGGATATTGGTTGAAACTTGCAATTACCGGTAAGAGAGGAATACTACAAGGGAGGGCAGGAGTTAGGGGAGTTGCCAAATTCTTGCCAAAACAGTATTACAAGAAGGACTAAATCAGCCAATCTTCCTTTTCCTCCTTCGCTCATATTTAAAAATCACTACAATACTCAGCAACTTATGCACCATAGAGTCGTACAGCTTGGAAACAGACCTTTCTGTCCAACTCGTCCATACCGACCAGATATCCTAAGTTAATTTGGCCGATTTGCCAGCACTTGGCTCATATTCCTCTAAACCTTTCCTATTCGTGTACCAATCCAAATGTCTTTTAAAAGTTATAAATGTACCAGCCTCCACCACCTACACTTGACAGCTCATTCCATACACGCACCAACCTCTACATGAAAACGTTGCCCCTTACATTCCTTTTATACTTTTGCCCTTTCACCCTAAACCTATGCCCTCTAGTTTTGGACTCCCCTATGTAATAGCCTTACACCAAGGACTTACATAGTTCCTCTGTCCCTGAACAAGTTTTGTAACTGTGCCATAAATCCACAGTAACGACCAACAGTGTAGTTTGCAAAATACATCTCAGGAAAAGCTCCCCCTGCAAAAAGAAAAGAAGCCTGCAACATAAAGACCACCTTATTGAGTAGTGAAAAGGGGCTAATTCATTTCTTCTGCAAGAATGTTTTCATTTCAGAAGCTCAGCCACAATATCATCTGATACAGGCAGAAACCTCCAACCACTATTTGTCTTCAAGAAAGCAAGAGAAGATCCTGCAGGCCTGCCACATTTCACACCTTGATGTAAAGACTAGCAAAACGACCTGTTACCTGTTACTCTTTCAGTAATCTAAGTGTGTACTACATCTCTAGAAATAATCTGTGTGCGTGTATGCGCGCTCATGTTTCAGCAGTGGATTTCAGTGCATTTTTATTTTGGGTGATGTGAAAATAATCATTCATCTTTTCCTTTGATTTAAACTAATAAAAAAGCCTGCTTAAGGTTACAGCACTCAAAAATATTTTTTAAAACTCCTTCTCAAAAATAATTCTTGTCAGTTGAGAGGTGAGAGAAAGTAGAGAATTATCCAACATCTCTTCCCATCCATTAAACATGCATTTCACTTGCTTTCAACCTACCTATTCATTTCAAAATACTTCCTTTATCATTTTGCTTTGAATGTTCAGTATCCCCACATCCTTGATCAAGTGACTGTACCATGGTTTTCAATGATTCCTGTTGCTGTGAAAAATTCATATTTACTTGTTCAAATCTGGACCCAAGTATAGTATTTGTGATGGTCCCAAAAGCTTTGTAATTTGTTTGATTCACTTAACGCTGGATTACCAGCAATGTTGTTCTTTGACAATTAGATTGTGTGTGCTGGCAGCCATGAACTGTAATTATGTCACAGCTCTTCTTATCCTCTGGATTCTGCATTTTTTTTCTTCTTTAAAATCAGACACCAAATCATTATTAGGGGTTTCACTTTGATCCTAATATTCCACCACATGTTTGTATTCAAATTTCCAAGCTTTGTGAGGAAAGTCTAACAACCAAACATCACAATTGCGCACCACCTGTGTAAACTTGGGATCACTGTTTCCGTGAGTTAATCTAGCAGTTTTACTTTCCCAGAGATGTAACTTTCTCTCTGCCCACTTTGGTGCAAGCAGTTTGTTCTGTGAAATAAATTCTGTTTTTGCTGTTTTAAGAATTTTTGGTAAAATTATATCAATGATCAGTTTTAAAATGTGATTTACTCCTTTCTGGTCAGCTCACAAACTCTTTAAACTTTTTTTCTTCCTGTATTTCCACTCAGGACAACTTTGTCTCATTCTTTTCTAGCGAATGTGATTAATCACTGCTTCATTTTGAAGTTTAATTTTGTTTGCAGTTCCACAATCCAGTACTGGATGCAGCCAGGTCACTCTGTTTTTCAGTAGTTCTTTCCATTAGCAATTTTTAAAAAAGAATTGTAGCTCAGGTTGATGATATGTATGTAAGTTAGCTTGCTGAGCTGGAAGGTTTGTTTTCAGATGTTTTGTCACCATGACTCGGTAACATCATCAGTGAGAGTCTCCAGTGAAGCGCTGGTGGAATGTCCCACCTCTCTATTTATAGGTCTTGGTTTCTTGAGGTGATGATGTCATTTCTTTTTTTTTCAAGGGAAGGTAGATTGGATCTAAATCGATGTGTTTTATTGATGGAGTTCCAGTTGGAATGCCATGCCTCTAGGAATTTTCGTGCGTGTTTTTGTTTCGCTTGTCCTAGGATATGTGTATTATCCCAGTCAAAATGGTGTCCATCTTAGTCTGAATAGAAACTAGTGATAGTGGGTCATGTCTTTTGGTGGCTAGTTGGTGTTCATATTCTGGTGGCAAGTTTACTGCTTGTTTGTCTGATTCAGTGCTTTTTACAATTCTTGTTTCTTGCATGGTATCTTGTAAATGACATTAGTTTTGCTTGTTGTACCTAATGGATCCTTTAGGCTCATTAGTTACTGTTTCAGTGTGTTGGTAGGTTTGTGTACCATGATGCCAAGGGGTCTGAGTAGTCTGGAAGTCATTTCTGATATGTCTTTGATGTAAGGTAATGTAGCTATAGTTTTTGGTTGAGTTGTGTCTGCTTGTTTGGATTTGTTTCTGAGGAATCGGCAAGTTGTGTTTATTGGATATCGATTTTTCTTGAAAACTTTATATAGGTATTTTTCTTCTGCTGTTTGTAGTTCTTGGGTGCTGCAGTGTGATGTAGCTCGTTGAAATAATGTCTCGATGCACCTGTTTGTGGGTGTTGGGGTGATTGCTTCTGAAGTTAAGTATTTGGTCTGTGTTTGTTTTTCTGTAGGTGCTGGTTTGAAGCTCTCCGTTAACTGTACATTCAACGGTCACGTCTCGGAATGGGAGTCTGTTGTCCTTTTCCGCTTTTGTGGATTTTATGCCTATCAGGATATTGTTGATGGTGTTGTATGTTTCCTCTAATTTGTTCCGTTTTGTGATGACAAAGATGTCATCCACATAACGGACCGAAAGTTTGGTTTGGACAGATGGGAGGGCAGCTTGTTTCATCATTAGGTGTTGAGTACTGTGCTATTTCTTATCACATCTTACTTTCAGATAGCTTTACCTCATCTCCAATTTCCATTAGCATCAGCAGTTTGAATTTCTGACTTTATTGACAGATCTTTAGTTAGAATAGTTATTTTCACAGCAGAATTAGAGCAAGTCATGAAGTTTTGTACTTCCCTCAATTTTGTTAGCACAATTTCAACTTCTGCAGCCTCAACCAGGACCACTGGAAATGGCAAGACATTTTCGCCAACCACATTATTTCCCTATTAAAAATTCTGTACTATGAATGGACAAATTAGGCGTAAGCCCCAGAATTACAAGACTGACAACTAAACCACATTTTAAACTAACTCTATCCAACAGAATGGGTAAACAGCTCCTAACACTACATATTTATTTAGCATATTTCAGGGAGAGTTCCTGTCCCCTGCCACACTCAGCAATTGAACCATGCCGTGGTTTTAAGACTTGCTTGGGTGGAATTTTCTGTGGCTCTGAACAATGTGGCCAGTGGTGAGATAGCTGGGAAAATACAGCAAGAATGGAATATGAGATTCTCGATGTCAAGAAAAAAAATTCCAAAATTGCTCATAAGCTTCACGGCTAGATGAGAAATTCATGAGTGAGCACTGAGGGATCTATTTCATGCATCAACACTTCATCATTACATCTCACCTCAATTCAATGCAGATTGCTATTGCCCAGACAGCAGACAGAAACTAGATAGCTCCAGTTCCCGACGTGAAAAATCTGAATGGTGACCTGCCTTTCCAAATGTATCAGGATATGGTCCGCAGGCAGCAACAGCCTGCACTCTCCGTCCAATAAATCTGGCATTGACCCAGCACCACCCTCACTTAGAAAAGAGTTCACCACTTCAATTCTGCACATGGAGATCACCAACATCATTCATTGCTATACTCCTGACAGGGACATGCACCAATCTCAAGCTTTGGAACATGGTGCATTTCTCTTAGTGCTCACTGAATGTGCTTTCTCAGATGCTTACAGCAGCTGTTCAGACCAGGCTGGCAGTGTCTGGCACTTCTTCACATGCTACAACTGTGAGGAGCTATTGCTGACTTGCAGCATTTAACCTGCTACATAATAGGGGTTTAAATACAGCAGCACTGGCAGGAATGCTGCTAAGCACCAGCAGCATTGAGCATGTTTGCTGTTGCTGAGCACGAGAAAATGTGAGAGTAGCACGATGGAGGCATGGTACATAGGTCATGAGGTGTGCAGTGGAGAATTGCATGAGATAACTCATGAGCTTACAGAAAGAAACCCTCCATGAAGCTAGGCAATTTTAGGAAATTTCACCCTAAGGCTTGCTTTTAAACAAAAAGACTTGAATTAATTCCTACATTCTGTCCCCCTCTAGTGGTGAATAGGTAAACCTTGTCATTGTTTGTATCCACTCAAAGAGGGGCTCTGAAGAGGATCTGGAATTCGTCACAATTTTACTTCTTTTCAGTTTCTAGCATTCAGCCTTTTTCTAAGCTCTTTCCTAAAAGGTGTTAACATGCCAGTACCCAGATGTCAAAATTCACTTCCAGACCATCTCTGTGATTATTCTGAGGAGGATTTGTTTTCTCCCCCAGTCCATTAAAATTCCTACAGTGTGGAAATAGGCAGTTTGGCCCATGAAGTCTGCATTGAAGGGCATCCCAACCTTATCCCCATAACCTCACATTTCCCATGGCTAATTCACCCAGCCTGCACGTCCCTGGACAGCACAGGTGATTTAGCTTGGCCAATCCACCAACCTGAATATCTTTGCAATGTGGGAGGAAGTTAGAGCACCTGGAGGAAACCTACGCAGACACAGGGAGAACATGCAAACTCCATACAGACAGTTGACCGAGACTAGAATTGAACACAAGTCCCTGGCACTATGAGGCAGCAGTGCTCCACCCACTTTGATCTGATCTCCTGTCTCATAAGTTTCTGTTTTGCAAACAATGGCCTGATACTAAAATGCTTATGAGACAACTTATAATTGTCAACCATGATTGCAGCCCCTCGCACCTTGGAGACTGTAGGTTCTCCATGTGAAACCTTATTCCCAAAGAGTAGAAGACTTTTAAACTCTTCTAATAGCATTGCCACTTCAAGGTTTTAAAATTTGGAGATGCAAACTATCGATCAAATACTATTTCATTTCCTCAAGCAAATTCCACAAAAGTGTGACTCTATTTCTCCCTAAATTTTTAAATTCCTGCCTGTAAACCTCTAGCAGTAACTCAGACAGTGAGAACAGCAGCGTTCACTTATCATGATCTTGACATTATGTCTGAAAGAGATGAACACACTTTTAAAGTCTTCGTCAAAATCGAGCCCTGCAATAAAATTGTTCAACTTTCCTTTGGCTGTTCTGTAATACTTTTTCAAAAGATAAAAAATACATTTCAGCTTCTTCCTTCTGGATCTTTAAATATTAGGTGAATGGTCATTGTTAAACCAAAACTGAAATTAAATTTAAGTCATCATCAAGTTTTCCAATCATTCTCTGTTCAGGTAATCAAAGCTTTGCATTATCGAATGCAACTTTTCTCTCGTCCCTTTCTTTCTCATGTTCAAGGGTTTCTTTCCCCATTTTTTTCCTAACATTTCCAGTTCTAATCTTCTGTCTTTATTTCTTCTCTTTGCAATTATGCACTTCCCTTTCTCATGTTCATGATTTTTGCCTTTTTTGAGCTTTTTCAGGCGGCACAGTAGTACAGTGTTAGCACTGCTGCCTCACAGTGCCAGAGACCTGGGTTCAATTCCTGCCTCAGGCGACTGGCTGTGTGGAGTTTGCACATTCTCCCCGTGTCTGCGTGGATTTCCTCCGGGTGTTCCGGTTTCCTCCCACAGTCCAAAAATGTGAGGTTAGGTGAACTGGCCATGCTAAATTGCCCGTAATGTTAGGTGAAGGGGTAAAGTAGGGGAATGGATCTGGGTGGATTGTGCTTCGGCGGGTCGGTGTGTTGTTGGGCTGAAGGGCCTGATTCCACACTGTAAGTAAGTAATCTAATCTTCTGATTAATGTTGTTGAATTCTTGCGATGTAATTGAGTTCCAGTTATGTGAATTTGAGTGGTATCACAGTCATAGAGATGTACAGCACAGAAACAGACCCTTAAGTCCAACTCGTCTATGTCAACCAGATATCCTGAACTAATCTAGTTCCATTTGCTAGCATTTGGCCCATGTCCCTCCAAATGGCTTCCTATTCATATACCGACCCAGATGCCTTTTAAATGTCGTAATTGTACCAGCCTCCACTGTATCCTCTGGCAGCTCATTCCATACACACACTACCCTTTGCATGAAAACATTGCCTCTTAGGTTCCTTTTAAATTTTTCCCCTCTCACCCTAAACCTATGCCCTCGAGTTCTGGACTCCACCCCCCCCCAACCCAGAGAAAAGACCTTGTCTATTTATCCTATCCATGCCCCTCATGATTTTATAAGCCTCTATAAGGTCATCCCTCAGTTTCCGATGCTCCAGGGAAAGCAGTCCCAGTCTATTCAGCCTCTCCCTATAGCTCAAGCCTCCGACCCTGGCAACATCTTTGCAAATCTTTTCTGAACCCTTTCAAGTTTCACAACATCCTTCTGATAGGAAGGAGACCAGAATTGCATGCAATATTCCAAAAGTGGCCTAACCAATATCCTGTACAGTGGCAACATGACCTCCCAACTCCTGTACTCAATCTCTGACCAATAAAGGCAAGCATACCAAACACCTTCAATATCCTATCGACCTGAGACTTCATTTTCATGGAACTATGAACCTGCACGCCAAGGTCTCTTTATTCATCAACACTCCCCAGGACATTACCATAAAGTATATAAGACGGTGGCACAGTGGTTAGCACTGCTGCCTCACAGCGCCAGAGACCCGGGTTCAATTCCTGCCTCAGGCGACTGACTGTGTGGAGTTTGCACGTTCTCCCCGTGTCTGCGTGGGTTTCCTCCGGGTGCTCCGGTTTCCTCCCACAGTCCAAAGATGTGCAGGGTCAGGTGAATTGGCCATACTAAATTGCCCGTAGTGTTAGGTAAGGGGTAAATGTAGGGGTATGGGTGGGTTTCGCTTCGGCGGGTCGGTGTGGACTCGTTGGGCTGAAGGGCCTGTTTCCACATTGTAATCTAATCTAATTGGTCAATGTCCAATCATTCTGCACCTCACCTGTGACGATTGATGATCTAAATATCTTAGCAAGGGGCCCAGCAATCACTTCCCTAGCTTTCCATTGAGTTCTAGGGTACACCTGATCAGGTCCTGTAGATATATCCATGTTTGTGTTTTAAGACATCCAGCACATCCTCCTCTGGAATATGGGCATTTTTTAAAGATGTCACCATTTATTTCCCTACATTCTTTATCTTCCATGTCCTTCTCCATAGTAAACACGGATGCAAAATACTCATTTAGTTTCTCTCCCATCTCCTGCAGCTCCACACAAAGGCCACCTTGCTGATCTTTGAGGGGCCCTATTCTCTTCCTAGTTACCCTTTTGTCCTTAATGTATTTATAAAATCCCTTTGGCTTTTCCTTACCCTATTTGCCAAAGCTATCTCATGTCCCCTTTTTAACCTCCTGATTTCCCTCCTAAGTATAATCCTACTGCCTTTATACTCTTTTAGAGATTCACATGATCTCTGCTGTCTATACCTGACATATGCTTCCTTCTTTTTCTTAACCAAAACCATAATTTCTTTAGTCATCCAGCATTCCCTTCAACTACCAGCCTTTCCTTTTGCCCTAACAGGAACATACTTTCTCTGGACGCTTGTTATCTCATTTTTTAAGGCTTCCCATTTTCCAGCCATCCCTTTACCTACAAACACCTGAACCCAATCAGCTTTTTTTTTGTAAATATTTTTATTGAAAAGAAGAAATTTGAGTTTTTTTTACAAAATAGTGTATCCACTTTACAGTATAATAACAGCACAAATATAAAATTAAGAAAACTAACTACTAATCTACTCCACAAACTACCAAAACACAAAATAAGATATAAGTAAGAAGACTCTTAAAACACCATATCGTATGTTACTAAAAACAAATAAATAAATAAATACGCATTCAAAATAAAATTGTCATAACCAAATCTGTATTTAAACGCATTCTTCCTCCCAGGGGCCCCCCAACTAACAAACGTCATCCTCATGGCTAAACAAAAGCCCTAAACAGTATGTGTGCAGTTCAAAATGGACTGCCATTTTCTATAAAATAATTCTGTTTTTTGGTGTACCATATTCGTGAGGAAGTCCAGGGGAATATATTCCATAATTATCCTATGCCAATTCGAAAGTCCTGGGGACTTTTCCATAACCAACTCACTAAAATGTTTTTCCTCGCACAAAAGGAGAGGATAGTAAATAGTTTTTTTCCCGTATGCATCTAGAGAAGGAAAATTTGAAAAGCCCAAAAGGAGAGACAGTGGGTCCAACCCAATCTCCATTCCCAAAATCTTTGCCAAGGCATTCGCTACACTGTCCCAATATCTACGAATCTTATGGCATGTCCACAAACAATGAGTGAGAGTATCAACTTCTATTTTGTATTTGGGGCACATTGGGATGCTCCTGCCTTGAACTTTGCAAGCTGCTCTTGTGCCATATGAGCCCTATGAAGTATCTTCAATTGAATAGCCTGAGTTTTATTACTGATAGAGATCTTCCTAGCATTTTCACAGATATCCTCCCACATCTCTAAGGAGATTTCCATCCCTAATTCTTGATTCCAGGTTTTATATAACCGTTCCATGTCCTTCGATACCTTATTACCGAGCAAGAGGGTGCACCCATCAGCCGAAGCATGCTCCTTTTCATATCTGATTTGTATGGATTAGTCATCAATGTGGTCTTTTTTTGTATGAGGTCTTGTACTTGAAAATATCGATAAAGGTCCTTGCGAGGCAACCTGAACTTCTGACACAACTGTTCGAAGGACATCATGACCTCCCCATCAAACCGATCTCCTAACCAAGAGATGCCTAGCCAGGATATCAGGAGATCTTCCCAGCATTGGAGGTCCTGCCTTATTTTCTCTAAACAGTGTGTACAATTAACTTTGTGTGGCTGACCAAATACCAGGAAAATAAAAATATCTAAATAGAGAAAACCTCCCAATGACCACCGAAAGGAGAAGCAGGATCCATCCGGAAAATTGGATATGCTGATAAGACCTCCGAGCGGCATGGTCTCTGATTTCATAAAGTTAATTTTGTAACCTGAGAACATACCAAATACGTTAACCACTTGAATTAAGTGAGGCACAGATATCGATGGGTCATTTAAGAAAAGAAGGACGCCGTTTTCATAAAGAGTGATTTTATGCTGACCTGTATGCTACCTCCGGGGCCGTTATATTAGGGTCAATTCGGATAGCTTCCACCAGCATTTCAATCACTAGTGTAAATAGTAGTGGTGAGAGAGGGCAACCTTGACGACAACCTCTGCCAACACAAAAGCTACCTGATCTTATGCCGTTGGTAATCACTGCTGGTTTAGGATCGTTGTATAATACTGCGACCCACTTGGTAAAGATCTATCCAATGCCAAACCACTCCATAGTATTAAAAAAAAGGCCATTCTACCCGAGTGAATGCCTTCTCTGGATCTAGGGAGACGACTAATCCCGGTATTGCTCCCTGCTGGCAGACTTGTGGCATGTTTAACACTCTTCTAATCTTATTCGTAGATCTGGGACCCTTGATAAACTCCGTCTGATCCTCTTTCATAATAAATGGTAAAAGTCTCTCCAGTCTTAATGCCAACACTTTTGAGAGAATTTTAAAGTCCACATTCAATAAGGATATAGGTCTGTACGAAGTACAGTCATCTGGGGCTTTTCCTTTCTCAAGAATGAGAGAGATATTTGCTTCTCTCAGGGAGGGCGGGAGGCTACCCTGACTATATGAATAATTATACATATCTATTAGTGGTACGTCCAATTTTTCTATAAATTTTTTATAGAACTCAGCCTGAAATCTATCTGGTCCAGGCGCTTTACCACTCTGAAGCTGCCTCAACGCCTCCTGGACTTCCTGGGTTGTCGGGGGAGGGGGGTGTGTGGAGGGAGGTATTCAAAAGCGACACCTTCTCCGAGGTTAAACCCGAGAGGGACAGATTTTTAAAAAAAGACTCCATCTTCCTTGCTCTATCCTCACAGCCTTCCGACTTATACAACTTGAAAGAGAATTTTCTAAAGGCTGCATTGATCTTTTTAGGATCATAAGTCACGGTATCAGCACCCTCTCTAATAGATGTAATGGATTGAGGAGCCTTTTTCTTTCTGGCAAGGTATGCTAGACAAATAGTATCTCCATCTTTGCTGTTTGAGTAAGTGCGGTATTCAAAGTAGCCCTGAGGGCTGTAATCTGCTGTGATTTAGTAATGGAGGGCCTATCAACATACGCTGTCTCAGCTACCTTCAGGTGAGCCTCAAGCAGACACCGTTGTTCTCCCTTTTGTCTTTTTTGGATCGCAGAATATGAAATAACCAAGCCGCGCGCATATGCCTTAGTAGTCTCCCACATCACCGAAGGGTTACTGACCATACCTGAATTGATACTCCAGAAAGTTTTAAATTCCTGCAAGAAATATTCTATGAACTTACTATCCTTCAATAGGAAAGAGTCCATACACCAATGTCGGGAACCCATCTTGTCATCACTAGTCTTGACCTCCATATACATTGCTGTGTGGTCGGAAATAGCTATATTCCCTATTTTATAAGACCATATCGAATTCAGAAAGGTCGAGGGGACAAATAAAAATATCGATTCTGGTATGACACTTGTGTGGGTTAGAATAAAAAATAAAATCTCTACCCTCAGGGTGAAAACACCTCCCCACATCTACTAGTCCCAACTCCCTATTCAGATCAGCCAACTGCCTAGATCTCAGAGACATACCTGCAGAGCTCCTACGTATCCTGTCCACCTCGGGGTCGATAATACAATTAAAATCTCCCCCTATAATTTTGTGACATACCCCGAGAGCCATCAACTTGGAGAGTGCATCTGTTGCAAATTTAAAAGGATGTGTCGGGGGGCAATATATATTCAATATCCCTTGCTCCTCTCCATATAGTGGGGCTTTAAGTAATATATACCATCCGGACTCATCTTTTATCTGGCTTAGCATTCTTCCGGATAAGAATGGCCACTCCCCTACTTTTTGAGCTAAAAGATGAAAAGAACACCTGACCAAATCCTCCCTGCTGCAGTTTTGAATGCTCCTTATCAAGTAGATGTGTCTCCTGTAAAAGGGCTACATCAACCCTCTCTTTTTTAAGACTTGATAATATCTTTTTCCTTTAATTGGTGAGTGGCTCCCCTTGACATTCCAGGTGCACCATTTAAATAATGAATAGCCATGATCATTCAAGAAAGTCCGAGACCTCCCCAGGAGGAAGAATCCCACTCAAAAAGCATTGAGTAGAGACCATAAACAATTCACATAAATTTAAAAATACAACCTTTAAAACAACTAAATCAAAACAACTAAGAACTACTCCTCAAAAAAACATATGACATAATTAAAAGGAGACTTTACCCCTTGTCCACAGGGGGCACTCCTACCTTCCAGTAACCCCACCGTAACACCTCCCAGCTAGAGCCATGTCCTCGGGCCAGACATTACAAAGTAAGATAAACAAATGCCAATGTCTTATAATACAAGAATTAGAAGTGGGCAACCAACCCGCCCCCTCCATATTATTATCTAGGCATTCAAAACAGCAACATAAAATAAAATATATAAAATTACAATCCCAGCAAATATTAAGGAAAAAAACCCCCAGAAACATCCCCCAACAACCGGATAAACCAAGCCAGTTATAGAAAAGAGTTAAAAGAAAGAACCCCCCCACCCCCAAGGAAGGATGGAAAAGAGAAAGGGGGAGGAGGACAAGAAAAAAAGGGAATAAAGTAAAGTCATTGTCCATATAGTTCAAGTCCATCAGTCTATTTGAGAGCATCCAAAACTTCTTTTACTCGTTCCGGTGATCCGAAGTTATACACAGACCCTCCATAGCTGAAACGCAGCTTTGCCAGGTAGCACATGGAATACTGAATATTTAAATCTCTTAGAAACTTCTTTACCTCGTCAAATGCCTTCCTCTTGTGTACCTCAACTGGAGAAAAGTCCTGAAACAGCATTATTTTGCATCCCTTGTATACCATGGCTTGGGGGTCCTTCCCCAGAACTCTGGAGGCCTCCGGAAACATTTGTGTTTCTATGTAGTTCTGGAGTCGCACTGGGACCGGGCGTGGGCGCTGGTTCAACCTGGGCCTGCGCACAGCAACCTGGTGGGCCTGCTCAACCCGCACCCGGCCTAATTCAGATTCCAGCTTCAGCAGTTGTGGGAGCCATTGCTCCAAAAAGTCAACAAGCCGGCCTTCATCCTCCCGTTTGGGAAGGCCCAGCAACCAAATATTTTTCTGACAACCTTGATTGCTGTGGAGGGGTCCCTGCCTGTTGGTGAATTCCGTGGTCCTTTACTTTTGGTCATTTTAAAATGTATCAGAATGACTGTAGCTGCTAGGAAAAAAAAGCTATTTTTAGTGGTTTAAAAAGTGAGGGGAGGGTAGGTACCCCACTTTGCCTGGGTTCTGGGTAGAGCTCAGCAGACTCAGACCTACTGGGTTGCCACCATCTTGAATCCCCTGAACCCAATCAACTTTTAAAAGTTCTTGCCTAATTCCGTCAAAATTGGCCTTCCTCCAATTTAGAACTTCAACTTATAGATCCGAGCTATCCTTTTCCATCCCTTTTTAAAAAGGAATAGAATTATGTTTGCTGGCCCAAAAGTGCTATCCCACTGACACTTGCCCTGCCTTATTTCCCAAGAGTAGGCGAGGTTTTGTACCTTCTCTGGTAAGTACATCCACAAATCAGGTAGGAGAAAGTGAGGACTGCAGATGCTGGGGATCAGAGCTTAAAAAATGTGTTGCTGGAAAAGCGCAGCAGGTCAGGCAGCATCAAAGGAGAAGGAGAATCGATGTTTCGGGCATAAGCCCTTCTTCAGGAATGAGGAGGGTGTGCCAAGCAGGCTAAGGTAAAAGGTACGGAGGAGGGACTTGGGGAGGGGCGTGGGAAATGTGATAGGTGGAAGGAGGTTAAGGTGAGGGTGATAGGTCGGAGAGGGGGTGGGGGCGGAGAGGTCGGGAAGAAGATTGCAGGTCAAGAAGGCGGTGCTGAGTCTGAGGGTTGGGACTCAGAAAAGGTGGGGGGAGGGGAAATGAGGAAGCTGGAGAAATCCGCATTCATCCCTTGTGGTTGGAGGGTTCCTAGGCGGAAGATGAGTCGCTCTTCCTCCAGGCGTCATGTTGCCATGGTCTGGCGATGGAGGAGGCCAAGGACCTGCATGTCCTTGGCTGAGTGGGAGGGGGAGTTAAAGTGTTCAGCCACAGGGCGGTTGGGTTGGTTGGTGCAGGTGTCCCAGAGGTGTTCTCTGAAACATTCCGCAAGTAGGCGGCCTGTCTCCCCAATGTATAGGAGGCCACACTGGGTGCAGCGAATGCAGTAAATGATGTGTGTGGAGGTGCAGGTGAATTTCTGATGGATATTGAAGGATCCCTTGGGGCCTTGGAGGGAAGTGAGGGGGGAGGTGTGGGCGCAAGTTTTGCATTTTTTGCGGTTGCAGGGGAAGGTGCTAGGAGTGGAGGTTCGGTTGGTGGGGGGTGTGGATCTGACAAATCAGAAAATTTTCTTGGACACACTTAACAAATTCCTCACCATCTAAACCCTTAACACTATGGCAGTCCCAGTCTATGTTTGGAAAGTTAAAATCCTCTACCATAACCACCGTATTATTCTAACAGATATCTGAAATGTCCTTACAAATTTGTTTCTCAATTTCCCGCTGACTACTGGGAGGGTCTGTAGTACAATCCCAACACGATAATCATCCCTCTCTTTTTCTCAGTTTTACTCAAGTAACTTCCCTGAACATATTCCGAGAAATATCCTCCCTAAGTAAATGTTATCCCGAATCAAAAATGCTACTCTTCTTTCTCTGTTGCCCCCTGACCACCCTTCCTATAGCATTTGTATCCTGGAACATTAAGCTGCCAGTCTCTGTAACTGCTATGATATCACAGTCCCATGTTTCTAACCATGACAAAGTTCATCTGCCTTCCCTGTTAGGCCTCTTACATTGAAATAAATGCAGTTTAGTTTACCTTATTCTTTGCTGTGCTCCTACCTGCCCTGACTGGTTGAATTGCTCCTTTTCAGACTAATCTTTTTCCTGACTATCTCCCTGGGTCCCACCCCCCTGTGCCCCACCTCACTAGTTTAAATCCTCCCAAGCAGCTCTAGCAAATCTCCCTGCTAGTATATTAGTCCCCTTCCATTCAGGTGCAATCTGCCTTTCTTATACAAGTCACTTGTACCCAAGGAAAAATTCCAGTGATCCAAAAATGTGAACCCTTCTCCTTGCACCAGCTCCTCAGCCATGCATTCATCTGCTCTGTCCTCCTATTCCTATTCTCACTAGCTCGTAGCACCGGGAGCAATCCAGATTTTACTACCCTCAAGGATCTCCTTTTTAAATTTCTGCCTAACTTCCTATGTTCTCCCTTCAGAATCTCATTCTTTTTCCTTCCTATGTCGTTAATTCCAATGTGTACAATGACCTCCTGCTAGCCCCACTCCCGTTTGAGAGTATTCTGCACTCTCTCCAGGATACCCTTGACCCTGGCACCAGGAAGGCAACACACCATTCTGATTTCTCGCTGTCGGCCACAGAAATGTCTGTCTCTGCCTCTCACTAGAGGGTCCCCTATTACAATTGATCGCTTGGAACCTTATGTACCTCTTGTTCTATTAGAGCCAGTCTCATTACCAGAAACTTGTCTGTTCGTGCTACATTCCTCTGAGAGTCCATCACCCCCACAACAGCATACTTGTTTGAGATGGGGATAGCCCCAGAAGACTTCTGTACTACCTGCTTCCCCTCTCTTATCTTTCCTGGCAGTAGGCCATCTACTTGACTGTACCTGTATTTTTTCTCCCTTCCTATAACTGCCATCCATCACACCCACAAGCTTCTATAAATTCCTTATTGCATCTAACGGCTGCTCCAACTGATTCATGCAATCCAAAGACACTTATTGCAGATATAATCATCTCCCACATCTAATAGGAAGAGCACATCACTTTACTAAAGGTCCCCTTAACAATCTACAGAAAAGAGCACAGTCTTGTTGCTCTAAAAAACACACTGCTCTAGGCTAATTTAGTATCTAGGTTTTATATTTTAAAACTTTAATCAACAGACAGATCTCAATAAAACATAAACCAAAAAGAATCCACTCAATTCACTATTAAAAAAGAGAGCATGATTACTCTTAAAAACCATGCACTTATCTGCTCCTGTGCTTTGAGCTCTCCCACGCAGGTTCCTTTAGGGTCAGTTGTGAATTTCGCTGTTTGTTCATTTTCCTTAGATGGATTCCAATGTCCAGAAACACTTTAACTCAGACAGCAAAGGCAGTAGCTGTGCAGATTGACTGCTGTGTCAGACAACAGTGTAGGTTTCTTTTTCTTATTCTTTCTATCTCTCCCTCTCACTCACTGACGATCTGGTCTCTGCCTTTGTTCTCTTCCTTCTTTTTAAAGTGCCGTTGTTTGTATCTTTTTTCCCCAAAGTTCCAAAACAATGCAACAGCTTATAAAACAGTAATTACTGCTCTAGGAATTTGAAGAAATCACCTCCAACACCTAAAATACCTAAAAAAAAAAGAGCAGCTCCTACAGCCACAATTTTTTCCCATCCTCCATCTTGGATTACCCAGAATCCTGGTAGCTCTTGCTCCATATCCATGTTAATCATTCTCCTTCAGAGTAAATTGCTTTTCCCAGTTACAATTTGGTTACTTGTCTTTTAATACATTACTGTGGGTCAATAATATTCAAGTGATGAGCCAGTACTTCCTCCATCTCTACTTTTTTAGCCCCAACTTTTAAACAGACTCTTAATTTCTCCATCATTGAATTCAAAATAACTTGTAAATATTTCAAGGCATTAACATGCATATCCCTCTCCAGCAGTGCATAAACCTTGAGCAGACTTGGTAACTTTTTGCTGAATGCAGCTATCTGTCTCATCTGAGTAATATGGTACATAAGTTAATGAGTTTTGAGAAGATTTATAGCTCAGGTTGAGGTTCTGGATGTAGGTTTGCTTACTGAGCTGGAAGGTTTGGTTTCAGACGTTTTGTCACCATACTAGGTAGCATCACTAGTGAGCCTCTGGATGAAGCTCTGGCCGAAAGGTCTGAAACTAAACCTTCCAGCTCAGTGAGCAAACTTACATCTATGGTACATGAGTTTCAGTGCCAGTGTAATTCAGATATGTAGGCCAGAGGTCACAATGACTGAAAGACCATCAAACAACAACAAACATTTGCAGTTGGCTGATCATATCAGCCTGTGTTAACACACCTCAGAACAGCATGTCCACCATTCAAGACGTTTCTGTTTTTGGATATAATTTATGTAATAATCTGGATTTTACCAAGAATTACACTGGAAACCAAATTAAGATTATCAATTGGGCTCACAGTGTGATTCAGTCGCACATGCTAGGAATAACTTATGCTAATACAAGGAATCCTGTTTTACACAGGTTAAAAGAATTCATACATACGTTGCATACTTTTCATGGGAAAGCCAAGGATTCACAGCCACTGCCAATCTCTGCTACATATGTACACATGGCACATCCTGAACAATCAAAATCTATCTGCTAACCTGAGAACTAAGATTGACAGTTAACTATTGTTGCATTTTCATGTCATAACGTGCTAACCAGCACTCTGTTTGCATTCCATATAATTTGGTGTCTTGTTTTATCCAAATGTGGTTTTTATGTCCTAGTATTGATCAGTGCAAGATGAACAGCTTTGACCTTCTCTCTCCTTTTAGTAATGTTGTGTAAGTTGTGTACTATCAGCATTACTTATATACCTGAGACAAAGGCACAACAAATACCAAATTGGGGATATCAGCAACATAGACACAGTGGACAGTTAAGATCTAACACACTGTCTATTGAAATTCTCTAAAAGTGCATTAGACCAAATGTCATTCCAATGTTCATTTGTAAGCATATTGATAGAGCTTGAATGTAAGAGACAGTCCAGTAACTGACCATGGTTTTATGCAAGACAAGATAAACAGATTGGTAGCAGTGTTATTAATCTATATCATGTTCTACATTGTGTTTGGTCTGAAGTGTGCAAATTTTTTTTTCCTTTACTTTATTCCATTTGTGGCACTATTTTGCCCCTTATAGATAATTGCGACATGAACAATACACACGTGAAACACAGTTGTGCTATAAACTTAAATAAACAGAATTGATTTGCCACATAATTCACTGCTAAATATCACTGACATGTTTTCTCTGAAAATGAACAGTTTGTTATTTCAACTTAGGCATGGTCTCCCCTGCACTAAATGGGAAGAATATTCACTGAGTTCAAATTCCGTCATTACCAGTTATTTCACCCAAACCAAAAAGTTAACTCTGATGTCTCTTCACAGATGCTGACAGACCTAAGGAGCTTTTCCAGCCATTTGTTTTTGTTGTGAGCTTACACAACATGTTATTCTTCTTGGATACATTTAGAGTCACAGAGATGTACAGCACAGAAACAGACCCTTCGGTCCAACCCGTCCATGCTGACCAGATATCCCAACCTAATCTAGTCCCATCTGCCAGCACCTGGCCCATATCCCTCCAAACCCTTGCTATTCATATACCTGTCCAGATGCTTTTTAAATGTTACAATCCACCACCTTCACCAGCCTCCACCACCTTCCTCTGGCAGCTCATTCTATACATGTGCCACCCTCCACATGAAAATTTGCCCTTAGGTCTCTTTTATATCTTTCCCCACTCATCCAAAACCTATGCCATCTAGTTCTGGACTCCCCCACCCCAGGGAAAAGACTTTGTCTATTTATGCTATCCATGCCCCTCATGATTTTATAAACCTCTATCAGGTCACCCCTCAGCCTCCGACGCTCCAGGGAAAACAACCCTAGCCTATTCAACCTCTTCCTATAGCTCAAATCCTCCAACCTTGACAACATCCTTGTAAATCTTTACTGAACCTTTTCAAGTTTCAGAACATTTTTCCAATAGGAAGGAGACCAGAATTACACGCAATATTCCAACGGTGGCCTAACCAATATCCTGTACAGCCGCAACATGACCTCCCAACTCCTGTACTCAATACACTGACCAATAAAGGAAGCATACCAAATGCCTTCTTCACTATCCTATCTACCTGCAACTCCACTTTCAAGGAGCTATGAACCTGCACTCCAAGGTCTCTTTGTTCAGCAACACTCTCTAGGACCTTACCATTAAGTGTATAAGTCCTGCTAAGATTTGCTTTCCAATAATGCAGCACCTCACATTTATCTAAATTAAACTTCATCTGCCACTTCTCAGCCCATTGGCCCATCTGATCAAGATTCCATTGTAATCTGAGATACCCTTCTTCCCTGTCCACTACACCTCCAATTTCGGTGTCATCTGCAAATTTATTAGCTATACCTCACATCCAAATAATTTATATAAAATGATGAAAAATAGTGGACCCAGCACTGATCCTTGTGGCACTCCACTGGTCACAGGCCTCCAGTCTGAAAAACAACACTCCACCACCATCCTCTGTCTTCTACCTTTGAGCCAGTTCTGTATCCAAATGGTTAGTTCTCCCTGTATTCCGTGAGATCTAACCTTGCTAACCAGTCTCCCATGGGGAACCTTGTCGAATGCCTTACTGAAGTCCATATAGATCATGTCTACCTTTCTGCCCTCATCAATCCTCTTTGTTACTTCTTCAAAAAACTCAATCAAGTTTTTGAGACATGATTTCCCATGCACAAAGCCATGTTGACTATCCCTAATCAGTCCTTGCCTTTCCAAATGCATGTACATCCCGTCCCTCAGGATTCCCTCCAACAACTTGCCCACCACCGATGTCAGGCTCACTGGTCTATATTCCCTGGCTTGTCCTTACCATCCTTCTTAAACAGTAGCACCACGTTAGCCAACCTCCAGTCTTCCAGCACCTCACCTGTGACTAAGGATAATACAAATATCTCTAAGAGCACCAGCAATCACTTCTCAAGCTTCCCACAGAGTTCTAGGGCACACATGTCCAGGTCCTGTGGATTTATCCACCTTTATGTGTTTCAAGACATCCAGCACTTCTTCCTCTGTAATATGGACATCTTTCAAGATGTTACCATCTATTTCCCTACATTCTATATCTTCCATGTCCTTTTCCACAGTAAATACTGATGCAAAATACTCATTTAGTATCTCCCCCATTTTCTGCAGCTCCACAAAAAGGCCGCCTTGCTGATTTTTGAGGGCCCCTATTCTCTAGGCGAAAGTGAGGACTGCAGATGTTGGAGATAAGAGTCAAGATTAGAGTGGTGCTGGAAAAGCACAGCAGGTCAGGCAGCATCCGAAGAGCAGGAAAGCCGATGCTTCGGGCAAGAGCCCTTCATCGGGACCCTATTGTCCCCCTAGTTTCCCTTTTGTCCTGAATGCATTTGTAAAAACCCTTTGGATTCTCCTTAACTCTATTTGCCAAAGCTATCTCATGCCCCCTTCCTCCCTACCACCACTCCCACTTCAATTACAGGCTCTGCCCCCACTCCCAGCTCCACACCCCTACAAGGTTCTAGCTCCAAGCCCTGCCGAATTTTCACCTCCCCCCAAGTACTCCCCCTCACTGAGGACGAATGATGAGTCCTCAGCAAAGTCCTCATCCCCCTCCATCCATGCATCAATGAATTCAATACGCATCGTGACATCGAACACTTCTTCTGCCGCCTCTGCCTCTGAGCTTACTTTTTCAATCAGGAGTCCCGCCCACCTTGGGAGGACCTCTTCACCTGCCTCCAACATCTCCATCCACCTGGACAGCCCATGCTGGTCTATTACCCGCCCTTGATCTCTTCATTTCCAACTGCCGCCAAGATATTAAGCGCCTCAACCTGTCTTCCCCCTCCCCCACACCAACCTCTCACCCTCACAACGCGCAGTCCTCCACTCCCTCTGCTCCACTCCCAACCTCACCATCAAGCCAGTGGATAATGGGGGGTGCAGTGATAATTTGTTGGACTGATGTCTACACCGCTGAAGCCAGATGCCAACTCAAAGACACCTCCTCCTACTGCCCCCTCAACCATGACCTCACCCCCCCATCAACCAAACCATAATCTCCGAGACCATACACAACCTCATCACCTCAGGAGATCTCCCACCCACAGCTTCCAACCTCATAGTCCGGGAACACCGCACCGTCTGATTCTACCTCCATCCCAAGATGCACAAGCCTGACCACCCCAGCCGACCCACTGTCTCAGCCTGCTCCTGCCTCATCGAACTCATCTCCACCTACCTCAATACTGTCCTATCCCCCCCAGTCCAGGAACTCCCCACATGTTTGAGACACCACCCACGCCCTCCACCTCCTCCAAGATTTCTCTTTCCCCGGCCCCCAATGCCTCACCTTCACCATGGACATCCAATCCTTCTACACCTCCATCTGCCATGACCAGCGCCTCCAAGCCCTCCATTTCTTCCTCTCCCGATATCCCCACCAGTACCCTCCACTGACACTCCAATTTGTTTGGCTGAACCGGTCCTTACCCTTAACAATGTCTCCTTCGAATCCTCCCACTTCCTCCAGACCAAAAGGGTAGCCATGAGCACCCGCATGGGCCCCAGCTATGCCTGTCTCTTTGTTGGCTACGTAGAACAGTCCATCTTCCGTAGTTACACCGGCACCACTCCCCACCTCTTCCTCCGCGATATTGATAACTGCATTGGCGCCACCTCGTGCTCCCGTGAGGAGGTTGAACAGTTCATCAACTTCACCAACACATTCCATCCTGACCTTAAATTTACCTGGACCATCTCTGACACCTCCCTCGCCTTCCTGGACCTCTCCATCTCCATCAATGATGACCGACTCAACACTGACATTTTTTACAAACCCACTGACTCCAATAGCTATCTGGATTACACCTCTTTCCATCCTATCTCCTGCAAAATTGCCATCCTATATTCCCAATTCCTCCGCCACTGCCGTATCTGCTCCCAGGAGGACCAGTTCCATCACAGAACACACCAGATGGCCTCCTTCTTTAAAGACCCTAATTTCCCTTCCCACGTGGTTGAAGATGCCTTCCAATGCATCTCATCCACGTCCTGCACTTCTGCCCTCAAACCCCAGCCCTCCAACTGCAACAAGGACAGAACCCCCCGGTCCTCACTTTCCACCCCACCAACCTCTGCATAAACAGCCTCATCCGCTGACATTTCCGCCACCTCCAAACAGACCCCACCACCAGGGATATATTTCCATCCCCACCCCTAATCACAAAGACTGTTCTCTCCATGACTACCTGGTCAGGTCCACACCCCCAAACAACCCACCTTCCCCTCCTGGCACCTTCCCTTGCCACCGTAGGAATTGCAAAACCTGCGCCCACACCTCCCCCTTCACCTCCATCCAAGGCCCCAAAGGAGCCTTCCACATCCAAAGTTTCACCTGCACTTCCACACGTCATTTATTATATTCGTTGCTCCCGATGCGGTCTCCTTTACATTGGGGAGACTGAACGCCTTCTCACAGAGCACTTTAGGGAACATCTCCAGGACACCCGCACCAGTCAACCCCAACATTTCAACTCCCCCTCCCACTCTGCCGAGAACATGCAGGTCCTGGGCCTCCTCCACCACCGCTCCCTCACCACCCGACACCTGGAGGAAGAACGCCTCATCTTCCACTTTGGAACACTTCAACTCCAGGTCATCAATGTGGACTTCACCAGTTTCCTTATTTTCCCTCCCCCCACCTTACCCCAGTTCCAACCTGTCAGCTCAGCACCATCCTCATGACTTGTCCTACCCACCAATCCACTCCACCCTCCTCTCCGACCTATCACCTTAATCCCCACCTCCATCCACCTATTGCACTCTTAGCTACTGTCTCTCCAGCCCCATCCCCCCACCCATTTATCTCTCCACCCTGAAGGCTCCCTGCCTCATTCCTGATGAAGGGCTTTTGCCCGAAATGTCAATTTTCCTGTTCCTTGGATGCTGCCTGACCTCCTGTGCTTTTCCAGCACCACTCTAATCTTGACTCTGATCTCCAGAATCTGCAGTCCTCACTTTCGCCTACCATGGCAGTCCCAGTCTATGATTAGAAAGTTAAAATCCCCTACCACAACCACCTTACAGATTCTTACAGATACCTGAGATCTCCTTACAAATTTGTTGCTCAATTTCCCTCTGACTATTAGGGGGTCTATAATACAATCCCAATAAAGTGGTCCTCTCTTTCTTATTTCTCAGTTTCACCCAAATAACTTCCCTCAGTACAGCTGTAATGCTATCCCTTATCAAAACGCCACACTCCCTCCTCTCTTGCCTCCCTTTCTATCCTTCCTGTAGCATCTGTATCCTGGAACATTAAGCTGCCAATCCTGTTTCTGTAATTGCTACGATATCCCAGTCCCATGTTCCTAACCATGTCTAGAGTTCATCTGCCTTCCCTGTTAGGCCTCGTGCATTGAAACAAGTGCAGTTTAATTTATCAGTGCTACCTTGTTCTCTGCTTGAATTTTGATGGGCTACTCAGCTGGCTTAGATGTCACATTCTCAATCCCTTCAACACAGTGAATGAATAGCCTAGATCAACGGGTGGATATTCATCAGGGTTTTCAAAACCTCAGTCAGCTTTATACCATGTTTAGTTCATCGTACCAAAGAAAACCTATCTTCATGTTTCCCCTCTCACCCTAAACAAAGATTTTGTCTATTTATCCTATCCATGTCCCTCATGATTTTATAAACCTCTATAAAGGTCAGACTCTGTTGGTCCTGAGAAAGCAGTCTCAGCCCATTCATCCTCTTTCCAATAGCTCAAATCCTCCAACTCTGGCAACATCTTTGTAAATCTTTTTTGAACCTGTTCAAGTTTCGCAATATCCTTCCGATAGGAAGGAGACCAGAGTTGAATGCAATATTCCAAAAGTGGTCTAACCAATATCCTGTACAGCTGCAATATGACATCTCAATTCCTATTCTCAATGGTCTGATCAATAAAGGAAAGGTCTCTTTACATTACATTATTACATTACATTACATTACAGTGTGGAAACAGGCCCTTCGGCCCAACAAGTCCACACCGACCCGCCGAAGCGAAACCCACCCATACCCCTACATTTACCCCTTACCTAACACTAGGGGCAATTTAGCATGGCCAATTCACCTGACCCTGCACATCTTTTGGACTGTGGGAGGAAACCGGAGCACCCGGAGGAAACCCACGCAGACACGGGGAGAACGTGCAAACTCCACACAGTCAGTCGCCTGAGGCGGGAATTGAACCCGGGTCTCAGGCGCTGTGAGGCAGCAGTGCTAACCACTGTGCCACCGTGCTGCCCACTTTGTTCGGCAACACTGCTCAGGACCTTACCATTAGCGTATAAGTCCTGCTCTGATTTGATTTTCCAAAATGCAGCACCTCACATTTATCTAAATTAAACTCCATCTGCCACTCCTCAGCCCATTAGCCCGTCTGATCAAGATCCCGTTTTACTCTGAGGTAACCTTCTTCGCTGTCCACTGTACTTCCAATTTTGGCGTCATTTGCAAACTTACAAACTATGCCTCCCACATTCACATCCAAATCATTTATATAAATGGCAAAACGCAGTGGAGCCAGCACCAGTCCTTGTGGCACTCCACTGGTCATAGGTCTCCAGTCTGAAAAGCAACCCTCCACCACCACCCTCTGTCTTCTACCTTTGAGCCAGTTCTGTATCCAAATGATTAATTCTCCCTGTATTCCATGAGGTCTAAGTTTGCCAACCAGTCTCCCATGAGGAACCTTGTTGAACGCCTCACTGAAGTCCTTATAGGTCATGTCTACCGCTCTGCCCTCATCAATCCTCTTTGTTACTTCTTCAAAAAACTCCATCAAGTTTGTGAGACATGATTTCCCATGCACAAAGCCATGCTAACTATCCCAAATCAGGCCTTGCCTTTCCAAATACATGTACATCCTGTCCCTCAGGATTCCCTCCAACAACATGCCCACCACCAATGTCAGGCTCACTGGTCTATAGTTCCCTGGCTTTTCCTTACCACCTCCAGTCTTTCGGGACCTCATCTTTGACCATCGATGATCCAAATATCTCAGCAAAGGGCCCAGAGTTCTTGTGTACACCTCATCAGGTCCTATGGATATATTCACTTTTATGCCTTTTAAGACATTCAGCACCTCTTCCTCTGATTTATAGACGTTCTTAAAGATGTCACCATCAATTCCACATATTCTTTATCTTCCATGTCCTTCTCCACAGTAAACACTGATACAAATTACTTGTTTAGTATCTCCCCCATCTCCTGTGGCACCACTCAAAGGCTGCCTTGCTGATCTTTGAGAGGCCCTATTCTCTCCCTAGTTACCCTTTTGTCCTAAATGTATTTATAAAATCCCTTTGGATTCTCCTTAACCCTATTTGCCAAAGCTATCTCACGTCCCCTTTTGCCCTCCTGATTTCTCTCCTAAGTATACTCCTAATGCCTTTATACTCTTCCAAGGATTCACCTGTTCTCTGCTGCCTATACCTGACATATGCTTCCTTCTTAACCAAAACCTCAATTTCTCTAGTCATCCAGCATTCCCTACACCTACCAGCCATTCCATTCAACCTAACATGAATATACTGTCTCTCAACTCTCCTTATCTAATTTTTGAAGGCTTCCCATTTTCCAGCTGTCCCTTTACCTGCGAACATCTGCCCCTAATCAGCTTTTGAAAGTTCTTGACAAAATACCTGTACTGTCAAAATTAGCCTTCTTCCAATTCTTCCTCAGAACTGGTTCAGAAATGTTTATTCTGATTTCTCTCCACAGATGCTGCTCGTCCTGTTGAGTTTTTCCAGTGATTTATGTTTTTGTTTCAGATTTCCATCATTGTTAGTTCTTTTCCACCAGAGTTGCAGTATTTGTCCCCGGCCTGCAGAGAGTGGAGTCAGCGGGATTGCAGTACCGGTCCCAGGCTAAGGATGTTGGACTCGGGTGTACAAAATTAAAAATCACACAACACCAGGTGAAAGTCCAACAGGTTTATTTGGAAGCACTAGCTTTCAGAGCGCTGCTCCTTCATCAGCTGTTTGTGGAGAATAAGATTGTAAGACACAGAATTTATAGCAAAAGTTTACAGTGTGATGTGTGAAATTATATATTGAAAAAATCTGGATTGTTTGTTAAGTCTCTCATCTTTTAGAATGACCATGTTGGTTTCAGTTCTTTCATGTGTAAATTGCAAAACTTTTTTTTAAAAGTTACATTCTCAAGTGAATGTTAATGCACAACAATCAACAGAAAGGAGTGTTCCCTCCCAGTTGGAGAACACTTCAGCAGTCCGGGACATTCGACATCGGACCATTGGGTGACTGTCCTCCAAGGCAGATTTCGGGAAAGGCACCAGCGAAAAGTGGCTGAGCAGAGGCTGATAGCCAAGTTCAGTACTGTGGGATATAGGTAAAGTAGTGTTACTTCTGCAATCATAATTACTTATGCAAGGTAAATGCACTAACACCAGTGTATAATTGTTTTAACCAAGAGCTGAGTCAACAAGAATGAAAACAATGTGAAGGAAATATATAATTGTTTTTGTATTAGCTAAAATGTGCATACAAGAATGAAATGTGCCTGCAAACAATGGTAGATGTTACCGACAAATAGATAAGGTGCTGTGAGGATGTAGGTTAAGCTAGATATTCTTGTACAAGCAGTAGTTATAAGCATCTGTTTCCCACTTCTGCAAAAACAAAAAACAAACCCCAATTAAAAGTTCATAAGGATCAATATGGTTGAGAAAAAGGGAGGAAATGTCACAAGTGGGGGAAATAGATAGCAGTGAAGGAGGATATACCTAACAATGGACCACAGCAGGATGTGGTGAAATGACCAAGTAAAACTTGTACTTTGTTATGCACAAGGCCGGATAAGGCAAGAGATAAACAATAGTAATGGGCACCGGGTTTGGAGTAGTGAATCCTGTATAAGATATGTACTTGCTAAACTCTGTGTGCCTTATTTCAGGCACCACGCTTGCAAGCGTATAATAAACATACTGATTGCTTCAGATCTCGTCTCAGACTGAAATTATTGAAGTGAGTGAGCTTCATTTCTCACAGTACCCATGGGGATGGCCTCAACCGGGACCTTGGGTTCATGTCACACTTCGGGTGACCCCATTGCACTATACACACAAACACACACATGCAGACCCTCTCTCATATGTTCACACATACATTTCCACACATCCTCTCACAGACGTATACCCCTTTACACTCACACACACTCACAGACACCCACGTGTACACATACAAATATAAGTTTGTGGGGTGAATTTATACTTGCAGAATTACATTTTACCTTGCTCAAAAACTGCATGAATCCATATAAGATTCTGTAAATCCATTCTTTGGATTAGAATCAGTCTGACCACAGACAGCCTCACACAGGGCACCTCACACCTTCAATACATTATCTGGGCCGACATGACACCAATTGTTAAAATTCACTTTTGAATGTAACTTTTTAAAAAAAAAATTGCCATTTACATGTGAAAGAACTGAAACCAACATGGTCATTCTAAAAGATGAGAGCCTTAACAAACAATCCATGTCTTTTTCAATATATAATTTCACTTACATCACACTAAACACTTGCTATGAATTCTGCGTCTTGCAATTTTATTCTCCACAATTTGCTTCCAAATAAACGTGATGAACTACAACCGGGTTAAGGAGGCGTTGTCTGCGGGATTGCAGTACCACCGCCGGCCTGAGGAGGCGGTGTCTGCGGGATTGCAGTACCACCGCCGGCCTGAGGAGGCGGTGTCTGCGGGATTGCAGTACCTGTCCTGGCTGAAGAGGCGGTGTCTGCGGGATTGCAATACCTGTCTCGGGCTGAGGAGGTGGTGTCTGCGTGATTGTAATACCTGTCCCGGGCTGAGGAGGCGGTGTCTGCGGGAGTGCAGGACCGGCGCCGAGCTGAAGAGGCGGTGTCGGGGGGAGTGCAGTACCGGCGCCGAGCTGAGAGGGGGCAGTGTCACTGCCCCTTTTTCTTTCTCTGGCTTCGGGCTCGCGGCCGCTTTGGTTCGTAACGGCTGCTGCTTCAAAATGGCGGCGCTCCCGTATCAGCAGGCGGCGACGGCGGCAGCAACGGCAACGACGACGACAACAACAGTAGCGGCGGCCGCCTCTGCCTTTTCCACGGCGGGGCCTAGGGGAAGAACAGTTTGCTGCCAGCTGTGGAGCCTGAGGAGATCGAGCGGCGGCTGCAGAGGACCCGCGAGGAGCTGAGCAACAGGCGGAAATCCTGGTGAAGAACCTGCGGACAGAAGCAGCTGCAGCAGCCAGGGGTACCGGTCGGTCCCCGGAGGGGGGGGAGAGGGGAGCCCTGGGCCTGTGCGCTGAGGCTCGTGGTGCCTGAGGACCCTTCC